>NC_061066.1:5094275-5815266 GCF_021917145.1 Hypomesus transpacificus
CAGCTCCAGAAAAGCGTTTTCAATGGATTTGCATGGTTGTGTATAAAACTTTGGGGTGAATGCCTAAAAAGGGTCGAACTGACTGAAAGCAACTGTATTTCATTCTATCCACATACTTCTGAAGAGATTTCGGCTTTAGAATCAGTTTTGGAGACGTTCAGTTTTGTATTGCTTTAGAGTTCTTTTCAGCTCTTGAATAGCGTTTTCAATGCATTTGCATGGTTTTGTGTAAAACTTCTGGCTGAATGGTTTCCCATCAACTATGACTATTCTACCATTTTAATATTGTTGTTTTATACCTGGGAAAATGGTTTTGGCATTGAAATGGAGCGTTACTAGTCAGTAATATCATGTTTATCTCATTGCCACACGTGATATGACAGTGCTCATATTTCACCCTTAAACAAACTGACTGAACACAACTGTATTTCATTCTATCCATATACTACTGAAGAGATTTCGGCTTTAGAATCAGTTTTGGAGACGTTCAGTTTTGTATTGCTTTAGAGTTCTTTTCAGCTCTTGAATAGCGTTTTCAATGCATTTGCATGGTTTTGTGTAAAACTTCTGGCTGAATGGTTTCCCATCAACTATGACTATTCTACCATGTTAATAGTCAGTAATATAATGTTTACTTCAGTGCCACACATGATATGACAGTGCCTATATTTCAGCTTAAAACAGGTCAAGCTGACTGAAAGCAAATGTATTTCATCCTATCCACATAGTTCTGACAAGATTTTGGATTCAGAACCAGTTTAGGAGACTTTCAGTTTTGTATTGATTTAGAATGCTTTTCAGCTCCAGAAAAGCGTTTTCAATGGATTTGCATGGTTGTGTATAAAACTTTGGGGTGAATGCCTAAAAAGGGTCGAACTGACTGAAAGCAACTGTATTTCATTCTATCCACATACTTCTGAAGAGATTTCGGCTTTAGAATCAGTTTTGGAGACGTTCAGTTTTGTATTGCTTTAGAGTTCTTTTCAGCTCTTGAATAGCGTTTTCAATGCATTTGCATGGTTTTGTGTAAAACTTCTGGCTGAATGGTTTCCCATCAACTATGACTATTCTACCATTTTAATATTGTTGTTTTATACCTGGGAAAAGGGTTTTGGCATTGAAATGGAGCGTTACTAGTCAGTAATATCATGTTTATCTCATTGCCACACGTGATATGACAGTGCTCATATTTCACCCTTAAACAAACTGACTGAACACAACTGTATTTCATTCTATCCATATACTACTGAAGAGATTTCGGCTTTAGAATCAGTTTTGGAGACGTTCAGTTTTGTATTGCTTTAGAGTTCTTTTCAGCTCTTGAATAGCGTTTTCAATGCATTTGCATGGTTTTGTGTAAAACTTCTGGCTGAATGGTTTCCCATCAACTATGACTATTCTACCATGTTAATAGTCAGTAATATAATGTTTACTTCAGTGCCACACATGATATGACAGTGCCTATATTTCAGCTTAAAACAGGTCAAGCTGACTGAAAGCAAATGTATTTCATCCTATCCACATAGTTCTGACAAGATTTTGGATTCAGAACCAGTTTAGGAGACTTTCAGTTTTGTATTGATTTAGAATGCTTTTCAGCTCCAGAAAAGCGTTTTCAATGGATTTGCATGGTTGTGTATAAAACTTTGGGGTGAATGCCTAAAAAGGGTCGAACTGACTGAAAGCAACTGTATTTCATTCTATCCACATACTTCTGAAGAGATTTCGGCTTTAGAATCAGTTTTGGAGACGTTCAGTTTTGTATTGCTTTAGAGTTCTTTTCAGCTCTTGAATAGCGTTTTCAATGCATTTGCATGGTTTTGTGTAAAACTTCTGGCTGAATGGTTTCCCATCAACTATGACTATTCTACCATTTTAATATTGTTGTTTTATACCTGGGAAAAGGGTTTTGGCATTGAAATGGAGCGTTACTAGTCAGTAATATCATGTTTATCTCATTGCCACACGTGATATGACAGTGCTCATATTTCACCCTTAAACAAACTGACTGAACACAACTGTATTTCATTCTATCCATATACTACTGAAGAGATTTCGGCTTTAGAATCAGTTTTGGAGACGTTCAGTTTTGTATTGCTTTAGAGTTCTTTTCAGCTCTTGAATAGCGTTTTCAATGCATTTGCATGGTTTTGTGTAAAACTTCTGGCTGAATGGTTTCCCATCAACTATGACTATTCTACCATGTTAATAGTCAGTAATATAATGTTTACTTCAGTGCCACACATGATATGACAGTGCCTATATTTCAGCTTAAAAAAGGTCAAGCTGACTGAAAGCAAATGTATTTCATCCTATCCACATAGTTCTGACAAGATTTTGGATTCAGAACCAGTTTAGGAGACTTTCAGTTTTGTATTGATTTAGAATGCTTTTCAGCTCCAGAAAAGCGTTTTCAATGGATTTGCATGGTTGTGTATAAAACTTTGGGGTGAATGCCTAAAAAGGGTCAAACTGACTGAAAGCAACTGTATTTCATTCTATCCACATACTACTGAAGAGATTTCGGCTTTAGAATCAGTTTTGGAGACGTTCAGTTTTGTATTGCTTTAGAGTTCTTTCAGCACTTGAATAGCGTTTTCAATGCATTTGCATGGTTTTGTGTAAAACTTCTGGCTGAATGGTTTCCCATCAACTATGACTATTCTACCATTTTAATATTGTTGGTTTATACCTGGGAAAATGGTTTTGGCATTGAAATGGAGCGTTACTAGTCAATAATATCATGTTTACTTCATTGCCACACATGACATGACGGTGCTTATTTTTCAGCCTTAAACAAACCTACTGATGGCAACTGTATTTCATTCTATCCACATACTACTGAAGAGATTTGGCTTTAGAATCCGTTTTGGAGACTTTCAGTTTTGTATTGCTTTAGAGTTCTTTTCAGCTCTTGAATAGCGTTTTCAATGCATTTGCATGGTTTTGTGTAAAACTTCTGGCTGAATGGTTTCCCATCAACTATGACTATTCTACCATGTTAATAGTCAGTAATATAATGTTTACTTCAGTGCCACACATGATATGACAGTGCCTATATTTCAGCTTAAAACAGGTCAAGCTGACTGAAAGCAAATGTATTTCATCCTATCCACATAGTTCTGACAAGATTTTGGATTCAGAACCAGTTTAGGAGACTTTCAGTTTTGTATTGATTTAGAATGCTTTTCAGCTCCAGAAAAGCGTTTTCAATGGATTTGCATGGTTGTGTATAAAACTTTGGGGTGAATGCCTAAAAAGGGTCGAACTGACTGAAAGCAACTGTATTTCATTCTATCCACATACTACTGAAGAGATTTCGGCTTTAGAATCAGTTTTGGAGACGTTCAGTTTTGTATTGCTTTAGAGTTCTTTCAGCTCTTGAATAGCGTTTTCAATGCATTTGCATGGTTTTGTGTAAAACTTCTGGCTGAATGGTTTCCCATCAACTATGACTATTCTACCATTTTAATATTGTTGGTTTATACCTGGGAAAATGGTTTTGGCATTGAAATGGAGCGTTACTAGTCAGTAATATCATGTTTATCTCATTGCCACACGTAATATGACAGTGCTCATATTTCACCCTTAAACAAACTGACTGAACACAACTGTATTTCATTCTATCCATATACTACTGAAGAGATTTCGGCTTTAGAATCAGTTTTGGAGACGTTCAGTTTTGTATTGCTTTAGAGTTCTTTTCAGCTCTTGAATAGCGTTTTCAATGCATTTGCATGGTTTTGTGTAAAACTTCTGGCTGAATGGTTTCCCATCAACTATGACTATTCTACCATGTTAATAGTCAGTAATATAATGTTTACTTCAGTGCCACACATGATATGACAGTGCCTATATTTCAGCTTAAAACAGGTCAAGCTAACTGAAAGCAAATGTATTTCATCCTATCCACATAGTTCTGACAAGATTTTGGATTCAGAACCAGTTTAGGAGACTTTCAGTTTTGTATTGATTTAGAATGCTTTTCAGCTCCAGAAAAGCGTTTTCAATGGATTTGCATGGTTGTGTATAAAACTTTGGGGTGAATGCCTAAAAAGGGTCGAACTGACTGAAAGCAACTGTATTTCATTCTATCCACATACTACTGAAGAGATTTCGGCTTTAGAATCAGTTTTGGAGACGTTCAGTTTTGTATTGCTTTAGAGTTCTTTCAGCTCTTGAATAGCGTTTTCAATGCATTTGCATGGTTTTGTGTAAACTTCTGGCTGAATGGTTTCCCATCAACTATGACTATTCTACCATTTTAATATTGTTGGTTTATACCTGGGAAAATGGTTTTGGCATTGAAATGGAGCGTTACTAGTCAGTAATATCATGTTTATCTCATTGCCACACGTGATATGACAGTGCTCATATTTCACCATTAAACAAACTGACTGAACACAACTGTATTTCATTCTATCCATATACTACTGAAGAGATTTCGGCTTTAGAATCAGTTTTGGAGACGTTCAGTTTTGTATTGCTTTAGAGTTCTTCTCAGCTCTTGAATAGCGTTTTCAATGCATTTGCATGGTTTTGTGTAAAACTTCTGGCTGAATGGTTTCCCATCAACTATGACTATTCTACCATGTTAATAGTCAGTAATATAATGTTTACTTCAGTGCCACACATGATATGACAGTGCCTATATTTCAGTTTAAAACAGGTCAAGCTGACTTAAAGCAAATGTATTTCATCCTATCCACATAGTTCTGACAAGATTTTGGATTCAGAACCAGTTTAGGAGACTTTCAGTTTTGTATTGATTTAGAATGCTTTTCAGCTCCAGAAAAGCGTTTTCAATGGATTTGCATGGTTGTGTATAAAACTTTGGGGTGAATGCCTAAAAAGGGTCGAACTGACTGAAAGCAACTGTATTTCATTCTATCCACATACTTCTGAAGAGATTTCGGCTTTAGAATCAGTTTTGGAGACGTTCAGTTTTGTATTGCTTTAGAGTTCTTTTCAGCTCTTGAATAGCGTTTTCAATGCATTTGCATGGTTTTGTGTAAAACTTCTGGCTGAATGGTTTCCCATCAACTATGACTATTCTACCATTTTAATATTGTTGTTTTATACCTGGGAAAAGGGTTTTGGCATTGAAATGGAGCGTTACTAGTCAGTAATATCATGTTTATCTCATTGCCACACGTGATATGACAGTGCTCATATTTCACCCTTAAACAAACTGACTGAACACAACTGTATTTCATTCTATCCATATACTACTGAAGAGATTTCGGCTTTAGAATCAGTTTTGGAGACGTTCAGTTTTGTATTGCTTTAGAGTTCTTTTCAGCTCTTGAATAGCGTTTTCAATGCATTTGCATGGTTTTGTGTAAAACTTCTGGCTGAATGGTTTCCCATCAACTATGACTATTCTACCATGTTAATAGTCAGTAATATAATGTTTACTTCAGTGCCACACATGATATGACAGTGCCTATATTTCAGCTTAAAAAAGGTCAAGCTGACTGAAAGCAAATGTATTTCATCCTATCCACATAGTTCTGACAAGATTTTGGATTCAGAACCAGTTTAGGAGACTTTCAGTTTTGTATTGATTTAGAATGCTTTTCAGCTCCAGAAAAGCGTTTTCAATGGATTTGCATGGTTGTGTATAAAACTTTGGGGTGAATGCCTAAAAAGGGTCAAACTGACTGAAAGCAACTGTATTTCATTCTATCCACATACTACTGAAGAGATTTCGGCTTTAGAATCAGTTTTGGAGACGTTCAGTTTTGTATTGCTTTAGAGTTCTTTCAGCTCTTGAATAGCGTTTTCAATGCATTTGCATGGTTTTGTGTAAAACTTCTGGCTGAATGGTTTCCCATCAACTATGACTATTCTACCATTTTAATATTGTTGGTTTATACCTGGGAAAATGGTTTTGGCATTGAAATGGAGCGTTACTAGTCAATAATATCATGTTTACTTCATTGCCACACATGACATGACGGTGCTTATTTTTCAGCCTTAAACAAACCTACTGATGGCAACTGTATTTCATTCTATCCACATACTACTGAAGAGATTTGGCTTTAGAATCCGTTTTGGAGACTTTCAGTTTTGTATTGCTTTAGAGTTCTTTTCAGCTCTTGAATAGCGTTTTCAATGCATTTGCATGGTTTTGTGTAAAACTTCTGGCTGAATGGTTTCCCATCAACTATGACTATTCTACCATGTTAATAGTCAGTAATATAATGTTTACTTCAGTGCCACACATGATATGACAGTGCCTATATTTCAGCTTAAAACAGGTCAAGCTGACTGAAAGCAAATGTATTTCATCCTATCCACATAGTTCTGACAAGATTTTGGATTCAGAACCAGTTTAGGAGACTTTCAGTTTTGTATTGATTTAGAATGCTTTTCAGCTCCAGAAAAGCGTTTTCAATGGATTTGCATGGTTGTGTATAAAACTTTGGGGTGAATGCCTAAAAAGGGTCGAACTGACTGAAAGCAACTGTATTTCATTCTATCCACATACTACTGAAGAGATTTCGGCTTTAGAATCAGTTTTGGAGACGTTCAGTTTTGTATTGCTTTAGAGTTCTTTCAGCTCTTGAATAGCGTTTTCAATGCATTTGCATGGTTTTGTGTAAAACTTCTGGCTGAATGGTTTCCCATCAACTATGACTATTCTACCATTTTAATATTGTTGGTTTATACCTGGGAAAATGGTTTTGGCATTGAAATGGAGCGTTACTAGTCAGTAATATCATGTTTATCTCATTGCCACACGTAATATGACAGTGCTCATATTTCACCCTTAAACAAACTGACTGAACACAACTGTATTTCATTCTATCCTTATACTACTGAAGAGATTTCGGCTTTAGAATCAGTTTTGGAGACGTTCAGTTTTGTATTGCTTTAGAGTTCTTTTCAGCTCTTGAATAGCGTTTTCAATGCATTTGCATGGTTTTGTGTAAAACTTCTGGCTGAATGGTTTCCCATCAACTATGACTATTCTACCATGTTAATAGTCAGTAATATAATGTTTACTTCAGTGCCACACATGATATGACAGTGCCTATATTTCAGCTTAAAACAGGTCAAGCTAACTGAAAGCAAATGTATTTCATCCTATCCACATAGTTCTGACAAGATTTTGGATTCAGAACCAGTTTAGGAGACTTTCAGTTTTGTATTGATTTAGAATGCTTTTCAGCTCCAGAAAAGCGTTTTCAATGGATTTGCATGGTTGTGTATAAAACTTTGGGGTGAATGCCTAAAAAGGGTCGAACTGACTGAAAGCAACTGTATTTCATTCTATCCACATACTACTGAAGAGATTTCGGCTTTAGAATCAGTTTTGGAGACGTTCAGTTTTGTATTGCTTTAGAGTTCTTTCAGCTCTTGAATAGCGTTTTCAATGCATTTGCATGGTTTTGTGTAAACTTCTGGCTGAATGGTTTCCCATCAACTATGACTATTCTACCATTTTAATATTGTTGGTTTATACCTGGGAAAATGGTTTTGGCATTGAAATGGAGCGTTACTAGTCAGTAATATCATGTTTATCTCATTGCCACACGTGATATGACAGTGCTCATATTTCACCATTAAACAAACTGACTGAACACAACTGTATTTCATTCTATCCATATACTACTGAAGAGATTTCGGCTTTAGAATCAGTTTTGGAGACGTTCAGTTTTGTATTGCTTTAGAGTTCTTTTCAGCTCTTGAATAGCGTTTTCAATGCATTTGCATGGTTTTGTGTAAAACTTCTGGCTGAATGGTTTCCCATCAACTATGACTATTCTACCATGTTAATAGTCAGTAATATAATGTTTACTTCAGTGCCACACATGATATGACAGTGCCTATATTTCAGCTTAAAACAGGTCAAGCTGACTGAAAGCAAATGTATTTCATCCTATCCACATAGTTCTGACAAGATTTTGGATTCAGAACCAGTTTAGGAGACTTTCAGTTTTGTATTGATTTAGAATGCTTTTCAGCTCCAGAAAAGCGTTTTCAATGGATTTGCATGGTTGTGTATAAAACTTTGGGGTGAATGCCTAAAAAGGGTCGAACTGACTGAAAGCAACTGTATTTCATTCTATCCACATACTTCTGAAGAGATTTCGGCTTTAGAATCAGTTTTGGAGACGTTCAGTTTTGTATTGCTTTAGAGTTCTTTTCAGCTCTTGAATAGCGTTTTCAATGCATTTGCATGGTTTTGTGTAAAACTTCTGGCTGAATGGTTTCCCATCAACTATGACTATTCTACCATTTTAATATTGTTGTTTTATACCTGGGAAAAGGGTTTTGGCATTGAAATGGAGCGTTACTAGTCAGTAATATCATGTTTATCTCATTGCCACACGTGATATGACAGTGCTCATATTTCACCCTTAAACAAACTGACTGAACACAACTGTATTTCATTCTATCCATATACTACTGAAGAGATTTCGGCTTTAGAATCAGTTTTGGAGACGTTCAGTTTTGTATTGCTTTAGAGTTCTTTTCAGCTCTTGAATAGCGTTTTCAATGCATTTGCATGGTTTTGTGTAAAACTTCTGGCTGAATGGTTTCCCATCAACTATGACTATTCTACCATGTTAATAGTCAGTAATATAATGTTTACTTCAGTGCCACACATGATATGACAGTGCCTATATTTCAGCTTAAAACAGGTCAAGCTGACTGAAAGCAAATGTATTTCATCCTATCCACATAGTTCTGACAAGATTTTGGATTCAGAACCAGTTTAGGAGACTTTCAGTTTTGTATTGATTTAGAATGCTTTTCAGCTCCAGAAAAGCGTTTTCAATGGATTTGCATGGTTGTGTATAAAACTTTGGGGTGAATGCCTAAAAAGGGTCGAACTGACTGAAAGCAACTGTATTTCATTCTATCCACATACTACTGAAGAGATTTCGGCTTTAGAATCAGTTTTGGAGACGTTCAGTTTTGTATTGCTTTAGAGTTCTTTCAGCTCTTGAATAGCGTTTTCAATGCATTTGCATGGTTTTGTGTAAAACTTCTGGCTGAATGGTTTCCCATCAACTATGACTATTCTACCATTTTAATATTGTTGGTTTATACCTGGGAAAATGGTTTTGGCATTGAAATGGAGCGTTACTAGTCAGTAATATCATGTTTACTTCATTACCACACATGACATGACGGTGCTTATTTTTCAGCCTTAAACAAACCTACTGATGGCAACTGTATTTCATTCTATCCACATACTACTGAAGAGATTTGGCTGTAGAATCAGTTTTGGAGACTTTCAGTTTTGTATTGCTTTGAAGTGCTTTTCAGCTCTTGAATAGCGTTTTCAAGCATTTGCATTGTTTTGTGTAAAACTTCTGGGTGAATGGTTTCCCATCAACTATGACTATTCTACCATGTTAATAGTCAGTAATATAATGTTTACTTCAGTGCCACACATGATATGACAGTGCCTATATTTCAGCTTAAAACAGGTCAAGCTGACTGAAAGCAGATGTATTTCATCCTATCCACATAGTTCTGACAAGATTTTGGATTCAGAACCAGTTTAGGAGACTTTCAGTTTTGTATTGATTTAGAAAGCTTTTCAGCTCCAGAAAAGCGTTTTCAATGGATTTGCATGGTTGTGTATAAAACTTTGGGGTGAATGCCTAAAAAGGCTCGAACTGACTGAAAGCCACTGTATTTCATTCTATCCACCTACTTCTGAAGAGATTTCGGCTTTAGAATCAGTTTTGGAGACGTTCAGTTTTGTATTGCTTTAGAGTTCTTTTCAGCTCTTGAATAGCGTTTTCAATGCATTTGCATGGTTTTGTGTAAAACTTCTGGCTGAATGGTTTCCCATCAACTATGACTATTCTACCATTTTAATATTGTTGTTTTATACCTGGGAAAAGGGTTTTGGCATTGAAATGGAGCGTTACTAGTCAGTAATATCATGTTTATCTCATTGCCACACGTGATATGACAGTGCTCATATTTCACCCTTAAACAAACTGACTGAACACAACTGTATTTCATTCTATCCACATACTTCTGAAGAGATTTTGGCTTTAGAATCAGGTTTGGAGACGTTCAGTTTTGTATTGCTTTAAAGTTATTTTTAGCTCTTGAATAGCGTTTTCAAGCATTTGCATTGTTTTGTGTAAAACTTCTGGGTGAATGGTTTCCCATCAACTATGACTATTCTACCATGTTAAAGTCTTTCAAAATTGTAAATGGAGGCTTTGTGGCCCTGTTGTTATGGATACTTATTTCAGACACTTAACAGGCTCATACTATGTAGCCAGCACAATAATTTGGAACGGTGAACCCTTTCTCTGGAGCTACTGTTGTGGAAATTTTGGTCATGTGCATAGATGTATGTGTATGAAATCTATAATCTTCTATGTCCATTGGTAAGAGACAGGAAGGGAAGATAATTAAGTTGAGTTCAAAGGAGGTGACATCCGGGATATCGAGGACAGGTAGGGCAATCGAGCCTCAATGCAATCGAACAAACTTCTGACCTATCAGAGCACAGACCTTCAGTCAAACACTCCGAGGAAGCGGGAAACCTTCAAGCTGAAGAAGAAGAGGAAAGTCCGATGGCTACCCGTGACAGCAACCAGGCTTCGGTGAGTCAAATTTCGATGTGATCACATTTTATTTTATTTATATAGAGCATTTCATACTAAAAGAAAACGCAAAGCACTTAAAGCACGGTGGCCCAGTACTGTATGGTACCCAACCCCACATGCTAGCCAGTTGATCACTTTTGGGCCAGTACTAGTATGATCCGACTGGCCAAGGCAATACTAGCGACCGTTTGAAAATACCTGTTCATTGTTCAGTTTATATTATATTTCATAAAACCTTTCCTAAGATTTTACTGTTTTCTATGAAGAGAATTTAGAAAAGTATATTCAAACTAAGTAAACTTTGGGCAAGACTTACTACTAATTCAAGGCCAGTTGAATTTATAAGTGATGACCTGGAGTCAATAATAAACGTCTAAATGTCGAGCCCTAAGTGCATTATAACCCCTCGAAGGAAAATAATGGAAGTCGTTGCTTATTTATTAAATCTTTTTGACACATTTTCTCTTTCTTAGGAAGCGCTGCTTGACCATATTCTGGGAAGACTCCGCTCTCATTTAGAGCATATTGTTAGCCAAATGCCTTTGGATTTGGACTACTAAGAGTTTGCTGTCACACAAGAGTATGTGTTTTTAAATGCTGTATCCAGTCGGGTGACTGCGTCTCCAGCAATTGTAGATGCCCTGACATCACTACACAGGCTTATAAACCTGGAAAAGGAACAAGTTGAACAGCCAACTTCAATGGTGCAATTTGAGCAAGGACTAGTTGGACGACCACGAATGGTCATCTCTCCGGAGTACTTTAGCAGTCTTTTGGACCTTAACTTGTCCATCCCATGCATAGCTGCACTTTTAGGGGTGTCAAAACGAACTGTGCATCGACGTATGGCTGAGGCTGATATTTCAGTCAGGACACTGTACAGCACTCTCACAGATGAGGAATTGGATCGGTGTGTGAGAGACATCAAATCCAGGCAGCCTCACTCAGGTTATCGGATGGTGAAAGCCCTTTTGCAAGCTCAAGGACTGCGGGTACAGTATGACCGTGTCAGAGCTTCCATGCACCGCATCGACACCGTTGGAGTCATATCACGTATGACCAACTTGGGTTGTATTGTCCGAAGAACCTACTCAGTTCCAGGCCCCGAGTCCTTGATGCACATCGAAACAAATCATAAAATCAGCCGGTAAATTACTTTCACAAAGAGCAGATTCATTCATTATTTTACCCAAATATAATGATGGGCTTATTCAGAATAACATCTTGACACATTTTCCTGCAGCTACAACATTGTCATCTTTGGTGGCATAGATGGCTTTTCACGGAAGGTAAGTACAGTTTTCAGGAATAAATGTGTACATGTTTATCCTGCTTTTATGTGTTTACCTAATACAAAAATGGTGTGTATGGTATTACAGATAATGTATCTTGGTGCAGCCTCCAATAACCTTGCATCAACCACCCTGGCCTTCTTCCAAGAATCTGTGGAGAAGTTTGGTTTCCCTCTTAGGTAAATATGATTTTAAAATGTAGTCGGCCCCTCCATATAACATAGGTTGTATAACCAACCAACACTTAATATGGTCTTTGTTGTAAATGTTTGTTTTAGGGTACGGGCTGATCAAGGGGTGGAGAATGTGGATGTTGCACGCCTCATGTTTACAGTACGTGGCACTGGAAGAGGCAGCTTCATTGCTGGGAAGAGTGTTCACAATCAACGGTTAGTAAAAAAGTGCAGATAAAGCTAGTTGAAATAGGGCACTCCACTGTTGCCATGCATCTACACTTTTTTTTCAGAATTGAGAGGCTATGGAGAGACCTATGGACAGCTGTAACAACATCTACTATGATGTCCTTCACTACCTCGAAGAAGAGGGCTTCCTCAATATCGCCAATGCTACACACCTCTTCTGTTGCTATTATGTGTTCCTACCACGTCTACAAGATGACCTGGACAATTTTCGCAATGGTTGGGACCATCATCCATTAAGAACGGAAGGCAATATGACCCCTAATCAACTGTGGGCACTGGGTCGAATACATCAGCCAATTCCAGTTCCAGATCACATGGCCGTATGTCTAATTATTCAACTCTTTTGTGTTAACATTTGTAAAAAACAAAACACCCCCCCCACACACACACAATTATTAACATTAGAAACTGTCTAATAGACCATAATAGACCATATTTTGCTAAATAGGGATGTGCGTTTACTATGTAATATGTTGAAGCATTTGGTCAATCCTTAGTTTCAATCCTTAGTTTTCTGCTAATTGTACACATATACTCTATAAATATACATATATAACAATGCTGTCTGTATAGATAATCAACACGGCATACAAGTGACATTTTCTTTCCTCTCCAATTTGTATGGTATAGATATGCCTCTCATTGAGTGGGAGAACAGTGGACTTACTCCAGACTGCCACTCCAGCATCGTTGTCCCAGACATCGAAAGCCCACTGACTGATGAACAAATGGCAGCTTTAAGAGAGGCTGTTGACCCAAGAGCTTTATCCCAGGCTTATGGCTGTGAAATCTACATTGCAGCAGTTCACTTTTGTGAGAACATTTAAATAATGTTTTGAGCATTTTCAGAAGAACTTGATCAACTATATAATAATACATCATATACATCATTAGATTCTTCACATCTCTCATGAGTCAAATATTATTTTATTTTTTTATAGAGATAACTGAACAAGCACATTGCAATGTGACATGCATAACACAAACTGTGTGGTGTAAACGTATTTTGTGTGTACGTCTCTAACTGTACGAGTGTGTATATCTGTTTGTATCAACATATTAGATGAGACCAAATCCTGTTTGGCAACTGCCAATACAGGCTAGGATGTCACTCTTAAAAGATGCATAGTCTTTGTAATGCCCTGGGATTCGCAGGGTCTCGTAACAGGTGGAGGGGGTGGGGAAGCTGCCTTCGACCACCTCAAGGGACAGATTCGTCCTTGGCAGAATCTCCCATCCAGTCCAGAATTTCACCACATCTCTCAATTCATTTGGTAATGCTGTGCAGTAAACATATTAAATTATTTAACAAGTTACATGAAAAGTTGCTGTGGAGAGGTAATGATAACTAGATGACCCAACTGTTTCACAGTTTACCGCATATGTTACTCTGTCAACATACCATTTTCAATGAACTATTGACTATTAACTATTACTAACTACTATCAACATTCGCTAGTATTGCCTTGGCCAGTCGGATCATACTAGTCCTGGCCCAAAAGTGATCAACTGGCTAGCATGTGGGGTTCCATACTGTACTGGGCCACCGCGCTTCAAGCGCTTTGCGTTTTCTTTTAGTATGAAATGCTCTATATAAATAAAACAAAATGTGATCACATCGAATGTGAACGGTAACTTAAGCATGCATGTGTCAAGGAAATGTGATCGACTCACCGAAGCCTGGTTGCTGTCACGGGTAGCCATCGTACTTTTCCTCTTCTTCTACAGCTTGAAGGTTTCCCGCTACCTCGGAGTGTTTGACTGAAGGTCTGTGCTCTGATAGGTCAGAAGTTGGTTCGATTGCATTGAGGCTCGATTGCTCTACCTGTCATCGATATCCCGGATGTTAAAAATCTGAATTTTTTAAGCTAGACATTTTTGGGTCGGATTTCATAGGCTCAAATGTTTTGGGCTCAAATTTTTGGCTCGAATTTGAGCAACCTGAACTTTATTTTACATTGAAATATATTCAGATGAAAATTCAGTGTTGTTTAAATTTCAATATTAAGTATTCGATGCCTTTTAAAATTCAAAACATTATGGCACTGATTTGCTTCCATAGTTTTCGTTATGTAGCTGTTCTTGCATTCCTTGCAAATCGGCATTAATTAAAAGCAGATGAGATAGAGCTACCTAGTCTAACTAACAATGACATTTGCTCGTTGCTTGATGGGTGATTTAGAAGACTGTACTGTTCAAACTATCTAAGAACATTTCATGTAGCGAATGAACACGCTCAGCTAGCCTAGAATACCGTATTTCTTCGATTAAATGTCGCCCCGGTGGAAAAATTGCTTGGCTACAATCAAAAAAATCTTTTTCCACCACATTTCACAAAAAAAGACATATGTATTGAAAAGACGGGCACAGAGTTACCAACTGATAGGTAAGTCACTACAGTCTTTTCCCAACCAAGTGTGTAGAATAATTGAGGTCTGTTGCTCTTGCTCCCTCTCAAATCATCTCTTGGATTATTGCGAAAGTTTTGTTCCAACTTTTTCCCTCATACTTTTAAATAACAAGGACTTTTTGTTTAGAAGCTCAGTTAAATAGTAGTTTCCCTTTTCAGTATTCACAGCTTTTTTCTTTTTAATATTTCAGCTTCAGGCTTTCAGCCCTTTCTTTCTACACATTCAGCAGGATAAGCATTTTCTAGTTTCAAATGTTGTCAATGTAATCCTTAGATGGCCAACTGTACTACCTGTGCAGACGCAAGCAGGATGAGCAGAGACACCATTTAGCAAAGGTTGTGCTGACACCAGAGGAAGCCAATACCATTTTCATTGAGTTCACGACAGTGCAATTGGGGCTCACTATGGCATTGATAAAACCTTAGATGCCATTCTGCAGCGATATTACTGGCCTGGTATGAAGGCAGACATACAAAAATGGGCGAGTGTTTCATTGCTCCATTTTTATGGGGAGCTTATTATTTACATATTCAATATTAAAGTGTTGCACATGTTTTCACTTCTTAGGTTGCCTGCCAGAAAAAGAGGAGCTCCATCAAGGAGAAAAATACAAAACAAACCCATAGAGGTAATACACATTCAATTTAACATGTTAAATGGAAGTATTGTTAGTGTTTAGCTTTGGTTTGCATTCTAAAGGTGACTGAGCCCTTTGAATTGGTCAGAATGGACTTAGTGGGCAAGCTCAAGTCCACAGAGACAGGTCATGTTTACATCTGTGTGATGGTGGACTATTTCACGAAGTGGCTCGAAGTCTATCCTCTCAAAACCAACTAGGGTGACCAGACGTCCGGATTTCGGCCGGACAGTCCGGTTTTCCAGCCTTTTGTCCGGACTGCTATTGCTTGTCCATCTTTTCGCCCTTTTGTCCTCCTTTTTGACCCTTCCTGCCCACCGTCGCAATTTACCACTCGCGTACGTGTTCCGATGCCAAAAAGAAATACTCCTTCTAACCTACGTGGAGTTTTGAACTCCACTTTGCCATAAAAGCAGCAAAGATCAACCTTCATACCCTCTGTAAGTTCTATCAGAATGACGTGAGTAGTAGGGGGAAAGGGGCTTTAAGCATGCCTGCGATACGCAACTGCACAAGGATAATGCTAGGTCTGCCGGGCACTCTTCTCTACTCTTCCCCCCCCCCGTTGACAACATTTTGGGGTTGTCCTTCTTTTTGACCCTTTGTCCTCCTATTTGGACCCAAGTGTCCTCCTTTTCAGGGTCATGCTTCTGGTCACCCTATCCTCAACACGTAGATAACCGATGTTATGCACAGTAGTTTAGGAGCGGTTCCACCTGATTCTTTGTAACTTAGAGTTTAGAGTAGTCAGGTTAGAATTGAAATGCTAGTAGGTAGTTAGTGGTTTTCCAAGGCCGTTTCGGTCCTTAGCAGTGCACTTTGTTTGTCTCATCTGGAATCGATCATAGTCCCTTCTCCGTGTCTTTTTGTTCTGGTACGTCCCTGTCTATTTGTCATGTATGTTCACTACGGCTTGCTGCGGTTTGCCGATACCTTTTCGCAGCTGTACTAATAAATGTACATAATCCGTCCGTATCCCGCTGCATTGTTTGTGCCTGGCTACACCGTTGACACTCCGCTGGTAAAGTACTGACAGTCAAACATGGTTACCTTTAACATCGTACGTAACAATTACATTTCTGTTTGTTGGTGTCGGCACCTTTGAATCGACTGAATATGACCTCTTTGTTTTTGATTTTCTCTAGAATTTTTGTCTGACGCCATCTGTCTTTTGTCGAATGGTTTGGGTGTTACCTGAGCATTTTTCTATGCGTCGCGCTGATTGTAGGGTCCTGACACCGGTGTAAAACTCAGATGCAGCACAGTTTGTACGTTCACCTTATTATTAGATACTCAACTTGTGTATCAGACACATGCACCTTACATATATGTAATAAATAGGTTGATTTTGTCTTGAACTTGTACTTAGAAATTAACTTCATTGACTAGGTATTTTCACAGCAATTGGGAACAAACAAATACATCTTCACCAATCTTCTTCTTCTTTTCAAACTAGATTCAACAAAACGCAACACAAACTGCATGATATGAGTTCTCTGTGAAATAGTAATTATGTAATTAATGCACACAGCTATAGGCAAATGTCCACATTTGTGGACTATAAATATCATTACACTCAGTTCAGAAATATTGAAAACCACGGACATCTGGGCACTTGAGCCACTATCCCTGCCTGGTATTATTAGGAAACACAACACAACTATTACTGTAAAACTAAATATTAAGGATTTATAAATGAATTTAACAATCAATTATCTTTGAATGAGCGTGCCTGTTCTTATCCACTTCTTCGTTGTTTCTCCTCACCTCAATCCGGTGACCTGCGTCCAGTTGCATAGCGATTGTCTCTGCCTAGCATGGCTAGCTTGATTGTATTCTTCATGTGTGCCTTTGTGCACTTGTTTTGTTTTCTCAGATAAATGTTTAATGTCCTTAACTCTGGTAACAGTCCATGCTGTATCTGTTCCGAATGTTATAAAAAGCAAGCACGGCAAAATAAGGCATTAACATGATTGCATCCAGCTAGCCAGGCCTTTTTGTTGTAGCTTACCAATCGTGGGAGAAACCTCTGTGTATGATTTACCTCTACCCTTTTCGCTCGCCTGTAGTGTAATTTTGATGTCAGGTTGGGCCAAACTCTTTTATTTTCTTCACTAAAGTTCTCCTTTCAAAAGTATTTTGAAGAGGATATCTGACAGAATTTGAGAAATGAGAACGTCTGAAGTCCGGAGTCATTCATTTTCAATTAAGTAGGCCCTACAGTCACAAAATCACTTCTATACTCTAACTCTGCTTGGGGCGCTAATTCCAGCACCCTTTAGGCATCATTTTTGGGGACGCTGATTGGCTAAATACTGTATGTTTTTCTTGTTCGTAACGGTCAGCAATTCACCTATCGCCAGCAGGTTGGTAGGCGTTTCGATGGGCGCTTTTTCTAGCGCCCAAGATGTCGAGCATGAAGTAAATTTATTAGAGCTGTCAAACGATGAAAATATTTAATCGCGTTTAATCGCATTAATGTCAATTAATCGCACATTTCTATCTATTTTAAATGTCCCTTGATTTCTTTTTCATCCATTCTTTTTTCAAATTTTAATGCTCTTATCGACATGGAAAAGTGGTTCGGATTGCTTTGTGCAAATGTATTTTTTTAAATTGAAAACAACATTGCAATCGCCTGGCTTTGACGAGCAGGCGGAGAATTTGCATCAGCTGTGTGCTTGGCTGTGTGCCATCAAAATTGTATTTTCGACTCCACGACGTGCTGCGATGATAGCTCATTCCCTCCGGCTCAGTTCACAACGACAGAACACACTGATCACTTTGGTCTTGTCAATGGAACCATTTGGCAACCTTTTAAAAGTAAACTTTCCATTCAGAATCTTATTGGCATCCATTTCGGCGTCTGGCGCTGGCAATCAACTCAAAACGTAACGTTAGCCTACTACCAGAGAATGTCTAATATCCGTAAACGGGCTCTCCTACAACTGTTTAGCCGGCTCGCAAGCCCAAACAAGTGTGTGTGGCGTGCCTGTTGTTTTGTTTCCGGTCTAGCTAGATCCGGTGTGGTATTGTAGTTTTTCTAACGTCAGTGGTTGTTGCAACAGAATGTGAAAAAAAACTAAAGTTTGCTAGGTCAAAAAGAGCGTTAATCGCGCGAAAAAAAATTTTACGCCGTTAATTTGGGTTTGCGTTAACGCCGTTAATAACGCGTTAAACTGACAGCACTAAAATTTAGCCCAAAACAGGATTTTAGTATATATATACACAACACTTTATTGTGTATTTTTAACACAGTCATGCTTAAAATGAGTAGTTATTGTTTATAAAATATATTACATGAAAAACTAAAATCTAAAACACTTTTCACCAGGAAGGGTGGCGCCCTAGCGCCCTTTATTGATCAGCTGCCACTGGTCCCAAGTTACTTTACCTCAAATGTTTCTGCTAAATAAAACAACTGATTCCAACAGATGCTAACGCCAGCCATCTCAACGATCATGTTCCCCACTCTCACACAGTAGTCACTACCTGTCTATAAGTCCGCTATCATAAAATAGCAGTAAAAAGTAAACGCTCTCTGTGTGGGCTGAATGACTGTACCCCAAATGTGTGACAAATCAAGGGGACATGTCAGACACCTGTCAATCACAAGTTCCCACTCTTGTACAGTAGCACCCTTAGCTGTCATTGGTCAAAAGTCAGTGGCCTGTGGGTTGAATTCATTCAGCCCAAACTAACAGCAAACCAAGGGGTCGTGCCTTAACACCTTTCACATACACTATGTGTAGCTGTTCATTGGTAGCTGATGCATTTGGGCTGTAAAAAATAAGACCTTTTTTTGTTTTTTGTGTGACTACTTGTTCTTGCTGCTCTAGGTTTTTAAACAATAATAATTTTCTCAACTTTGTTGTAAAAGATAGGGAGTGCTTAGCCCCATTTATACCAGCTCCCCTGGTGAGTATAAAAGGGAATTATTCTCAAGCTACTTCTTCTGAGGTAGTTCTTCTCAGCTTCTTCTACTACAACTTCTAATTCCGTCTCTTCTTTGTTGTGTTTTGCAGGATAATATAAAGGACCTCAACTCAAAGTACTGCAATTCTTTATATTTATTGTATTTTCGACCAGAAAACTTTTATTTGACTTATTTAGGGGCCATATTTGCTTTCTACCTGCTTTTGTTATTCACATGACTCTTCTCCTTTCACTGCTGCTGTGCCACTTTGGATCAATTGAAGTTCCTGCATGTCTGTCATTCTGTCTGATTTAAAACCTAAGTCACACCTAAATCCATCAAACAGGTCTACAGATCTTTTCAGTAAAAATCACAATGTAAAGGATCACAATGACTCTTGTTGAGAGACTTGTTGCTCTTGTTGGTTAGTTGTAACTGACTTAAAACTACTGTACTTGCTGTGTAATATATTTTTTGCTGCTTACTTTTTTTTCCACAGGTACACCCTTTTTTGAGGTTCATGTTGTTAAATTGTTTAATTGTAACTTGTTCAACTACATGCTCTTATGGTTCTTCCCTTTGGGACTTATTTAGTTTTCACAGTGTATTGAAATGTTGTACTAACAAAATTAACTCTGCTTCAAACCCCCACAAACTTTTCTCTACCTTCTCCACCCTTCTTAACCCACCTCCCCCACCCCCTCCCTCCACCCTGACAGCAGACGACTTTTCCTCCTTCTTTGAGAAAAAAGTCGCCGACATTAGCAGTCGGTTCCCTAAACCCACCTTTCCTACCCTCTCACCCTCCATGACTGACCCAACTAAATGTCTAAACTCTTTCTCTCCCCTGTCCGAGGCAGAGCTCTCTGACCTCATTCTCTCTCATCGCCCCACCTCCTGTCCCCTTGATCCTGTCCCCTCCCCTCTCTTTCAATCCATCTCCCCCTCTATCATAACTTTTCTGCTCCATGTTCTAAACTCCTCTCTTACCTCTGGCACCTTCCCCTCTGCCTTCAAACAGGCCAGAGTTACCCCTCTACCCAAAAAAACCTCCCTTAACCCTGCCGTCCTCCAGAACTACAGACCGGTATCACTGTTACCCTTCTTCTCTAAAACAATTGAACGTGCTGTATCTAACCAACTGTCTAACTTTCTTTCTCAGAACAACCTGCTTGACCCCAACCAATCGGGCTTCAAGACCGGCCACTCCACAGAGACTGCCCTCCTTTCAGTCACCACTGCCCTCCAGTCTGCCAGAGCAGCTTCGAGGTCATCCGTCATCATTCTGCTGGACCTTTCTGCGGCGTTTGATACGGTTAACCACCAGATCCTGCTCTCCAGACTCTCTGAGATGGGGATCACTGGCACTGCACTCCAGTGGATCTCATCCTACCTGTCGGGAAGATCATACCAGGTCTCCTGGGGAGGCAAAGTGTCAGACCCTCGCCAGCTCTCCACTGGTGCCCCATAGGGCTCCGTCCTTGGACCCCTCCTCTTCTCTCTGTATACCACCTCACTTGGACCAATTATCACCTCCCATGGCTTCTCCTACCACTGCTACGCTGACGACACGCAGCTGTACCTGTCGTTCCCCCCGACCGATCTGGGGATCTCAGCTAGGATTGAGGCCTGCCTCGCAGACATCTCTGCCTGGATGACTGAGCACCACCTCCAGCTGAAGCTTGCCAAAACGGAACTTCTCATCATCCCGGCCAAACCCTCCATCTCCCACGACCTCTCAATCACCCTGGGATCTGCGACGGTGACCCCCTCATCCTCTGCCAGGAACCTTGGGGTTACCATGGATGACGAGCTCTCCCTCACGGCCCACATTGCTGCGGTCTCCCGGTCGTGTAGATTCACCCTCTACAACATCCGGAAGATCAGGAGATACCTGTCTGAGCACTCCACCCAGCTGCATGTCCAAGCAATGGTCCTCTCCAAGTTGGACTACTGCTTCTCGCCGGTCTCCCAGCATGCGCAACCCGCCCTCTTCAGAGGATTCAGAACGCAGCGGCCCGCCTGGTCTACAATCTACCCAGACGCTCCCACGTTACCCCGCTCCTCATCTCCCTCCACTGGCTACCCATAACGGCCCGCATCAGATTCAAGACCCTGGTACTGACCTTCCGAGCAGTGAACGGGACTGCACCCAACTACATCAAGTCTCTCCTGCAGCCTTACACCCCCACCCGCCACCTACGGTCCTCTTCAGACAACCGCCTGGTGGTCCCACCGCTCAAGACCGCCCGGTCCCAACACAAGCTCTTCTCCTGCCTGGCCCATCAGTGGTGGAATCACCTCCCCACCTCCATCAGAGACACAGACTGTCTCTCCACCTTCAAAAGAAGGCTCAAGACGCACTTGTTCCGGGAGTACAACGGTACTTAGGAATGGTTTGTTGAACCCAACGCTAGTTTCCTCAAGGATCACAATGACTCTTGCTTAGACTGTTGCTCTTGTTGGTTAGTGGTAGCTGATTTAAACTGTTGTATTATATTTAATCCTATTTTTATTGCTCTCCTACAGGTACACTTGCACTTAGAGATTCATGTTGTGTCTTAACTACATGCTCTTATTGTTTCTTCCCTTTAGCACTTATTTTTGGTTGTTCACAATGTGTACTTCTGGTTTTGGCTACCTGCAATGCTTTGGGGCTATCTTGTTGTTATTATCATTGACCTATGCACTTTGTAAAGCTCTCTCTTGGAAGTCGCTTTGGATAAATGCGTCTGCTAAATGAATAAATGTAAAATGTAAAAATGTAAATGTATGCTTCATGTTTTGGCTACCCCCAAAGTTTGTACCCTGTAATGAAACATAGAATAAGCTAATGAGGCCCTCTAAGAGTTGTTTAGCAAGACAGAAAGCTCAGTGCCAGCAGCCCACTACTTTCCAGCCAATTGTGTTGCAGCAATCCTGTTCCCACCGATCGGCAAGGCAAGCCTTCTTCCTTGTTTTTTTGTGTGAAACCACTGTGAATCAAACTCGAGCTGGAAGAAAGTGTGGTAGTTCAGACAAAAATTGATAATTTCTCATATTTGAATTTATTTAAAAATATTACCTAATACAGGTTTAAATTCACTTTATTGATGTTATTGTGTTTGCAATGACAAAGAAAAACTTTTAACAGTTTGAGATTAGAGGACAATGTTCACCCCTACACAGTGGGAACGACAAGGTTACAACTTATCTACACTTTTCATGATATCCCAACAACAACTGTGATTGAATTATGCTACAAGTTTAGATATGGCATTATAATATGACGTGAGAATTTTAAGTAAATGCAATGGACATGGATTTATTTGACAGTTCTGTGTAAGGACATTCTTTGTCGTAAGAAAGACAGCTTAGCTCACAGTTCAGGTGCCTATGGTCTTCTCTTTCCATATGTAATTTGAATGAAAGCTTAATTTGCCTGAACACAGGTATTGACAGTTACAGTGATCTAGTAAATAACCTGGAAGACAGATTTTCTTAATACGAATAATTGAGTGTTAAAGAGAAACACATATTTGTTTTTTTGGGGGGCACAATACTGTTTTCTAGTAGCCTAGCAAAGTGAACAAAAGTCAAGTGAAGACAATTACCTCGTCCATAGCAACAGTTCTGGTTCCCGCTGTTAGTTGGTTGCATGATCTGACTGTCATTCATCCACCTGCTTCACCTTTTCACACACTCCATCCAGCCTTATGGCTGGAATTTGAGTGGGGGCAAGAGCTTGATATTCCAGCAAAAGTCATGGGTGCATGGGACTTTCAGGCTCTTCTTCTGAACCATCAAAAAAGCTAATCTGTTGTGGGGCGAGGCTATGGGTGCATAATCTGGGCCCAAAGTTTAAGGTAGATAAAGAGGTAGGGATTTCTCAGTACTGGCAGTGGGAAGACAGCGACAGCGGCCGGTCTCTGCTCATGTGTTGCTCTAAAGTGGGTGGTAAACTCAGGCAATTCCTCATGTAGGGCTCACTGTGAATTGTGAAAGACAAGGGGGGGTCACTTAAGCTTAAAAAGCCTTTCATCGACCACTATTCTACTTGCTTTCAGTCAGGGTACCACTATTACTAAACTAAAAATAGGCAAGCAAGAAAGAATGAAAATTAGAAGGTATTCCTTCACCCATGTATGATATAACCCACAAAAAAAAAGAAATCTATGATTAGACATTAGATTAGAAATGTTTTATCTTTGTAGTAGCCACTTAGAGGTATGATTGACTGACTGCCACCTACCTCCCCATATAGTGTGTTTATTCCCTCTACAGAGGGTGGGAGTACAACATAAAGGCTTTTAAGACTACAGCCCAAACAGCACTAACAGGGACAAGGAGCTTGTCCTGTCTCTCACCTGTTGGGTTCTGCTGTGGCTCCCTTCCAGGCCTGCCTGTAAACATCCCCAGCCACCCCCCAAAGCCAACGCACATCTGCAGGAACCTCAGGGATCCACTCTATAAACCTGGAGGAATAAAGAGGTAGAGGATAGAGATTAACTAGGGAGTTGACTATAGGAGGGGTTCCCAAACGTTTTCTGCCCCCCCCCCCCCCCCCCGGCCCCGCCGGAGCTGAGCTGTGTGTGGACGAGGGGTCCAATTTAGTTTGGATTTATGTCATTACATAATCTAGTGACTTCTAGCGATGTTCAGAGTGCCAACAGCGACTTCTGGTGAGATTTTGGGGGCAACATTAGAGGCACACAAACGGTTCTACCTGTCTCCCATGTCAAAACGAGTATAGAAGCATGCTTTTTGACACAATTTATGTGTAAGTACTACAAACATTGAGGGACTAGTTGGGGTTGGAAACAAATAATAATTATATAAATATATTCATTTATATAAATATAGCTGCATGCGGGTTCCTCCGCAAAATGGCAAAAAATTAAAAAAAAAATGACCATTCTAGAAGGTCAAGAGTTGGACAGCAAGAGAGCAAAACTACTTCATGTTGGGCCAACTACAATAGGCTGAATGGGGATTTGAATTCATGAGCATAAGGTTACAAGGCAGCCTCTCTATCCTCTCTGCTACACACCAACTGTAGAGAATGTATGAGTAGAAAGGGCAGAGTATTAGCTTTGGGACAAAGGTTGCGAAGCGGTTGACATTTCAAAGTGGAATTGCATGAAATTGCGCATTTGCGGTATTTCATAATGATGTCATCCTGTTTAACTAAACAGATATTCAAATTTAAGACAGGCTAAAAGACTCCAGCTGGATTCAAACCTACAACCTTATACTTTGCAGGTCACTGTCTCAGTACATTGAGCTGTTCTCAGTGTTGAATATTGTCATGTTCAGTTACTGTATAAAAAAGTAAGCTGTTTCTTCTGTGGTAAGCGTTGTTAGATTCAGTCAAAGTTTAAACTACTCAAATTCAATCATATTTTGACATACCAAGGTGAAATTGTTGATGGTACTTCAGAGTGATGTCATCTTGAACCCAATAAGGTTTGAAAACCATCAGTCAAAATAATATTTGATTTATTGACACAAAGATATTGAGGCAATGTGGACATTTACATAAATACACCCCTTTCAGACATTTTGTATTACATTTCTCATTCCATTTCACCCTATATAAAAACACACCTGCCCGCACACTATCCCAATCCTTGCTGTTTACCTCCTTCCCAGCACAAATCAACCCAGCGCAAGTCAGCCAAAGCAGAAATGCTGTAGCGGACGAATGAGGTTTAGATGTCGACCAAAAATTGTCTCCCACAATCAAAACACATTCCCGAATTTCTCAAAGATGGCTTGAAGACATTATCCAGAACCACAGACAATTTACAATCAAGAATAGCCTCATTGGCAATAGGTCTATGGCACAGCCCAGAGCCATAGAAAAAGAGTTGCGACAGTTCCATAGACTCCCATTGTTATCGAGGAATGTGGAAATAAAGCGTGTCTCACGCGACCTTTAATTCCAAACATTGTATTGTTATTAGTAGTATTTCATATAGCCAACTTTAGATACAATTTTTTGTAAGATTATATTTTGTTAGATTCTAAATGCAGTTAGAGCTAGACTGTAGGTCTAGTATCTAACATAGAGCTAAGCAACACTGTAGCTAGCTAAAGAGGGCGTGTATCATAACCAGAAGTTTGTTGGTTTATAGTCTGTCTTATGTCAATAATAACTACTTACTAACCGAGAGTGAGGTCATGCCGGGAAATATCAAACTGAGGCTGGAACGTATCGACCGAGCGATATGGCATTTTTAGCTTCCTTTCATTTTGTAAACGAAAATAAATGGTCCCTCTAGGCTAATTGTAGCTAGCTCTCAAGTCTTCTCACGGTGTGTTTCATGTGTTGCCTAGCAACTCATTACTTTTGATAGAAAGCGCACAACATGGTTCTGCTAAAATGGCTTTAATTTCAACACAAAATAACGACTCAAGTGATTTTAAGAGTCTAGTCTTCATCCTCACTTTTGATGACAAATCTTTTCAGCATCATCTGGAAAGTAAAACTCAGCAGCTGACTCGTCGATATTGCTCATTTTGAAGCTGATGTAGTGAATGACGGGGTTAGTAGGGGAGCGGTCAAGCGCTGCACTGATAATTGGGCAAGTGGCTGCACCTGTGGAGGGGAATGTCGAGAGGGGTATAAATGGGGAGAAGGTCGGTAGGGGAGTGGTTGGTCTGGGAGCCATTGTGGTGGACATCGCGAATCGTTAAAACACACTGTACGCAATCGGGGGGTGGCGGCGTTCGCAGACCATTTAGGGCTGCCGGCATGAAGACAGCGAGGGGGGACAGGGCGAGGTTCCTGGCGGGCGACCTAGATAGCGGGGCTATAGGCGTACCCTTGTCCGCTCCCAGCCTGTGGAGGAGGCTCTCCTGATGTTTGTGGAGCGGCCTCAAAGCGCAGACCCCAGGGGAGGGTCCCGAACCCCCGGAGAGCTGAGTACATGATTCTAATTTCTATCCCTTGTTCATTGTGTAGGTAGCCGCACATGATTAGTTTTAGGTCTCGATTTTAAAGAATAGAGCGGAGAATTGAGTACCGCGAGAGGCACTGCGCACCCGTACCTAAGAGAGACCCCACCAGTGGTCCCGAGAACAAGCTTGACTTTGCGGTGAAGTGTGGGTGTGATAGCACCATGTGGCCAATGCGTGCAGTGCCCTAGGGGGATTTGAGCGTGGGTTTGTAGTGTAAGGACATGTTTGCCGTGCCCCGTGGGGGTGTTTATTTAAGAGGGGCAGCCCAAGTGACAGGCACCGAGGTCGGCCCGGTGGGGGGTTTCTAAGTGCGGGACTCTAAGGCCAGGAGATCTGTGTGCCTGGCTCAATGCTCTATTTTATGAATTCAAATAAAGTGACATTTTTGTACCTTGAGTTCCCTCTCCTATGTCCAGGGGTGTACTCTCACTAGCCTGCATTGACTAACTACACCATAGCGGAGGCAAGGTTTATTACACTGACGTCAAGAGGGCAATACGGATCTGTATCAGACCGGCGAGGAGGGCAATACGCGGCTGGCATGACTACCCATTAGCCAATCAGAAAGCTCGTACTGTCGTTGCCATATAATATAATGTTTTATTGAATACAGTTGGTTGTCTTGTATATTCTGTTCTATTTTTTATATTGAACAGTTGCTGGTGATAATGGTTAGATTCAACTTGCATCAAGTACTACAAATATAAGTGTTGTTAATGTGGTAAATTGTAAGTGGGCTGATGAATAAAAAAACGTTTAACAAGTCCCATTTACTTCAACAGTCGAAGGTTAAACGGTAAGTGGAACAATATAGTCCTCATTAGGCTACTGTTTGTTATGTACAGTTGGTACAGTATGGTAGCTAGCTTAGCCATTTCTAGCTCTGCTTCACAATATTTGCGTTATGTATTATAAGTTAACGTAATAAATAAATGTTAATAAAGTATCAGACATGATACAACACACCAGTAACCAATTGACATTATGTGTTAATATACCGAAAATATCCGTGAATCGAGACGGTGCTTCTGTCTGTCCCGCCAAAAAACATTCAAACAGGTTGACAGCAGTGGGGTTTTTTTTACTACAGCAAGCTACTGGAACCACGTGACAAAAAAGCTCTAGCTTTTTTCCTGTGTTTTAATGGCAGTGAGTTTTCACAATGTTGTATTTCACTCCATTCTACACCAAACACGTCAGGGAGGACTGCCTTTTGTAGATACGAATCAGCTGAAGATAGCCAGAATATATAATTGCTTTAACCGAGCCTGTTTCATTCGTCATTTGCCTGAGAAAGCTACTTCCGTTGGCCAGCTTCATTGAAAACCATTCAAATCGGTTGACAGCAGTGGGGTTTTTCGGAACTACAGCGAGCTACATGAACCACGTGATCACGTGTCGGCAAGATCAAAGCGTGTCGCAACTCTCTTTTTCTATGGCTCTGGGCTCTGGCACAGCCCATGACCAACTCCTTGCAAATATTGATGTATAATGGCCGACTCTCACTTCCCATTAAAGCACACAACATGCACTCTCAGGGTGACCAACAAGATTATTTTAACTAACAAACAACAATATTACAAACATCTAACTGAACGAACGCAACAACTGAAATCCCTTACATAGCTGTTGTAGCCAAACTATTTTCCACAAGTCTTGGCGTTTTTTGCCGTCCCCAAGAGCGCTGACGCTGAATATCCAGCTGTGCACCGACTGCGTGATATGACGAGATGCTAGTGACGCGCTAAGGTCTCGGAGTCTCCTGAAATGGAATGCGTCTTTCTGCCTTGAAGCTGCGTGCGCATCATCAACGACCCCATGTATATGTCAAGATAACATCCAAGCTAACAATTTCGCCAAATCTGACTGCAGCTTTGTATACCATATGTACTATGGTTGTTTGAGTTAAATAACTTGCTTAATGAATTCAATGGCTGTTAAATGTCAAATCCAACTATAAATGTATAAAAGAGAGTTCCAATCAAATCTGAATTCTTTTTAAACCTAGAGGTTTAAAAGACAACATTTGCCTAAACTGACATGCACCAACTCAAGAGAACTGCTTTTCAACATCCATTTACACATTTAATCTCTGTTTTTTACTCTACTCTTAAGGCATAACTATGTTTAACTTAATGTCTGCACCTCTCTGTCACAACTGTCTCTGGAGTGGGGGGTGGGGGCTTCACAGGGTGTCTACAGGTGTAAACATGTTAAATGTAAGACTTTAAGACCTTTTAATACCACTTCCAATTGAAATTAAAGACCAAATTTACGATGGAAATACAAATCGCAAGTGGAAATATACAGTAATCTTCCCAAACACTGGGAAGGGATCTGTTTTTCTCTCAGCATCCTCTGTTGAACTCTGTTGAGCAGGCCTCTGCATGACCCTCCAGACCTGTAAAAGTGAAGAAAGGATCCATGTCAGTTCTACACTTGACATAAACTACAGTTTTGACTGTGAAATGCAGTGGCATTACTTGAACTTGAATCCAAATGTGTTAAACTGATAGAGACCCGGCCATGCAAAGTCACTCCAAACATTTGGCTCGATTGCAGACTCTGGCAAGAGTATTTAGCTCTAAACTGGTTAATATACACATCTGAAAGATGTGTATCCTATTATTGCTATTTTCCATGAAAGACCAGCTCGACCTTTGCCTGTAAACAGTGATTCTGACTGTCAGAGACCTTTAAATAGGCTGACCGAGTGAAACTAGCCTGGCTAACGTAGGTCGCTTTCTCAGGAAAATGACAAATGAAATAGGCTTGTTTTGAAAGATCCTGTATACTGGCTATCTTCAGCAGACTCTTGTCTACAAAAAGCAGCCCTCTCTGACGTTTTAGGACTAGAATTATTGAATTACGATTTTGTTTACACACTGCCAGTGAGTGAGCGAGCCGAGTCTGTCACTGAGGCTAAGTCAAAACAATGTATCCCCGGGATGCAGTCTCACTCCACTTGCAAGTTTTCCACAAATCACAAAAATAATCGGAGCATCTGGCTAAAAGCACCAGTCCCACATCTCCTAAAGGCTGCCTTCCTCGACATTTTTGGTGTCGACCGAACTGTGTGATGGTGAACTTATGAACATGATGCGACCAAAACATGGCTGTTATGGCTAAGCCTATGCGGTCTCCCTGGCGCATAGGCTTATTACAAAGACTTTCACGACCCAAATCAAAATTCTGAGCCAACAGGTCTGTGGGGAATCGCTTGTTCTCCTAAAAGCTGCCCTCCTCTACCTTTTTCTCGACCTTTTTGATGAATTCGCTGAGATGCTACATGATTCAGTAATTACACAGAGGGAAAAAGCTAGCTACTTTTCAAGTTCGGTTTTTCGTCACTTCAAACTCACGATCTAAAGGGCTCAAAGTGCTCAAACCTTCACCATAATTCAAGAGTAGTGTACTTTCCTGAACCCAATCATTGATTTTAGCTTAAAATGTGTAAACATTGGACTTACCGAACGTGGCTGCCACCAACACGGCTATCAAGCGATTCCAGTTGAAAACAACAATGGCCGCTTGGTCAGCACACCATTTCCAGAAAGGATGTGTGTGCGTCTAGCCAAGCTCGCGCATGTGTCAAGTAGGTTGACCACTTGTCCCTCTTTGCGCTTTATCGCACAGCATATTCAATATGCGACGTGCGGGACAAGGGGTGAAAATGCTGTGCGACACAACGCAAAGCGGGACAGTTGGTCACCCTAGTGTGAAAGAGCAGGATGAGCCTGTGAGAATTTGGAGCGTGTGCTGTGGAGCAATTCAATTGAATTCAATCATATATAGACATAGCAAGGTGAAATTGTTTATGGTACTTCAGAGTGATGTCATCTTGAACCCTATTAGGTTTGAAAAACCATGAGTCAAAATTGTATTAGATTTATTGACACAACGATATTGAGGCAATGTGGACATTTACATAAATACACCCCTTTCAGCCATTTTGTATTGCATTTCTTATTCAATTTGACCAATTATAAAAACATAAATTCTACACATCTGTAACAAATTTCAAGTCGATTGGATCTATGGTTCATGAGGAGAAGGGTTTTGAAGGTTGTACCAAATTTGGACAGTACAGCAAAATATATCATGGCGGACCTTATGGGTTCTTGAGGCTTTTTTGTTCCCCTTGAGAAATAAGGCATGTATGGGTGAATGATGGATAAGGATTTTAAAATTGGAGAAAAAAAACTGACAATAATATCAAATTTAAGGACTTTCAATACTTTTTTGAGTGTTGCGTATATATGCAATTACATGTTTCATTTCATATAGACATGGGCTCATTTCTGGCTGTCGATAACTCATAATTCAAAATCAAATCGTAATTTTGGGGGGAATAAAAAAAAAAAAAAAGTTTTCCAGTACAGAAAACAAGACTATTGATGTATCCTTAACTCAACAAATAACAGATTTGTGTAATTTAACACAAAAATATGAGTTAAATTACTTGGCTCTGTCATTGTTAGCCAGAATTACATCCTGTTAGACGGAAGGACATTCTGCAATAATTTTCATGATTACCATAAAAACCATCTTTTGTATCATTTTTCTTACCAACACTCAAACTTGAAACTAAATAAGAGAAATTGACAAGTATGTTTAATGATTTTTAAATGTTTTAATAAAAATTTTAATTGATTAATTTCACTTAACATTACATAAAGTTTTTATAAAACACTTAGGAATTAACAAATTTCATATTTTATGTAGAGAATACATTTAAAGAGAGATGATACTTTTTGAGTAACATTTACATTTATAACCTCATCTAACCATTTGAGTTGCAAACATTTATTAAGACGAGTTTAAATCAGTTTATTTAAGAGAAGATAGGAACTTTTGAACATGTCCAAATGAACTTAAAGACATGTTTGTGACAATATCATGAGTGTGGGCATGTTTTGGGCATGTCACCACATGTTTTGGAATGTGTCCCAGTCAGGGATACATAGTTGTGATGAGCGGTTTGTTAATGGCTCAGGCTCCGATAGGATGGCTTGCATGTCAGACACGTAATAAAATATTACATCTGGGGCTGTTGGCCACACAAAGGCATTTCTGCCCATTGTCTGTCGCATGCAGCTCACTTCAAGTTCATCACCAACCAGATTTAGGACTTGGCCGACAAATGGCTGGGCATCATATTTAACTATGACAAACCTTCCAACAATATCTGTTGTCATAGTATGATGTGGTATTGTTGCTGGAGCACTGGTGGGTAATTCACACAGATTCATGTCCACTTCATTGGGACTGAAGCAGTCACAAATGTAACCCTTCCCTCGGCTGCAGAAGCAGGACAGTTCTCTGTGACTAAACTTTCCAGGGGTAAGAGACACAATCTGGTGAATTTTCATTGTGCCCTTCACAACAGGTAGCTTCTCTGGTACAGCTTCATCTTGTTTCAGGATGTCCTTCTGACACCCAAAAGTACTTGATAGAAGAGGCTGAGGTCTGTAAAGTTTCATAGAGCTCTTTTGGTGTCTGAATATCTACTCCCATTTTCACCCGCTGATCAGCCATGCGCTTTACAGCACCACCCACCTCATCAGGTGCACCTTTACCATGGGTTCTCTCAGAGAAATTCCAGGTCACCTCCTTGAACCCCCAAATAAAGGGCAGCGTTGTCAGGAGATAGAAGTTGCACTTATTTCTATATTGTGTAACAGGCCCATCACTCATGAAGTGGATGGATGTAAGAGTGGGCTTCTGCTCCTTCAACTTCTTTAAAATTGGCTCAATGTGTGCCCACACTGCTCTTTCATCATGGCGAAGGCTGTCCGAGATTGTGGCATATGATTGGCTCCCATGGGATGTGTAGACCACACTGGTGTGAATTGTGGCCTGTTTACGACTTCCACCAAAATGGAAAGCTTGAATCTCTTTGTGGAGCTTGCAAGCATAGTTTTCCGAGAAATCCATGTGGACCACTACCTCTGTGTCACTGATGGTTTCTTTCACTTGTCTGCATTGCTCAACCTGGTGTATCCAGTTGTAGTGATGTTTGGCAAGCAGATCAAGTTTTTCATTTAGTATTCTTTGTAGGTCCTGCCATGTTCCACATTCAGCTTTTTCACAAAGTTTGTGAATTCCTTCTCACCAGAGGTGGTCTTGACCCTTTTCCACTGTAGCCATGTGGTGGTGGTGTTCTGTTCTTGAGGAGCTATTTCCACATCTTTGTAACAGCACTTAACACAAACACGATACATACAATCTTTTCTAAGAGGATCACACACAATGGATGCCAACAACTGTGAAACACTTGCCACTTTTACAAAGCCACTTTGAAATAGTTTCTCAACAAGCATCTGGACGTTTTCGTGGTCAATGCAGGCGCAAGTGTTGCGATCACTTGTTTTAGGTTCCGTGATGTAGAATGGGAGCAAGCGCACAAACTGTCTATATGACAGTGTCAGTTCCTTTTGTGTTTCCTTATTGTAGTGTAAATGTAGTTCTTTCATGGTTTTTTGTAGGACTCTTCTTTGAACTTTCTCTTGTTTTTTTGTTACTGTGTCTTTTTTTCCAGGTAAAAGTCTACTATTTTCATCCCTACACAGGAAGCGAGTAACCTCTGCCTTTTTTACTGCAGAGAGTTTCTTGGCTCCACGTGGCTTGTGTTTCTCACTGACTCGTGCAGCACTTGTTTTGTTAACCCTATGCAGACGTTTTCTTAGTTTCTCCAATTTTTTTTGGGACAGAGCAAGTTGCCTTTTAAGTTTGACAATTGTATTCTTTAGTTTATTGTTGTTTTGGCTTTTTATTGCCATGTTGCAATCATTTCTTTCTGGGGTAGACGAAGCAAGTGGCTGGACATCCTCTTGTGGTTCTCTGGGTGGTTGTAGCTGAGGTACATCTGGCTCTCTGGGTGAGTGTGGCTGAGGGTCATCCAGTGGTCTGGGTTGGGGTTCTCCAAGAGTAGACCCATTCATTGAGACTGGAGTGTTGTTCATTAGTTCTTTGACTTGCTTTATTCTCTCCCTCCGATTCCTCTGGTTTACCCTCCACTGCTCCCTTTTCTTCTTTGCAGCTGAAGGGCTCATCAGCCGTACAGGTGTTTTGGGGACTGGCCTTGATTTGTAGTAGCTACAAACAGTAATAATAATAAAAGTATTAGATTGTGATCACATCAATTTAACTACAATCTTATTTTCAAAATATGACAGTAACGCTGTAAAATGATATGGCTTCAAACAATGGCCACGGGTATAGTCTGACAAATTAAACTAGTAAACTAATTAGTGTGAACCTATTTTTAAGAATATTCCAAGTTTGCTTGTTACATACCATCACTTCACTTGTTTATCACTATAATACCTTGCTCTCTTTTTCTCAAGATACTCAGCCCTAGCTTCTGCATCTGCATTTTTCCTGGCTCTGAACCGTCTCTGCCTCTCTTTATTAGACAGAGGCATCTGGAAGGACATAATTGACCTTAAAATATCAGAATCTATATACTAAGGCTTTAATCAAATGTTGCGACATTAATAAATGATTACATTATTCATGTTTGACTGACGTTACAACATTCAAATAAATTATGATGACCCATGTGACCCATGGAATCATATGAAATCAAGATTAATTAAGGAGATGATATGGGGTGAAAACATACAAATATGTAAAAAATGTTAATATGTTACTATAAGTATGCCCAAAAGTTTACAAATACTAATAAAAAGCTAGATTGTTATACATGTCATTCTAGATTACGAATGACATGTCCTGGCTAACAGAGAATTTTTGTTATCCAAGAATGACAAATAAAAAAAAAAATCTTTATAATCAGGCACTAACTTAACCACCTATGGAAAATCACTACTTAGCTATCATCACTTTGAGGTAATCTTTTAGATCAAATAGATAGTTTTTTTTATATAAAAACATTATAAATGTTTTGTAAGTGTTATCCAAAAGGACACTTGCTATTGCTACAAAGTGCACCAGTGACTGAAAAGGTCAAAATATCAACATATGAAGAGACGCTTACTTACTTTGGCACATGTTTTGGGGCTCCTTTGGGTCTTCTTTTTGATACAATATGATGTCACATGACATTTCAGATTGCATTATGATCCAAAATGGTCATTGATGTCTGTTATCCAGGACTGACATTTAAAAAATCACAGTTTGGAGACAGAAGTCTTTCTGTCATAAAATTGTTTATAAGCTTAGTATTATCACTACATGTTTAGGTATCATTGAAAACATCAGTACTATTATGCCCGAGCATATTTGAAATACTTTTATTAATATATATATATATTTTTTGTATTTTTATGTTTAGATTTTAAGCTGGGACAGTTACCCAGAATGACATTTTGGGACTTTTGAGCTAAATAATTCCTTAATGATTGTTTTATTTATATTGAATATTCATATGACTAATTAAGACGGGAAGATTGAGTCATTTAATGTATGTATTTAAAAATGTAAATATGTTTTATATCATGAATATGGTTTGGACACCAGAATTGATATGCCACGTCACTGACCCGTATACCGATTTTCAGGCATTTTGGAATAATGGGGCGCTGGGGAAATCACGTAGACTTTGGGCGTGTTTTATAGCGCCACTTATGGGCGCACATGGGCCACTAGACGTGTGGGAGTAGTGAGGAACCTGTTGTATCATTGGGCCAAATTGTAAAAAATCGGGTCCAGGACTTTTTGAGCTGTTGGGCCATTTAGCGGAGAAATATAATAATAATAGGAATACTAACAAAAACAATAGGTTTCCTCCTACCGGAGGAACCCTAATAATTATATGTGAGATACTAGTATTGTGCCTTGCCAACAATAAGCACACTTAATAATACCAGTTACCTTGGTCGACAGTGGTTATTTGTCAATGTATCAATGTATTTTTGGAGTGTAAATACTTTTGTTAATTTTGATGCACTCATGAATTATTCTCAGTGTACATCAAATTAATTGAATTGTGCTTGTCCTGCTTATCCACACTTGACCCACCCATCTGCTCCATCCTTGCTCTCAAGTGATAAAATGAACTCAGCTTCCAACTACACCACTCTGTCATTTCTGACTTTACAATGAGGAATGAGGTCTGAAGAAACTAATCTAGACTTTTGATCAACTAAGAGTTGATCAAAGCGCACAGCACTTTAATTGGAAATGTACCTTTTTGGGTGTGTTTGCATTTGGCAAGGCACAATCTATATTCTCTTTCATACATATTTGGGTGTGCTTGCCCTTTGGCAAGGCCAAACCTATATTCTCTCTCATATATTTAGGGTTCGGAACCTATTGTAACTGTTAGTATTCCTATTATTGCTATTTTCCATGAAATGGCTCAATATCTCAAAAAGGTGACGCTATAAGCCATGCCCAAAGTCTACGTGACTACCCCTTCACCCCATTACGCCAAAAGTGTGTATACATACCTTATTCCTCATGGGGAATAAAAAAGTATCAGGACCCATAACGTCAGACTTATGAAGTTTCTTGTACTGTCCAAATTTGGGACAACCTTCAAAACCATTCTCCTCATAAACCATAAATCTGTTATTTGTAAAATGTGTTATAGATGTGTAGGATACATGTCTTTCAAAACGTCATTTTGCAAAAATTAATACTACACAATACTGCTGAATCAGACATATTTATGTAAATGGTGTCAGATGGCTGAGCGGTTAGGGAATTGGGCTATTAATCAGAATGTTGCCGGTTTGATTCCTGGCTGTGCAAAATGACGTTGTGTCCTTGGGCAAGGCACTTCACCGTGTTTTCCTTGGGGGAATGTCCCTGTACTTACTGCAAGTCGGTCTGGATAAGAGCGTCTGCTAAATGACCAAATGTAATGTTATGTAATGTAAATGCCTCAATGTCTGTGTGTCAATAATGCAAATGTCCTTATGACTGCTGATTTTTTAAATCCAGTGGGCTTCACATATTACATCACCCTGAAGTCCCATGCACAATTTCACCTTAATATGTCAAAATACGACTGTATTACAGTTGTTTAAACGTGGGCCAAATCGGACTATGTTTGCATTGCACAGGAGAAACGGCTAATTTTTTAAGCCATTCCTTTGAAGCGCAAGGTTATAGGTTCAAAGACAGCCACAGACATTGAGCCTGTCGTGACACTGATTATCTGTTTAGTGAAACAGGGAGCCAGGTACACCACAGTAGGTGTATATCTGTGTAGTCATAATGGTAATGGTGATGTTTCATTCTGAGGGGATTACTACACAAGAAGAGACAGAACTAGGTCTGGCTCTTTTTTAACTTGTGTTTTGTAGATAAGATCACGCTTCATCTAGCCAGCGCATCGGATTTCTTGCATCATGTGTGTAGAAAACCGACATTTGTTGTAGATGTCTTTCAAAGCCATATGTAACAAAAACGAATACAAGACAATATGGCAGAATTCAACTTCCATTTTGTCTGCCAATAACGCAAATGTCCTTTTGACTGATGATTTTTCAAACTGTATAGGCTTCCAGATGACATCACTCTGAAGTACCATGCACAATTTCTGAATTACAGCTGTTTAAACTTTGTCCCAAAGCTGACCAAATCTAATAGTGTGCCCTTTCAATTCACAAAGATTCAACAGTTGATGTGTAGCATAGAGGATAGAGAGGCTGACTTGCAACCACATGCTCTTGAGTTTGAAACGCCATGCATCTTCTTGCCAAGCATGAATTCATTTTGCTCTCTTGTTGTCCAACTCTTGATCTTCTACAATGTACATTTTTATAATATTTTGCCATTTTGAGCTGGAACCAGCGATATTTATTGTTATTATTATTATTTATTTTTCCACCCTAACTTGTCCTTCAGTTTTTGAACTACATGTTTTAACAATGTTAAAAGGTTTGTCTTGGTCACAATTGTGTTGCTTGTATTGGATTTAACATTCCGTTGCATGTTTTAGGTTTAATTAAAGTTGTTGTGGAGCAAAGTGAAGCTAACGGTGGCTAACTAACTAGCCACTATTCACTAACATCACAAACCTGTGCGCTCGTTAACTTCTGGGAGATAGCCAGCAACCTAAAACAAGACAACTGCAGAAACGCCATAGGCAAAGGCCAGGGTGATAACTATTTGCTCATTCAACATTGTGATGAAAAATAATGTGAAATGTAATGTACTATACGATATATACTGATATTAATAGTACATCTACTTTCGGAAACAGTAGTCTGCTATTTCATTGAGGCGTTAGCATTATGACATTAGCCTCTGTTGGACGACACATCAGCTGCGGACTGTTTTCAATCTGTAAAATAATAAATATGTTTAGTTTTGTTCACAAATAAATGTGCGTTTTAGGATTTATTATGACATTACTGTAGACTATAAGTCAACGATGCGTTGGTGAAATAATAATTAGATACCTGTACTTTTAAACCAGTGTAGCTCACTAACACTGTACTGGTAAGAAATCATTTAAATTACTAGTTTTTTTTTCCTTGTAATCACCAAGAACGCCAAAAATACCCGGAAGTGTTCTTGATCCGCCACTTTTATCGAGGATTATTTTAGCGTTCTTCGGATTGATAAAAAGCCCCTATCTCGTTCCTTACATTTAACTTATTCTTACCCACAATGCAATCTGATTGAGGGTACGTCCAAAGTATACTCTCAGACCCCTATTTCCCATAATCCAACGCAGACACGACGGAAAAGTAAAAAAAATGAAAATACATCTGTATCCTATGATTGACCACAGTGGTCAATCATAAATGAATCCATCAATGTGATTGACCACTAACTGTGCTTAAATGCAATGTTTGACTCGTAACTAGCAAGGGTAGCCTAGCAACAGTAGGCACATTTTTTATGGTTGACATTTCTTCAAGTTCAACTTTTCACCTCACCTTCCCTAGCTACAGAAAATCGTATATAGTGACTAATCTTACATGCACAGCTAACTGACCGCGGACCAAACTAACTACAACTGTCGACATGTTTCTATTTCTGTGAAATTTTCATGACGACATGTCTGTGACAGCTCCTGACCCAAGGAATTTACATTAGCATCTGAAATTGCTCACTCATTTTGTTCACTCACTGCTGAAATATAGTGGACCTCAATGCCGTTCCCTATGGAACACGGTTTGATTCCGAATTAAATAAATAAATAGGTAAATAATTGAATAAATATGAAATAAACCCTAAAACAAAAAAAGATGGCAATAAATATTTAAATATAGCATCATAAAAATGTATAGCTGAATCCATTTATCTAAAAAAAACGAAATAAATACATGTACTTATTTCAAAATGATGTTGTTCAAAAGACAATATTTATGTTCAAAATGATGTCCCTTGACAAGTCATGCTGGTCAATTAGAACAGCTATAAGGCAACAATGCTATCTCTGACACCACTAGTACCAACATCTGCACTACAGCAGTTTTTTTACCAGGTACCCCACAAGGTCTGCCTATGATCAGAGCTTGTCTACTCCCTATTAAGCCCCATTGTGCCGAATTTGGTTGCAGTTCCACTGGGGGTGATTGCGGGCAAGTTCAAAATGAATGGGAGTTTATGGAGCTAGACGGCTAAGTTTGTCTCCTTTGCAGGATTGTCGTTGAGAAATCTCAGATTTGATTGTAGTTTTTGCAAGTTCAACATGGATTATAGGTTGAAAGTTGAATGAACAAGTACTTATGTCCTTTCAATCTCTTACAGGGTGAGTCATTGTTGCCAATAACACGCTAGCATTCTGCTAATGAAGTGTACTAAATGACCTAAAAAGTGGGCCAATGCAGTTTACTTAGTACAAAGTATATAAATAAGTACACTGCTAGTGTACTGTATGCAATGCAGTTTACTTAGTACAAAGTATATAAATAAGTACACTGCTAGTGTACTTTAAGTAACATGATAATAGTATACTTTTTATACTAAGTATATTACAAAATAAACTTGAGTATACTTCTTTTTTACAAGGGTCCTTTCTTAGGTTACTGAAATTAATTTGTGCAACAGGTTAAGGATCCACCTGAACAATAAATATAGGCTACTTCAGTAGAGATAACTCGGTTGTGGATCTGACTATGGTTAACTCTCATATCCACCTGTTTTTTAACCTTCGACCATACGCTGGGTTCAGAAATGACAGGTGGGTAATGTAAAAACAGCACATCATATTGAACATTTATAGTTACCACAATTTGACAACAGTTATTCAACAAGTAGCGTAAACCAGCAGATATAGCCTACCCGCTGCACACCTCCCCGACCGTTGCTTTTACTATGCGGGCATCACAGCTAGTCTAGGTCTTTTGAAGCCGTATTTCTTAATATGTACATTGTTTGTTGACTCCCATTTAAAAAATAGTTGTAGGCATCAGACTTTTATAGGCTCCAATAACCTATAAACAGACTGTAAATGCACTCTTCCAAAATACTATTTGGTAGGCTAATGTAGCTACTGTAGCTACTAGGGGTGGAACGGTACACTGAAGTCACGGTTCGGTTCGTACCGCGGTTCAGACATCACGGTTCGGTACGAATTCGGTACAATGGGGGGAAAAGCAAATCAAAAATGCAGAAGCAGGGCTCCAGACTAACTACTGTACATGCAAGTCTTAGCTCAATGTATGATGCGCTTGTCGATCAGTCCTCCTACACCAGGACAGGCTACTAGCTGAGCAACAGCGCAAACACAGGCAGGGATACAGTAGCAGCAACGCCGGCCCTGGTCCCTTAGATATACAACAAAACACGGACGTTGATGGAGCGTGAGTTGTCAGCTGCACCCTTCGTTTCAAGCCAAACAAGTGTGTGTGTGGCGTGCCTGTTGTTTTATTTCCGGTCTAGCTAGATCCGATGTGGTGTTGTAGTCTTTCTAACGTCGGTAATTGTTGCAACAGCATGTGAAAAAAACTACAAAGTTTGCTAGGCCAAAAAGAGCGTTAATCGCGCAATAAAAAAATTTACGCCGTTAATTTGGGTTTGCGTTAACGCCGTTAATAACGCTTTAAACTGACATCACTACTTGTTATATATTTAAGTACTTTAAAATGTTTTATTGTAAAATGTTAACTATTTTCAATAAAAAAACTATGAAAGAGCCTTTCTTTTATGTCATTTTTCAGTTTTTCAACTGAACTCGGTTTAGGAATCGGAATTGTTTTAAAAGTAACGGTTTAGTATTGGAAGTTCTATTGGTTAATAAAGTTTTAACATATTGCTGGTGTGCAATCAACAGCTGGCTGTGCTATTGTTAGCATGGAAAAGCAACACCAATATTGACTCTCGTTGTACTTCTACCTAATTAGGTTCCTCCGGTAGGAGGGAACCTATTGTTATTGTTGGTATTCCTCTTCTTATTATTATTTTTCTTCTCCTTGCGCCCCAATATCTCAAAAAGTCCCTTGTCATAAATTTTCTAATTTGGCACATTGATACTACATCCAAGTGGGTACCCCCACACCAAGTATGGGCCACATCGGACGATAGGGGGCGCCACAGGCCATGCCCAAAAGTCCAATTTTCAAAGTGATTGCATTTCCACCCCATTGCTCCAATTCTTCTGAAACTTGGTGTGCATGACTCATCTTTCATGAGGAACAAAAAAGCCTCAAAGACCCATAAGGTCCGCCATGATGGATTTCCCTGTACAGTGATAATTTTGGAAAACCTTTAAAATTCCTCTTCTCTTGAACCAAAGGTCTAATTGACTTGAAATTTGGTACATATATGTATCATTGACGTATTTAGAAATGTTACTTAAGGCAATTGAATCAAGTACAAAATGGCTGAAAGGGGTGTATTTATGTAAATGTCCACATTGCCTCAATATGTTTGTGTCACTAAATCAAATGTATTTTTTAAGGATCGTTCAAACCTAATAGGCTTTAAGATGACATGCCTCTGAAGTACCATGCAAAGTTTTACCTTGATATGTCAAAATATGACTGATGAATTACAGGTGTTTGAACTTGGACCAAATCTGATAATGCTCGCCATTGGAGAAACAGCTTATTTGATTAACCAGTTATTGAACTTTGTGGATTCCATGCCTGGGAATGGTTCAATTGGCTGAGATGTTGTGCTGGTACACAAAGGGTTGTAGGTTCAAAACCAGTCAGAGGCATAGTTTTTTACTTTTTATTCTGACAAAACGGTTTCTTGTCTTCCGATAAATCCTCTGGTTGTAAAACATAGCAATGTGTGTTTATTTGAGCCCATCACAACACTCCAATCATCTGTTAAGCGAGACTGTGTAGACCACTGCAAAACAAGTCAGGTTCACCACAGTACCTAGCTACTTGTAGTCTACTCATGGTAGAGATAACGCTAATGGTTATCTCTAATAAAGTAAATTGATTGTTCAGGTGGATCCCTTGTCTGTTGCACAAATTCATTTCAGTAACCTAAGCCAAGACACATCCCCACTGATGCTAGGCATGATTTGAAATTCCCTTCCATGACAAGTTATGGCACTCCAAACAACCTTTTAAAAAAACTATAGGTAAGTTATTCTTTACAGCAGCAACCCAGTCATCCCGTTGTCCCATTTTTATAGGAAATGTACAAGCAGTTTCAACTTTGGCTGAATCTAACACCGCTTACCACAAGAGAAACTGCTTACTTCTTTATACAGTAACTGAACATGAAAATATTCAACACTGAGAATAGCTCAATGGGCTGGGATGGTGACCTGTAAAGTATAAGGTCGTAGGTTGGAATACAGCCATAATCTTTTGACCTGTCATCATTTTGATTATCTGTTTAGTTCAATAGGATGACATCATTCTGAAGTACCACAAACAATTTCACCTTGGTATGTCAAAATATGATTGAATTAGAGCGGTTTCAACGTTGGCTGAATCTAACAACTTTTACCACAGGAGAAACAGCTCACTTTTTAATACAGTAACTGAACATGACAATATTCAACACTGAGAATAGCTCAATGGGCTGGGATGGTGACCTGTAAAGAATAAGGTTGTAGGTTGGAATCCAGCCATAATCTTTTGGCCTGTCATAATTTTGACTATCTGTTTAGTTCAATAGGATGACATCATTCTGAAGTACCACAAACAATTTCATGCAATTTTAACTTGTAATTCTTAACCTTTGTCCCGAAGCTGACCAAAGCTAATACTCTGCCCTTTCTATTCATACAATCTCAACAGTTGGTGTGTAGCAGAGAGGATAGAGACTGACTTGTAAGCTTATGATCATGAGTTCAAATCCCCATTCAGCCTATTGTTTTTGGCCAAACATGAAGTAGTTTTGCTCTCTTGTTGTCCAACTCTCGATCTTCTAAAGTGTACATGTTTATAATATTTTGCGGAGGAACCCGCATCGCTGCTTGCAACTATATTTAGCCTTGTTATCTGCCTCAGTCAGTAGCATGCCAAAAGTACTGTTCAAAGTTTATTTCCCAACCTGCAGAGACTCAGAGGTGGCTCGCACCAACCGGAGGGATTCCTGCACTTTAAGTCTTTGACGAGACATAAATAAATAGAGGTATTGAAACCTTGACTTTTTCAAATCGCGGTACACCTTGAAACCAGTAACCGGCCCATGCTTAACTGTTCCTGTACAACAACCAGTGCCATCCTGGCATTTTCACCCCTGTCATTGTCCAGTCGCTGTCCAGTTACTCATCTTCCAAGTGGAGCGAGCGGATGATTCATTTTGATCATTTGATTTCTATCAGTGGACAGCTCCACAGTGAGAGTCGCAACTTCAAGTTCTGAAGCAGTAGCAGCAATTATTTTGTATTGGTGGGCTGAACTTTAGAGAACTTGGAGAGTTCCAGTTCTCTCTGTAAACAAACATTCATAGTTTCATTCACAAACATACATACATAGTTTTATATATTTGGTCCCTGGTGTGAAGGACTGACAACGTAATTATGTGCTATACTGACCACTAGAGGGAGTCCTTTAGTAATGAATGTTATGTGGCTTGGAGAGAGAATGAGGAAGAACATGTTATCTAGGGTTGTATTCATTTGCAGTACGGCAGTTGTCAGTTGCTATGAGGGACGGTCTGGCTTGTTTGCATAAACACTGCTTTGATGACTAAGATGGTTTGCTTACTACAAAGTCAAACTGAGGGCTGGATGTGAGTGTTTACAACTGTGTATTACCTTTGTGCAACTGAGTAGGCTGACTCTACAGGTAGAGTGTATGGCAACAGCATGTAGGATGCAACTCTGACCGGGAGTAACTCTGTCATCTTGGAATAGAGACCGGGCTTCTCTTGACATGCCTTACAGAATACTGGCAAAAACACACACAAAATGATGTAAACACAATGCTGTATCTCATTATAGTTACTTTGACTTTGTTATGCAGATGAATGAAATACCCTTCTTGATAGGATGTGGCAGGTTGTTGACATTCCGCTCATCCAACCACCAGTGGCGCTCCCGCAGTAAGCGGAGCCTCCGGAGCATCCATTCCCTGGTAGACGTTAGGGTAGGCTTACAGCAGCAGGGGGGGGGTAGTCTTTGTTAGAGAAAGGTCGGTGGTTGGACACTCCACTCTCATCAAATCTGATATAATACAAATAAAATAATTTCAGGATAAAATATCTTATTAATAATCATCCTAAAACTGTCAAATGAATACTGACCCTATACAGTGCATTTAATTTGTGATTAAACATATGTTTATGTATTTATCCTAAGCATGGTAACAACACTCACTGTTGTCTTTTAGGAAGCGTAGTGCATCGTTGTAGCCACTCTGACACATTTCGGCCAAAATCTGAATTGACAAAAAAAATCTATACAGCTCGATCTGGGAGAGACTAATTGATGATAAAATACATTAAACACCCATTTGAGACAGTGGCCTGCATCACATGTTGTAGAGCAGAGGTCGCCAACCTGTCGATCGCGATCGACGTGTCGATCTCGGAGACTTTCCCTGTCGATCTCCAAAATAATTTCAGAAATACTGATCTCTGACTAATTCATGAACGCGGAGGATTCTTAAACTGAACGCGCGTTCTGTTGTACCTGGATTTGCATATTGGCCTGTGCGTGTTGCAAAGCAATTCACCGACAGAATAAATGGGCGTTTTTTCCCGAAGACGACCTTTGAGAGACCTGCTATCCCAGGATACCTGTGGGCGTGGTTGCCGTTGGTTTGTTTATTTACCCGGCCGTGTTGTCCACATAGTGTTAGCAAGCATGGCAGAGGCACCACGAAAGAGGGCGAAAAACTACAGTTTCCATCATGAATGGGAGGAGGAATTCATCTTTACAAAGAGCGCAATCCGCGCCAAAAAAGTTCAGGAGCTGAAAGTGGAGTTGAAGGCTCAACAGTCGCTTTTCTCACAACCTACGTCTCAAAGTAAGGCTGCAACTGAGGCGTCATTTCGTATTAGCCACATTTTGGCTAAACACAAGAGACCTTTTACAGATGGGGATTTGTTTAAGGAACTATTGACCGTCACCGCAGAGACTGTTTGCAGCACCTTCAAAAACAAAGAGGACATAAAAGCTGCATTCCGTGCTGTGCCTCTTGGTCCTACAACAGTGACACGAAGGATCGAGTTACTGTCGGATAACGTTGGTCAACAGGTGTTGGAGGACTTGTCACTCTGTGAATATTTTTCACTGCAGTTTGATGAATCGCTGGATGTAATGGACACGGCTCAGCTTGTTGTATTTGTCAGAATGGCTTTCCAGGACTTTACAACAAAGGAGGACTTCCTCACTCTTCTCCAATTAAAAGAGAGAACGAGAGGTGAGGATATTTACAACGTTTTTAAAAGCTATGTCCGTGAAAAGAACATCCCCATTCAGAAACTGGTGGCAATCACTACCGATGGGGCACCGGCAATGTGCGGTGTGCACGCTGGTTTTATTGCACTGTGCCGTAATGATCCGGATTTCCCCGACTTCATGAAGTATCACTGATTCATCAGCAAGCCTTGGCTGGGAAAGTTGTGGACTTTTCTCATGTCATGTCACTGGTGGTCAAAGTGGTAAACTCGATTCGAGCAAAAGCGCTTCAGCATCGCTTATTCAAGGCGTTATTGGATGAGCTCGATTCGGCGTATGGAGACCTGCTTCTGCATGCTGATGTCAGGTGGTTGAGTCGCGGAAAAGTGCTGCAGCGATTTGTTGACTTGCTGCCTGAGATTAAGACGTTTCTGTCGAAAAGGAACGAGGAGCACGAGGAACTTTCAACGGATGCGTGGCTACTGAACCTGGGGTTTCTGACGGACCTAACCGGAAAACTGAACTCGCTCAACCACGAACTCCAGGGAAAAGACCGGCACCTCCTCCACATGATCAGCGCAGTGAATGCGTTCAAGGCCAAACTCTGTGTCTGGACCACGAATCTGAGGAAAGGGACGCTGACACACTTTACAAACCTGGAAAAAATGTCACAGTCCATCAAAGACTCTTCTGACTTTCACCCTGAGCAGTACTGTGTGCACCTGGACAAACTGGCAGCGGAGTTCAGTCGACGTTTTGGTGAGTTAGAAATCATGAAGGATATTGCTGCATTTCTTTCAAACCCATTCCTGCCTATTAATACAGAGGAGGTTGCAGACCAATTCGAGAAAGCATTTGCTTTGCCAAGTGGAGTGGACATGGAGATGCTTGATTTGCAAAATGACATTGAGCTGAAAGCCAGGTCAAGGGACAGTGACTTTTGGGGACTTGTCAGCCGAGAGAAGTTTCCTCTCCTCAGTGCATGTGCACTAAAAGTGAGTGCCTACTTTGGATCGACCTACCTCTGTGAAATGGCATTTTCACAGATGAAAATCACCAAATCCAAGTACAGGAGCCGGCTTACTGACAGACACCTCACAGACTGCCTCAGACTGGCTGTCTCTGCTTATGAGCCAAACTACAAGGCACTCACAGACAGTGTTCAGTCACAGCCATCACACTGACTTGTCACATGAGAAATTTGTCAGTGTTGTGTTGTAACTTCAGTTTATAAATAAAACCGTTCATTTCCAGCCTGCTCATTGCAAAAGTGTTTTTTCTTGTTCATTTTGTTCACAAAGTGTTTGATTTCATTCAATTACAATAAGGCCAAATATAAAGTTAAGTTGTAAGTTCAGTCTGGAGTCTGTTCTGTCTCTCAACGCCTCAATAGGTAGATCTTCGGGTCACCAAGGCAAAGGTCGGTGATCTTTGGCCTAAAAAGGTTGGTGACCACTGTTGTAGAGACTTGATGTCATTTTTTTCACAATGTATGCTTCATGTTTTGGATGCTTGCAATTTTTGGGACTACCTTGTTGTTATGATCAGTGACCTATGCTCTTTTGTAAAGCTCTCTCTTGGAATTCGCTTTGGAAAAGCGAATTCCTTTTAAAAATTTAGCAGACGCTTTTAAAAGCGTCTGCTAAATGCATAAATGTAAATGTCATTGGATTCAGTGGTCACACAGAGCATGTTTTGATCTCATCATTCATGGCTCCTGTTTTAATTCTCTTTACTTCATTATTACATCATTTTGTATAGCTTTTGCATACTTTGGACAGACAAATAAAAGACAAGTTAAAAAAGATTGTCAAACTGACTATTGTAGCTACAGATACCAGGAAGTATTTCCCTTGTGTACGGATCAAATTCTCTCTGTTCTTTGGCTTGAAGCAGATTCTGCATATTTCTACACTGTCGAGACGGCAGGAGAGTTCGCTTTTAAGTCTGCGCGTTTTTGTGGTTAAACCCTACCTACTACGTGAGGGGGAGGTGGAAGGAACTGGAGTGGATGTGGGATGTCTGTGGCTACATACAAACAGTGATTGTCTTTGATACAACTTTGTCAAATCATGTCCAATTTTCTATTCCTGGAAAAGACTCAAATCAATTGTGCCAAGAAAAGGAGGAGGAGGACGAGCTGCTCTCGGGTTGGAATGACTAGAGTCACACTAAATTCAGCAGATTTTGTTAAAGAAACTGCGGAAAGGCAAAGAAGTCTCTCTAGACAGTATTGATCTTAATGGTGACGTGATGACTGATTCAGGTCAATTCTGTGGAGGAATATCTTGGCAAACTATAAAATCAAGGACAGTGGTAATTCTAATTGAAGATATCATTTTTTAATTGATATTTAGCATTCTGCGGCCCGCCCAGTCGCCCTCCCACCCCATAAAATAGTTTTAGACTGCTACACATACCATATATCATTGGAAAGCTATGATTCTTGCGATTCTATTGATGTAAACCATTTCAAGATCGAGCCACAACAGCAGGTACAATAAACGTATTTGTCCGACCACGAACATGTCAACAAAGTAAAACAAAATAAAACTATAACTACAAAAAATCACTATTACCTTTTTTAGTGAGATGGATGGGCCTGCATGTTTGTCATTTTCGGCATCTAGTCTTTGTCGATATATTGTTTTCAACAATGTCAGTGCAGAAAAGCATGCCTCGCATAAGTATGTGGTTGCAAAGGGCATGACTTTTCAAAATAAAAGCTTGTCTGGTCCGCTATTTATTCTTCCTACTTTGGTGTACGTGTTTTTTTTTAGCTAGACTACAAACTAAAAATCCATTCTACGGCTGCAGCCTGGGAGGCCCGGTTGAGTTTAGGCGTCACAACGACGGTTGAGGTTAGGATTAGTTTAAGGCCAGGAGCCGTAGCAGAGGAGAGAGGTTAAGGTCAGCAAGCAAAGTCAAGTAAGAGCACAGAGGTCGAGGTTAAGGTTAGGCACAACCACGACGGTTGGGGGACAATGATGGTCGGTACAGCACACCGTGCATTTAGTCACCTGCGGTGTGTTCTTTTTTTTTAAGACACAGATTTGTACCTTAAGGAAAATCACAAAAATAAACCTGCAACCATAAATTGCTCTAGGTAATGTTAATATTCGCTAACAAATGTCAACATAAAACGCTGATGCAGTTTTAAATTAAGGTCATCGCAGGTTTAATCAAATATACGTTAACATCAGGGAACAGCAAACTATATGGATGAAAAAAATATTTTTTGCAGTATTGCAAAAAAAAAAAAACATTAAATCCTGTTACGCTGCTGAAAATAATACGGCTCTGCTTTTTGCGACAACTTATTTTCGACAATCGCCTGATCTGGGCTGCTTCAGTTTTCACGGTTGCAAGGGTCCAGAACATCAGGACGTTGGGAGACTCTGCCCCCCCCCCCCTTGTCTATCATCAGACCTTTGGGTCACCTAAGTCAATAACCAATAGGATGACCACATCCCCTCCCCATGGTCTTCTGACCAATCACCTAACAAACACCTCCCTCACTTGTGGGGTACAAGACCTGTCTCCCCGGGACAGGTAGACAGAATTTGGACTTTGACTTCTGTCTAGACTACTTTCTCCCGAAGGCCTTCGTTAGATCTATTCAACTTGACTCTTACTCTGTGAAGCTTCACTGGCATCATCGACTGGTTTTACTTTTATAGACTGAGAACATCCTGGTGTGTTGTAATCATTGTTGATTGCATAATGATATGCAATGATATAATAATAACCTTACTCTTATTAATAAACTACAGAGAACTTGGTCTTGCATTTAATCTTGTATCATTCTCCACCTAGTTTTGACACACTTAACACCCCCCGGGTACAGTGTTCATTTTAGAACATCCTCAGATCTCAGACTCAAGTGTCACACTCAGAAAGCTAGTCAACAGCTCCCTCATCTATCTCTGACAACTTTTTTTCTAACAAAGTTTTGTCTGAGGCTGACAGAGGTTTTTCTGAGGCCGTTTGGTTTGAAGTCGTGTCAGCTGATGCCGTTTGGTTTGAAGCCATTTCAGCTGATGCCGTTTGGTTTGAAGCTGTTTCAGCTGATGCTGTTTCACCTGAGACTGACAACTTTTGGTCCGAGGTCGTTTTTTCCAAGACCTAATGCTGATTTTTCTGAAAATGACTTTTAGGTTACTCCGATGCCATTTCGCCTGAGTCTGACGACTTTTGGTCCGAGATCTGATGTCTTTTCGTTTGAGTCTGAGATCTGAGGATGTCCAAAAATGAACACCGTACCCAGGTCAAGATCAGACCACTCAAAACACACACGCAGTAGGGTTTGACGAGGTAAAAAGATCATTCGATCTGTAACTTTGTATTTGAACTCCAAATTTGCACTCTTAAAATAATGCTGTGTGCTTATAGACAGGCAAAGCAGCCTATTTAATATATTTGTTTGTTTTCTTAGAAGTGGAGGTTACTCAGACTCTGCTTTCACATCTCTCTCTCACCCAACTGAAGGAGCGCGGTACCGTGGTGTTTATCTTAACTTTATAAGTCGGGAGCGGTATGCAGCCGACATGAGTTAACGATGATGTAACAACTTTATATTCAACATTAGCTACATAGCTTGATGTGGCCTAGCAAGGCAACTGAAACTAACGATTTCAGAGTTTTTACAGTTTTTAAGATTAGGGAGTATTTCATGGTATTTTCAAAGATTAGCAATTTTCTATAATTTTGTTTGAAACTTAATTAAAAAAGTAAAGGGTGTGGAAGTAGGCCACAGATTTTTAGAATAATCTGGTGACATTTTGAGGCTTAATATTCATAGAAATATTGAAACGCTTACATTTTCTAAACTGTACGGTTTAGTTTTCACCCGGTCCCTAACGCGATGCTGCAAAGTAGCGTCTTCCGAATGTGAGACGAATGTCGAATGTGAAACTAACTTCACCTTGGTCTGTTCTGCAGCCAGAACAACTTGGAGCTCAATGCCCTTTAGACAGTGGAGATGATTGTGGACTTTAGGAAGAATCCAGCCCCACTCAGCCCCATCACCCTGTCAACACTGTGGAGTCTTTCCGCTTCCAGGGCACTATCCTCTCCCAGGACCTCAAGTGGGAACTGAACCAGAGCCTGTTTTAGGAGAGCCTGCCCACTCCCTATTAAGCCCCATTGTACTGAATTTTGTTGCAGTTCCACCAGAGGTCCACTGGGAGTGATCGTGGTCGAGTGCAAAATGAATGGGAGTCTATGGAGCTAAACGGCTACATTTGTCTCTTTCAGCTGATTGTCGTTGAGAAATCTCAGATTTGATTGTAGTTTTTGCATGTTCAACATGGATTACAGTTCGAAAGTTGAATGAACGAGTACTTGTGTCCTTTCGATTTCTTACAGGGTAAGTCGTTGTTGCCCATAACACGCTAGCATTCTGCTAACGAATGCTGATTGGTTAGTGAAGGACTGACTACGACCAGAGATCCCGCTTGATGGCATCCGAAGCAGAACCAGAATATCAGAGCATTAGCAACAACAGTAGCAAACCAAAACTCTTTCTAGCATGTGTATTGACAGAGAGAGCCTCCCTGTCAGCTGTGTTGTCGATGCCTCGAGAGAAAAGTGGCAGTAACCAGAGCTTGCTGTCAAACAGTATCTCGGGCCGTACAATGTGTATGACGTTAATTACATTTTAAAAGGCTTTTTAGAACAGAAAGGCGAAAATCTATCCCCCAGCGCTGTGTATTTTTTTTTTGCCTCCCCTTTCAAATTCAGAATTCAAATTACTAGACAAGAAATGTCCTGAGATATCCTGAGAAAAGTGGATTTTGGGGTATAGCTCCATAGACCTCCATTCATTCTGCACTCGACCGTTAGCACCCTTATATGGAACTAAAGTGGAACCCAGTTCAGAACCCAGAAGTTTCCCAAGAGTGGGAGTTCTCCCCATATTAGACATTCTCTGACTGAACATCAGCTCCTTCACCAAGAAAGCACAACAGAGGATGTACTTCCTGTGGCAGCTGAAGAAGTTCAACCTGCCAAAGACAATGATTGTGCACTTCTACTCAGCCATCATTGAGTCCGTTCTCACCTCCTCCATCACCATCTGGTACGCTGCTGCCACTGCCAAGGACAAGAGCAGACTGCAGCGCATCATCCGCACTGCTGAGAAGGCGATCGGCTACAATCTGCCTTCTCTCGAGGACCTGTACACCTTTAGGACCCTGAGGCGAGCAAAGAAGATTGTGGCCGACTCCTCCCACCCTGGACACTCTGTTTCAGTCACTCCCCTCTGGATTTCTTCCCTTCCGCTACTAGCCTTATCAACAAAGCCCCCAACTGACACTGACACTGTCACTTTATCACATACAGTCCTACTGCACTCTCAAATTGTTAGTTTTATATTGTACTGTTCTGTCAGTATTTTGTTGTACATTTCTACATTTTAAAATGTGTATATTTATATTAAGGATAAGCACGCAAACTCACTTTAAGATTTTAAGATTCAGGGCCGTATTTTAACGATCTGAAACGCAAGTATCAAAATGCAAAGCGCAAGTAACTTTGTGGGCGGGACTCCGGCGCGGTTGCCATTACTAATGGGTGTGGTTTGGGCGTAACGTGCAATAAACCAATCAGAGCGTCATCTCACATTCCCTTCAAGAGCAGTGCTTGTTCCATGGCGGATTGCTATTATAACAGCCGATTTGCCAGGCGCATGCCAGGAGCGGTTCACAGCCGAGGAGACCGACGTTCTAGTCAGGGCCGTAAAAGATAGAGAAGTGACATTGTATGGGAAAGGCAAAGCAGTTTTCTCATTGCACTAAATTGCGTGCTCATGCTGCTCATTCAAATTCTTATTTTTATATATTTTATTTTTTAAATTGTTATATTTTTTTATAGTTTAGTTCTTAGAATTAGTGTAACTATTGTAATTTTTTATTTAATTTAAGACCCGTATATGTTTATTGTTTGCACCTTCCTACCACAGTGACAACTCTACAACGCTCTCAACGAAGGCAGACGCATTTTCTTTCCCTCTCCTGCCCCTGACCTTCCCTGCTTGCTTCCCTGCTTGGCATCTATCTTATCTATCTAGTCATTCACAGAGAAATGCTCTGAAGTTTCAATTATTTGGATAGTGTTTTGATGATATTACTCAAAATCAAAAACTTCTGATATGGGCATTGCTTAACTACATGCTCTTATGGTATCTTCCCTTTAGCAATTATTTTTTGGTTGTTCACAATGTGTGCTTCTTGTTTTTGGCTACCCGCAATGCTTTGGGGCCATCTTGTTGTTATTATCAGTGACCTATGCACTTTGTAAAGCTCTCTCTTGGAAGTCGCTTTGGATAAAAGCGTCTGCTAAATGAATAAATGTAAATGTAAAGTGGATCGACTACAACCACAAAAAGGAACAACCTGAGGGACTGAAGCCCAAGGAGAACAGAAGTATTTTGGGCTGCTCACCCAGACTGACCACAGACAAGCAAGCTAAAGCTTGTTCCATGTACAAAAATGGCTTGCAAAGACTGCAAACAACTTACTCAGAGGATAGTCGAACTGGAGCTAGGAGTCAGAACCCTCTTAGATATCAGAGAGACCGAAGACTTTATAGATTCCATGCTACCTAGCCCGGAGGCTAAGCTACCGGCTAATGAGCCACCCTTGGAAACAGCTTTCCCTCCACCGGCCGGTGGACCAGATGAGTCATGGCCTGCTCTTGGCGCTAAACCAAAGAGGCCTAGCGCCGCTTCTACCTTCATCGGAGATGGGACTGTCACCAAGGATAAAAAGCAAAAAAAGCGAGGCAGAAACTCTTCCCACATCACCTCTCCTCCTGTACCACTCAGAAACAGATTTAACAGTTTTTTTTATTCGCTTTGGTACTATTTTCGCAAGTAAGGTGTACATTTTCGAAACTCTTAGTACAAAGATCCAAACTGATCACACTTGTAACGCAGTTCTTTCAAAACCTGATGGAATGCTTTCAGTCCACATAATCATTGTTTCAAACACAAGATTATTGTAATATGTCATGGGAACATTTGGTTTAATCACCGAAACACAACAGTATGATTTTCTTTCAGTTTAGTACTTTTAACAATCAGTTCATCCAACAGCAAAAAATGCAAGGTACATGTTTCAAATAGGCCTTAGAAGTGCTGAAATGAATATGCTACAGTACTATGTAGAAGACATTACACAGTTTCAAATTAGGCAATACACTTACATTACTGTAACATAATCTACAATTTCCAAAACATCCATCCTACTGTATGTGTAATCAAGTGAAGGATCAATGATGACATCGTCTACAATCATTTGGGCAAATTAGTTTGTACTATTTTTCAGATATAATTGTAACATAGGTATACTTTCTATTATGTAACTAAATGAGAACAAAACATAACATTTAGAGGCCCCATGCCCACCTCTCTGACCTCTCTGTTGGTGCCCATGCCCACCTCTCTGACCCCTCTGTTGGGGCCCATGCCCACCTCTCTGACCTCTCTGTTGGTGCCCATGCCCACCTCTCTGACCTCTCTGTTGGTGCCCATGCCCACCTCTCTGACCTCTCTGTTGGTGCCCATGCCCACCTCTCTGTTGGAGCCCCTGCCCACCTCTCTGACCTCTCTGTTGGTGCCCATGCCCACCTCTCTGACCTCTCTGTTGGTGCCCATGCCCACCTCTCTGACGGATCCCTTGTCCACGAGCTCTTCCTATTCCTTGCTGTCTATCCTGCTCCATGTAGAAAGAAATTGCCAGTGTTTACACCCCCACTTTTACGTATATCTAATGACCAATTGTGGTTACCCCAATCTGAAATCAAGTGTCAATAACGAGTATTCATCATGTGTGGTTAATTTATATGTTCGTACAAAAACACATTTTATTTCTGTAGTTCTCAAAATCGATATACTGTTTATTGCTGAAATGAAAACATATAGGTTTACCAAACGGTTCAGTGATTAACCATTAAGATCAGTTTGATTAAGTGTTGGTCAAATGTATTTATGCAAATTAGATGAGAAGCATATCAAAAGTATTGTGAGCATTGCATTGTGAAAGACAATTACTTCATATGAAAAGTATTTCTTTAATGACACACTGATTAGGTGTGGTGAAAAAGTGATTGTGTATTTTGTGCATTGTACTTTTTCAATTGAACATGTGATTACATGTTTGAAAAAACTGACTTTTTGCTGATCTGCTTTGAGTTTTGTACTAACAGTTGTGAGGTTTTACCACATACTTGTGAAAAAAGTACCAAAGCGAATAAAAAAAACTGTAACCACTGGGAACTCTCTCTCCCCTGTGTGTGGAATCCAAAGCGAAGAGGCACAGGAGTGCTAGCCACGTAGCTAACAAACATGAAGGGCCCAGATCGCCAACACACCATGATGGTAGCTACTACACACATGTAAATCCAACACATCATCGTCTGCTGCGACCGGGAGTTCCCCATTTCACTCCAAGCCCCTCTCGGACCACTCGGGGCGCTGTTCGACCCCCTATCAAGCCTAATCAGACAACAATACCAAAGGATTATCAAGATCCAAGGTATGCTAAGACTACCCACAGCCCATCAGCACTTAAAGGAGCTAACGCTGCTATCACTATAGAATCTACTGCTAGCACTGACACAGTGGCTAAACTTGGTCTAGCAGAAGGTCCTTTCATTGCTAACCCAAATAACCTAAGAACTGGCTCCACAGCTATTGATAAGGCAAACGTTAAAAATGCAAACACAACACCACATATGGCCACTATCTTGATTGGAGATGCCATGACAGCACATGTTAAACTGGCAAAGACAGAACATTTTTGTCTTAGCAACACATCTGTCAAGGAACTGTTGTCAGAGGTACAAACAATCCTCAACAATTAACCAAACAACCCTAAGATTATCATCCACACTGGCTCGTTTGATATCCTACACAAGAAAACTGGCAATGAGATACTTAAAAAACATTTCACCCAGCTACTGAACACACAACAGATATCAAGACGTATTCATCAGTGGACCGATTGCATGCTTTCGCAGAGGAAAAGAAGCTTTCAGTCGACTACTATCTTTCAACACATGGTTGGCATCTGTCTGCCTGGCACACAAACTGAGATTTATCGATAATTTCAATGTGTTCTGGAACTGTGCAGACCGTTTTCAAGCTGACGGACTCCACCCAAACCGTAGAGGGTCTCGACTACTGACAGCAAACATCAGTCACGTGCTCCTGACCACAAATCAAGTTTCTCTCCCTATCCCTGTTGTGTCTAAGCTGACTGACGCATCCCAAACAACCTCCCATGGAACAGAACAGAACATTTAAACAGCCTCCTGCAAGGACATGGGCCCTGCACAGATATGCACCCCCCGGATGAATTCCCTTGTGATGGAACAGCTTAGTGACATAGACTTTCCCAAAGAAAAGCTACGCTAGGACAGCCATCCTGCTATTTCATTAGACATAACGGTCATCATCACAAACAGAAAATGGCATGGTAAAATGCATGGTTACAAACCTGAAACTAAAGTCACAGAACTATCCATATTCTTCCAACAGATTTATCAACCCCTGTTTTATCTGTTAATACCCCACAGATTAAACTGGCCCTTCTAAATGTTAGATCACTAAATAACAAAACATGTCTAGTTAATGATCTGGTCAAAGAAAACAACTTAGACTGCATATGTCTAACAGAAACCTGGCTAAACAATGCAACAGCAACTCTGATAGAAGCGTGTCCGCCCGATTACAGCTTTCACCAAGTTTCTAGAAATCAAAAAAGGAGTCCCAGCTATTTTCTCCTCTAAACTGTTGTTCAAAGTCACATCACATCATATGAATATTTTGCTATAGAGCTCAAAACCGAATCAATACTTTTTGTTATTAAATATCGGCCACCCAGGCACTCACCAATATTCATACAATAATTCTCTGAACTATTATCACTATGTGTCACTGGATATGACAAAGTAATTTTAAACGGAGACTTAAATATCGAAGTTAATAAAAAAGCAGACCCAAGAACTATTGAGCTCTTAAATCTCCTCGACAGTTTCAATCTAACTCAACACATAACAGACCCAACACACCAGCACGGAAACACACTAAATCTAGTGATAACAACTGGACTAAATATCATTAATATTTCAATAACTGATATGCCCCTCACAGACCATCATTATATACTTTTTAACATGGAAATTATCCTAACAAAAACCACAAAAGAATTCTTAGTCCAAAGAAGACATTTAGACGATACAGCTATGATGACATTTTCTGAACAATTTGCTCTATATGTCCTTGCCCAAGGACACAACATCATTTGACACGGCGGGGAATCGATCCGGTAACCTTCTGATTACTAGCCCGACTCCCTCACCGCTCAGCCATCTGACTCCCAACTTATATAAGCCAACTAATCATGATTGCTCTCTGAATGAAATGGTAGAGAACCTCAAATGGTAGAGAACCTCAATGATGCACTATTATCTGTGTTAGACTCTGTTGCACCACTGAAAACCAAAAAGAAGTGCACAAGCAGAACCTCCCTAGCCTGACGTTGTCATTCTCATAATTCTAGTCAGAATATGAGTCTGATAACTCTCTGTTGGGCTGTGACTATGGGGCGTGTTTCAACCGAACTCGTAAAACAAATGCCTCTTCGCTCAATTGGATAGACCTACAACCAATCAGAGCAACATAATATGTTGTTTGTTGAAAACAAATTCAACCCAAGCGCTCTTTCGTGACGTGGGTGATTACATTACTGTTGATCATCTGTCCATCATCGTATAAAGCCCGCCCTGACTATTTCATTGGTCCGCCCAGATCCTGGTTTTATATAGTTTGTCCCCAATACGAGCCCCTCCAGACCCAACTTCCCGACCCCAAAAAATTGTGGGTGGGGCTAAGTTGGGCTGGAAGCCAGGCTAGAACCTCCCCATGGCTGAAAAATAAATAATGCCCTGCAGCAGAGAGAAAATGGAGGAAAACAAAGATCACTATCCACTACAATAACTACAAAGATACACTAACCACCTATAACAAAACCATCCGTCCAGCAAGGAGAGAATATTTCTCTCACATTATTACAGAAAATGGCAGAAATTCCAGAGTTCTTTTCTCCACCATTGACCAGCTGCTAAACACTGTCCCTGCCCCACCTCCATCCTCAGCAGTTAAATTTGAAGAGCTTGCTTTGTTCTTCAAGAGTAAAATAACTTTGATCAGAGCTATTATTATTAATAGTGGGGTCGAAACTGACTTCAGTAGATTCTGCAACATAACCATGAGCACATTTACCTGTATCACACTTATACCCCTTTTCCACCAACGCATTTTGGGTGCCGGTTCGGAGCCGGTGCCTAATCGCGAACCAGTTCTTCCTCTTTCGACAGACTGGGAACCGGAAAAGTGGTTCGTACGTGGTTCGTACGTGGTTCGCAACGAGCACCACTTCGGAGCTGGTCTAGTTTACGAACCAAGAAAGAACCGCTTGGGGCGGGGTTACCGTGACCAACAAAACGCTTTGGCCGCCATTGCTCTAAGTTTTTACAATTCATATTTCAGCTAAACGGTACTTGTAAATCTGAATGAAAATGTGTTGAGAAGGGGGCAGTGTAGTTGCTGAAAATGTGCTTATTTTATTGATGAAACTGCTCATTTGTAAATTTGCTCAGACTTTTATTATTCTCGATTGTAATGTAAACATTCGGGATGCGTGCGCAATGTGGCTGCAGAAAACCGGGAAAGGATAGCATTTTTAATGGCAAAAGGACCACACGGATAATACAAATAGTTCGATTTATAAAGACCAAAAAGGTCGAGGAGGACAGCCTTTAAAAGAGAAAGCAATTACCCATTCATCTGTCGCATCAGAATTTTGATTTGGGTCACGAAAGTCTTGAAATTTGAGTGAGAATGTCGCCCAGTACAGACCGCATAGTCGAGCGGCAACCATGTCTTCGTCATGTCACCAAGTTCATAATTCTACAGTTTTACAGTCAATTTTACATTTTAAAAGTCGAGAAGGACAGCTTTCGAGAGATATGGGAATTCTGCTTTTAGCCAGCTGGTCCGATTGTTTTTCAGATTTGTTCAAACTGGCAATCTGAGTGAGACTGCGTCCCCGTTACTGTTTTGACGTTAGCCTCAGTCAGACTCGCTCACTGGCAGTGTGCACAATGTTGTGATTTATTCAATTTTACACCAGAAACGTCAGGGAGGATTGCCTAATGTAGATACAAGCCTGATGAAGATAGCCAGCATCTCGGATTTCTTTAACCAAGCCTGTTTAATTCGGCATTTGCCTGAGAAAGCAACCTCCGTTAGCCAGGCTAGTTTTGGCCGATCACTTGGTCAGGCTATTTAAGGGTATCGGGGTCAAGTGAATTTTGTGCATAGACAAGTGAAACGTAAATGTATTTGTCCAAAGACCAAGAGCCTCAAAAAGTTAATATCAAGCCCAGAAGCCCTGCAATCCAGTGGCCAGAGATATATGATGATCTGATCGACACTCCAAGTGTAATAGACCAGGGAGAAGTTCGTCTTTTCCAACCGACATGCGCAGTTGAGACTGCTTGACAGTTGTGTGACGTAGGGTGATAATTGGTCTATACAAATGGCGAGTTGAACAAACACGTCAGATGCGCCGTGTTTGGATGCCGATGTAGGTTCGCAAAACCATGAGCAACAACAGCAACGAAACGTCCGCCATTGTTGATGTTGTGTTTGGCGCTACCGCGCTAGCGTTGCTGGGAAATATGAGACGTAGACAGTGACGTAATGACGTGGCTCTGTGGTGGCTCTCGCCCGTGGAAAAGCAAACCGGTTCTTAGTAAGCTCTGTTCTTTAACCAGCTCCGAACTGGCTCTAGCACCAGTTCCGAACTAGCTCCCGGTTCACTTTGGTGGAAAGGGGGTATTAGTGAACTTTCCAAAATTGTCAGCAAATCTTACTCCACAACCTCAGATATTGATCCTATACCCACAACATTCTTTAAGCGAGTGTTTGATAGTGTCTCAGGTCCGGTGCTAAGAGATTATAAACACATCCCTTAAAACTGTAAAGCCCCTGTTAAAGAAACCCAAATTGGATAACAGTCTACTTGCAATTTATAGACCAATATCAAACCTTCCATTTATTAGTAAAGTACTGGAAAATAAGTTTTAGTCCGATTAAATTATTTTCTTGAAGAAAATAACATCCTGGAAGTCTCGCAGTCAGGTTTCAGGAAACATCACAGTACTGAAACTGCTCTCACCAAAATAATTAGCGACCTCAGACTAAACTCTGATGCAAGTAAAGTCTCTATCCTTGTCCTGTTAGATCTCATTGCAGCATTTGATACCATTGATCACAACATCCTAATCAATAGACTGGAAAAGCTTATTGGGTTCACGGATAGTGTATTGAACTGGATGAAATCATATATCACAGGAAGGAAGTTTTATGTTAGTTTAGGAGACCATGGGTCCAAGAAACATGAGAACTGCTATGGGGTTGCTCAAGGAAGCTGCTTAGGTTCATTACTTCTTTCTCTATATGTTACCACTCGGCGACATAATCAGAGAACATAACATCGATTTCCATAGCTATGCGGATGACACACAACTATATATATCCACTGAACCCAACGATGCAAAGGCCATCAATTCCATTACCAACTGCCTGTTGGCAATAAACAAATGGATGAATGATAACTTTCTTAAATTAAATGAAGACAAAACCGAAGTCCTACTATGTGGCCCCAAATCCAAAAGAGAGATGCTTACTAAGAATCTAGGAGGCTTAACCCCGTTTTAAACCAGAGGGGACGAGTCTCGGTGTAATCCTGGACTCAGATTTGAATTTCAACTCTCACATTAATAAAGTGACCAAAACAGCTTTCTTTCACCTTTCACTCTTTCACATAAAGTCTACTTATTTACGTTACATTCCGTGTTTGTGTAACATAGGCTACATGGCCAATAAACCGAATTCTGATTCTGATGGAGATGGGAGAAGAAACCCACCCAAATTTGCTTAGGTTAAACAGGCGTGGGAGGAAATTGCCACAATTGTTACAAATCAAGTTCACATACATAGATTTCTCAAGAAAATCTTTTTATAATCATTAAAGAAATGTAACACGCCATAAATCAAAACAATGTAATGTAGCTTCGCAGAAAAAAGACCCTGCCCTCGCCAGCAGTGCGCACGGACCAAGCTTGCGCCCTTTAAATAGCATCTGAATAGAGGGTTTTCACCAACGTCACGTTCTGGGCGGTAACCCGGATTCGCGGCCATTGTGGAGGCACTCGGTGTAAAAAACTGAACGGAGTACAGTGGAGTATTATGCGCTTTGGATACTTTAAGTGAATGTAGCCATGTCCAAACAACCGAAAAGCTCATCAAAACGCGTCCAAGATGCAAAGGCATATAGGGAAGGACTTGGACCACAAGAAAATGCGCAATATTTTGAGAAATTACGATTTATTGGCGGTGCAGATCCCTACGAGTTAGTGTTAGCTCTCTCTTAGATCTGTGAATACCCGGTGATTCTTCCTTCAGTTGTATATCCCGATATAGTCAACTACCTGGTTTTCTCGCCGAGCACATACACAGCGGAAGACCTTAAATCCTACAAAGGTTTGGAGCCTATAAATAGATGGTGTGTGTATGGGTGAGGGAGACCACGTTATCAACGACCGTTGTGTTGTGAAGGCCAAAGTAAGTAATGCAATAACGTCTTTAACCAACCTAACCTTAACTGTATGATATCATTGCTATCCTCAAGGTGTAGCCAAGTGACTCTCAATCGTGTTTTTTCCCTGGTAGATCTTGGTTGAGCATTGCCAACCACAAGCGCCTCCTTTACTTTGATAATCTCTGACATTCCTCTCCCTGGTTTTTAATAACTTTTGGAAGTCGATAATATTGCAAATGTTTTTCTCGATCTGTCCTATTGGTACAACTTGAAACACGGCAATAATTAACCATTTTCCTTGACGACGTTCGGTATATACTTCAGTGCCTGTGCTTTGTTGTGATGCGGAGTGCCTCCAAAATGGCGACTTCCGGTCTGATGGCGCGCCGTGAAAACCCTCTAACGCGCCATTGACTTTAGACTAAATTTTTCCTTGTCAGTGGCGGGAACGTTTACGCCGGAACACGCCTCCTTTTTCGCTGAACCGCCCCCGGGAGCGCAAAGTCATTCCCTAATTTACCGACGTGCGTCTGTGGAGGGAAAAGTCTGCTTTGCGTCGAGTGCAAACTAGGGCTGTGTCTACTACCGCGCACTTTATGAATTACACTGCAATACAGTGCCCTGCAAAACAGTGCACTTACATATTCAGTGCACTCCGTCGCTGATAAGTGATGTCTCAAATGGAACACTTACGTTAAACACTTGGTGGAAGTGACGGACGCAAATCTGCTTGCGACACCCGCAAAACCTGCCAAAATGAACGCGCTTCTCCACTCAAGTGGAAAAAGCTGCCGAAAGGGCTCCTCCTTTTCCGCTACGTAGCCAAGATGGCACCCGTTTAGGGAGAGTGGTGTCCATCGATATACACTGTTTTTTTGGACCGTTTGCAGTGCACCATCCGGGTACTTTCAGTGCACCGAATTCTTCTGGTTTTGTGAGTGAAGCGCCCTAAGCACTGAAAGTCAGTGCTCGAAGTGCACAAGTGCGCGGTAGTAGACACAGCTTAGGAATGATACTTGTGTCGTTGACAAAGTCAATTGCGCTGGGTGCAAGATACGGCCCTCAATATGTTATTTAATATGAACTGTATGCACCTGCCCACCACAGCAAATTCCTTGTTTGTGAACACTTCCTTGGCAAATCAGAAACAAAACACGACAAAACACGATTCTGATAAGGAATTACACTTACGTAGACCTACACGGACCCGGTCCGAGCTTCCATTTCCTGTCCATAGCCTTCTAAAACCAACTAGGTGGGTCTGTGTACCTGGTGTCCATTGGTTTTTGTATTTTGCAACCCGTGTTGACAAACGCAAAAAAGGGCCGTGATATCGTTTTGTCATAACCAAGAGTCTCCAAAGGGCACTTTTCGAAAACGGCTGGATGTCCCCTTAGAAACTCGTGTAAAATATTCATTTAAATACCTCCCACCTAAAGGCATCTGCAGGCATCTGTATGCAAAATAAAATTGAGGATGAAATAAAAACTTACAATTTTATTGTGTTCAAGCTTCAAGCACTTAAGAGGGATTCTAACAGCAGGGGAAATAACAGTGTCACCTTGCGAAAGGGACATGCATGTAGCTACTCTAAATTGCTAATGAACAGCTTTCAATATACTGTGGGTACTTTATTTAGGCTTTTTTAGGTGAATTTGACAGGATTGTTAAGAGGTTTATTTAAAGCCTGTAATGTAGTTTATTATATACTAGTGTAATAATTGGACCAATAAGCTGTTCCTATTGGTCTAGAAGACGTTTTCATCAGTTAATAAATCAGTTTATTGACCTCCCGAATGTTCGCAAAGGTAAATAAACGTTTTTAACCAACCAGAGAGTTGTTCTGGGGGGTATTCCAGGTAGCGGGTTTAACAAACTCTGAGATTAACCCTGAACTCTGAGTTGAGTTACTCTAACATGGGAAACTCTGAAAATTTGGTTCCAGAAAAGCTGATATGAATTTGTTAACTAAACTCGGAGTACGTCAACTCAGAGTTAAGCGCGGGCATGAGAACTATTAAAAGCCAACATCAATGGAGATCCGATTCTAGGATCCACCATGGCACACGGCGAAAAAAACGTTGCATACTCCGCTTCGCGTCGTGCCTAACAACTCCCCTTACCCATAGATGGATTACCGCATGGGCAAAGTGGGCGTGTGCCCAGGGCCCCAGAGCCAATGGGGGCCCTTGGCCTTCAGAGTTTTTTTTTTTTTGTAAAAAAAAAAAAAAGAATAAAAAAAATATATTGGAATGGATATGGTTTTGAAAATGTAGTATGACAATAAAATAATTTGAATTTTTGAGAAATTATAAGATTAAATGTGTGATGACACAATGACGTACGCACGCTGGAGGTCAAACCGTTTGAACCGTTGAAACGTACAATGCGTTTTCAAAATGGAGAATAGATCGCTGAGTGGAGCAGCTTAAAGAAAGCAAAGGAAAGAAAAAGAAGCCAAAGATGTCTCTTTGTTGCAGCAAATTCCGTCCATCTCCTCATTTTTCATCAGAAAAGTGAGGCAAGGTGATGGTAGGCCTACTGACAGCAGCGGTGTCAGTACCACAACTGCAGCGAACAATGCTAGAACTAGCATTACTACGGCGTGCTGCAGCCTGGCGGTAGCGGCCGAGACAGGTCAGACCGAGTTAAATCCTGTCACATTGCCAGTGGATGAGATATTGGCGGCCGGGAACGAACCTGAGAGTGCGGTACAGCAGAGGGATGATGATGAAGACTCCTGGTGTGAAACTGTTACTGATCCTGCGCTGTGGGGAAATATATTCAGTGGCAAAGTAAAGAGTGTTCTTATTGAAAGAGGGCCCTCTTCATTTCACAACAGACAAAGGAAATATCCTGCATCGACGAGAGACTGTAGACTAGGTGGTCGAGTTCGTTCATTAACTAATGACATGATGTGCAGTCGCCTGCCAAATGGTCAACTAGCCCCACGTGAATGGTTGGTGTATTCACCATCAACTGGACATGTCTTTTGCTTTGCCTGCAAAATGTTTGGGGCAACAAATGCATTTGTGGACGGTTTTTGCGACTGGAAACATCCACATCGCATTTCAGAACATGAGAGGAGCCCAGTCCATATGTCCAACATGCTGACACTGATGCAGTGGATGAGTGGATCTGGCGCAATCGACTCAGCGCTGATAAAGCAAACTTCGGATGCGAGGGAATATTGGAAGGATGTTCTCCGACGTGTGGTGGCAGTGATCAAGTTTTTAGGAGAAAGAGGACTGGCATTCAGAGGGAATGACGAGCTCATTGGATCGCCAAATAACGGCAACTATTTGGGAATATTAGAGTTAATATCCCAATTTGACCCATTTCTGGCAGAGCATATAAAAACATATGGCCAGAAGGGCAGAGGGAGCGTCTCATATTTGTCGTCAACAATATGTGAAGAGTTTATTGACATGATGGGAGAAAAAACCAGGCAAGTAATTGCAGAAGATCTCCGTGATGCAAAGTATTTCTCTGTCATTGTAGATTCCACTCCCGACCTCTCATGTTAATCAGTTAACATTTATCTTCAGATTTGTTAGCAAGCAAGGTAACATAGTGGAGCGTTTCCTGGCATTTGAGCCAATTCATAGCCATACAGGCCAAAGTCTAGCAGATTGTGTGACTGCCATGGTGGAGAATCTTGGGCTGGATTTATCTAACTAGAGGCCAATCATTCGATAATGCCAGCAACATGTCGGGCCGGTACAATGGACTGCAGGCACATTTGAAGCAAAAAAAAACATTAATCCACTATGTGCCTTGTGCTGCGCATTCTCTAAATTTAGTGGGTGTGAACAGCATAGAGGGAAGCAGTCTAGAAGTGGGACAGTATTTTGATTTATTACAATCCTTGTACACATTTTGCGCAGGATCCACTCACAGGTGGGAGCGAGTTTTTCGGAACTCTGATATTCACATAGATGTTATGGTACAGCAATGTTCGGACCTTAAAACGGACTCGTGAGGCAAAAAGTTTCAAAAGGTAGTTTTTAATGTTCTTTGTTCTAGCAGAGTTAACAATCTGGCAGAGTCTGAATGGTGAGCAGGGTCTACATAGATTGTTGATTGCTGATCTGCCACAGGTGAGGATGGTTGTCTACCCCGGGAGACTCCGCCCATGCACACACACATGGAATAAACAAAAAAGGAGGGAGTAGAACACAGGAAAAAGAGAAACAGAAACAGTGTCACAGCCAGGGGCATGACAGTACCCCCCCCCCCCCCTAGACGTCCTACCAGGCTTGTCAGGGAAGGACCTATAGAAATCCCGAAGGAGGGATGCATCCAGAACAGAAGAACGAGGAACCCAGGAGCGCTCCTCCGGACCGTATCCCTCCCAGTCGACCAGATATTGGTAGCCCCTGCCACGGCGGCGAACATCCAGAATGCGGTTCACTGTGAAAGCCGGGTGGTCATCGATGACACGGGCGAGAGGAGGGGAATCTACCGGAGGGCTGAGAGGACTGGATGAAACCGGCTTGAGGAGGGAAACATGAAAGGATGGGTGGACCCTCAGGGAGGAAGGTAACTTAAGGCGAACAACAGAGGGGTTTATAATCCTATCAATGACAAAAGGGCCAACAAACTTAGGTGCCAGCTTCTTCGAGGCCACTTGAAGGGGAAGGTCACGTGACGACAGCCAAACCCTTTGTCCAGGCTGGTAAGCGGGGGACGGTCTGCGATGTCTGTCTGCCACTTGCTGGTTACGGGATGCTGTGCGCTTGAGGGCGGCACGAGCAGTCTTCCACACTCGTCGACAGCGTCTCAAGTGCGCCTGGACAGATGGGACAGCCCTGTCTCCTTCTTGTTCTGGGAAAAGAGGAGGTTGAAAACCCAAAGACACCATGAATGGTGACATACCTGTGGCAGAGGAAACCAGAGAATTGTGGGCGTATTCAATCCAGGGTAAACAGGAGCTCCACGTAGAGGGGTTGCGGGCCGTGACGCAACGTAGGGCGGATCCCAGGTCTTGATTGGCTCGCTCTGTTTGACCATTGGATTGGGGGTGGTAACCAGATGACAGGCTGACTGAGGTTCCCAGGGCCTGACAAAAAGCTTTCCAAACCTGAGAGACGAACTGAGGTCCTCTGTCTGACACAATGTCTGTGGGAATGCCATGGAGCCTGTACACATGAAGGACTAACAGTTTAGCGGTTTCGCTGGATGTAGGTAATTTGGGAAGGGGAATGAAATGTACAGCTTTTGAAAAACGGTCCACAACGGTGAGTATGGTTGTATTACCCTCTGATACCGGGAGTCCAGTCACGAAATCCACAGCAACATGGGACCACGGTCTGCTGGGGATAGGCAAAGGGCTGAGGAGGCCCGCTGGAGGTCGATGGTTGGACTTACTCCGGGCACAGATGGAACAGGCAGCAACAAAAGAACGAGTATCTTGGCTCATGGAGGGCCACCAGAATCTCTGCTTGAGGAAAACAAGGGTCCGGCGGGACCCAGGATGGCAGGTAAGTTTGGAACTATGCCCCCACTGGAGGACCTGCGTTCGAACCGCGTCTGGGACAAACAAACGATTTGGCGGACCGCCACCTGGGTTGGGTTGATTGAGTTGAGCTTCGCGGACCTCTCTCTCGATCTCCCAGTGTACTGCACCGACCAGGTAAGGTGATGGGGCATTCTTGGACGGGGCGTTTGACTCGTCTGGGTCGTCAACCACACAAGCGGCGGGCAGAATGGGACCAGGCTGGGACTCTGGGTCATCAGGCGTGGATTGGCGTGACAAGGCGTCCGGCTTAATGTTCCGGGATCCAGGGCGATAGGTCAGGGTGAAGTTGAACCTTCCCAGGAACAGCGCCCATCTAGCCTGTCGAGAGTTCAACCTCTTGGCCGATCAGAGGTAGGAGAGGTTCTTATGATCAGTCCAGATGATGAACGGATGCTCTGCTCCTTCAAGCCAGTGTCTCCATTCCTGCAAGGCCAGTACCACAGCTAGAAGTTCACGGTTTCCTATATCATAGTTTACCTCAGCGGGAGAGAGCCGTCGCGAGAAAAAGGCGCATGGATGTAGCTTCTGATCGTCAGGTGAACGCTGGGACAGGACTGCTCCCACACCGGAGTCTGAAGCATCGGCCTCGACGACAAACTGCCTGGAAGGGTTAGGGTGAGAGAGCACAGGTGCAGAAGTAAACAGTCCTTTCAGGGTGGAAAAAGCCTCTGCGGCCTCTCTGGACCACTTAAAGGGATGGAGGGTGGAGGTGAGGCGAGTCAGTGGAGCAGCCTTTCGGCTGTAGTCTTTGATAAACCTCCTGTAAAAGTTGGCGAACCCAAGGAAACGCTGAAGCTGTTTTCGGGTGTCGGGCCTTGGCCATTCTGCCACAGCTTTCACTTTGTCGGGATCTGCCTTCACTTGCCCCTGCTCGATTACAAAACCCAGGAAGTGAACACAAGCCGTATGAAAAACACACTTCTCGGCTTTGACAAAAAGCTTGTTCTCCAGGAGGCGCTGCAGTACTAACGTCACATGCTGTATGTGATCCTGAAGAGTCCTGGAGAAAATAAGTATGTCATCCAAGTAGACGAAAACAAACTTGTTCAGCATGTCCCGGAGAACGTCATTCACGATCATATACAGGGCCGCAGTGTCTTATCCTTCTTATCCACGAAGAAGAATCCTGCCCCTACAGGTGAGGAGGAAGGACGAATCAACCCCGCTGCTAAGGAGTCCTTAATGTAACTCTCCAGTGCCTCCCTCACAGGACGGGAAATCTTGTACAGTCGGCTAGTAGGCAACGGGGCACCAGGAAACAGTTCAATGGCGCAATCATAAGTGCGGTGAGGAGGCAGGGACAGTGCTTTCTGCTTGTTGAACACCTCACCGAGACCATGGTATTCAGGGGGCACAGCAGATAGATCAGGAAGACTAGGTGGCGGGGTGTCTGCTTGTCTGCTGGAGATCTCAGCCGACCGAAGACAGCTGGAGTGGCAGAACTCGCTCCAGCTGACAATCCTGTTGGCTGTCCAGTCAATGTGTGGGTTGTGTCTCTTTAACCAGGGAAGCCCCAAAACCACTGGGGCATGTGGTGAAGAAATTACCAAGAACTTGGTGACCTCTCTGTTGTTTCCAGACACCACCAGAGTCAGCGGAACAGTGAGGTGAGTGATTCTGGCTAATCTCTCTCCATTCAAAGCATTGACATCCTGAGGGCGATCCAAAGGCTCCATAGGGATGTTAGCCCGAGAGACGATGCTGGAGTCAATAAAGTTGTCATCTGCTCCTGAATCGACTAATGCGAGAAGGGGAATGGACTCACGTGACCATAGCAGGGCGCACTGGAGTTGGAGCCTTTGGGGGGGTGTAGACTGGAGAGAAAAAGTGTGGCTCACCAGAACCTCTCCGCTTACTGGTGAACCCTCTCTTTTGGCAGCAGGGGACACGTGTTGGTGTAATGTCCGGCTTGTCCACAGTAAAGACACAGCCCGGACCTTTGCCGACGTTGGCGTTCGGCAGGTGTAAGACGAGCCCGACCAAGCTGCATAGGTTCCTCTCCGGTAGATGGTCCAGGGGAACTGGAAAGCACAGGAGAAGGTGCAGCTGACAGAGAGGGAGGAAACGGTGGGGCGTCGAGAATGCGAGATGTAGGCTGTCGCATGGCTCTCTCCCTTCTCCTTTCTCTAAGCCTATTGTCAAGGCGGGTGGCTAGGGAGATAAGACCCTCAAGTGAGTCTGTCTCATCTCTGGCAGCTAGCTCGTCCTTCACGTTGTCAGATAGCCCTCTCAAGAAAACGTCTTGCAAAGCAGTGTCATCCCAACCACTCTCAGCGGCTAAGATACGAAAGTCTATGGCATATTGTGCAACGGGAGACGAGCCTTGAGTTAGTAACAGTAACCTTTTGGCTGCTTCCTTGCCCTTAAGAGGGTGGTCAAATATCTTCCTCATTTCCAAAGTGAAAGCACCATAGGAGTCACACACAGGAGAGTTACTCTCCCAAACGGCTGTAGCCCATTGCGCTGCTCTGCCAGCGAGTAAACTTAACAAAAAGGCAATACGGGACTTATCTGCATGATAGGTGTTGGGTTGTTGATCAAACACGAGGGAGCACTGGAGGAGAAACTGGCCACAGGCTCCTGGATCACACGTATAGCGCTCTGGAGTCGGGATGTGAGGCTCTCGAGCACTTGCGGTGAGGGGCTGGTCCGAAGACCGTGCAGGTTGATCAACCTGAATGAAGTTGAATCAACCTCAGGTTGATTCCTGGAAGGCGATGGTGGTGCAGCCAGCGTGGACACCTGAGCGGTGAGGTGGATCATCTGTGTGCCAAGCTGAGTAACGTCAGTGGCGAGCCCGTTGAGCTTCTCCACCAACTCCCGTAAAACTTGTTCATGCTGGCCCACTCGGGTTCCTTGTGTGACCAGGGCAGTCCGAAGCGCGTGTTCTTCCGTTTGGTCCATTTGGCCAGATTGTTCTGTTATGGTACAGCAATGTTCGGACCTTAAAACAGACTCGTGAGGCAAAAAGTTTCAAAAGGTAGTTTTTAATGTTCTTTGTTCTAGCAGAGTTAACAATCTGGCAGAGTCTGAATGGTGAGCAGGGTCTACATAGATCGTTGATTGCTGATCTGCCACAGGTGAGGATGGTTGTCTACCCCGGGAGACTCCGCCCATGCACACACACATGGAATAAACAAAAAAAGAGGGAGTAGAACACAGGAAAAAGAGAAACAGAAACAGTGTCACAGCCAGGGGCATGACAATAGACTTAACATTAAAATCACTGTCAAACACTCGGTGGAGCTGCCGAGCTGACTCGACTAAAGCTCTTTGGCAAAACTATGTTAAAATAAGGGAGGCATTGAAGAGCATATCTGAAGATGAAACTGAGAAAAGAGACACCCGAAGAGAGGCCAGGACACTTGCTGTAAAATTAAATAAACTGGAAACTGCGTTCATGGCTAATTTCTGGAATACAATTCTGGCTCGTTTCGTTTTGGCTTGTCCAACTGACAAGTTTACAGCTCCAAAAAGCCGACATAGACCTCATGACAGCTGTGCGCCTTCTTAAATCTCTGCGTGATTTTGTATTAGCACAGAGAGGTCTTTTCACAGACTTTGAAAGGGAAGCCTTAGCTGTGCCAGGCGTGTGCCAGACGTACAAATATGACCTCCAGCACACCAGAAAGCGCAAACGGTTTGAGGATGACAGCGCAGAAAAAGATGCGGTATTTGATGGGAAAAGCAAATTCCAAATAGAAACATTCAATGTGGCTATCGATAAGTTAGTCAGCTGTCTCAGTCACAGAATTGATGCATACAAGCACCTGTGTGATCTGTTTGGTGTTCTTTTCATGCTGGAAAACACACCTGACTGTGAGTTAATAAACAAAGCAAACTCACTTGCCTCTGCCTATCCCACTGACCTGGACAGCAATCTTGGAAATGAACTGATTCACTTCAGAGCTTTCATCAGATCAGACGGACAGAATGTGCCTCCACCGAAATGTCTGAAAACAATACTTGATTGTAGATTACAGTCAACATTTCCTAATGTGTACATTGCCATAAGACTGTATCTGACGCTTCCTGTGACAAACTGCGAGGGAGAACGGTCATTCTCTCAAATGGCCAGAATAAAATATGAACTAAGGACAAAAATGACCCAGAGACGCCTGAACAGTTTATCACTCATGGCTATAGAGTCCGAACTCGTTCGAGACATGAACTTTGATGATCTGATAAAGGACTTCTCATCAAAGAAATCCCGGAAAAAGCCTACGTTTTAGGTGAGTCTCACTGTGGTTTTGTGTGGTCCTAGCTGTGGCTCTTTACTGATGTTGTTTCATGTTGCCTTTATTACTTTAACGATTTGTGTCATATGGTTGCCTATATTTTAATTACGGTGTGTTTTACTCTATAATACTGCGAGGACTGGCTGTGCGCTTGCAGTCTCTCCCATAATATGTTTATTGTGCTGTATGTGGCACGTGCCAAATAAAACAGACCTAAAATTAGTTATTTTTGTGTGGTTGTGTGTTGCCCGGTGTTATGTGCGTAATGGGAAGCCGCCGTTCCGCGCGCACTGTTTGCGTGTGTAGACAGGGGCCCGTGGCGAGTTTGTGTCCAGGGCCCATGGTCATGATAATCCGTCTGTGCCCTTACCTGTTCTAAAATCAGCGTAAACCACGGCCTCTTGTGGTTTATTGCCTAATTTAACCCCACTGTTTGTTAATATTACAGGTGAAAAAGTGTTCAATGTTTTATTAAATGTAAAAACATACTACGAACCGGTAACGCATATTTTGCTAGGTATACGCTTGTGATTGTGGCCTCGACGTCACCTTAGTTTTAATCATATTCGACATGACACTAAGTAAATATCAATTGGTGCCTATTTCAATTTGTAGTAGCAGTTTCACCCAACAGAATGTTTTTCATCAAAAGATGATGATGATGATTAAGATAACGAAGAGACATTGACTGCTGCCGCAGAAATGATGCAGAGAATTATGTATGTAGCTACTGGTAGTTCTCTCAACATCTACTTTTATTTACAGGCTTGTACGGAATTGTCAGTTACACTGACATTGTGAGAATCATTAATATTCAAAAAACGATTTGCACATTCTGATCCTGTTGAACAGAGCATGGATGCTGTATACAGTGAGATGTTCATTTAATGGCAAGTGAATTTTGCATGTGGAACTGTGAAATGTAGCTAATGTAATCTCATGTATACCCAGTTACAAGTAAATGAGTTGTACAAATTGCACCTCGTGAAGAAAGTGCCAAAAACTGACCAAGAGATGGTGTAGGCCTACTTAAGGTAGAAGAATAAAGGCTAATCTCCAAAAAGATTTACTGGAACACCAGTTACGGGAGGATGCATGGTCACAGGTGATGTTAATTGTAGGAACAATAACCTACATTAATATTAATTGTTGAATTTGCGGAATTTTCTATTTTGACCAAGATATGTTGTACATAGGGCAGAAGAATAAAGGCTGATCTTGTAAGGCTATCCACCTGCCCCCACCTCTCATATGGTAAAATATGGAGTTACTGGATGGAGTCTCAACTTGATGGCTCTCACATCTTTGTAACTTACTGTAGCATTGCTAGACATGTTGATAAGTAAGGGTCAAGATTCTGATGTGATTATAGTTGTTCTTGGGTATTAAAGGAATTGTGAAGCATTGTTCTGTGGATTCTTGATCTCCTGAGACCTTCTCCCCAGCTCTGGCTTGGCCTAGGCCTACTCCTTCTTCCTCACCTCATGCTTTCTATCTCTGGTTTACAATAATCATGGTAGAGTAGGCATAAGAGTTAACTTAATTGATTGCATTCATTTGCAATATGATAAAATGATTATATTATTTAACCTTCATTTGACCATTCTTGCTCTGATTTAACCCAAAGAGTCAAATAACTGTAATTCCATTGGTATTGGCATTATTTGGTTAATGTTAATACACTGTTCAGTTTCCCATCTTCCTTCAAACCATAGGGGAATTAGTTTCGGTTGTTTGGCCAATATATCGACCCCCAACAATGTTGAAATAGATTTGCTGAAATAACAGTTACAGGACGGTAGCCTACATCATGTAAATTGCAGGAATCATATGAATCATGTAAATTGTAGGAACAATAGCCGATAGAAATAGGCTACTCATTGTTGGATTTCTATTTGTAGGCAATAAAGAAGACCAAATATAATTTCAATAATTTCTTTATTTCAGTGGCAAAAGGTATTTGGTCAATTCTGAGTGCAAATCCACGGCGAGTAACACTATCGATGAAGACCCAAGGGCTGAGAATGTTGCTAAAATAAATTACAGATTGTGACAGGAAACGGTGACGTTAATTTAGGTATTTATCAGGGAATTAAAGTAGGCTACATCAAACCGCAGTCTTAAAATCGTCTCCCGGCGTATAATTAAGCGAATAAATTTTTGTTCGAGATCGCTCGGCTGAACCAGGAAATGATATGCCGTGTCTGCCAACGCTATCAGGCTAAGAAAGTGGGGGCGGATCGGCTGAAACCAGAGTTTGGCATGGATAACCTGCTATCGAGCAGGGGTGCGTTTCCCGAAAGCATCGTAAGCCTAAGTTGATCGTAGAGTCCATCGTACGATGGATCTTAGTTGTACGGGCCGTTTCCCGAAACCATCGTAGCTAAAGAGGCACTTGAAAATCGTCGTAGATCAACAAGAGCTCCAGACCAGTCGTAGAACGCTAAGTGCATCGTAGCGCAGAGACTCAGTGGAGACACGCGTAGGCCGACCATGAAAACTACATTAAACTCATGCTGAAAGTTACTTCCGATGAAAAATAAGATTTTTTTGGTCCTCTTTTTACACTAGTTACGCTGGAACTGGGATATTTCTTAGTGAACCATACAAGTTTAACTGCCGAAAAAATATCAGAATCCGGTTTATCCTCAAGTAAATTTAGGTTATACAAAATAATTTGATTTAGTGGGTTTGGCGCATGCAATGAAGGTATTTAAAAAACAAATGTCAGTCTTATTCAAAATACTATAACATTGAAATATGGCTGTTGTAATGTGCAATAGAAACTAGAAATGCATTAACGTAACGTTTTTATGAGTACAATAACACAACAACAATTGAACATTGAAGATGTTTATTAGAATTATAGGGCTGGTAGCACGCCAAGCCCGGTGGATGAAGAGGCTGGTGGCCGAGCCGAGCCTGATGTTAGGAGATGGTGGCGCCCAGGAAATGAAAAGACTCCACAGGGTTGACTAGGAAGTCACACAGGGTGAAGGGGCTGGGAGGGAGTGAAAACTCGTACGAAAATCATAAAAGCCATTGAAGATAGCCTAAGTCCTGCACTGCAGACTTGTCCCCTCTGATATGGGGAATTGGATGTGGTCTGAGATGTGGCAAAGTAATGCAGTTGTGACAGCCGGCACAGATCTTGACACTGAGGCCTTGGCGAGCCCATGTCCATCTCCAATAACCTCCAGAAAACTGCCAATGGCATAGAACCTTAACACTGCCAGTAGTTGGGTTACAGGGGTCAGTGCAAAGGACCTCCTTGTTAGCCTCTGCAGGTCTTCTATGTGGTTCAGGAGCATCATGATATCATGATGTCATCTGACATATCTTACACTCATAATGAGTATAATTGATCAACCATCAATTAAAGTAGAGTTGAGAACAATGATTCCATGTTGAAGACATGGGGTATTCATTACTTATGTGTTTGTCATTTGTCACAATGTCATTTGTGGCCAATATGTGATAATTATGAGATTGCAAACATGGTCTTGGGAAGCTGTTGGCCTATGCAAGATTGTAGATATAGTCAGCACTAGAAAATAAGACAGTAAATATGTTGGATTGAGATGCTTGTATTTGTACATTGAATTGTTTAGGATGCTAGCTGGGACATGCCATGTGTGATACCATTCATATGCATGGTTTTTAACCTTGTAGTTCAATCAAGTAGTAAATATAGGACTCATATATATATGCCCATGGAAAGTGGAGTACCAAGAAGAGTTAAAAACCAAGGCACAAGTAATTTGAGAAATAGTTGTTTTATGGGAGTTTGTTCTCCCTGCTCCTGCTCCTCACATGGATCTATAAGGTAAACATGTAAGGATCGGACAGGCAACACTGAATATATGATACAATACACAATTCAGCCTTTACTTAATTTAAATAAACATTGTCTGCTTTAGGCTATAAGGTAACCTAAATGTGACACTACCTTGTTGATTGGGCAGAAGAAAAGGCACAGAAATGGAGGGCCTTGTGAACTTCATCTCTTCAAACAAAAGCTTCCTCACCTCAATTTGGAGACGAGCCCACTTAATTTCCAAGACCTCCTATTGGTATTTAGCATCCTGTGTCGCTGATTGCAAGGTCCTAACACCGGTGTAAAACTCAGATGCAGCATAGTTTGCACGTTCACCTTATTGTCTTTACCTTCATGTAGCATCACATTGAAAAGTACTCAAATAAGTAGCCTATAATAAATGTAAAGTTTTCTGTAGCTACAGAAAATATTTTTTTGTGTACCATAATTCGTCAAATATTTTGGTTAACGTTTTAATTTTAAAGTCTTCAAGTTGCGTCAGAAGAATCACATTTCAGTACAATGGACAGCGTCTTGTTAAGTGCAACTTAAGAGATACGTACGATGGTTCTCCTTACGAGCATGTTCGGGAAACGCACGTAAGAAATAACGATGGATCGTTATTTTCATCGTAGAGAACCCTCGTAACAGCTACGATCCATCGTTATCGGGAAACGCACCCCAGGTTAGTTTCAAGGAGTAAGTTACAATGGAAACTTACCAAAAGGATTCGTTACCTCTCTTTCTGGAACGCGGAACTCGGAGTGTGCCTCCATTCAGGGTTAAACAACTCAAAGTTTTCATTAAACCCGCTACTTGGAATACCCCCCTGTTCACAAAATTAAGTATTTGTTATTGAAACTCCACAGTTGTTGATATGTTGCCTTGGAGATGTAGTGACGTCACCAGTGCAAGTGCAGCTGATTGCTCTGACAACATGGTGAGTTAGATTAGTTTCATAATTCAAACAAACAAACGTAACACGATTCAAACAAACGTAACACAATTCACAAATGTATTTCATGATTCACAAATAAATGTAACGCGATTCACAAATGTATTTAGTGATTCACAAATGTTACGCGATCGATTCACAAATAAATGACCCCCATTACATTTGTTTGCAACCTTACAAACACAAGTTACAAATCGGGGAAAACAAGTTACAAATCGGAAAACACGAGTTACAAATCCCTGCATTCGTTGGTGTGAATCCCTGCATTCATTGGTGTGGATTTTTGGAATTTTCCTGACGCGCTTAGATTGACAAATGCTTTTTTTCTAAAAGATATCCTCTGCAGCCTATCAGATGTCTCCAATTTTAGCCAATCACAGCTAGCCTGTTAAACGTTAGCCTAGGAAACACTGAAAATTACTAAGCATGGATCCTGCCATTCTCAAAAATATTCAATCACGTATTATCATTGGTTTAATAAGATTAACAAGAAATATTTCACCTACATGCTACCAGACGACGTTGCTCGTGATTTGAAGGAGACGATGTCCGTTATTATGGTAGGTTGTTGAAGTCCACATAGACACGTTAATGTGATTGGCTAAAATTAGAAGAGACGATCTGATAGTCTGCAGAGAATATACTTTAGAAAAAATGCATTTGTGAATCTAAGCGCGTCAGGAAAGTTCGAAAAATCCACACCAACGAATGCAGGAATTCACACCAACGAATGCAGGGATTCACACCAATGAATGCAAGGACTCTCACCAACGAATGCAGGGATTTGTAACTCGTGTTTTCAGATTTGTAACTTGTGTTCTCCGATTTGTAACTTGTGTTTGTCAGGTTGCAAACGAATGCAAGTCATTTATTTGTGAATCACGTTACATTTGTGAATCATGAAATACATTTGTGAATCGTGTTACTTTTGTTTGATTCGTGTTATGTTTGTTTGAATCGTGTTACGTTTGTTTGTTTGAATTGTGTTACGTTTGTTTGAATCGTGTTACGTTTGTTTGTTTGAATTATGAAACTAATCTAACTCCATAACATGGCGTCTGCTCCAGATTCAATGTGTTTGATTGGCATCTTCCCATGTATTGTTGTAGTATATAAAAAACAAAATGTTTACTCTTCGACAGGTCAGCAAACGCTTTGTCGCCTCGATTTGTTAAAACGATTTGTTTGTAAACCTCAACCTACGGTCTCGGTTGACAAACGTTTTAACAAATCTCGGTTTACAAAAGTGTTTGCAGACCTGTCGAGGAGTAAACATTTGCTGTTTGCTTCATGGCAGTGGATTTCCATTGTTGACTTTAGTATTTTTGTGATATGTCTTATCAATCTTAATAAATGTTTGTGTATTTTTATAACCTCTGTAGCTGTTTGGTTTGGCAACTTTAGAATACTGAAATTTCAACTTGTTATTATAGACATGTTCACTGTTATTCTTGTTCAGTGTGTAGATCAATCAACTTATCAATCATCCATCCATTCATCGATCCATCCCCCCCAAAATTATATTTAGATATCTATATTTGTTGTGGTGCAAGATGGCTGTCCTGGTACCTTTGGTTCAGGGGGGAAAAGGGCCTTGCTGAGACGGTACATGTTGCCCAGGTTCATCTGGATGCTAGTGTTAGTGAAGCGCAGCTCATGAAAACTGGTGGAGCTGTCACAAGGGCAGATGTCGCTTTCGCCCGAGAATGGCGAAATTGTGATGGTGTTCTTTAGCGCTGACTGGGGGAGGTTGTCACTAATCCCTCCATCCACATACCTCTGTGGAGAAACAGGGGAGATAAATGTCAGTAAGGGCTAGTAATCAGAATGTTGCCGGTTCCCGGCCGTGCAAAATTACGTTGTGTCCTTGGGCAAGGCACTTCACCCTACTTGCCTCGAGGGAATGTCCCGTACTTACTGTAAGTCGCTCAGGATAAGAGTGTCTTCTAAATGACTAAATGCTAAAGGAGTCTATTGTTGTTAATGTCCTTAAGGATTATAGTTATATATTTACGGCTCTACTCTTTTTTTTCAAGTACTATTGTCACAATAAGACAAAAGTGAGAAAGACAAAGACAAACCAATGTTTTTTTCAGGCATCAGTTTATGCCTGTGTCTTCATAACATCAGCAGTTTGATAATAGGGTCAATTATATCCAGATATGCTTCCATCTCTAAAGACAGTGTCTGATCTGTGTGCATAACTAGATACAAGGAGGGTTCTGTTTGAACATTCACGTACTTTGTGGCAACCAAAAGCCAGAGGGGGGCAAAATTCAGAGAAGGTTATGGTTTATGAGCTCTAGAATGACATAATCAAATTTGTTCAACTATGCATGCCATCTCTGGTTTATTTCTCTATCTATGCATGCCATCTCTGGTTTATTTCTCTATCAAGCAAACAGAAGCTTTTGCATCTCACCAACATATTGCTAGACTTCGCCACTTCATCCTACACCTTACCATTGACATAAAATAATCGTTTTCGAATTTAATAGGCTTTAATGAAATACAAATTTGACTACGATAAACCACAATCTGTCAGACAGATTTTACTGAAATAATAACATACAGCATACATATCTGTGTAGGGTTTAAGCATACATATCTGTGTAGGGTTTAAGCATATAATTGAGTATAGCTAGAAGACACACATAGAACATGACTGCAATGAGTGAGTCATTAACTTAGGCTAAAGTTGGCTCTGAGCCAAACATAGAATGGTACACAATGTCCAGCAAACAGACAGACAGGCAATCAGAAAGACAGAGACAGACGAGTTGACTTAGAGGACAAGGCAGTCTACTGGAAAATGTCCCTTTCCCTGTCCCTCTTATCTAGCACATACCATGTGTGTTCTTTAAATTGCACTTTGACACAGAAATTGGAACATGCCCTTAAACAGGAACTGCAACAACACTTAAAAGGGCAAAAAATGGTACACAAAAACTCAAAGTTTGTTTTCTATATGACTAAATATAAAGTTAATATAGTGTGTGGCTATATAATGGTAAAATAATATATAGAGTCTATTGTGTAATCCATGAATGATGATTATTACACAGTATTCTATGTCTATTATTTATTATCTGTCATTGTTCATGTATTTCAGAGATCTAATGTAGTTAATGTATTTTTGGAGTATATTTGTGTGTCAACTCATTTTGTGTGACTCATTTTCTCAATGGAGCCATCCCAAACTGGTTCCAGTATATATCTCAGTCTGGCAGAGTCCGATACAGCATTGACCTGCCAAAGAAAACTGTCTACCAGCAAGTAAGCTGCTTTTCTTGGGTAAACACACTAGCATGAGTAGGATCAAACTGACAGAAACAAACACACTCGATAGTATTACCTAATCAAAGTGTAACACTGTGGCAATATACAGCATGTAGTAAGACCTAATCTATGAAAAATATCACTGTCAGAGTCCAATGCCAGATAATTTGTCAAAATATAAGTAACAGTGATCAACATTCCTGAGTCATTTGATATTGAGCTGTAGAGGCTTACCACTCCCTGGAAAGCTGGGGGAATCAGACCACAGTATACTGGAATATAACAGCTACAGATCAGGGCCTGTGTGGGCATACCAGTGGACAGATTTAACAACACACACCAGACAACTTTACAGTGTACACGTTCAGTCAAATCCCCCTTACTGGACAAAGGGGCCATACCCTCAATATAATTCTACATGTGACTAAGTGTGTCAGGAATGTTCAGGTGTGTCTATGGGTATCAAGGGATAAATGAGGTGACTGGGTTCAATGTTCAAGGCTAATGGGTTCTACCACACCTGTACAAGCTCCTCCTTAGAGTTGAACTGGGACACCAGGACATTCTGCCCATCAGAGACACGGGTCAGGGACACACACAGTCTCCCGGAGGACAGCTTGTGCGCATCAGAGGGCAGGTCACGATCCAGGCCCGAGCGGAGCCCCTTGACCAGGTTGAAGGAGGGGTGAAGGGGGCCCAGGTTACGCTTGCGAGCCTCCTTTGCCACATTGATTACATCCTCACAGCATTGTGCTATGAGTTGGAGACAGAAAGAAAGGTTTGAAGAGAGAGAAGTGTGCGTGAAAGAGATGTGGATCACAATGACTCTTGCTTAGAGACTTGTTGCTCCTGTGGTTAGTGGTAACTGAGTTAAATGTTTGTACTCGCTGTGATACATTGTTTTTATTGTTGCTTGTTTTTCGACAGGTACACTTGCACTTATAGCGGTCATGTTGTTTAATTGTAACTTGTTTAACTACATGATCTTATGGTTCTTCCCTTTGGCACTTATTTTGGTTGTTCACAATATGTGCTTCATGTTTTGGCTACTCGCAATGTTTTGGGGCTATCTTGTTATTATTATCAGTGACCTATGCACTTTGTTAAGCTCTCTCTTGGAAGTCGCTTTGGATAAAAGCGTCTGCTAAATTAATACATGTAAATGTATCTCTGTGGTTTTTATAGTCCAAAATTTATATTATCTGGGACTTTTACATCGATTAAACAAATTAAACAAAAGCCTTATATCAAACTGTGATCAAACACCTGGTTTTCCTTTCAGCCTTTGTTATTGGCGAGTCACTGACTTTCCTCATTGGTTGTGCTTTGCCTTCGGCAAGGGCGCAACCATTGTTATCTCACATATATATTTATTATTGTGTTAATTCTTCCGCCGTTTTTTGGCCTTTAACTAGTCCTGCATACTTTCACCGATTCCTAAAATGTTTGTATCAAAACGTTCAGCTCCTTCAGGAGATGAAGGCTATGACTTTTGGTATTTTTCACTTTTATACTATTTAAAGAATTAAGGTTTTTGTGCAAATTATTCTCCCTTTAAAAGTAATGGTTAATCCTTTCAAATCAATCCTCTTTCAAACTTAACTACTTCAGCATACTTTCAGCTGGAGACACCATTCAACCTTTAAAATGTTCACAAGACATTCGGCTTATAACTTTCTACTAAAAGTTCACTATTTTCGGCTTTTTTAGCATGGTCAGCGATCCCCATTCAGGTTTTCAGCATTCTCACTGCTGTTTCGCAGGAACAGCCTTTTCTAGTTAATGTTTATTTTCGCGCCCCTAAGGCTCAGTCAATATTTGGACTACATAGACAAAGTCGATGTCAAAAGGTTCGTCTTAGTCACGATTGCGTTGGTTCTATTGGGATTTATGTTCCGTTGCACGGTTGAGGTTTTAATTAAGTTTTTGTGGCAAAAGTGAAGCTAACGGTGGCTAACTTGCTAGCCACAGTCACTGACGCTACTGACGTCCCTAACGTCACGAAATGTCGCATGACTACCTCTAGCAGAACATTAGTTTAGCAGCTCGTTAAGTTCTGGGAGATAGCTAGGCTAACTGCTTTACTGCAAGGCAGCTGCAGAAACAAGCAAAGAGGCCAGGGTGATAACTATTACTACTATTTTACTTTTTGATATGAAACACAATTGTGAAGTGTAATATACAATATAAGCTGATATAAGGAAGTAGTTACATCCACTTTCAGAAACAGTAGTCTACTATTTCACTGAAGCATTAGCATCATGACATTAGCCTCTGTTGCCCGGGCAACACATACTACAGCGGTCTATGATGCATCTGTTTTCAATCGTTAAAATAAACATTCCTCACAAATACTTTTTCGTGGTAGGATTTATTATGACATTGGATTACAAGTAAACAATTTGTTGGTGAAATTATCATTACCTGTGGTTTCAAACCAGTGTAGCTCACTGCAACGCTGTACTGTTAGTCTAATAGCTAAAAAAAACATCTCCACAGCTGTTAACAGTAGCCTACGTAGGAAGTCAATGATGTTCGGCACTACCCTTACTTAAATCAAAAGTCTTTCAATAGGTGAAACTATCTGACTAGTGACTACTAACCTGAACTCCATTGCCACAGCCTAAACTTCAATCTGTTCGTGAAAATAATTCATTTCAGCCTAGACCGTACAACGGAAGTAACGTTAAATCGAATTCAACCAACGCAATCGCTACCAAGACAGTCTAGTAGTTGTAGCCTACAATTTACCGGGGCAGCTTCTCCACACAGCAGGGCTATTTGCTTGCATTTTGCCTTGTTACTGACAATGATCGCTACCACTGACATTTTTATGAATGAGTGATTTTCCCCTAAATAAATTTCAAGCTTATTTACGTTTTTGGGGGCATATTTTCAGTTAGCAAATTGATACTATTTGAATCGCGATTCCATCTGAGATAGCTACTGCTGGTAAAGTCGTTGTTAAAATACATTTCAAAGGGGGTTCTTTATTAATGAATGAATGCAATATGAGTAGGCTAAATGCCTGAAAATATCACGAGAAATTTGGAAAGCTCAGAGGAGCACGCTGACATGGAATTCTGAATGCATATAGGGTTTGGGTTTTCGTTCAACACTTTTACAAGTTGATTGGGATACTGCGTTAATTTTCCGGGATTATCAATCTAAATGAATGCACCAACTAATAAAGTAAATTGTTAAAACTCAAACTTTAGATTTTACTGGGGAACAGCTGATTTATACTGGGGCACGTGTCCCAGTAAAAGGGTTTAACGACGCCCCTGAGTATGACAATTACATTAAAGTTGGGTTAGAGGATGTACTTCCTATGGCAGATGAAGAAATTCAACCTGCCAAAGACAATGATGGTGCACTTCTACACAGCCATCATTGAGTCCATCCTCACTTCTTCTCTCACCATCTGGTACGCTGCTGCCACTGCCATGGACAAGAGCAGACTGCAGCGTATCATCCGCACTGCTGAGAAGGTGATCGGCTGCAATCTGCATTCCCTCGAGGATCTGCACACCTCGAGGTCCCTGAGGCGAGCGAGGAAGATTGTGGCCGACCCCTCCCACCCTGGACACTCCCTGTTTCAGCTACTCCCCTCCGTCAGAAGGCTGCGGTCCATCAAGACCAAAACCTCACGCCACAAGAACAGTTTCTTCCCATCCGCTGTTGGCCAATTTAACAAGGCCAAGGACTCACACTGACTTAAATCACAATCTGCACAATGACACCCTGCACATTGCAATTTGCACTATTGTATCGTTCTCTTTGCACTCTGTATTTTTTAGGTTAGATTGTAAATTATGGCTACTACTTCTATTTTATATTCTATTTTTTATTCCCCTTAGTATTAGCTAGACCCCCTTAATATTAGCTAGACTTTGCTCCTTTTGTATAGTTCACATATTTAAGTTTCAATATTCCTATATGTTTAATGTATGCACCTCCCTGCCAAAGTAAATTCCTTGTTTGTGCAAACATTCATGGCGAATAGAATCCCTTCTGATTCTGATTAAACACTTCCCTTGCCTCTTTGTTCCTTTTCTGAGACTGGAATGAGCAACAAGTGGATTTGTTGTGCCAGCAAAAATGTTCACATTCGCTCCGGCTTACATATCGATGCCTGACTGGTGAGCACAGACGCGGTGAGGGCACCAGCGGAAGCCCCGTAGATCTTATTGGCTCCCGTGACTATACTACACGTATAACAACGGCAACGACTAACTTAGTCCCAGGTATGCAGACGAAGAAGTTATAAAGTGAAATAGGAGATGAGAGCGCTGCAATCTCTGGCACTCTAAGACCAGTTCTGGCCAATCAGCACAGAAAGGTTGAGTCTATGCTGAACCACGCTGGCACCGCCCAGTTTCTGGCTTCAGATATAAATAAACAATGAAAATGTGTTTGGCTGTTTTTTCATCTTACATATACAGATCTTGAAAACTTGTCATGTCAATGCATTTCTCTTCCTGCAACAAAGAGCACAGGGCATGCGCAGTCATTTTCAATGCGGACTGGTGCTGAAGCTGAGAAGGAGACGCGGATCACAGGAGCTCAGACGATTACATCATTTTTATCCAGCATGATTGGCTGAAGGTCAAGTCATTGGCAGACCATCACGTCCTACCGAATGCCATAACAAACCTTGCACCTAGCGATATTTTAACGTAGACGAAATCTAAATCGTAAAAAGAAAATATTTTCTGTTGCTCGTTTTGAGAATGGCCGAGAGTGAGGCAGACACGCCAAGCACCCCGATTGAGTTTGAGAGCAAATATTTCGAGTTTGATGGAGTCCGACTCCCACCCTTCTGCAGAGGGAAGATGGAGGAGATAGCCAACTTCTCCCTCAGAAGTAGTGATATATGGATTGTCACCTATCCAAAGTCAGGTAAACAACGTTCACATGCTATACATAGTTATGTGGTGTTATTTGATAAAGCCTAACCATACTATACTAGGACTATATTAAAGAACCCTATTTAGTCGAATAAGACTAGAACATATTTGTATGATTCTGCTTTCTTTTACTCTTACATATAAAGAAGCGCGACTTAATTCTCAAACGCTGCAACCACATAGACCACATACACGCATGCCATTTTTCGATCAACCGACCAGCAGAGCGAGCTATAGGCCTATATATTGCTAGTCGAAGCTTTAAAATGTTATAAGCTTGCACATATTAACTAACAAGTTATCAATAAAATAGAAATACTGCATTGTGTCTGACATGCAATCAAATCCTTTGTGCTTGAGGATAAGGGTGTGCACGTTTCCATGGAGCCTAAATCTGATAAGCAGTATTCGATAACGATAAACGAAGAAGCATTAGTTGCTCGTTCAAACACAGTTCTCTTATTCCAATGACTTTACTATACAGTAAAATAAAGTGTAGCCTATTTCTAAATTCAAAAATATAATTTTAAGGTTCCCCGATAGGTACCTGTGGCATTTTGGAGCGTAATGCATTCATAAGCTGTGCATAAACATATATTTTTGTTTACATAAAATCCTGCTGTTTGGAAGCAACTGCCATTGCGCAATGCAGCTTACGCGCAGCTGCCTACGCACTTTGGGGTCGACAACATACGTGACATGGGAGGGTCTGCTGTGATTAGACAGTCATCTATCCTATAAGGCCTCCACTGTTGCATTCACACGACATTAACACATTTTTTGTGTTTCTCTTTTCTCCGCTGGTGCTCAAGATAGTGCAAACATCTGCAAAAACCATCACAGCCGTATTACTTTGTCATTGTTAAATTATAATTGAATTGCCAGTGTAGCGCTATGAACTAGGCCTACTTTACAGTAGACCATCTCAGTTCCCAGTCTCTCAGGAAATATTATTTTATAAGAGGAATGCAGTGTCAGTCTTTAAGTGTGGAGTAGGCTATGAGCCACTATAGTCCTATACAGATTTGCTGCTGTAAGGGCCTTTTATGCTGGCATCTCCACTTTCTACAGCAAGCTACCAGAAAAAAAATTGATGCAAAATGTTGTCCATTTTGTCCAAACTTACTCCTTTCTTTGCTTTTCTTGTATATCGTTATGGAAGGTTCTGTGGGATTCAAAAAATACATTAAATCAAACAATGGATATGTTTGGAAGGGAGAGCATGCCTACATCACAAGCAAAACATTTGAGTAGTTACATAATTTTACAAATGAAATGAGTAAGCTACATTGTTAAGGAAAAAGATTGTGTTTATTAGATTCTGCATTGTCTTTGTGCGTGCTGTGGTCACAACAAACACAACAAAATGTCAGGGTATCAATAGATTGTGAAATGTATTCAGAAACTGAACATAATGATGATACTGTGTCCTACTTTCACCATCCCCTGACTTTGTCGAGGGTCTATGTTGCCAAGCAGCGTGAAAGTAATGTCCAAGCTAGAGCGGGCCGATATAATCGGCCGATATTAGGCACTTTCTAAATTATCGGTATCGGCATTTATAATGGCCGATAAAACTTTTTTTTTTCATCATATTATTTTAGTGAAAACTCAAATAATAAGAGGAGTCAGATGGCTGAGCGGTTAGGGAATCATGCTATCAATCAGAAGGTTGCCAGTTTGATATCCGGCCATGCAAAATGAAGTTGTGTCGTTCGGCAAGGCACCTCACCCTACTTGAATCGGGGGAATGTCCCTGTACTTACTTCAAGTCGCTCTGGAGCGTCTGCTAAAAATGATTAAATGTAAACTACAAATAACTAATGTTGGGGAAATCAGTTAGTTTTGTCATGCGTTTCTGGATAAAATAAATAAATAAATTGAGTAGAATATATATATATATCGGCCGATATATCAGAATATCGGATTTTTAAAACACGAAATATTCTTATCGTATCGGCCTTAAAAATCCTTTATCGGTCGGTCTCTAATCCAAGCACATGGTAGGCTACATGAATGCTCTGCTGTGTGTCTGCAATGCCATTGGCTCGGCCAGCGTTGGCTCGACCAGTCTAGGCCAATACGTTTGAGTCAAGGAGTGGGAGACACTTGGGAGACCCTATGGATCCTTTCCTTGCAAAATAGCAGCTCATGTAAAATAGGTAAGACAAATTAAGACTGTTAAGTCTGTCTAGAGGGATTTTCCCATAGCTTTCTTGTTATTAATTACATTTCTCAGCAATGAGAAAGAGTGGGAAGAGAGTGACAGAAAGAAAGAAATCCTGTATTTTTTTATGACTGCGGCTTAGCGACTGTCCTCCTTGACCATTCAATTATGTCAACGTATTGTATTGTAGCAGAAGAATATTGTATAAAACTTACTCCCCTAGGTACTGACTGGCCTTGCCATGTCATTTTGCTGTACTGAGTGTGAGTAATTACTGTTTAAAGGAGTTGATCTGTTAAAAGACACATGTAGCCTAAATCACACCTACACAGCAATCACAGTAGATTGCAGGAGCAGATCAGATGTGAATATGTAGTGATGGCTATGTTGTAATAGGTAGTGATGTGTTGTTTGTGAACGATTTGTTAATTTTGAACAAAGCTTTAGTATGACTTGGAAGTAATGAGTAGGCCTAGTCTCAGAGAGTGATTCGTTCATTTTCTCGTGGCCGCGGATCGGGACTGTTACATAGGCTCAGTAGAGGAAACGTAAATTACTCATTCACCTCTTGACTATGTCTTCGGGTACGACTGTTTGGTTCCTTTTTCACATGACCGTTGTTTGTTGCACAGGCTGGCTATTGAATCAGCCTATGAAGGTCAAGTGAAAAATGAACGACTCGAAGACTCAGTCGAGAGATGAACAACTTGTTGGCTCAGCCAGCCTATGCAACAGTCACGTGAAAATTGAACAAGTCGTTCATAACCTGACTCATAGGAAGATTAGATTGATACTTTATTGCTCCAGAGGTAAATGTAGGAAGTGGTAAGTGATGAAAAAAGTGTTTTGTCTGTCTCTTCAGTAACAGAGTGACAAATTCAATTGAGTTCTGGATTTTTATAAGTATCGAGAAAAACCAGACCATTGACAATAAATGACAACAAAGGCTTAGGTCTCAATCATGTCTCTCAGCTCTGAAGGCCAGAGGACCATCTTTTACAGGGCACAATAATGTAAACATAGATATATAGTGACAGACAGGCAGTAAAGGTATTACAACAGCCAGAGATTCACAGCTCCCAGCCCATGACCACTCTCAGGGCAGAGAGAGATCCTAGGTAGAGCTTTCCCCGTTGTCATCACAATACATGTTTACAAAGTACTTTTTCCTGACCCCGAAAATCTATTTAACCTGACAAATAGACACAATCTACTCACATGAGAACATACTAACTCGTATCCAATGACTAGTTGTATTGATAAGTGAAAGTTCTGTTGATTAGTGAATTATGCAAGTACACTGGAAATCCCAATTTCATCCACACAAGCCACAAGCATAAGGATAAAGTATTTGTAGTGCCTCTTTGGTTTGATTTTGTTGTCATGAGAGGTGGCTAACCTGAATTAGTTAGTAGTTGTTACTAATCTAAACCAATTAACTATATGAAAAAAACAATACATCAAACTGTTAAACAAAAAAAATGGAAAGATTTACTTTAGACAAAACATATCAGTTCTTCAAGTTTGTTTCACATTAACATGACATCTCATATAGAAATTGAAACAATACAAACCAGCCGGCAATGCTATATACACTAATACCTTCGTTCAGTACAGTTCTACGGTGCAGGCCTGACTGCAGCTTGTGTGCGTTGTAGCCGTAAACAAAATGGCTGTTTCGCCACGCTGGCACAAAATAAAAGTGCGTTGTCATGGTTACCCAACACTTTGTCAGTTGAGCGCAAAAAAAGTAACGTTAGTTAACTTGTTGGAGAGGAGGTAGAGTAATGGAGGATTTGAGGTTACCTAAAAAGCAGTGAAAACTGGACCAGCAGCCAAGCATTTGCGGGTTTTTTTCAGACAGTAAGTAACTTGATAGCGAGCTAAAAGTGTAAGCAAATAAAACGAGTAGCCTCTGTTTTATTTGCTCTCTTTCTCTGTTTTTCTGATCAAATGACGTGTTCACAATGCAGGCAGTCACTGTCTCAGAGAAATTACACTATTCCTTTAGATTTGAATTCAAATGGTCAATATAGTCCTACAAACTATGTTCTAAATGTGTGAATTTTCATATATAAATATAGAATTGTAGGCAATGCACCTAACAAAAAATTTATGATGGGGAAGGGTATTCATTTGGACCCCCCCAATGTCTAAACCATGGTTACGCCTTTGCAGGAGAGGACCGACGATGATGACAATCCCGACCTCCACAGGCTCCAACACTGACACTCACGGGTCGCTAGCCTGGCGTCTAAGTCCGTGCTTAATCCAAAACAGAAACCTGTATGTCCTAAGGTTTACCACCAGGGCTTCATAAAAAAGTGCTTACATAGAAACGGTTGGATGTGACGGTCATGAAAATTCATAGCATAGGGAGTGGATGTTGTTTGAATTCAGTTGGATTGAATTGGATGAATGCCAGGGTTGGATACTCACAAACGACTCATGGATTGGTGTTGAACGCCAGCGAGTAGGCTAATGCAAAAAAAAAATTGCAGTATATTTCCCCCTCTCTTTCCTACTGCTTTTACTAATGTGTCTTGCCCTGTCCAGTTCCTAGTGCTGTCGGGTCCGATCAAGAAAGTTGTCGTTGGCCGAGTGTGTGGTTCTGCCACTCTGTCACTGTGGGTATGGGTTGCTACTAACCAACCGTTAAGTAGTCCCTTCACTTCTTCCTTGGCTGTGTTGGACCACTCACCTGGTTTGGGACTCTACCTGTTCGTGACCTTGCATTTGTATTTCTCTTTTGCGGACGGTTTTTCTGGTCATGACTCCTGCCTGCTCAGACTACCCTTGTTTAGCCACCGGTTCTCAAGCATGCGGCTTGATCCTAATCCTTTTGCTTGTGGATTTTTCCTGTTTTCATTGATGAACTTTTGGTTCAGCACTACGCACTTGGGCCCTCATTTCAACAATTTGTGACATCTGTCATAGTAGCCATTATTCTGACTCTCCATGTACCAACTAGCTGTTGCCACCATCACATCATATGGACTAGCTACAACATTACATGGTGGCCAAAGACAACCCTTACAAAAAAGAAGTATATTAAAGTATACTATTAGTATACAAAAATATGGATAGTACACTTTTAGTTCACTTTTGATATACTTTTAAGAAGTATGCTTAGAAAATAGTTAACTTTTGATATACTATTAAGAAGTATACTTAGAAAATAGGTCACTTTTGATATACTTTTAAGTATGCTTTGAAAATAGTTCACTTTTGATATACTTTTAAGAAGTATACTTAGAAAATAGTTAACTTTTGATATATTTTTATGTATGCTTTGAAAATAGTTCACTTTTGTAAGAAGTATACTTAGAAAATAATTCAGCACACGGCTGTAAAATAAAGAACAACACACATCAATAGTAGCATATATTCAACATGGTGCATAAGAGATGTTTCACTGTTTCCAATGACTTAGAGCAGAGGTCTTCAACCCTGGTCCTCAGAGACCCCCTGTCCTGCACGTTTTAGATGTTTCCCTGCTCCAACACATCTGATTCAAATGAATAGGTCATTATCTAGTTATGCAGAAGCCTGCTAACGACCATTTATTTGAATCAGGTGTGTTGGAGCAGGGAAACTTCTAAAACGTGAGGACAGGGGGTCCCTGAGGACCAGGGTTGAAGACCTCTGACTTAGAGGTTAATCAGAGCAAATTTTAAGTGTCAACACGTGAATGAATGTGATTAAATGTATGGAAGTATGAAAGTGAATAAACTATCTAATGAAATCACAACTTTTTGTGACATGTGGGAGGGGGATAAATCAGAGAGACACCTGGTTCACCTGGTTCTGTTCACGTGACCAGGTTAATTTTAATTAAACGCAGGTAGATGGTACGCCACAGTTAGTCTTTTGTTTTCAATCAGAGCTGGCCGGCAGTGATTAACGTGAAGCGGTGCCCCGTGTTAGAAATACATTGTTCCCATCGGCAATCTATGACATCGCAGCAGACGTACAGGTACTAATTGCACCAAGTTTTAATTGTATGTAAACCCAGAATGTTTGATGGACTAAGGGCTAATATGATGTTTGCTACTTTCAGGAATCATTAGTAGCCACTGTTTTTCCCCACCGTAGACTTTTACTACAAAAGCAACTATTTAAAACATTCGCTGTTCCCCAGCCTATACTATAGGTCAGCAGTTCAGGGCTTGCGGTTTGCCGTTGTGTGCCTTTTTATATGTGAAACCACCTCCAAGTGTTTTGTGTGTCACTTATTTTGTTGGACGGGTCATTTTGTTTCTTTGCAGTGAGAGTGCCCTCTTTTGGTTGATTTAATTATGTTAGTTTGATTTGATATTTTGTAACAGTCATTGTAACGAGATCGCAGCCTTGGTGCAGCTTGTTTTACTAGTGGCTCGAGGGAGCATTACCATACTGTAAATAAAGTGCATTATTTTGTACGCCGCCTCCTCCCCCATTCATTTAATTGAACAAACCATCGTGGGAAATACCGTTCTAGCTACCGCTGGCTCTTAGTGAAGAGCCAGTAGGGTCTAAGTTACATTTTAATCTTTTAAACAACTTATCTCATTCTCAAGCACGATGGCATTCTTGGGCTCTCTGAAATATGTCATCAGGAGCATAAGGACACATGCAGCCTTGTCTGAAGTCTCTGGCTCATAATTGTTCAGGACATCCTCGATCCCAGGACGACGGCTGTGTTCCTGGAAGAAACTAATGGTTGTACTGCCTTTGCCATTCATGGCCTCTTGCAACTTATTGAGGATGGAGACATCTGCCAGCAGACCAAAGTGGGAGTAAAGGCCTCTTTGCGAGAAGAGAAAAGGCCATTCCTCCTTTATTTCTGCAATGACTGGTGCAGGCACACTGTTAAGGTACCGGCGCTGAATGATGTAGGTCTTCTCCATCAGAGGGTCAACTCTCTCTGCCCGGCCCATCCCTTCCTCTCAGTAGATGTTGCACAGTTGTCAAAATATGGATTTACCTTCATTCTGAATGCCATTCAGCAGTTTTCGACACTGGACTGGTCTGAGGTATTGCTCCAGATCCTTTTCTTGTATCAAAGCAAGGTCTGCCCTGCCCTCCACACCAAGCTCTTCAAACCCTTCCACCAAGGAAGTCAAGGTTTAAAAAAAAAAAGGCCTGGTAGAAATGATAAGACTGCTTCCTTGATCTCTAGATCACATGTGTCAAACTCAAGGCCCGCGGGATTTGTCAAGGACTGTATGGTTAAATTTTACGACATCATGTGCCCTGAAAAAAGGCAAGCATTTTTAAATGTGAGCCTTAGCAGGAACACCGTTGCTGATTGTGTTTGTGACCTTGCCACCGATCTAAAACAACAGCTGATGGGAAAGGGAAAATATTTTGTTGCATACTCCCTTGCTGTGGATGAGAGCAGCGATACATCCGATACTGCCCAGCTGTCAATCTTTATCCGTGGAGTGGATTCGACTCTGTGCGTTACAGAGGAACTTCTGGGATTGAAATCCATGCATGGCACAACTACGGGGAAAGATCTCTTTGAAGAGGTGTCCAAATGTATAGATGAAATGGGGCTGCCTTGGGACAAACTTGTGGGACTGACCACAGATAGAGCACCTGCGATGTGCGGAAAAAAGAATGGATTGGTGGGCAGGATTCGGGAGAAGATGCGGGAGGAGAACGCAGGTGACCTGACAGCGTATCACTGTATCATACACCAAGAGTCATTGTGTGGCAAAGCCTTGGAAATGGATCACGTCTTGAGCGGGGTAACACAGGCAGTGAACTTCATAAGAGCCAAAGGATTGAATCACCGCCAGTTCAAGTCCTTTCTGGACGAGTTCTGTACGGAGTATGGGGATGTGCCCTATCACACAGAGGTGCGGTGGTTAAGCCGGGGGAGAGTGCTGAACAGATGTTTCGAGTTGCGTGAGGAAATCTGTCAGTTCATGGAAAGCAAAGGGAAAGACACAACAGAGCTCCGGGATCAAACGTTTCTGTGTGAATTGGCGTTTATGGGTGACATTGTGAGCCATCTGAATGCGCTCAGATGCACTCAATCCTGAGAATTTCTTCAGCTCAGAGCCTGACCCCAAACGTCGATGAACTTGTCTCTAAAATGAGATGCCAAGTATCTGGCTCAGGCTAATGTGCATCAGAGCACAACAGAGTGCTGTAAACTGAGCTTTAATGAAGCCTAGATTTCTCTTTTGCACCTTTCTCTTACTACTCCAAGTGTACTGTAAATAGTTGGATGTTTGGATGTCCATTGAAGGAAATTAGTTTTTGGCTGTTTTTGGCCTGTGGAAAAAAAAAAATTCATCGCAAATTAAACTGGTGTTTAAGTTCACGTTTACATATGATATATCTTTATCTTTTTTATACTTTTTTCTTAATAAATATTGAGTATGTCCGGCCCTCGACTTTGACCCATATTTTTATTTCGGCCCTCTGTGTATTTGAGTTTGACACCCCTGCTCTAGATGATTCATTATCTGAAAGATCAGAATGTGTGAAACATGAATTAGTTTCCATTGTGCATACATTTTCTGTTTGCTATGTTTAAAGCCTCATGCTTTTGAGCTTTATTCACAACAGCAAGGACTGAAGAGTGCTAACAACTGTGACTGTTGTGTCACTTTAAAATCTATAAAAGTCTGTAAAATCTTTAAAAGTCACTTAAAAAAAAAATGTTGATCACTGTTCCCCAAAACCGAAGAAGACATCCTCAAATGTCTTGTTAGTCCACAACCCAAAGATATTCCCTTTACAGTCATAGACTACTGAAACCAGACAAGATTCATATTTAAAAGTACAGTTCACCCTAAATCAAAACTCAATCATCATCTACTCACCCTCATGCTGCTGAGAACCCCGGTGTACACCGGGGTTCTCAGCAGCATGAGGGTGAGTAGTAGATGATTTTGATTAAGGGTAAACTATCCCCTTAAGGAGCTAGAATCAGAAAATGTGGACTTTTTCCTTAAAAAAAAAAAAGAATCAAAACCATTACTCGATTATCAAAATAGTGGGCAATTAATTCAATAGTTGATTAGTCATCGATTAAACATTGCAGCCCTAACTGAGACAAACTATTCCCATCTCTATTTGATCTATGTCTCTCCCCAATAACTAAGTTGTGCATTCTATTTTACCACTAGTCACTGTCCACTGTTTCTTTTGTTACCTGGCTGTTTAAACTGAAAAAGAATGGTGAAGGGCAATCAGAGGTCATGCACTTTGTAAGCTGGATGAGGATGTTAGTCAAGAAAATCCTTGTGCTTGATGCAAACATGATCCTATTGGGCTTCTCCTAATTCACAGTAGATGCCAATGTCTATCCGCTTTACAAAAGTATGTTTCTCTGTCACAAAGTGCACAGAATCATGGTGAACAATGACCAGGTAAATTTCCCAACATAAAGTTCTTCATCACTGTTCTCAAGCAAAACAAACATCCCTTTTTTGCACACAGTGCCTTTCACTGTTACATTGTTATAAACCACTGCAGATTGTGACTCAAACTCATAACTGGCTACAGATGCTCTGATCCTATCATTGTAATCCTTCACTTAAAACTCAGTAGCCTTTCCTATTTGTACAGGTGGAGGGAACAGGTTTCCTGCACTCAAGTAGGCTTGCAGTAGTTGGTGTCTCTGCCAGAGTTTTGCAAAGACTTTTGAAGTTATGTAATTTTCTGGCACACTGTTTGAAAAACGTGTTTGCTTTCAAATCTTAGCGTCCACAGGTGGATTAGTGGGCCAAAATGTGTGATCAGCTCTGGATAATGGCACAAATAATGATGCTTTGGCTTTAGGGGACGGTCAGGGAAGAGCTTTTTCCCTGTAGTATATGTACTCTTCAATGATGATTTTTAGATATGCTGCTTGGCCTGCTGTAATGCACAGACATGTCCCACTATTTCTCTTAGCTGCAAAATTAGCTGCCATACCTCATTGTCACAAGGATTCTTTGTCCTGTCACCTACCAAAAGAGGTGGCAATCTAAGAAAGCACCAGTTTTGAGCTGCATGCCCACTTAATCTCTAAGAGCCAGGAGAGAGATTTGCAGGTTTTCTCGTTGCCATCATTTCCTTGGTATTTGAATTGGTTCTTACACCGATTTAGGCCACGTTTACACATAGCCGGGTATTTACAGAAACAAATATTTCTGCCCTTACGTTTTCTAAAATAACGTCGTACACACAAGTATGTTTTCAAAAATGTTTCTGTTTACACGAACCCACATATACGCCTCCGAGCGCCATCATAACTATGCCAAACCTGTAGGTGGCAGTGTAATGTGAAGGATAAAGCCATGCAAACCAATCACAATTTTCAAAATCCACAACTACAAATAACACGACCGACTTCCTTTACCTTTCAGGCGCGAGGTTCATTTGTTCGAATGATTCACAAATGCGATGCACAAATGTATTTTGTGATTCAGATATGTAACGCAATTCACAAATAAATGACCCCATTATGCTGTTGTGTTCGACTTCATGCACCACCGGCGGTGCCGACAGCCGGCTGCGTTGAAGCTGAGAAAGCCATTGGCTGCTTCAAGTCAGCCAGGCTGCAGGCGACGCCGGCGCTGCATGAAGTCGAACGCACGTGTTACTATAAACAGGACGCTCTCATGACGTGATGCTTTTTTAGTCCCATACTGTGAGCTTTGAGAACCTAAAACTCTGTTTAAGCTAGTGCACACACAAACACAAAAACAGAGTTTTCAGAAATCTCCACTTTGGCCGGAGTTTTTAGAAATGATCGTTTTCCGTGATAAAACCTCCGTTTTCGTGTAAATGAAAGGCCAAACCGTATGAAAATATATGCGTTTTTCTTCCGTGTAAACGGGGCCTGAATTGAAGGTAAGTAAAATGCTTCTCCTTGACTAAATTATCAATAAACAGAGCAAGGTCATAAAAGACAATACCCTCAAACAAGTCATGGCCAAGGCATGGTGGAAGGCCAGGCTGGCAAACATGGAAATGAGGAAGCTGATTAAAAGGAGAGTCAGACTTAATGCCGCATACAGAGTTGGTGTCACTAGTTTTTAGATCATCCAAATGACTTTTGTACAGTTTTACTGTGGTTCATTCACAAATCTGTCCCTATCTATCTCACTGTACCGACAGACATTATCAGCCCGACTGACATTTTCCAAAAAGCACCCAATAGAGTGGGAGCCCAAATTATCTCCCGAAATGGCAACCAAAGTACCTTTAACTGCACTGCCATCATGCATCACAATACCTCTCTCTCCTATAAGACTTTGAGGTCCTTGATCAGCGTTTCAAAAACTTTGTTCATACCAAAGTATTTAAAATCACGCTCCTTAAGGCCCCATCACACCATAACGTTCTGGTCGACGTTCTATGACGTTAGAGGAGACGTTGCTAATTGTCCATGGTCGCTGGGATAGCACCAGAAGAGCGTTGTGTGGACCCTGGTGACGCTGGTAATCGGCGGTGATCGGCGGAGAACGCTGGTCCAAAAAAAAGTTTTTAACAAGTTTCTCATGGAGACCAGCGTTCTTCAACATTTAATTGCTGGACAACGCTGAAGAACATTTGTGGAACGTTTGACTAACGTTGCACACATTTGGCTATTGTTAGTCAGTCGTTATCCTAGCGTTACTTGGTTATTCATTGTTTGCTTCGTTTTCATTGTTTGCTTTCGTCACACGTCGTCGCAACCCAGTGACACGTCATCACACGCTAAGTTTTCAGGGGTGTCTTACATGGTCGCTGTTAGACGCTCCTCATGCGTCAGTCCCCTGCTAGTCATGCGTTATAGTCACACGTTAGTCACACGCCAGATGTGTCCACCTCGCCCTAGAATGCTCGAAATTGAACGATTAGACCTTTCAGAGAACTTTGACCAGAACATTATGGTGTGTGTGTGCGTGTATGGGGTCTTTACAGAGGAGGACAAGTTGCATTTGATTGATGGTCGACCTATAGTGTAGGAAAGTGTCCGTCAGGGTTGAGTAAACTGCTAACACTTTGTTTTTTTTACCTGAACCAAGTGGGTTGACCACCTCAAATGCATCTTGGTATAGTATTATACCAATTGAGGAAGGCTCAGATTTCAATAAAAGATTGTTTTGAAATCCCTCTACATCCCTAACATCCTGATAGACATCAGGAGCAGAAGTTTCCAACCGGGTGGTGGCATTACTGGTCTTGAACAGACTGACTTTTAAATAGTGCAGTCAATGTCTCCAGCACAGGTATATATTGTGCAAATCACTCTTTGCCGTTTTCATCAGTTCCTAAGAACTGTGGCACAGGATCAGCATAGTTGAAACTCTTTTTAAATGCACCCTTCCTCTTTATGTCTGTGCTCAAAACTCCCTTATGATAGAGCTTGAGTAGATCCCCTGCATTCAATCCATCAATAATGTTGCTTAGAGTGGCTTCAGGAATTCCAAGTACCTTCAACTTCCCTCAGCCTCATTTACTAACATTGCGACCGCAGCTTAATCTGCGCCTTTGCCCAACCGCAAATAGCGTATTTATCAAACCAGAACCTCGTCGGGCAATCAGCGCCTTATGGTACTCCGTACTTCACGATTACGGACACATGGGAAGGGCCTACACATAGATGGAACGCCCTGGAACGCCCTCTCCGTCGTCTCCGGGGCCGTCGGAGAGCTCTCCCGTGCACCGTTGAAATTCCTGTAGATCCGTCATGCCATGCTGTACAGCGACGGATACCCCTTTGCCGTGATTGGTCCGCTAAGACATCATTTCCGACTTCAACAAAAAGGCGTTTTCTCTAAGGTCGTCTTCTTGAAAGACGTCTGTGATGAGAACTTCTTGGAGAGAAAGTTTATTGTGAGCTAGTTTATGCTCTACTCTAGCGAATTCAGAAACGTGAGTTTGTTGTCTGTGCACTGACTGCCACAGTTTAGTGACCTAGAGTAGTACATTGTAGTTTTGACTGTACATACAGTTTGTATGGATCTTTTTATTTCCAATTATAACAGTCTTTTTGTTTATCATTTTTCACATTGGATTATACACTTGGTGGTGGAGAAATGAATTCACAAAACCAGAGCCTTGTCTATATCGTATCGTCTCGTCACATGATCAAATAGAGACTTGCCATTGCACAACAACATATATATTACCCAGCAATCATCATTGCTAATCACAAAAATACCAAAGAAAATAACGTATTAATTTCATGGAATCGTTTTTTAATAGTTTCTATAGTGTATATAAGTTAGCATATCATTTTGTTATAGAGTGCTACTATTTTCCCCACAAATAAGACCTACCATGATAGAGATAAGTTTGCTCTTTCAGGTGGTTATATTGCATTAGACACAGTCTTTAATATAATATTATGTGACTGCACCTGCTGCACTCATCGTCTGACTAGTGACAGCTGGTAGGAGGGTCACACGTGTGGACACAGTCTTTAATATAATATTATGTGACTGCACCTGCTGCACTCATCGTCTGACTAGTGACAGCTGGTAGCAGGGTCACACGTGTGATGAGAGGTGGGAGATAAACAACAACGATTTCTAACTTACAAAGCAACGTGTTTTCGACAAAAAAACGCTTCTCCACCTACTCTTCTAGCGGTGAATTGTTTTCAGCACCCCCAGCCTTCGGAGAACCATAAAGGCAACAGAAATGCTAATTAATCCGTCCTATCCGGCGGCCCGCCCATCCGTAACGGAGTCTGAGTACCATACTGGCACCTTTACTCCGCCCTTTAGTGTTAATTAGCGCGCTATAAAAAGACCGGAGAAATCGCCTGCATGTTACTGCCATCATGGGTGATTCGAGGAAAAGAAAAAGAAGGTTCAGCAAACAGGAGATAGAAATATTGGTTCACAAAGTTACAGCTAACATTAACATGTTACAAGGAAGAAATACACCTCTCCTCCCATCTCTTTGCAGCACACACTCAAGTTTTTTTACTCAAGTGTGCTGCCTTTGTAAATACGGTTTTATGTCTTTACCCGCTATTATACGCCTGAAATGGGCGCAATCCTGTTAGTAAATGAGGCCCTCAGAATACTAAGTGAATGTGACAGAACAAGTTAATGGGCATTTTGAAAGTCTTCAATGATTGTTTGTATGGTACTTGCCGGTAACAACATCTTAGCTTGTAATTTTAAGTAGAGAAGTGTAAGGTTTTGTAAAAAGAGGGTTTCATCCAGAGCAAATGGCATTTCTGGTTCATGTTGTTCATCAGAAATATCTGAACATGACTGACTAGACTCGAGGCTGATTCAAAGGCTCTGTGGGAACAAACTTATCTAGAACCAAATCATCCAGATCCTCTTCACGTCTGTGAAGCTGTGGTTGCAACCTCTGAATGGGCATTTAGTTTCCAATCGGTCTTTTATGTGTGACTTCAAATGCTTTACAAGAGAGGTGACAGTGTCACATTTAAATGCACAAGACAGAGCCACACAATAAGATATTTCATACCAGCCACTGTCACCTTGACAACCATCGATCAGCAATAACTTAACTGAGGAGGGCAGGGGAATGGGCATAGATCTGGAAGTGGGCTGAAATGAAAGAAAAAAGAATGAAAAATATAGCTGCAAGCAGCGATGCGGGTTCCTCCGCAAAATGGCAAAATATTAGAAACATGTACACTGTAGAAGATCGAGACTTGGACAACAAGAGAGCAAAACTACTTAATGTTTGGCCAACAACAATAGGCTGAACGGGGATTTGAACTCATGAGCATAAGGTAACAAGTCAGTCACTCTAGCCTCTCTGCTACACAAACTCTTCTTGAGTTGATCTCTTTCCAGACTCAGTCAATGCACAACTAACAATAGTCATGTGGGCAACTGGGCTAGGGCAGAGCTCATATTTAGCTCCTTGCGAGAATAGCCTGTGACGGTATAGCAGCCGACTCTGGTCCCATTAAACTACACAACATACACAATCAGGGTGACCAACAAGCTTTTATTAACTAACCAACAATAACATTAAAAACATCTACAGGGTTCCCACGCTTGCCTTGAAAAACAATTCCATGCTACCTCCTGATTTTCCAGGTACCATATTAAGTGATGATCTATAGGCCCCTGAAGCTTTCCGCCCCCATTTGCACCCCTATTCGCGCCCCCATTCGCGCCCCCCTCCCCTCACACACACAACCCCCTAGGACACCTGACTACTGTACTTACTTGATTTAAAAGATGTGCCAGTCATAGATTATGTCTTATTAGGTGTGCTCAAGCCTTCGGCGAGAGCACAACCTTTGTTCTCTCACATATATCTTAATATTCTTTTTGCCCCCCTAAGGATCAGTCAATATTTGGACTACATAGACATCGTCGGTGTCAAAAGTTTCGTCTTGGTAGAGATTGAGTTGCTGGTATTTTTATTTAGGTTCCGTTGCACGGTTTAGGCTGAACAAAAGTTTTTGTGGCAAAAAGTGCCTTGTGTCAACAAAGGGAACTCAGTGCCAACGTCACAACGTCAGCACATGTTAGCAACGATGCAGTATTAATGTATAAAATCAGTCTGGTCATGATCAATGATTTTTCAAAAATGTCTCACCCAATGTCTCACAAACGTTCCTATTTAGTAGTAGGGGCATATCATTTTTTAAGATAAAAACTAAAAATCACAAAATAGCTCAAAGTAGATGAATGTTACAAAATTGATCAAGACTGAATCCCAATACTTCCCCTTACCCCTTCCCCTTTGTTTTGCGCGTTCCCGTGAGGGTTAGTGGTGTCCCAATACTCTTTTGGAGCTAGGGGAAGGGCTAAGACTAAGGGGTATACACCCCTTAAAACCAAGTAAGATCGGGAGCTTACTTGAAACCTAGGGCTATGTGAAAACTGCGCGACCGGCAACAATGGCGACCAGATCGTCCAGAGAGTCCGATAAATGTAATATTTTCGGCTTATGTCATTGATAAAAAAATTACGACCGTCTTATTTTGTGTTATATAAAGTCATGAACGTATATATTTGCAACCATTTTCCTAATTGAAACGTTTCTAAAAATCGCTAGTTTGGTACGCTAATGTTACAGTTCTGAATTGCACAACAGTCCCGCATTTGTTTGACTAGCATGTCTACAGTTCTAGGTAAACTCCAGCAAATTTCGTTTAATATCAGTGCAGAACACTACTTGCTGTGGAGATATCGATACGTGCTAGATGACGTACCTGTAACCAAGTGGCGTCCCATTTCCTAGGGCTATGTAGCCCTTACCCCTTACTTTCGAGGGCCAAGGGCTAGGGGTACATTAAGGGGAAGGGGGAAGGGGAAGGGGTAAGGGGGAGTATTGGGATTTGGCCTAAACTGGTCATGTCAACTAGTATAGACGTAATGTCATAGCGTAATGTGAAAATGTATTGGTAGTTAGCTAGCATTGCAAGCTAGCCAACACTAGGTAGTTAGTTAGCAAGCTGAATGTTAGCTGAATGCTAGCTAGCAAATTGCAGCTAGCTACTTAACAAGGTTGCACTGGTTACTAACTAACGTTGATAAGACCCAGGTTTACCACAGTTAAACACAGCTACTTACATTTGAGGATAAACTTGCACAAGAAGTTTCAATGTATACATTCACTCTTAGAATGAATGGTTCTATATAGAACCAAAAAGGGTTATATCGCTTGCTTCATATATGGCACCCCTAAAAGGTTCTATATAGAACTCTTTTGAAGGGTTCATTTAAAAGAACCCTAGGTTATAGAGTCCGCCTCATCTTCATCTATATTTGGGCGTAGTCTGGTTGCTTTTTGCGCATCTCCTGATTGATGGCTTTGATGTGCTCCTTGAAACTGGTGTCATCCTCGCCACCAATTCTGTCCAAGTCCAAGACGACCTGAGAAAAAAGCACAACATTGTACAATAAGAGTAAATGATCAGTAGACCAGGGGTGAGTTTCCAAAAAGCATCCTTATTTTAGTCAGCATTACTGAAATGAAGGAAAACAAAACAAAATATAGCTGCAAGCAGCAATGTGGTGGCCAAGCAGGTCAGATGACCCAGAAGAAACTTTCGACATCTAGTGACTGCGGTTTACCTGGCTTTCTTTGCAGTGGCTTATAGTCTTGCTAAACAGAGAATCAGAGACATGACAAGCTTGTCAGCTTTGGCTGGATTTGAACCTCTGACGTTGCCAGGACACCAATTTATCCTAGTGAGCTATTCTCAGTGCTGGAAATCAGATTTCAGTGACTGCGTAAAAATATAAAGAATTTTTCCTGTGGCAAGCGGTTGTCAGATTTGTCCCAAGTTTAAACAGCTGTAATTCAGTCCTATTTTGATATGTCAATGTGATTGTGGTCTGAAGATAATCTGTGTAAAAGTGAATATTTGATACATTTTGAGTAGGACATAAACGTTTTATTAATTAATGAAAATGGCGGCATCAATTTGGCTGGTATCACAAGTTAACATGTGTCAGACATGGGATCGCCCCCCTAGAGGTTAGAGGACACATATCTGTAAAGCACAATAAATCTGACTCTTCTTGAGTATAGATCCCCTGAGATTGAAACATTATCATTACCATTATGATTATACTGTTAGACAGCTACTGTGGCATAGCTGGCTTCACTAAACAGATAAACAAGTATCATGACATGCGTGATGACTTTGGCTGGATTCGAACCTATGACCTTACACTTCAGAGGAACCCGTCTTATCCCAGTGAGCTATTCTCAGTGCAAGGAATTACTGTGTTACTGTGTGCAAGTAAGCCGTTTTTCCTGTGGGAAGCGTTGTCAGATTTGAACCAAGTATAAAAAGTTGTAATTCAGTCATATTTTGACAAATCGAGGTGATTGTAGTCTGAAAATGATTTGATTACATGTCCATGAAAATAGGAGCAACTGCAAACGAGGAGTTCAAAAAAGTATGTTTTTATGAAAATTCCAAATGGCCGACGCCCAAAATGGTGGACACGGGACAATGTGATATATTTCGACTTGGTATGCCACGTAGAATCAGAAGAGACCAATCTTGTGATTTATGACAAATCTGTTCAGAAGTTATGATGCAAGAAATCCGATGCACTGGCTAGATGTAGATTCACTATATCTACAAAGCACAATAAATCGGATTCTTCATGAGTATAAATCCCCTGAGAATGAAACATTATCGTGGCCATTATGATTATACTGCTCGACAGCTACTGTCACATACCTGGCTTCACTAAACAGATAAACCAGTATCATGACATGCCTGAGACTTTGCCTGGATTCGAACCTACGACCTTGCACTTCAACGGAGCCAGTCTATCCCAGTGAGCCATTATCAGCACTGGGAATTGCTGTGTACAGTTACTGAATACAAAAAGGAAGCCGTTTCTCCTGTGGCACGCATGGTCAGATTTGGCCCGAGTTTAAACAGCTGTAATTCAGTCATATTTTTACATGGCAAGGTGATTGTGGTCTGAAGATAATCTGTGCGAAATCTGGTGAATATTGGATACATTGTGTAGGAGTAAGGAAAAAAGTTTTATTCATTCAAAATGGCGGCCTCATCAATTCGTCTGGTATCACGCGTTAACATGCATCAGACGCGGGATCTCCTAAGATATCACGAGACATAGGAATTGCTTAAATACGCCAAACAAATCAACAGTTATTGGTCAAAACACAATCCTACCTATTGTAATGCCCCCTAGAGGTCAAATGACACTACCTGTCTCAAACCTCTTAATAAGAGGGCCTTGAGTCCATACACCAAGTTTGGAGTCAATGCATCAAAGCTTGGTTAAGATATTACCTCACTTCCTTTTTCCGGATCAGTTGCTCAATTTGATTGGCTGTAACTAACAAACGGTTGCAGAAATCAATACGCCATGTGATGTCTTTTGTGAGGCTTGGTCTGAAAATGTTTGCCTATTGCAGCGCCACCTAGAGGTGAAATGGCATGACCTATTTTGGACTTCTTTAGAACAGGGTCCCTCGTCCCTATACCAAATTTGTTGTCAATACAGTAAAGAGGTGCTGAGATATGACCTCACTTCTTTTATGGTGGCTTGGTTGACGATTTTGATTGGCTGATGACTTTGATTGGCTGTTCCAGTCGAGTGTAGAAAGTCTAAAAAACATGTGATTTCTTTTGTGTGGCTTGGTCTGAAGATGATCTGTGCCAAATTTGGTGAAGATTGGACAAACCTTATAGGAGAGGTAGCGAAAAAACGTTATATTCAAAATGGCGGCCACATCAATTCAGCCACATCAATTTGATGTGGCTGTATATAACAAACGGTTGCGAAAATCAAAGCTCCAGGGGATAATTTTTGTGAGGCTTGGTCTGAAGATCATCTGTGGCAATTTTGAAGAAGATTCAACAAGAATTGTAGGAGGAGTAGCGAAAAAACGCTTTTCCTTTACATTCAAAATGGCGGAGAATCTATAGAACTGGGTATGATGTCATAGAGTGCGTTGAACTCGTCTTGATCCAGGGAATCCAACGATACCTCATTTTGGACAATGGGGCATATGGTTCAAAAGTAACATGTGTAAACACACCTTCAACTTTGACCCATTGGTGGCGCTAGATGGTTGGAATGGGAGACATGAAACTTGGTGAAATTGATGAGGGGACTGGTCCCAAATAGTGTGCCAAAATTCACAACTTCTGACCAATTGGTTCTAGGGGCTGCCATAGACTCCCATGGCAGAAGAAGATGTGTAATAATAATAATAATAATAAATATAGCTGCAAGCAGCAATGGAGGGGCCAAGCAGTCCAGAGCAGGACAAGGCCTCCATAGCACTTGCGCAACAATTAAGTCACAACAACCTGTTGCACTCATGCAACACGCCAAGTTTGGTTGAAATATCTGTTTGCGTTCCAAAGTAGTGATTGTTTACAGTGTTTTTTTCTGGTATAACACCGCAGGCCTCCTCTGCTCCTCGTGGGAACAATGGAACCCAAGTTTGGTGACAATCGCACAAATGGTTGCTGAGTTACGCTCTCACGTGTCTTTTGCGGCTTCGCCGCCGCCTTTGATCGTCTCTACCGAACAAACGGTTTTGAAAATGTAAAATCCATCCCGACACCTTTGTGAAGCTTGGTCTGAAGATCATCTGTGCCAAATTTTGTAAACGTTGGACAACATTTGGGGCGTGTAAAAGGTTTTTACACTTTTCCATGAAATCCAAAATGGCGGCCGCATTAATTCGGTTATTATGAAAAGTTATCAATGGCCAGGCTTGATATCTCACAAGACATCAACAGACAAAGAAATTACTTTATTAAGTTAAACACTTCAACGGTTATTAGCCAAAACACGTTTATGCTTCCGGCCACGCCCCCTTTTAGTCACATGACACCATTTTTGGAGGACATCCTTAGAATAAGGTTCCGAGTAGGCGTACCAACTTTGGTGTCACTGCTTCAAAGAACTGCTGAGATATGGCTTCACTTCCTGTTTGGCGGCTTTTCTGCAGAATTTGATTGGCTGTACCGGACAAACGGTTTTGAAAATCAAATATCCTTCGATAACTTTTGTGAGGCTTGGTCTGAAGATCATATCTGGTAATTGTGAAGAACATTTGACAAAATTTGTAGGAGGAGTAGGCTTTTAAAGGTTTTTGATAAAACCGGAAATAGCGGAAAATCTATATAACCGGAAATTGACGCCATGGTGTGCATTGCACTCGGCTTGATCCAGGGAGTCCAATGGTACCTCACTTTTGAAAATGGGACATACGGTTCAAAAGTTGCGTGTGTAAACACAACTCCAACTTTGACCCGTTGGTGGCGCTAGAGTGCCAAAGTATGGGACATGAAACTTTGTGACTTGAACCAGGGGACTGTCCCTAATGAGTGTACCAAATTTCACAACTTTCGACCAAGCGCTTCTAGGGGCTGCCATAGACACCCAGTCTTAAGAATAATAATAATAAATATAACTGCAAGCAGTAATGGCGGATTCCTCCAAACATTGCGAACCATTGAAAAATGAATATTCTTGACAAATTGGAACTGTATAGAAAAATCTATGCTGCAGAATTACCAATGGGATACCAAATCTGAAATATAATACCACCAGGATCCACAAGGGCATTTATTTCAACTCAAGGAGTGAAGGGAGGGGGCTTGGTTAGCCTATCCATTCCAGAAAGCCTTTGTGCTTTAGGGCGTGGAATGTAGCGCCACATATGGGTAATGGTGGGACAGTTGTGGTTTGGTAATTACCCTTGGTCTATACTTTCAAAAAAGCTCGACCAGAGAATACCCCCCGCTCTCAGGGTACCGAGCTTCAGCTCAGTCATGATGCTGGGATGAATGTAGGCCTATATGTAGAGACCAGGGAGACAGACACACCGGCCAGCTGCCCTGATGGGTCCGTGGTAGATCATTAATGCGGGTTGTATCCTACAACGCTCGTGGCCTCCGAGTAGGACATACTGCTGCTGATAGATCAAGATGATTGGTGGTGGACACATTGCTGGACGAGAGTGACATTGTCTGCCTTCAAGAAACCTGGATGACCAAGCAAGATCTGGACAAATTGAACTCCCTACACAAGAACTTTCATGGTGCTGGAGAGTCCACTACCGATCTCAGCATGAGAATGGTTTGTGGGAGGATAGCTGGTGGTGTAGCTATACTGTGGAACATAAAATATGACCCAACGGTAAAGGTGGTGTGGCTTAACGTTGACTGGGCTATTGGGTTGGAGTTTAATCACAATGAAAATAAATGTACTATTGTAAATGTGTACACACCATATGAATCCTATGACCATGAGGATGAATTTCAGAACAGGTTAGCTTTTATTCAGTCCTTCATAGAGGACAATAGTTCATGTTGTGTCTATGTCATGGGTGATTTTAATGCTGACATGTCAGATAAGCGTTTATTCGCACAACATCTGCAGCAGTTCTGTAATGAAACTAAATTAATTATATCAAGCGTTATTGCCTGATACAAGTTTTACCTATATAAGTGAAACGTGGCACACAACTTCCTGGCTAGACCATATTGTAACCACAGCCGATTCTCATGACTCACTGGAAAGTATAGAGATGTGTTATGGGCTGGCCACCACTGATCACATACCAGTTGCTATGCTGCTAAATGTTGAGAGTGTACCCTTGTTGCTGGCCCCCCAAGAAAACTGGACTGGTCAAAATTGACCAAAGAGGTTCGGCACAGATATTCTCTATTAACTAATTCTCGGATATGAACTGCAAGGATAAACATAATGCTGAAAAGCTCTGTGCCATGTATGATGATATTGTCAAATGTCTTTATGCTTCCAGTGAACCTTTTATTAATCACAAGAGTAAGGTCCCTAACGCACGGCCTGTCTGGAATGAGTTTGTGTCTGAGCAACATGCTGCTGCTAGAGAAGCCTTTAGAGTCTGGTCAGAGGCAGGCAGACCCAGACAGAGAGTGCTGCTTGATAACAAAAACCTCACAAATGCTAGATTTAAATATGCACTCGTTTCATTAAGAGAAATGAAAACACAATGAGAGCAGACTCGCTGGCCAGAAAGATGCAGAATAACAATCTTACTGACTTCTGGAAGGAGGTCAAGATCATAAATAATAACAGAACTCCCCTCCCTTCTGATATCAAAGGGGTTAGTTGTCCAGAGAAGATTGCTGATCTATGGCATGAGCACTACAGTAAACTATTTAATTGTGTTCAAAGTAACACAGTGAGAATTGATAATCAATATAAAGGTATCTCTGCAGACTTGATAGTTAGATCAGTAGATATTTATGATGCCATCCACATGCTAGACAACAACAAAGCTTGTGGTATGGATTCCATTTCTGCAGAGCATCTAAAAAATGCCAGTTATAGACTCAGTCCATTTCTAGCCATGTGTCTCACTGGAATTATGGTTCATGGTGTTCTACCGAACTCTATTATGTCAGTACTGTTAGTGCCTAGTGCCTGTTGTTAAAGATAAGGCTGGTAAACTGAACAGCATAGACAACTGTAGCGCCTCTCTAGTTTGGTGGATTTGTAATGAGAGGTGGCTAACCTGAGTTCGTTAGTAATTGTTACTAACTTAAACCAATTTAACATATGAAAAAAACAATACAACCAACTGTTAAACAAAAACAGGAAAGATTTACTTCAGACAAAAAATCAGTTCTTCAGTTATTGGTTCAACATTTACATGACATCGTAATGCACATGGACACACAATACAAACTAGCCGGCAATGCTAACTACACGAATACCTTAATTCAGTACAGTTCTACGGTGCATGCCTGAGTGTAGCTCGTGTGCGTTGTAGCCGTAAACAAAATGGCTGTTTCGCCAGGATGGCACAAAATAACAAGGAGCTGGTACCTCGGATCAGCAGTGCGGTAGCACACGCACTGCGGCAGAAGGGCGGCAGCAGGTGAAGGAGAGACCGACCAAATACTCTCGTGGATTTACGAGACGAACCAACTCAGGAAGAAGACTGAGGACGACGACAATCCCGACCTCCACCGGCTCCAACCTGGCACTCGCTGTCGCTAGTCTGGCGGCAAAGCCCGTGCTTAATCCAAAACCGCCAACAGCCAAACTCCTCTTTCTGGGTTATTGTTGTTGGTTGAGATATTCACCCTACAATATAAACATAACACCACTAATGATAATATAAAATCTTCACTCTTGGTATTTTACCGTACGCTACAATTTTCTTCTCCCTCCAACTCCTCCGCTCGCTCTGTCTTTTTCTACTCCAACCTCATCTACCCCAACTTCCCGTGTTACCCTGCCCTTTGACCTCAAACCGGATTGGCTTAACATCATAATCAAAATTAAAGCAACAACATAGATTCACAAAACATTCATCTTACTCTCTTCATATTTGTAACCGGTACATTTTAACATGCGTTTTTTAAACAACAGATATACATTTCCAAATGCTGTATTCAGTAAAACATGAACAATATGCATTTCTCATCAAATCAAAATCATACTCTCAAACCTTAAAGTCTATTTATTAAACTATGAACTTAAGTATTATGTATTCAAACTTTTATATTTATGTAATAGGATTGTTTCAACAGAAACGTTTACCACCCGGGCTACACAACTATCGACCCATTGCATTGGCCAGTATCTTGTCTAAAGTGTTTGAGAGAATTATTTGATTGAAATTGGAAATGTATATTCTGACTGCAGAAAATCAGTTTGGTTTTAAAAGAAAACATGGTACTGATCTCTGTATCTATGCTCTGAAGGAGATTGTCTCAGGTACACAAGTCTTAATTCATCTGTATTTTTATGCTTTATTGATGCTTACAAAGCTTTCGATCGAATTTGTCATGAAAAACTGTTTATGAAGCTAATAGCGAGAGGTGTCCCTAAACCTCTTGTGAGGATTTTGGTGTTCTGGTATGCCAATCAAACTTTTCATGTTAAATGGGACAATGTTGTATCAGCTGCTTTCCATGTTGGTAACGGAGTTCGACAAGGAGGAATTTGATTTCCCTTTTTGTTTAATATGGATATGGACGACTTATCAAGCCAGCTGAATAAGACAAATACAGGCTGTCTTGTTGGTGAATCTATTGTCAATCATCTGATGTACGCAGATTATCTGGTTCCACTCAGCCTGTTGCAACAGATGCTATGGGTGTGCTCTCAGTATGGCTTAGATCATGATATAAAATATAATGCAAAGAAAAGCCACATAATGATAGTCAGAAGTAATCAGGACAGGAAATTAACCTTCCCTACCTTTTATTTATCTGGCAGTCCCCTTGGTGTTTGTGAGGAAATAAAATATCTGCCATGTCATTTCTGATGATTGGACAGATGACAACGATATGTATCAACAGCGCTGTCAAATATATTCTCAGGCCAGTATGTTATTAAGGACGTTTTCTATGTGCTCAGATTCAGTTAAATGTTCCCTGTTTAGAACCTACATAACACCATTGTACACTGCTCATTTGTGGTCTATGTACAGGTAAAGGAGTATACAGATACTGAAAGTAGCCTACAATGATGCTTTTAGATTGCTACTTAATGTGCCAAGGTGGCATAGTGCTAGTCAGTTGTTTGTGTCTAAGCACGTACCAACCTGTAAGGCAATCCTGAGACAACTGATGTATGGTTTCAATGATGCTTTTAGATTGCTACTTAATGTGCCTAGGTGGCATAGTGCTGGTCAGTTGTTTCTGTCTAAGCACGTACCAACCTGTAAGGCACTCCTGAGACAACTGATGTATGGTTTCATGTGTCGACTGGACGAGTCTGAGAACTGAATAGTAGAGGCCCTGGTCAACCCTCTAAAGAGCTGCTATCGATTACTTGGAACTTAAGACTACATTGGCACAAAAGTCTTCATACTTTTTATGCACTGTATTATCTATGTTTTATGTTTTCGTTTTACTCTCTTTTTTATAGCTCTATGTCTGTTATTTTATGTGGAACTTGGCGTCTGAAATAAAGATTTATATATATATAAATACATATATATATATCAATGTTTCAGGATTTGTATAACTTTTTACCATTGCATACAAAATCGGAAATGCAATACTAAAAAGATCAGCTTTTGTTAAGAGATCCAAGATTACAAGATCCACAAGGCCTTGGCTAGAAACCAAGGAATGAGTGGGGGCTTGGTCAGCCCACACTCTCCTGAAATGTTGCGTGTGCGTCTTGCCAAGCCCGCGCGTGTGTAAGTTAAGGCTGAGTGTGTGAGGATGTGGAGCACGCGCGGGCAGGAGGAGGGGAGACATTCATTGGAAATTTGGCTAGAAATTAGCCAAGCAAGCATGTTTCAAATATTCACCAAAAATCGACCTTTGATCTTACAGTCAACTTTTTCACAGATTTGTGTTATAAACATTCTCAAGAGTCTTCATATGAACTTGTGATTGAATCAGAGTATCAGTTTTTGACTGGCTGATGTGTAAAGCATTATTTTAGCGTTAGCGATAAGTTCAATTTGCTTTATATCAATCATTTTTGGAGATATGAAGTTGCCTTTGCACACGGTAACATGTTGTAGTGTCTTCCATCGATATACCAAGTTTCGTGTTGATATCTCAAAGATTTGCTGAGACAGGACTTCACATCCTGTTTGGCGGCTTTTCTGATGAATTTGATTGGCTGTACCGGACAAACGGTTGTGAGGATCAAAATTCTTTTCGATAACTTTTGTGACGCTTGGTCTGAAGATCATCTCTGGTAACTTTGAAGAAGATATGACAAAAATTGTAGGAGGAGTAGGCTTTCAAAGGTTTTTGATAAAACCGGAAGTAGCGGAAAATCTATATAACCGGAAATTGACGCCATGGGGTGCGTTGAACTCGGCTTGAACCAGGGAATCCAATGGTACCTCATTTTTGAAGATGGGTCATACGGTTCAAAAGTTGCGTGTGTAAACACAAGTCCAACTTTGACCCGTTGGTGGCGCTGGAGTGGTCTAATGGGAGACATGAAACTTGGTGTAGGTATAGAATCAACTGTCCTTAATGAGTGTGCCAAATTTCACAAAAAGTTGTCGAAGTGTTCTAGGGGCTGCCATTGACTTCCATGGAACAAGAATAATAATAATAAATATAACTGCAAGCAGTAATGGCGGATTCCTCCAAACATTGCGAACCATTGAAAAATGTATATTCTTGACAAATTGGAATTGTATAGAAAAATCTATGCTGCAGAATTACCAATGGGATACCAAATCTGAAATATAATACCATCAAGATCCACAAGGGCCTTTATTTCAACCCAAGGAGTGAAGGGAGGGGGCTTGGTTAGCCTATCCATTCCAGAAAGCCTTTGTGCTTTAAGGCGTGGAATGTAGCGCCACCTATGGGTAATGGTGGGACAGTTGTGGTGTGGTAATTACCCTTGGTCTATACTTTCAAAAAAGCTCGACCAGAGCACACCCCCCGCTCTCAGGGTACCGAGCTTCAGCTCAGTCATGATGCTGGGATGAATGTAGGCCTATATGTAGAGACCAGGGAGACAGACACACCGGCCAGCTGCCCTGATGGGTCCGTGGTAGATCATTAATGCGGGTTGTATCCTACAACGCTCGTGGCCTCCGAGTAGGACATACTGCTGCTGATAGATCAAGACGTTTGGTGGTGGACACATTGCTGGACGAGAGTGACATTGTCTGCCTTCAAGAAACCTGGATGGCCAAGCAAGATCTGGACAAATTGAACTCCCTACACAAGAACTTTCATGGTGCTGGAGAGTCCACTACCGATCTCAGCATGAGAATGGTTTGTGGGAGGATAGCTGGTGGTATAGCTATACTGTGGAACATAAAATATGACCCAACGGTAAAGGTGGTGTGGCTTAACGTTGACTGGGCTATTGGGTTGGAGTTTAATCACAATGAAAATAAATTTACTATTGTAAAATATGTACACACCATATGAATCCTATGACCATGAGGATGAATTTCAGAACAGGTTAGCTTTTATTCAGTCCTTCATAGAGGACAATAGTTCATGTAGTGTCTATGTCATGGGTGATTTTAATGCTGACATGTCAGATAAGCGTTTATTCGCACAACATCTGCAGCAGTTCTGTAATTAAACTAAATTAATGATATCAAGCGTTATTGCCTGATACAAGTTTTACCTATGTAAGTGAAACGTGGCACACAACTTCCTGGCTAGACCATATTGTAACCACAGCCGATTCTCATGACTCACTGGAAAGTATAGAGATGTGTTATGGGCTGGCCACCACTGATCACATACCAGTTGCTATGCTGCTAAATGTTGAGAGTGTACCCTTGTTGCTGGCCCCCCAAGAAAACTGGACTGGTCAAAATTGACCAAAGAGGTTCGGCACAGATATTCTCTATTAACTAATTCTCGGATATGAACTGCAAGGATAAACATAATGCTGAAAAGCTCTGTGCCATGTATGATGATATTGTCAAATGTCTTTATGCTTCCAGTGAACCTTTTATTAATCACAAGAGTAAGGTCCCTAACGCACGGCCTGTCTGGAATGAGTTTGTGTCTGAGCAACATGCTGCTGCTAGAGAAGCCTTTAGAGTCTGGTCAGAGGCAGGCAGACCCAGACAGAGAGTGCTGCTTGATAACAAAAACCTCACAAATGCTAGATTTAAATATGCACTCGTTTCATTAAGAGAAATGAAAACACAATGAGAGCAGACTCGCTGGCCAGAAAGATGCAGAATAACAATCTTACTGACTTCTGGAAGGAGGTCAAGATCATAAATAATAACAGAACTCCCCTCCCTTCTGATATCAAAGGGGTTAGTTGTCCAGAGAAGATTGCTGATCTATGGCATGAGCACTACAGTAAACTATTTAATTGTGTTCAAAGTAACACAGTGAGAATTGATAATCAATATAAAGGTATCTCTGCAGACTTGATAGTTAGATCAGTAGATATTTATGATGCCATCCACATGCTAGACAACAACAAAGCTTGTGGTATGGATTCCATTTCTGCAGAGCATCTAAAAAATGCCAGTTATAGACTCAGTCCATTTCTAGCCATGTGTCTCACTGGAATTATGGTTCATGGTGTTCTACCGAACTCTATTATGTCAGTACTGTTAGTGCCTAGTGCCTGTTGTTAAAGATAAGGCTGGTAAACTGAACAGCATAGACAACTGTAGCGCCTCTCTAGTTTGGTGGATTTGTAATGAGAGGTGGCTAACCTGAGTTCGTTAGTAATTGTTACTAACTTAAACCAATTTAACATATGAAAAAAACAATACAACCAACTGTTAAACAAAAACAGGAAAGATTTACTTCAGACAAAAAATCAGTTCTTCAGTTATTGGTTCAACATTTACATGACATCGTAATGCACATGGACACACAATACAAACTAGCCGGCAATGCTAACTACACGAATACCTTAATTCAGTACAGTTCTACGGTGCATGCCTGAGTGTAGCTCGTGTGCGTTGTAGCCGTAAACAAAATGGCTGTTTCGCCAGGATGGCACAAAATAACAAGGAGCTGGTACCTCGGATCAGCAGTGCGGTAGCACACGCACTGCGGCAGAAGGGCGGCAGCAGGTGAAGGAGAGACCGACCAAATACTCTCGTGGATTTACGAGACGAACCAACTCAGGAAGAAGACTGAGGACGACGACAATCCCGACCTCCACCGGCTCCAACCTGGCACTCGCTGTCGCTAGTCTGGCGGCAAAGCCCGTGCTTAATCCAAAACCGCCAACAGCCAAACTCCTCTTTCTGGGTTATTGTTGTTGGTTGAGATATTCACCCTACAATATAAACATAACACCACTAATGATAATATAAAATCTTCACTCTTGGTATTTTACCGTACGCTACAATTTTCTTCTCCCTCCAACTCCTCCGCTCGCTCTGTCTTTTTCTACTCCAACCTCATCTACCCCAACTTCCCGTGTTACCCTGCCCTTTGACCTCAAACCGGATTGGCTTAACATCATAATCAAAATTAAAGCAACAACATAGATTCACAAAACATTCATCTTACTCTCTTCATATTTGTAACCGGTACATTTTAACATGCGTTTTTTAAACAACAGATATACATTTCCAAATGCTGTATTCAGTAAAACATGAACAATATGCATTTCTCATCAAATCAAAATCATACTCTCAAACCTTAAAGTCTATTTATTAAACTATGAACTTAAGTATTATGTATTCAAACTTTTATATTTATGTAATAGGATTGTTTCAACAGAAACGTTTACCACCCGGGCTACACAACTATCGACCCATTGCATTGGCCAGTATCTTGTCTAAAGTGTTTGAGAGAATTATTTGATTGAAATTGGAAATGTATATTCTGACTGCAGAAAATCAGTTTGGTTTTAAAAGAAAACATGGTACTGATCTCTGTATCTATGCTCTGAAGGAGATTGTCTCAGGTACACAAGTCTTAATTCATCTGTATTTTTATGCTTTATTGATGCTTACAAAGCTTTCGATCGAATTTGTCATGAAAAACTGTTTATGAAGCTAATAGCGAGAGGTGTCCCTAAACCTCTTGTGAGGATTTTGGTGTTCTGGTATGCCAATCAAACTTTTCATGTTAAATGGGACAATGTTGTATCAGCTGCTTTCCATGTTGGTAACGGAGTTCGACAAGGAGGAATTTGATTTCCCTTTTTGTTTAATATGGATATGGACGACTTATCAAGCCAGCTGAATAAGACAAATACAGGCTGTCTTGTTGGTGAATCTATTGTCAATTATCTGATGTACGCAAATAATCTGGTTCCACTCAGCCTGTTGCAACAGATGCTATGGGTGTGCTCTCAGTATGGCTTAGATCATGATATAAAATATAATGCAAAGAAAAGCCACATAATGATAGTCAAAAGTAATCAGGACAGGAAATTAACCTTCCCTACCTTTTATTTATCTGGCAGTCCCCTTGGTGTTTGTGAGGAAATAAAATATCTGCCATGTCATTTCTGATGATTGGACAGATGACAACGATATGTATCAACAGCGCTGTCAAATATATTCTCAGGCCAGTATGTTATTAAGGACGTTTTCTATGTGCTCAGATTCAGTTAAATGTTCCCTGTTTAGAACCTACATAACACCATTGTACACTGCTCATTTGTGGTCTATGTACAGGTAAAGGAGTATACAGATACTGAAAGTAGCCTACAATGATGCTTTTAGATTGCTACTTAATGTGCCAAGGTGGCATAGTGCTAGTCAGTTGTTTGTGTCTAAGCACGTACCAACCTGTAAGGCAATCCTGAGACAACTGATGTATGGTTTCAATGATGCTTTTAGATTGCTACTTAATGTGCCTAGGTGGCATAGTGCTGGTCAGTTGTTTCTGTCTAAGCACGTACCAACCTGTAAGGCACTCCTGAGACAACTGATGTATGGTTTCATGTGTCGACTGGACGAGTCTGAGAACTGAATAGTAGAGGCCCTGGTCAACCCTCTAAAGAGCTGCTATCGATTACTTGGAACTTAAGACTACATTGGCACAAAAGTCTTCATACTTTTTATGCACTGTATTATCTATGTTTTATGTTTTCGTTTTACTCTCTTTTTTATAGCTCTATGTCTGTTATTTTATGTGGAACTTGGCGTCTGAAATAAAGATTTATATATATATAAATACATATATATATATCAATGTTTCAGGATTTGTATAACTTTTTACCATTGCATACAAAATCGGAAATGCAATACTAAAAAGATCAGCTTTTGTTAAGAGATCCAAGATTACAAGATCCACAAGGCCTTGGCTAGAAACCAAGGAATGAGTGGGGGCTTGGTCAGCCCACACTCTCCTGAAATGTTGCGTGTGCGTCTTGCCAAGCCCGCGCGTGTGTAAGTTAAGGCTGAGTGTGTGAGGATGTGGAGCACGCGCGGGCAGGAGGAGGGGAGACATTCATTGGAAATTTGGCTAGAAATTAGCCAAGCAAGCATGTTTCAAATATTCACCAAAAATCGACCTTTGATCTTACAGTCAACTTTTTCACAGATTTGTGTTATAAACATTCTCAAGAGTCTTCATATGAACTTGTGATTGAATCAGAGTATCAGTTTTTGACTGGCTGATGTGTAAAGCATTATTTTAGCGTTAGCGATAAGTTCAATTTGCTTTATATCAATCATTTTTGGAGATATGAAGTTGCCTTTGCACACGGTAACATGTTGTAGTGTCTTCCATCGATATACCAAGTTTCGTGTTGATATCTCAAAGATTTGCTGAGACAGGACTTCACATCCTGTTTGGCGGCTTTTCTGATGAATTTGATTGGCTGTACCGGACAAACGGTTGTGAGGATCAAAATTCTTTTCGATAACTTTTGTGACGCTTGGTCTGAAGATCATCTCTGGTAACTTTGAAGAAGATATGACAAAAATTGTAGGAGGAGTAGGCTTTCAAAGGTTTTTGATAAAACCGGAAGTAGCGGAAAATCTATATAACCGGAAATTGACGCCATGGGGTGCGTTGAACTCGGCTTGAACCAGGGAATCCAATGGTACCTCATTTTTGAAGATGGGTCATACGGTTCAAAAGTTGCGTGTGTAAACACAAGTCCAACTTTGACCCGTTGGTGGCGCTGGAGTGGTCTAATGGGAGACATGAAACTTGGTGTAGGTATAGAATCAACTGTCCTTAATGAGTGTGCCAAATTTCACAAAAAGTTGTCGAAGTGTTCTAGGGGCTGCCATTGACTTCCATGGAACAAGAATAATAATAATAAATATAACTGCAAGCAGTAATGGCGGATTCCTCCAAACATTGCGAACCATTGAAAAATGTATATTCTTGACAAATTGGAATTGTATAGAAAAATCTATGCTGCAGAATTACCAATGGGATACCAAATCTGAAATATAATACCATCAAGATCCACAAGGGCCTTTATTTCAACCCAAGGAGTGAAGGGAGGGGGCTTGGTTAGCCTATCCATTCCAGAAAGCCTTTGTGCTTTAAGGCGTGGAATGTAGCGCCACCTATGGGTAATGGTGGGACAGTTGTGGTGTGGTAATTACCCTTGGTCTATACTTTCAAAAAAGCTCGACCAGAGCACACCCCCCGCTCTCAGGGTACCGAGCTTCAGCTCAGTCATGATGCTGGGATGAATGTAGGCCTATATGTAGAGACCAGGGAGACAGACACACCGGCCAGCTGCCCTGATGGGTCCGTGGTAGATCATTAATGCGGGTTGTATCCTACAACGCTCGTGGCCTCCGAGTAGGACATACTGCTGCTGATAGATCAAGACGTTTGGTGGTGGACACATTGCTGGACGAGAGTGACATTGTCTGCCTTCAAGAAACCTGGATGGCCAAGCAAGATCTGGACAAATTGAACTCCCTACACAAGAACTTTCATGGTGCTGGAGAGTCCACTACCGATCTCAGCATGAGAATGGTTTGTGGGAGGATAGCTGGTGGTATAGCTATACTGTGGAACATAAAATATGACCCAACGGTAAAGGTGGTGTGGCTTAACGTTGACTGGGCTATTGGGTTGGAGTTTAATCACAATGAAAATAAATTTACTATTGTAAAATATGTACACACCATATGAATCCTATGACCATGAGGATGAATTTCAGAACAGGTTAGCTTTTATTCAGTCCTTCATAGAGGACAATAGTTCATGTAGTGTCTATGTCATGGGTGATTTTAATGCTGACATGTCAGATAAGCGTTTATTCGCACAACATCTGCAGCAGTTCTGTAATTAAACTAAATTAATGATATCAAGCGTTATTGCCTGATACAAGTTTTACCTATGTAAGTGAAACGTGGCACACAACTTCCTGGCTAGACCATATTGTAACCACAGCCGATGCTCATGACTCACTGGAAAGTATAGAGATGTGTTATGGGCTGGCCACCACTGATCACATACCAGTTGCTATGCTGCTAAATGTTGAGAGTGTACCCTTGTTGCTGGCCCCCCAAGAAAACTGGACTGGTCAAAATTGACCAAAGAGGTTATGCACAGATATTCTCTATTAACTGACAGCTTACATAGTGATGTTGCATTTTCTAGGGATGCCCTAATGTGCACGGATATGAACTGCAAGGATAAACATCATGCTGAAAAGCTCTGTGCCATGTATGATGATATTGTCAAATGTCTTTATGCTTCCAGTGAACCTTTTATTAATCACAAGAGTAAGGTCCCTAACGCACGGCCTGTCTGGAATGAGTTTGTGTCTGAGCAACATGCTGCTGCTAGAGAAGCCTTTAGAGTCTGGTCAGAGGCAGGCAGACCCAGACAGGGAGTGCTCCTTGATAACAAAAACCTCACAAATGCTAGATTTAAATATGCACTCGTTTCATTAAGAGAAATGAAAACACAATGAGAGCAGACTCGCTGGCCAGAAAGATGCAGAATAACAATCTTATTGACTTCTGGAAGGAGGTCAAGATCATAAATAATAACAGAAGTCCCCTCCCTTCTGATATCAAAGGGGTTAGTTGTCCAGAGAAGATTGCTGATCTATGGCATGAGCACTACAGTCAACTATTTAATTGTGTTAAAAGTAACACAGTGAGAATTGATAATGAATATAAAGGTATCTCTGCAGACTTGATAGTTAGATCAGTAGATATTTATGATGCCATCCACATGCTAGACAACAACAAAGCTTGTGGTATGGATTGCATTTCTGCAGAGCATCTAAAAAATGCCAGTTATAGACTCAGTCCATTTCTAGCCATGTGTCTCACTGGAATTATGGTTCATGGTGTTCTACCGAACTTTATTATGTCAGTACTGTTAGTGCCTGTTGTTAAAGATAAGGCTGGTAAACTGAACAGCATAGACAACTATCGACCCATTGCATTGGCCAGTATCTTGTCTAAAGTGTTTGAGAGCATTATTTGATTGAAATTGGAAATGTATATTCTGACTGCAGACATTCAGTTTGGTTTTAAAAGAAAACATGGTACTGATCTCTGTATCTATGCTCTGAAGGAGATTGTCTCAGGTACACAAGTCTTAATTCATCTGTATTTTTATGCTTTATTGATGCTTACAAAGCTTTCGATCGAATTTGTCATGAAAAACTGTTTATGAAGCTAATAGCGAGAGGTGTCCCTAAACCTCTTGTGAGGATTTTGGTGTTCTGGTATGCCAATCAAACTTTTCATGTTAAATGGGACAATGTTGTATCAGCTCCTTTCCATGTTGGTAACGGAGTTCGACAAGGAGGAATTTGATTTCCCTTTTTGTTTAATATGGATATGGACGACTTATCAAGCCAGCTGAATAAGACAAATACAGGCTGTCTTGTTGGTGAATCTATTGTCAATTATCTGATGTACGCAAATAATCTGGTTCCACTCAGCCTGTTGCAACAGATGCTATGGGTGTGCTCTCAGTATGGCTTAGATCATGATATAAAATATAATGCAAAGAAAAGCCACATAATGATAGTCAAAAGTAATCAGGACAGGAAATTAACCTTCCCTACCTTTTATTTATCTGGCAGTCCCCTTGGTGTTTGTGAGGAAATAAAATATCTGGGCCATGTCATTTCTGATGATTGGAAAGATGACAACGATATGTATCAACAGCGCTGTCAAATATATTCTCAGGCCAGTATGTTATTAAGGACGTTTTCTATGTGCTCAGATTCAGTTAAATGTTCCCTGTTTAGAACCTACATAACACCATTGTACACTGCTCACTTGTGGTCTATGTACAGGAAAAGGAGTATACAGATACTGAAAGTAGCCTACAATGATGCTTTTAGATTGCTACTTAATGTGCCAAGGTGGCATAGTGCTAGTCAGTTGTTTGTGTCTAAGCGCGTACCAACCTGTAAGGCAATCCTGAGACAACTGATGTATGGTTTCAATTATGCTTTTAGATTGCTACTTAATGTGCCTAGGTGGCATAGTGCTGGTCAGTTGTTTCTGTCTAAGCACGTACCAACCTGTAAGGCACTCCTGAGACAACTGATGTATGGTTTCATGTGTCGACTGGACAAGTCTGAGAACTGAATAGTAGAGGCTCTGGTCAACCCTCTAAAGAGCTGCTATCGATTACTTGGAACTTAAGACTACATTGGCACAAAAGTCTTCATACTTTTTATGCTCTGTATTATCTATGTTTTATGTTTTTGTTTTACTCTCTTTTTTATAGCTCTATGTCTGTTATTTTATGTGGAACTTGGCGTCTGAAATAAAGATTTATCTATATATAAATACACATATATATATATATATTAATGTTTCAGGATTTGCATAACTTTTTACCATTGCATACAAAATCGGAAATGCAATACCAAAAAGATCAGCTTTTGTTAAGAGATCCAAGATTACAAGATCCACAAGGCCTTTGCTAGAAACTAAGGAATGAGTGGGGGCTTGGTCAGCCCACACTCTCCTGAAATGTTGCGTGTGCGTCTTGCCAAGCCCGCGCGTGTGTAAGTTAAGGCTGAGTGTGTGAGGATGTGGAGCACGCGCGGGCAGGAGGAGGGGAGACATTCATTGGAAATTTGGCTAGAAATTAGCCAAGCAAGCATGTTTCAAATATTCACCAAAAATCGACCTTTGATCTTACAGTCAACCTTTTCACAGATTTGTGTTATAAACATTCTCAAGAGTCTTCATATGAACTTGTGATTGAATCAGAGTATCAGTTTTTGACTGGCTGATGTGTAAAGCATTATTTTAGCGTTAGCGATAAGTTCAATTTGCTTTATATCAATCATTTTTGGAGATATGAGGTTGCCTTTGCACACGGTAACATGTTGTAGTGTCTTCCATCGATATACCAAGTTTCGTGTTGATATCTCAAAGATTTGCTGAGACATGACTTCACATCCTGTTTGGCGGCTTTTCTGATGAATTTGATTGGCTGTACCGGACAAACGGTTGTGAGGATCAAAATTCTTTTCGATAACTTTTGTGAGGCTTGGTCTGAAGATCATCTCTGGTAACTTTGAAGAAGATATGACAACAATTGTAGGAGGAGTAGGCTTTCAAAGGTTTTTGATAAAACCGGAAATAGCGGAAAATCTACATAACCGGAAATTGACGCCATGGGGTGCGTTGAACTCGGCTTGATCCAGGGAATCCAATGGTACCTCATTTTTGAAAATGGGTCATACGGTTCAAAAGTTGCGTGTGTAAACACAAGTCCAACTTTGACCCGTTGGTGGCGCTGGAGTGGTCTAATGGGAGACATGAAACTTGGTGTAGGTATAGAATCAACTGTCCTTAATGAGTGTGCCAAATTTCACAAAAAGTTGTCGAAGGGTTCTAGGGGCTGCCATTGACTTCAATGGAACAAGAATAATAATAATAATAAAACTAACAATAACAATAGGTTTCCTCCTGACGGAGGAATCCTAATAAAACTAACAATAACAATAGGTTTCCTCCTGACGGAGGAATCCTAAATATAACTGCAAGCAGTAATGGCGGATTCCTCCAAACATTGCGAACCATTGAAAAATGTATATTCTTGACAAATTGGAACTGTATGGAAAAATCTATGCTGCAGAATTACCAATGGGATACCAAATCTGAAATATAATACCATCAAGATCCACAAGGGCCTATATTTTAACCCAAGGAGTGAAGGGAGGGGGCTTGGTTAGCCTATCCATTCCAGAAAGCCTTTGTGCTTTAGGGCGTGGAATGTAGCGCCACCTATGGGTAATGGTGGGACAGTTGTGGTGTGGTAATTACCCTTGGTCTATACTTTCAAAAAAGCTCGACCAGAGCATACCCCCCGTTCTCAGGGTACCGAGCTTCAGCTCAGTCATGATGCTGGGATGAATGTAGGCCTATATGTAGAGACCGGGGAGACAGACACACCGGCCAGCTGCCCTGATGGGTCCGTGGTAGATCATTAATGCGGGTTGTATCCTACAACGCTCGTGGCCTCCGAGTAGGACATACTGCTGCTGATAGATCAAGACGTTTGGTGGTGGACACATTATTGGACGAGAGTGACATTGTCTGCCTTCAAGAAACCTGGATGGCCAAGCAAGATCTGGACAAATTGAACTCCCTACACAAGAACTTTCATGGTGCTGGAGAGTCCACTACCGATCTCAGCATGAGAATGGTTTGTGGGAGGATAGCTGGTGGTGTAGCTATACTGTGGAACATAAAATATGACCCAACGGTAAAGGTGGTGTGGCTACACGTTGACTGGGCTATTGGGTTGGAGTTTAATCACAATGAAAATAAATTTACTATTGTAAATGTGTACACACCATATGAATCCTATGACCATGAGGAGGAATTTCAGAACAGGTTAGCTTTTATTCAGTCCTTCATAGAGGACAATAGTTCATGTTGTGTCTATGTCATGGGTGATTTTAATGCTGACATGTCAGATAAGCGTTTATTCGCACAACATCTGCAGCAGTTCTGTAATGAAACTAAATTAATTATATCAAGCGTTATTGCCTGATACAAGTTTTACCTATATAAGTGAAACGTGGCACACAACTTCCTGGCTAGACCATATTGTAACCACAGCCGATTCTCATGACTCACTGGAAAGTATAGAGATGTGTTATGGGCTGGCCACCACTGATCACATACCAGTTGCTATGCTGCTAAATGTTGAGAGTGTACCCTTGTTGCTGGCCCCCCAAGAAAACTGGACTGGTCAAAATTGACCAAAGAGGTTCGGCACAGATATTCTCTATTAACTAATTCTCGGATATGAACTGCAAGGATAAACATAATGCTGAAAAGCTCTGTGCCATGTATGATGATATTGTCAAATGTCTTTATGCTTCCAGTGAACCTTTTATTAATCACAAGAGTAAGGTCCCTAACGCACGGCCTGTCTGGAATGAGTTTGTGTCTGAGCAACATGCTGCTGCTAGAGAAGCCTTTAGAGTCTGGTCAGAGGCAGGCAGACCCAGACAGAGAGTGCTGCTTGATAACAAAAACCTCACAAATGCTAGATTTAAATATGCACTCGTTTCATTAAGAGAAATGAAAACACAATGAGAGCAGACTCGCTGGCCAGAAAGATGCAGAATAACAATCTTACTGACTTCTGGAAGGAGGTCAAGATCATAAATAATAACAGAACTCCCCTCCCTTCTGATATCAAAGGGGTTAGTTGTCCAGAGAAGATTGCTGATCTATGGCATGAGCACTACAGTAAACTATTTAATTGTGTTCAAAGTAACACAGTGAGAATTGATAATCAATATAAAGGTATCTCTGCAGACTTGATAGTTAGATCAGTAGATATTTATGATGCCATCCACATGCTAGACAACAACAAAGCTTGTGGTATGGATTCCATTTCTGCAGAGCATCTAAAAAATGCCAGTTATAGACTCAGTCCATTTCTAGCCATGTGTCTCACTGGAATTATGGTTCATGGTGTTCTACCGAACTCTATTATGTCAGTACTGTTAGTGCCTAGTGCCTGTTGTTAAAGATAAGGCTGGTAAACTGAACAGCATAGACAACTGTAGCGCCTCTCTAGTTTGGTGGATTTGTAATGAGAGGTGGCTAACCTGAGTTCGTTAGTAATTGTTACTAACTTAAACCAATTTAACATATGAAAAAAACAATACAACCAACTGTTAAACAAAAACAGGAAAGATTTACTTCAGACAAAAAATCAGTTCTTCAGTTATTGGTTCAACATTTACATGACATCGTAATGCACATGGACACACAATACAAACTAGCCGGCAATGCTAACTACACGAATACCTTAATTCAGTACAGTTCTACGGTGCATGCCTGAGTGTAGCTCGTGTGCGTTGTAGCCGTAAACAAAATGGCTGTTTCGCCAGGATGGCACAAAATAACAAGGAGCTGGTACCTCGGATCAGCAGTGCGGTAGCACACGCACTGCGGCAGAAGGGCGGCAGCAGGTGAAGGAGAGACCGACCAAATACTCTCGTGGATTTACGAGACGAACCAACTCAGGAAGAAGACTGAGGACGACGACAATCCCGACCTCCACCGGCTCCAACCTGGCACTCGCTGTCGCTAGTCTGGCGGCAAAGCCCGTGCTTAATCCAAAACCGCCAACAGCCAAACTCCTCTTTCTGGGTTATTGTTGTTGGTTGAGATATTCACCCTACAATATAAACATAACACCACTAATGATAATATAAAATCTTCACTCTTGGTATTTTACCGTACGCTACAATTTTCTTCTCCCTCCAACTCCTCCGCTCGCTCTGTCTTTTTCTACTCCAACCTCATCTACCCCAACTTCCCGTGTTACCCTGCCCTTTGACCTCAAACCGGATTGGCTTAACATCATAATCAAAATTAAAGCAACAACATAGATTCACAAAACATTCATCTTACTCTCTTCATATTTGTAACCGGTACATTTTAACATGCGTTTTTTAAACAACAGATATACATTTCCAAATGCTGTATTCAGTAAAACATGAACAATATGCATTTCTCATCAAATCAAAATCATACTCTCAAACCTTAAAGTCTATTTATTAAACTATGAACTTAAGTATTATGTATTCAAACTTTTATATTTATGTAATAGGATTGTTTCAACAGAAACGTTTACCACCCGGGCTACACAACTATCGACCCATTGCATTGGCCAGTATCTTGTCTAAAGTGTTTGAGAGAATTATTTGATTGAAATTGGAAATGTATATTCTGACTGCAGAAAATCAGTTTGGTTTTAAAAGAAAACATGGTACTGATCTCTGTATCTATGCTCTGAAGGAGATTGTCTCAGGTACACAAGTCTTAATTCATCTGTATTTTTATGCTTTATTGATGCTTACAAAGCTTTCGATCGAATTTGTCATGAAAAACTGTTTATGAAGCTAATAGCGAGAGGTGTCCCTAAACCTCTTGTGAGGATTTTGGTGTTCTGGTATGCCAATCAAACTTTTCATGTTAAATGGGACAATGTTGTATCAGCTGCTTTCCATGTTGGTAACGGAGTTCGACAAGGAGGAATTTGATTTCCCTTTTTGTTTAATATGGATATGGACGACTTATCAAGCCAGCTGAATAAGACAAATACAGGCTGTCTTGTTGGTGAATCTATTGTCAATCATCTGATGTACGCAGATTATCTGGTTCCACTCAGCCTGTTGCAACAGATGCTATGGGTGTGCTCTCAGTATGGCTTAGATCATGATATAAAATATAATGCAAAGAAAAGCCACATAATGATAGTCAGAAGTAATCAGGACAGGAAATTAACCTTCCCTACCTTTTATTTATCTGGCAGTCCCCTTGGTGTTTGTGAGGAAATAAAATATCTGCCATGTCATTTCTGATGATTGGACAGATGACAACGATATGTATCAACAGCGCTGTCAAATATATTCTCAGGCCAGTATGTTATTAAGGACGTTTTCTATGTGCTCAGATTCAGTTAAATGTTCCCTGTTTAGAACCTACATAACACCATTGTACACTGCTCATTTGTGGTCTATGTACAGGTAAAGGAGTATACAGATACTGAAAGTAGCCTACAATGATGCTTTTAGATTGCTACTTAATGTGCCAAGGTGGCATAGTGCTAGTCAGTTGTTTGTGTCTAAGCACGTACCAACCTGTAAGGCAATCCTGAGACAACTGATGTATGGTTTCAATGATGCTTTTAGATTGCTACTTAATGTGCCTAGGTGGCATAGTGCTGGTCAGTTGTTTCTGTCTAAGCACGTACCAACCTGTAAGGCACTCCTGAGACAACTGATGTATGGTTTCATGTGTCGACTGGACAAGTCTGAGAACTGAATAGTAGAGGCCCTGGTCAACCCTCTAAAGAGCTGCTATCGATTACTTGGAACTTAAGACTACATTGGCACAAAAGTCTTCATACTTTTTATGCACTGTATTATCTATGTTTTATGTTTTCGTTTTACTCTCTTTTTTATAGCTCTATGTCTGTTATTTTATGTGGAACTTGGCGTCTGAAATAAAGATTTATATATATATAAATACATATATATATATCAATGTTTCAGGATTTGTATAACTTTTTACCATTGCATACAAAATCGGAAATGCAATACTAAAAAGATCAGCTTTTGTTAAGAGATCCAAGATTACAAGATCCACAAGGCCTTGGCTAGAAACCAAGGAATGAGTGGGGGCTTGGTCAGCCCACACTCTCCTGAAATGTTGCGTGTGCGTCTTGCCAAGCCCGCGCGTGTGTAAGTTAAGGCTGAGTGTGTGAGGATGTGGAGCACGCGCGGGCAGGAGGAGGGGAGACATTCATTGGAAATTTGGCTAGAAATTAGCCAAGCAAGCATGTTTCAAATATTCACCAAAAATCGACCTTTGATCTTACAGTCAACTTTTTCACAGATTTGTGTTATAAACATTCTCAAGAGTCTTCATATGAACTTGTGATTGAATCAGAGTATCAGTTTTTGACTGGCTGATGTGTAAAGCATTATTTTAGCGTTAGCGATAAGTTCAATTTGCTTTATATCAATCATTTTTGGAGATATGAAGTTGCCTTTGCACACGGTAACATGTTGTAGTGTCTTCCATCGATATACCAAGTTTCGTGTTGATATCTCAAAGATTTGCTGAGACATGACTTCACATCCTGTTTGGCGGCTTTTCTGATGAATTTGATTGGCTGTACCGGACAAACGGTTGTGAGGATCAAAATTCTTTTCGATAACTTTTGTGACGCTTGGTCTGAAGATCATCTCTGGTAACTTTGAAGAAGATATGACAAAAATTGTAGGAGGAGTAGGCTTTCAAAGGTTTTTGATAAAACCGGAAGTAGCGGAAAATCTATATAACCGGAAATTGACGCCATGGGGTGCGTTGAACTCGGCTTGAACCAGGGAATCCAATGGTACCTCATTTTTGAAAATGGGTCATACGGTTCAAAAGTTGCGTGTGTAAACACAAGTCCAACTTTGACCCATTGGTGGCACTGGAGTGGTCTAATGGGAGACATGAAACTTGGTGTAGGTATAGAATCAACTGTCCTTAATGAGTGTGCCAAATTTCACAAAAAGTTGTCGAAGTGTTCTAGGGGCTGCCATTGACTTCCATGGAACAAGAATAATAATAAATATAACTGCAAGCAGTAATGGCGGATTCCTCCAAACATTGCGAACCATTGAAAAATGTATATTCTTGACAAATTGGAACTGTATAGAAAAATCTATGCTGCAGAATTACCAATGGGATACCAAATCTGAAATATAATACCATCAAGATCCACAAGGGCCTTTATTTCAACCCAAGGAGTGAAGGGAGGGGGCTTGGTTAGCCTATCCATTCCAGAAAGCCTTTGTGCTCTAGGGCGTGGAATGTAGCGCCACCTATGGGTAATGGTGGGACAGTTGTGGTGTGGTAATTACCCTTCAGTCATGATGCTGGGATGAATGTTGGCCTATATGTAGAGACCAGGGAGACAGACACACCGGCCAGCTGCCCTGATGGGTCCGTGGTAGATCATTAATGCGGGTTGTATCCTACAACGCTTGTGGCCTCCGAGTAGGACATACTGCTGCTGATAGATCAAGACGTTTGGTGGTGGACACATTGCTGGACGAGAGTGACATTGTCTGCCTTCAAGAAACCTGGATGGCCAAGCAAGATCTGGACAAATTGAACTCCCTACACAAGAACTTTCATGGTGCTGGAGAGTCCACTACCGATCTCAGCATGAGAATGGTTTGTGGGAGGATAGCTGGTGGTGTAGCTATACTGTGGAACATAAAATATGACCCAACGGTAAAGGTGGTGTGGCTTAACGTTGACTGGGCTATTGGGTTGGAGTTTAATCACAATGAAAATAAATGTACTATTGTAAATGTGTACACACCATATGAATCCTATGACCATGAGGATGAATTTCAGAACAAGTTAGCTTTTATTCAGTCCTTCAAAGAGGACAATAGTTCATGTTGTGTCTATGTCATGGGTGATTTTAATGCTGACATGTCAGATAAGTGTTTATTCGCACAACATCTGCAGCAGTTCTGTAATGAAACTAAATTAATTATATCAAGCGTTATTGCCTGATACAAGTTTTACCTATATAAGTGAAACGTGGCACACAACCTCCTGGCTAGACCATATTGTAACCACAGCCGATGCTCATGACTCACTGGAAAGTATAGAGATGTGTTATGGGCTGGCCACCACTGATCACATACCAGTTGCTATGCTGCTAAATGTTGAGAGTGTACCCTTGTTGCTGGCCCCCCAAGAAAACTGGACTGGTCAAAATTGACCAAAGAGGTTATGCACAGATATTCTCTATTAACTGACAGCTTACATAGTGATGTTGCATTTTCTAGGGATGCCCTAATGTGCACGGATATGAACTGCAAGGATAAACATCATGCTGAAAAGCTCTGTGCCATGTATGATGATATTGTCAAATGTCTTTATGCTTTCAGTGAAGGTTTTATTAATCACAAGAGTAAGGTCCCTAACGCACGGCCTGTCTGGAATGAGTTTGTGTCTGAGCAACATGCTGCTGCTAGAGAAGCCTTTAGAGTCTGGTCAGAGGCAGGCAGACCCAGACAGAGAGTGCTGCTTGATAACAAAAACCTCACAAATGCTAGATTTAAATATGCACTCGTTTCATTAAGAGAAATGAAAACACAATGAGAGCAGACTCGCTGGCCAGAAAGATGCAGAATAACAATCTTACTGACTTCTGGAAGGAGGTCAAGATCATAAATAATAACAGAACTCCCCTCCCTTCTGATATCAAAGGGGTTAGTTGTCCAGAGAAGATTGCTGATCTATGGCATGAGCACTACAGTAAACTATTTAATTGTGTTCAAAGTAACACAGTGAGAATTGATAATCAATATAAAGGTATCTCTGCAGACTTGATAGTTAGATCAGTAGATATTTATGATGCCATCCACATGCTAGACAACAACAAAGCTTGTGGTATGGATTCCATTTCTGCAGAGCATCTAAAAAATGCCAGTTATAGACTCAGTCCATTTCTAGCCATGTGTCTCACTGGAATTATGGTTCATGGTGTTCTACCGAACTCTATTATGTCAGTACTGTTAGTGCCTGTTGTTAAAGATAAGGCTGGTAAACTGAACAGCATAGACAACTATCGACCCATGGCATTGGCCAGTATCTTGTCTAAAGTGTTTGAGAGAATTATTTGATTGAAATTGGAAATGTATATTCTGACTGCAGAAAATCAGTTTGGTTTTAAAAGAAAACATGGTACTGATCTCTGTATCTATGCTCTGAAGGAGATTGTCTCAGGTACACAAGTCTTAATTCATCTGTATTTTTATGCTTTATTGATGCTTACAAAGCTTTCGATCGAATTTGTCATGAAAAACTGTTTATGAAGCTAATAGCGAGAGGTGTCCCTAAACCTCTTGTGAGGATTTTGGTGTTCTGGTATGCTAATCAAACTTTTCATGTTAAATGGGACAATGTCGTATCAGCTGCTTTCCATGTTGGTAACGGATTTCGACAAGGAGGAATTTGATTTCCCTTTTTGTTTAATATGGATATGGACGACTTATCAAGCCAGCTGAATAAGACAAATACAGGCTGTCTTGTTGGGGAATCTATTGTCAATCATCTGATGTACGCAGATTATCTGGTTCCACTCAGCCTGTTGCAACAGATGCTATGGGTGTGCTCTCAGTATGGCTTAGATCATGATATAAAATATAATGCAAAGAAAAGCCACATAATGATAGTCAGAAGTAATCAGGACAGGAAATTAACCTTCCCTACCTTTTATTTATCTGGCAGTCCCCTTGGTGTTTGTGAGGAAATAAAATATCTGCCATGTCATTTCTGATGATTGGACAGATGACAACGATATGTATCAACAGCGCTGTCAAATATATTCTCAGGCCAGTATGTTATTAAGGACGTTTTCTATGTGCTCAGATTCAGTTAAATGTTCCCTGTTTAGAACCTACATAACACCATTGTACACTGCTCATTTGTGGTCTATGTACAGGTAAAGGAGTATACAGATACTGAAAGTAGCCTACAATGATGCTTTTAGATTGCTACTTAATGTGCCAAGGTGGCATAGTGCTAGTCAGTTGTTTGTGTCTAAGCACGTACCAACCTGTAAGGCAATCCTGAGACAACTGATGTATGGTTTCAATGATGCTTTTAGATTGCTACTTAATGTGCCTAGGTGGCATAGTGCTGGTCAGTTGTTTCTGTCTAAGCACGTACCAACCTGTAAGGCACTCCTGAGACAACTGATGTATGGTTTCATGTGTCGACTGGACAAGTCTGAGAACTGAATAGTAGAGGCCCTGGTCAACCCTCTAAAGAGCTGCTATCGATTACTTGGAACTTAAGACTACATTGGCACAAAAGTCTTCATACTTTTTATGCACTGTATTATCTATGTTTTATGTTTTCGTTTTACTCTCTTTTTTATAGCTCTATGTCTGTTATTTTATGTGGAACTTGGCGTCTGAAATAAAGATTTATATATATATAAATACATATATATATATCAATGTTTCAGGATTTGTATAACTTTTTACCATTGCATACAAAATCGGAAATGCAATACTAAAAAGATCAGCTTTTGTTAAGAGATCCAAGATTACAAGATCCACAAGGCCTTGGCTAGAAACCAAGGAATGAGTGGGGGCTTGGTCAGCCCACACTCTCCTGAAATGTTGCGTGTGCGTCTTGCCAAGCCCGCGCGTGTGTAAGTTAAGGCTGAGTGTGTGAGGATGTGGAGCACGCGCGGGCAGGAGGAGGGGAGACATTCATTGGAAATTTGGCTAGAATTTAGCCAAGCAAGCATGTTTCAAATATTCACCAAAAATCGACCTTTGATCTTACAGTCAACTTTTTCACAGATTTGTGTTATAAACATTCTCAAGAGTCTTCATATGAACTTGTGATTGAATCAGAGTATCAGTTTTTGACTGGCTGATGTGTAAAGCATTATTTTAGCGTTAGCGATAAGTTCAATTTGCTTTATATCAATCATTTTTGGAGATATGAAGTTGCCTTTGCACACGGTAACATGTTGTAGTGTCTTCCATCGATATACCAAGTTTCGTGTTGATATCTCAAAGATTTGCTGAGACATGACTTCACATCCTGTTTGGCGGCTTTTCTGATGAATTTGATTGGCTGTACCGGACAAACGGTTGTGAGGATCAAAATTCTTTTCGATAACTTTTGTGACGCTTGGTCTGAAGATCATCTCTGGTAACTTTGAAGAAGATATGACAAAAATTGTAGGAGGAGTAGGCTTTCAAAGGTTTTTGATAAAACCGGAAGTAGCGGAAAATCTATATAACCGGAAATTGACGCCATGGGGTGCGTTGAACTCGGCTTGAACCAGGGAATCCAATGGTACCTCATTTTTGAAAATGGGTCATACGGTTCAAAAGTTGCGTGTGTAAACACAAGTCCAACTTTGACCCGTTGGTGGCGCTGGAGTGGTCTAATGGGAGACATGAAACTTGGTGTAGGTATAGAATCAACTGTCCTTAATGAGTGTGCCAAATTTCACAAAAAGTTGTCGAAGGGTTCTAGGGGCTGCCATTGACTTCCATGGAACAAGAATAATAATAATAATAAAACTAACAATAACAATAGGTTTCCTCCTGACGGAGGAATCCTAATAATAATAATAAAACTAACAATAACAATAGGTTTCCTCCTGACGGAGGAATCCTAATAATACTACCAATTACAATAGGTGCCTCGCAGCTTCGCTGCTTGGCCCCTAATAATACTACCAATTACAATAGGTGCCTCGCAGCTTCGCTGCTTGGCCCCTAATAATACTACCAATTACAATAGGTGCCTCGCAGCTTCGCTGCTTGGCCCCTAATAATACTACCAATTACAATAGGGGCCTCGCAGCTTCGCTGCTTGGCCCCTAATAAGAATACGTAGAAACACTTAAGGTGGCTTCGCCGCTTCGCGGCTTGGCCACCAAATACCTCTTGTGAGGGAATAGGATCATCTAATGGCATCTGCATTACAGTCTATGGCTCTTTTCTCCTTGTTGCAAAAGTATCTGTATTGTCCTGTATATTCAACAACTGCATTAATAGAAAATACGATACATTATATTTGTAAAATTGTATTTAAGACTCTGTGGACCCCCTGATTACTGAAACAAACCTCTTGTTCTGGAGTAAGGTCCTCAGAGGATTTTCTCTTCTTGGTCCCATACTTCTTCTTCATCTGGAGAACGACAGAGTCATTTACCAGTGGAATCCTCTCCTTTTTAAATTTATTCCGGATTGATTTCAGCAAGGTCTCCTAGACATAAGGATACCATCAATCGGTCGTTCACATTGTGACATTTTTGTTCAATTGAGGGAGACAGTGTACGTGCATAGATCTTGTTTTTTTATTAAGCATTTTTAATTGAACACACTAACGAACACAGAATAATAAAATAACAACAACAACACTGTCCATAACAATACTTTATGATACATACATGTCCAGAAGAGCTGCCATCCCTCAGGAATGGAAATCTGGTAATCAAACTCCCCAGATCATCAGCATACATCTTGTGATTTGGATACCTGAAAAACAGTTGGTCCTCAGTCAATAAACTGCATTCTAAATTTTGAATTTAATAGGTGTTTTGAAATACAATTGCCATGTGTGTTTGGTGATGTTGTCAAACAACACTTGGATCAACAAGGACCGTAAATGGGACTTGTCCTTCTTCTTAAAGGCTGGCTCTTTCCTCTGGAGAGCTTCTTGTAGCTCCTGGGGAAAGATTGGCAGACTGAATACTGCCGGCCATGGTTGGACCACATATGACTTGCATGGTCCTTGTCTATATAGATGAATAAATAGTCTTAAGTTATTTGTATCATTTTCACAGCACCTAAATCTTTCATTAAAACCAATATACCTACTGAGTGCATGGTGCTTTGACATCAATGGGCACTTCAGCTTCTTGTCTGGGTGAAGATAAGTCAAATTAATGGTAACATTTCAGACTTGAATGCCAACAACCATTTCTATTTAACAATGAACACATCCTACTTACTGTGCTGGGGATGAGGAGATTCTTAATTTAGTTAATTCCTTCATAAACATCACCTGTAACTTCATTACAGGGAAACGTTTTTCCACCATCCTTTCAGTGAGACCCAGCAGAGTCTCCCCATCAATTTGCTGTTCTGTAAAAATGAAAATATTGTTGCATTGGTTCATGTTATACTGTGCACCAATTTATCCATGAATAATTAAAATGTAAACTACTACGGTATTTTCACCTTGAACTTTGCACACTGTGATACAGTGTGATGAATGTATCATCATCATGGACATAAGTGTCAAGAGGATGATAATCTTTCTCCTCCCCTGGCTGAACCACAACCCACTTTCTCTGGTCCTCCAGTTTGAAGGCATGATAATGGCTGTCAATTGCTTTTGGTATCAGCAACTTTCCAATGATCATCCAAACACCCCTGAACTGAACAATCTTGTCAATCTTGATTAAGATGGGGATATCCTCTTCCACAATATCGATGATGAAGTTGTCACCCACAGTATATTTGATGTTATTTGTCAAGAGACAGCTAACTACACCAAGTTTCTCCTCACTAGGGATGTCCTCAACCCCACTTTTTCCGCTTACAACTTCCCGTATGTCCTGTGGCAAAGCCCGAAATGGAATGAGTCGTTCACCTTCAGTGAAGTTGCTCTGATGAAGACCATCCAGTGATGTTAACTCCCAGCACTGCCTTAACTGATGCCTTTTGGAGAGGGTGTAGCACAGGTTTCTAAAATTGCAGGTGTTTCGGGCAATTTTTTTGAAATATTGGTGCTTTCCCTCAAATCTCATGCACCACAGTGGTTTCAAAGGGCCAAACTGTAAAATCAGACGGGGATAGTGTGTGAGAAAATGGAGCTTGGGGGTGAAAGTCTCTGGGAACACAGACTGGAAAGCGGAGAGGAATTCACCTATCTGAAAGCTGAGGACAGGGATGGTGCTTTTCCTTATGGCGGGGGAAAAAAGGATCTCGCCTATCTCTCGACACTTCAGATAAATATCCCAATGGACTTCACCTTCTGGAATATAATGTCCAATGAGAAATGGCAAAATCCTGAAGAGGCACCAATTCTGAGCTGCAGATCCCTGTAGTCTGTTGTTCTTTAACACACTTTGTGGTAACTTCTGTGGGATGTTGCTCCTGTCATTCTTCCCTATCTTAAATGCTTCCAACTCAGCATTGATGCTATCCAGTGAGACAATGTGCAAGGAATGTAATGCCTTGATAACTTGGCAGATCACAATAGGTACAATGCCCTCCAAGAAGTCGTGCATTTAGTCAGGGGGAAATGCACTTGTCACATCAAAGTACTCCAGCTCACGAAATGGACATTCACTGACCACACCGTATGTCTGTTTTGATATTTCACTCTCCCTGAGTGCTTGCAGATGGTACTTGTGCACCTGAGAAGATTGAATTACCACACTATCTTCATTCACATGAGACTTTAAGTCTTTGTAGGTGACCATACAAAACCGGCACACACGTCCACTGCTGAAACAACAGGTGAATCCTGCCAAACTGTGAGCTGACAAATTGTCTGCCGAAATTGTAGATAGGGCACACTTCAAGTTGAAGTTTTGTCCATTCACCTTAATTAATAGTCCATCCGTGTATAATGTCTTTAGGTCATTATTGAGGGGAAGTAAAATGTCCCTGTACGAATACCTTTGAAGCAGTTGCTGTCTCACTAATATGCACAGATGTATGTGCCTCAGTTGTGATTTGTAGTTTGATTCAAGATTGCCAATTTCGAAATAAAATGCTGGAAGCTTGTGAATAGATCTTTTAGAGCCTAAAGGGTTTACCACTTCAAATTCATCTGTGTAGAGATGTAATCTCACAACATTGGAATCTCCAAAAAAAGGACTTTGTTGAAAAATCTCCCCTTCAGTGAAATCATTCAAAAATGAGCTTGCAGCTTTTTCACGGGTTCTTTGAAATGATTCGAAAATGTCCTGCTTCTCCAAATTAATCTTTAAAACCCCTTTTATTGGCACATACTGAAAGGTATCTTCATTCCCCTTGCTATTAATGCCTAGAATGTGTTGCACTGGCTCCACTAGATGCAGATTTTCTTTGCTGTATTGCAGAAGTTTGTATTCAGACTGCACATACTCGAATGCAGAGTTAAATACTCTATCATTGGAAAGTAAATTGTCCAAGTCTTCGTGGTCTTCTAATTTAAATCCTGAATTGGTCAAGTGGAATTTGATTATTTCAGCATAATGCTGTTGAAAAAATTGCAGTATAAATTAAAGGTTTGTAACAATTGTGTCTTGTTTCACTTTTGGAAGGAGATGCTTCTCTTGAAGATTTAGGATGAAAAGAGCCACATGCTGTTTCAGTCCAGACAAAAGTGTCTCCAAATCATTTCCAGATATACATCTTTCACTATCTTCATCATTGTTATCATTGATATCAAAAATGTCCTCTTCTTCAATCTGCTCTGAGAGTGCTTTTTCCTGACTGCAACTTGCTGGGTGTAAAGCTTCTCTATGCTTTCTATATATACGATTTCTAAAACTTGGAACAGTTTTGTATTTCCTTTTGCATCCTTCTATGTTGCAAACAACACTGAAATCTGGTTGCTGGTTGTGCAGTAATTGCAAGTGTGTTAGATATTTTGTCAATTTAAATTAGATTACATTGCAGAATGGACATTTGAAGAAGTCCATTTACCTCTGAAGGTTTCTTTGCAATCAATTAGATGTATGTTTTGTAGCCATATGCAGACATCGTCTTCGGTCCACTTGTCTACCATTATAATCAGATTTTTTATTTATTTTTTCTATTTAATTTATATGAATATATGTATTTATTTCTGTATTTAAGTACCATTCCGGTCTCTGTGCATGGTTATAATTTAGTATATTATTGTACTGTACTTACTCAGGTAGACGAAGTGCTGGGAATACAGGTAGGCTATGTAAATTGTAGCCTTAACTGCAAGTCTTCAGAGCTACTATAAGAGGGGGGAAAACATTTAAATACCGACGATAAACCAATGTCAAGGTGTGGTGGCCTACTACTCTTACGTTTTTGTTAACTTTTGTGCATTAATAAAACCAGGTTTCCCCTATGGACAGTTCTCTCTCGTTGCACAGGCTCGTTGCTATGCAACGCTTTGCCGGTGTCATTTTTAAAGACCACACTCACGTTAATGTTGCTAGCACTAGAGCTAATAACACTATCACTCCGATGATTGTCACAAAACAAGTCTTGAAACAGGAAAAATTATCTTTGTCAGTATGAATTACACATTTGACACTTGTTTCGTAACGTTACTGATAGCAAGTTTATGGTCAGTCACGGACAGCTGAGACCATAGCTAGCTGAGAAAGTTGTCAACGACAGCAGTAGCTAAGTTAGCTCTAGCTTACATAGCTCTCTATGTTGTGATTGGTGTAAGTAATAAACATTGTTTTTATAATAACTTTACAGCTAGCTAACGTAAATGGTGTAAGTTGTATGTGACACTAAAGATTTACCTTAACTGGTCTGGAGGTCTTCTTGACAGACTGTGAGCGACCGTTGATCCAGTTGCCTCGATTAGCAAACTTTCCTCCGCGAGAGGAGAACGTTGCTGGACCATGGTCTCAGCTCTCGAGGATGGAGAGGCATCTTCTCTCAATAGCTTCCACCACTATTTTTTGATTCACGAGAGCAACACACCAACACAGTAAACGTTTAAGATATTTATTAGAATGATAGGGCTGGTGGCAAGCCGAACACGATGGATGAAGAGGCTAGTAGCTAAACCAAGATTTTGGGGTGGGTGATGCTGCCCGTATCGCAATACCTAAATCCGCTACTGGATGTATGGGAAAGGGAAGAGTGGAGGTGTGGTTGTCTGCGCATGTTGGGCTGAGGCCGAAGATTAGCCTGCTTTGATTAGAGGAAGGTGTTGTGTTGTGGTCTTCTACCGAACTGCAGTTATGGAATGGACTGCATTTATATACCTTAGTGGCACTCAAAGCGCTTTACAATGTTTGCCTCTCATTCACCCATTCATACTTACACTCACAGAATTCATTCAGACACAGTCAAACCGGTGCTGGTAAGCTACAACTGTAGCCACAGCTACCCTGGGGCAGACTGACAGAAGCGTGGCTGCCAATCAGCGCCTACGGCCCCTCCGACCACCACCAACATTCATTACCAATATTCATTCACATTCATATTCATACGATGCATGTCTTTATGAGTTATAGATAGTTATCAGTCCTATATAGTTATAGTTAGTTTAGGAGTTATGTCTAACTCCATTTGTGGAAGACTGGACGAGTGAACACAGCGTAATTGGGTGTAATTGAAAACTTAAACATGTTTGTTTTTGATGCGACTGTTGCGATAACAATAACAATGCATTACTGTACCACGCAGTTTAAGGGGCCCCATTATCGTCCACTCTAAATCTCCAACGTTTGGGCCCTTATTATCGTCCACAACCGTTTCTTCCGTTAATTTCTTAAAGAAGATATGCAGCAGCAACGAAAGAAAGTAACTTATCGATATGTACACATCTTATTTTGCTGCACACCAAATTACATCTTCTTACTCTGAAATTTGAGTATCTAAATACGCTCTCAAACCGTATGTAGCATCTGCCTTGCGCAGCGTCAAACTGACATTTCTCCATTGAAAGTGGTTGGGTGGATGATAATGGGACCCCCTGGCTAACTGCTAAGATCAGGAAAATAGCTAGCTAACGTTATACTTTGACAGCTGTAGGCCTACTGCTCTGTCCGTGTTGTGCTTCCTAGAGTTAACAGCGAGCCTCCTTTCCAAGAGCCAGGAAAATTAGCCTTCTTGCTCCTTTATTGACTTCCTATCAAGCTGACAACATTGAAATGGAGTGAAACTACAAAAAAGAGAAAGTAGAAAAAGTGCTTAATTAGCCTATAAAATATATTACATAACTGACATTGGCTGGGTTTCCCAGATTTGTTAAGAAGCTCTTAACTCTAAGAACTTCTTAAGAACGTTCTAAGAGCGTTCTAGAGCGTTCTTAGAACGCTCCAAAGAAGCTCTGAGCGTTAAGATCTTCTTAACGAATCTGGGAAACCCGGCCATTATTAGCAAACATGCTAACGTATGTGACATAGTAGTATCGTGCAGTTGCAGCGATTGCGTTTGACTATTTACAGTAAACATACAAAAAACATAATCAAAGTTACAATAACTCATTGTATTTCAGTTATATACATATTATGATCGTGTAAAACGTACAGTCATTGCTTTCTACAAGTTTCACACGACAGATCGAAAATACACTAAACTTCACAGCTATTTGACAGTTGCTATGTGAACGATGCCCGGTTTGTGTACGTTCCAAACTTCCTTTGCTTTCCCGATCTCTATGGGCGTTAAAGTAGAAGTCCCATTCACCGTTTACACTTAAATCATATTCTGTGAAACAGGATAAGGGAGAACCAGGCGTGCGGCAAACTTTTTTTTCTGATTGAATACATTTCCCTCACAAGACAAGCTTGAGTTTTGATATCGTGCATAAGGCTCTCAGAATGTTCCAAAAAGTTCAGTTGATCGCGTCTGGGTCCTGTTCGGCCCGTCGGTATTTGTATTACATTATCCCTTACATATGTGGGGGGAGGGGGGTGGAGGGCTCTCAGACTTATTCTGCGGGGGGGCCTCATGTGTTTCCGTTACGGGCCTGTATGGACCCCAAAGAACCCTTATTTTTTTGAGTGTAGGTGTCAAAGCTCCCGTGTTGGCTGGGAAATGCATGTATTTGACCCTTCTATTGAGATCGCGAGTAACGTTTCTCAGTTATTATTCTCGACATCCACCAATCCGAAACTATACTTTTTAAGTGCATGTCACCAGGTTGCCTGCATCAAATTCCAATATACCAGATAGGATGCCAAGAGCATGCTCTACAACATGGGATTTCCATTTATATCTACAGTGAAAGCTGTTCACATGTAAAGGGGTTTTATAAACTCATCTTAATTCTGTGCTCAATAGTTTCATTTTATTACTATTTTACACATCATCCAATAAATGTTCCAGGACAACTGTTTCAATTTCCATGCAAGTGTTCACTTTTACTCAGTTTCCATGACTTTTCCAAACCTGGAAAAGTAAATTCCATGTTTTCCATGGTTTCCAGGTACCGTGGGAACCCTGATCTACCTGAACGAACACAACAAATGAAATCCCTCGCACGGCTTTTGTAACCAAACAATTTTCCACAAGTCTTTGCGTTTTTGACATGCCGCACTGCATGCTACCCAAGGGTGCTGACACTGATTATCTAGCTGTGCTCCGACTGCGTGATATGAGTATTAGTTTTTGGTCAGCTTTGGGACAAAATGGTTGACATTTCAAGGTGAAATTGCATGAAATTGCGCATGGTATTTCAGAAGGATACGGAGCCCCTAGGGACATGAAAAAAAAAAAGAGAAAAAAAATAAATAAATCTGAAATGTTCTCGTGCGCACGAGATCCTTTCTGGTGCGCACGAGATCCTTTCTGGTGCGCACGAGATCCTTTCTGGTGCGCACGAGATACTTTCTGGTGCGCACGAGAAAGTATCTTCTCAGACACTGTTACTTGCAGGCGAGGTGGAGGCTCAAAAACCACATTATTTGGTGGCCGTTGGATCACCAATAAAAACTGTGCGAGTTGCAGCATATTGCTGCTGCCATCAACTGTGCCAGCGATACCCCGAGTCGAGATACAATTTGAAAACAAAATCGTTTTGTTATGAACAGTATTAAAGTTTGAAATGATAACGAGGACGTAAAGTGTTGCGATTGCGCCGGCGCTTATAACTGTATTTCCAGTTTTTGACATGATGATATATGCACATTATTAAATACATATATTTAGTTATACGCTGTGTTCTGCAGTTATCTAAAGGTAGGATGCATGATGTTATCCTGTATTCCATGCAGTCAGGGCATCTCCTGCAACCATAGTGGACCATGTGATGTTGAGATGTTGAAAAAAATAAAAAATAAATCCGAAAGTTTCTCGTGAGCACCAGAAAGTTTCTCGTGCGCACCAGAAACTTTCTCGTGCGCACCAGAAAGTTTCTCGTGCGCACCAGAAACTTTCAGATTTTTATTTTTTTTTTTCATGATTTTTTTTGCTTTCTTCATGTCCCTTTAGGGGCTCCGTAGAAGGATGTCTGCCTGTTTAACTAAACAAGTAGGCCTAATCAAAATAATGACAGGCCACAAGACTGTGCCTGGAATCGAACCTGTGACCTTGCACTTTGTATGACACCATTTCAACCCATTGAGCTACCCTCAAGGATGAGAATATGTGGTCAGTTACTGTACATAAAAAAGGAAGACGTTTCTCCGTCTTCTTAACGAATCTAGGAAACCCGGCCAATGAATATAATTAAATGTATAATGCAATATCATTGACGAATAAAAACGAGACGAAATGTAGTTTACAAAATAAAAACAAACAAAATGTTAAGGTTATTTCATCTTGTTTAGTCGCGTTATTATTATTAGCTAACTCATGAGGCTGTGCTTAATGTGTCTAATTTTCAAGTTAGCTTTAGACGTCAGCTTTAAAAGTTAGTGAGACAAACGTGTGTGACTAGCATGTGTGTGTTTCAGGGTTCGTACGGTCATGGAAAACCTGGAAAAGTCATGAAATTTTAAAATGGTTATTTCCAGGCCTGGAAAAGTGCTTGAAAAAAATGTAATCCCAAAAGTTTTGGAAAAGTCATGGAAAGTTGTTATAATCATATTTTCATGTTGTTCATTTACGCTGAGTTTTAAATAATTCACATGCATTTAAAAGAAATACGTTCAAAATATAAGCAGGCATACGCTCTCATACTAACTGAAAAGTTAGATGGCCATAGCAACAGTAACTCAGAGAAGCGCAAGGGATAATTCAAAATGCCAGGAAAGTGTAGCTTTAACGATGCTTGGCTACAAATGGAAAGATACGTTAAACAGACAAAGACCCGGGACGAGCAAAATGTTGATTGTGTGGTGGAAAATCATTCGGCATTTCAAACATGGGAGAGGCGGCATTAACTAGCCATTCCAAAGGTAGCAAACATCAGAGCGCTGCTGCTAGCAAAGCTACAGCAGCCCGGTGATGGTTGCTAGCAGCACCCATCACCGGCTTTTTCACCATAGCGAGGTCCACTGGCTGCTACGCCTAGCAGCAGGGGTCGATAACTGATGCTGTGACAAAAAATGAAGCCCTAACTGCGGAGGAAATGTGGGCTGAAGGGGCTTATTTTCCCGACTATGACCGGCGTTCTATACATTATGCCGCTTATTACACGGCTACTTGCCAAAAAAATTTACTTAACACAGTGTGTCTTTTTACAATTTATTTTTTACCGTTCGTAGTGTTGATCAGCAGAAAAATAGTTGAAACGTTGAACTTGATAGATGAAACGTTGTTCAACTTCATAGATGTTGAACATTCTGGCTTCAAATCAGCTGACGTCGCTAAGCAACGGAGTACGCTGGGGTTGAAAAGTTACCGGACTGCTTGCGGAGTGCTACAAAAGATGTGAATCCAAGGCAAAAAGGCCACTTCCCTTGACAGCGGTCAAATATGCATAGCAAAGTTCAAATGTCAAATTGTTCACCGCAGAACATTGGGAAGCCCCATTTAAGTGAATGGAACATTCTACAGTATTACGAACAGCCGTGTAATACAACTTTTTAACGTATACACCAAGATTTCACAAAAAGTTTGGTCATGGAAATTTGATTTAAAGTCATTGAAAAGGCATGGAAATCCGTTGGTCAAAATGTGTATGAACCCTGGTGTTTGTTTGTGAGAGAGTGTAAAGTGGGTTACCATGTGTGACTAGTGTGTGTAGCTACTGTTTGTTTGCGTGTGTATTTGTTTGTATGAGAGAGTGTAAAGTGGGTTCTTAGTTCCTACCTGACTGACTGCATGTGTACTAAGCATCCCTTGTTGGCCAAATACTGTAGCTAGTTTTGTCATTCACATAGCAATCAAACTAAACTGATTTTGCCATCAACAACATGACTTTGAATACCTTATTCTAGGCCTACATGAAACAAATTGTTTTTGCATTAACATGCCTCTTGAGAATACTGCTTAGACTACTTCTGTTTTGATTAAAATGAGACTAAAATACAATTTTAATCGACTTAAACTAGACTAAATGTCATCAGTTTTTGTCAACTAAAAATAAACAAAAATAGTCATGGATAAGTCTGACTAAAATAACACTGAAATGCTCAGACTTTTCGTCGACTGAAACTTGACCAGACTAAAAAGAGTATGAACGTGACTAAAACTAATAAAAACTCAAATGACAGCTTGACAAAGACTAGACTAAAAACTAAAATTAAAACAGGCTGCCAAAAACAACGCTAGGTACTTCAGAAAGATGTCATCCTGTTGAACTAAACAGAATCAAAATTATGACAGTCCTAAAGACCATGGCTGGATTCCAACCTACAACCTTATACTTTACATGTCACCATCCCAGCCCATTGAGCTATTCTCAGTGTTCAATATTGTCAGGTTAAGTTACTGTACAAAAAAGTTTACTTTCTCCTGTGGTAAGCATTGTTAGATTCAGCCAAAGTTGAAACTGCTTGTACATTTCCTATAAAAACGGGAGGACTGGGTTGCTGCTGTAAAGAATAACTTACTCATAGTTTTTTTAAAGGTTGTTTGGAGTGCCATAACGTGTCATGGAAGAAAATTTCAAATCATGCCTAGCATCAGTGGGGATGTGTCCTGGCTTCAGTTACTGAAATGAATTTGTGCAACAGGCAAGGGATCCACCTGAACAATCAATTTACTTCATTAGAAATAACCATTAGAGTTATCTATACCATGCGTAGACTACAAGTAGCTAGCTACTGTGGTGAACCTGGCTTGTTTTGTAGTGGTTTACAGTCTCGCTAAACAGATGACCGGAGTGTTGTCATGAGTTCAAATAAACACGTATTGCTATGTTTTACAACCAGAGGATTGATTGGAAGACTAGAAACCATTTTGTCAGAATAAAATGTCTCTGACTGGTTTTGAACCTACAACCCTTTGCTTATCAGCACAACATCTCAGCTATTTGAGCCATGCCCAGGCATGGATTATACAAGGTTCAGTAATTGCAAGATAAAAAAAAGCTGTTTCACCAATGGCGAGCATTGTCAGATTTGGTCCAAATTCAAACAGCTGTAATTCAGTCATATTTTCACATATCAAGGTAAAACTTTCCATGGTACTTCAGGGGTGTGTCACCTTAACCCTTGTGCTACATTCGGGTCAAATGACCCAAAAGTTCATGACGAACCATCGTTGTGTTTACCCACTTTTACCCAATACAAAAACAAATAAAAATAATTTTCTGAGACAGCCCAACGGTGAAAAGAAAATGCTTAACTTTTTTTTTGTATACGGTAAAGTTGTCGCAAGACAACGGTGGGTCACAATGACTGATGGGTCAGAATTACCCGAAGATAAATGAAAGCATTTTAGGTTTGAAAAACCATCATTCAAAAATACATTTGATTTATTGACACAAATGTGTACATTTGCATAAATACACCCCTTGCAGCCATTTTGTATTTGATTCTATAGGGGTTATGCGCAACATTCTTCCGGGTTCTACAAAACAGATGCAACTACTTCCGGCCGGCCGCTTTTGAGGTAAACACAGCGTAGTAAAGGCCACCTACTATAGCCGGTGTTTAAAGGAGCTACCCTTAATTACAATTTCCCATGTACACAGGATTGCCAAATGGACTTCCAGAGTCCCGAGTACCCTGTTAGGCAAAGTATTTACGTTTCACGCCTCCTCCTTTATTCATAATTATGAAGGTATTATGTATATTTAGCTAATGGCACCGGATATAGCGATTGTGTTAGCTAACATGACAGTAAGCTAGTTAGTTTAGACTTGTATGCTATCGGTAGTTTAGCCTTTTTTTTTGTTGCTCGCAGACGATTAAAACAGTCAAACGAAGACTGTACCTGTAGAAGTCCAAGTGGACTCAAAGAATGCAGTGTGTGGCAATCAACTGCAACAACTACCAGTGTGACAGTATTTATTTACAGGTCAATTTTGTCGGTAGCGTAATCTTATACACCTACTAACTTAAAAAAAGAAATTGGCCTAGTAGTAGGCTAGTAAACGTAATTCCTTCTACGAACGGTAGGTCCTAGCTATAGAAACCAGAATAATGATATGGATATGACACTAACTTAAAATGTGCTTCTTAAATTAATTTGCTGAATTCATATATTTCATTGATAACTTAGCACTAGTTGTGTAGCTATGTAGCCTACTGTAACGTTGTGGTTAATAGAGCTAGCGTTAGTGCTACCTCCTGGGAAACGGTCTAACGTTAGGCTATTATAACGTTATATGAACTCATCACTTTATTCCTGTCACACTTAGCCTAATGTAGAGAGTAATACAACTTATAAAATCCTTGAACTTCCCTGTCAATATAAGTTATTTGGATCACCTAGCGCTGCAGATGTGTACAGAATTGAGAAGCGGAAACGATTACATTTGTTTTCCGGTTCGAACGCTGAGTGCTCCGCTAACCCCTATTGCTTTAGTAACGTTTTTAAATACGTCAATGATACATATCTGTAAAAAATCTCAAGTCAATTAGACCTTTGGTTCAAAAGAAGAGGAATTTTTAAGGTTTTCCAAAATTATCACTGTACAGGAAAATCCATCATGGCGGACCTTATGGGTCCTTGAGGCTTTTTTGTTCCGCATGAAAAATGAGGCATGCACACCAAGTTTCAGAAGAATTGGAGCAATGTGGTGGAAATTTACATTTAGCAGACGTCTCTTCTCCAGAGCGACTTAAAGTAAGTACAGGGACATTCCCCCGAGGAAAGTAGGGTGAAGCGCCTTGCCCAAGGACACAACGTCATTTGGCACAGCCAGGAATCGAACTGGCGACCTTTGGGATTACTAGCCCGATTCCCTAACCGCTCAGCCACCTAACTCCCTATGCCATCACTTTGAAAATGTGACTTTTGGGCATGGCCTCTGGCGCCCCTTATGGTCCGATGTAGCCCATATTTGGTGTGGGGGTACCCTAATAATAAGAATAGGTAGAAACACTTAAGGTGGCTTCGCCGCTTGGCCACCAAATACAAGTCTCCTGTAACTCTCTCAGTCTATTAAACAACAAACGTCTTTTACCTCAATAATGCTCTTTGGATTGGCTGAACAGAATGTCAGTTAAAACTGCAGAAGCTTTGATTGGTGGGAGAACGTCCTCTGGAAGTAGTATTATTTACCATGCAAGGCTATGGACGGGTGGTTCGGCCACCAGCTGCTAGGTTTTGTATTGAAGTCAATGCAGCCGTCGGCTAGCCGTCCTCCGGATGTACCATGGTTCTGTCACAGACAGTGCTGTTGAGTTACCAAAGACCTTAATTTCAATATTGTGTATTTTTATGAATGTATCGGTGACAAATTAATATATTTAGGATCATTTTATCTAAAACGTCTAACTTTAAAAAATGTTCACAATTTATAATTTTAAGAAATGTCACTGAGGAGGATGATTTGGCTGATGAGTTGATGGGAGACAGGTGTGGAGACCGAGGCAGTTTGAGTGGGGAATTGGAGCCAGAGACCATAGCCACCCACCCCAGGGAAACACAGACACAAAAATCCCTAGGGGGCAGAGGTAGATTTAAATGTACCTTTTGCATAAGGCTTCCCCATGTGTGACTAATGTAAGACTGACTGAGATAGACAGTCATGCAATGTATTTTGGGTGAAATAAGACGCTTTGTGAAAAAATGTACAAAACGGTATACCAAGCAGCGACACTTGACAGCGGAAGATCACCATATTTACCCCTGCTTAAAACTTATATGTTGGAGGAATAAAATACTGAAACAGTTGTATTATGAAACAGTAAACTAACTAATTTGTATGCGTTTTTAAAGCCTTTTAATTGAATCCCAAGGCTACTTTCATCAACAACTCTGACACAGATGAAGAGCATCATTGCAATGATTTATGTTGTCATCTACTCACTCGTTTAATAAAATGGCTTAATTTTGTCTGCAGTTAAATGAACAAACTTCATTCCTGTGTTATGATTGACACACTAACAGATTATTGACATAACAACAAAGCTCTTACCTTGGGCTTAGCCAGGGGGAATTAATTTCTAAACGCAAATTAAGTCAGTATTAATATTCATGCAACAGACAAGCTTAATTAGACTATTAGACCAGACTAATCCTGGGGCTATTGTGTTGTCCAGTCAGGAGTCCAAAATGCCTGAGGTGGGGAAATATATATTTATATATATATATAAATATATATATTTTTTTCTTGACAAATTAATATGCACTTATTGTTAGAGGGTGTTCATAAAATTGTTTTATTTTAGATTTTGTATGACAAATAAAAACTAGAGGGGGTTGTGCTTGCAGGGCTGGCCCAAGGCATAAGTCAACTAAGCGGCTGTCCTGAAATACCTTGCAACAGCATGTCATGAACATTCTCTTGTGTTGCACACTTGTATAATTGAATATACAATTATGAAATTAATTGATTTCAAAAGATATAGCGAAGAAACACTCAGCCATAGGTTACACGAAATCGCATAGGAAACGAATGTTTCCATGTTATGTTACGCGTATTTTGATCGTATTGTCTGGGATAACAGCGACGTTCTTAGTATACATTTTTTATATGTGGTGTCAGAAGGAGCTGTGATGTCTTGGAAAATACGGCTATTGCCTCGAAACAACCCCAAATACGTGCATAGTAGCCTACATTCGAGTACTGTCTATGGGAACCAGTTGAATCAGAAGAAGCCAAATCAAAATGTTACCTGAAGGCCAACTTAGTTAAGAAATACCTACGATTTAGCAACATTTTGTGAGCTAGTAGCCTATAGCTCGCGGTGTAAATCAACGCACTCTGGTGCGTACATATTTTTACTCTAGTGCGATCGAATCCCACTTCATGCGAGCCTGCAAATGTTTTATTTTGTCTCCATTTGTTTTGTCCCGAATGGTAGCCTAATGTAGTGCGCACGTAGCCTATAGGCCTACTTTCATATTTGCCGCAGCAAATATGAGATCCGACTTGAAAATCGCCAGTGATATGTTTGTGAATTTGCGACGAATCTGTTGATAGAGGCAGACTGATAAATGTACGCACAGCTGGGGAACCAGTTAAATTGGGAACCAGTTGGGACGTAACACCGGCCCTGCTTGCTTATGTTGCAGATGGGTCAGTTTATTATGAAATAAGCTGAACCCCCTTTGAAACAAACTATTCTAACAAAGTTGTCACCAGCAGTATTTTTCTAATGTAGGCTAATCGCAATTCAAACAGTGCCATCTGCTAACTTAAAATATGCCCCCCAAAACGTGAATAAGCTTGACATTTATTTAGGGGAAAATCGCAAATTGAAGAAAAGTTCACTGGTAGCGATCATTGTCAGTAACAACGCAAAATGCGATGTAGTCCTGTGTGGAGAAGCTGACCCCGGTAAATTGTAGGCTACCACTAGGGGACAGCGGGGGCGAAAGTAACACGGGACGAATGTAACAAAGCGATTTTCTCAGAGCCCTGACTTCATTTGCTTTCCATGTTATGACAGCACCTTCAGCATGCAACCATTGATGGAACTGCCAAATTTCATGTGATTTCGTCATCGTTTGCCGCTGTTAGGTGCGGAAAGCACTTTTCAAGTGCGCAAAGTAAATTACTGAGGCGGTCCTTTTTTTGCTAATTAGAAGTTGTGTTTCCCGTTTCATGTGTCACAGTCACAGATCAATCTACAGGTTATTTAGTGCTCTAACACATTCTGAAAGTTGCCTTGTCAGAGTTTATCAGTATAAAAGTAAATCTGGTTTAAATGTCAGGAGTTCCTGTCGGAACGAAAGTAACACTTGTTACTTTTGTCCCGCCGCTAATGCAATAGTATGTGGTGAATTTCTGTTTGTGGAAAGCATTTATTAAAACATGTTTATGTCATATTATATCAACAGAATATGCCAAGAGTGAGGGTCAGAAAGACAGACAGTAAAAAATGATAATAAATATTTGATGCAACTGAAATGTAAAATTCATTTTTTGTTTGCAAAACTAATGGACAAAATATGTTTGCAGTTACATATTAACAAGGTCATAGTCAGGTATATGTAATAAAAACCAGAGTAACACAAAAAATCTAGCTTGTATCGTTGTGTTACTTTTGACCCACCCCTGTGTTACTTTCGTCCCAACTGATGGAGTCGAAAGTAACAATGTACAACTTGTGTTCAAAATGAAATTATACTGAAGTTGTTCGACATTTGTACAAAATGCCATCTGGTATTGATAGTCCACACTTATAAGTTATAGACTCAAGCAAAAATAAATCTATGTCTAAAACATTCTCTTTTAAAATTACGTTTTTCTGAAAAATGGTACTTTCGCCCCCGCTCTCCCCTACTAGACTACTGCTGTGTTTGTCTGTGCGTTGCTCGAATTCGATTGAACCTTCCGTTGTACTGTTTAGGCTGAAATTATTATTTTTCATGAACAGATTGACAAAGTTTAGGCTGTGGCAATGAAGGTTAGATAGTTTCACCTATTGAAAGACTTTTGATTTAGTAAGGGGAGTGCCGAACATGTTCTGGCACTGTTTGACTTCCTAAACAGCTGTGGAGTTGTTTTTCTTTCTAGTGTGTCTTGTGTACAGCATTGCTGTGAGCTACACTGGTTTGAAACCACAGGTAATAATAATTTCACCAACAAATAATTTACTTGTAAACTAATGTCATAATAAATTCTACAAGAAAATGTATTTGTGAACACACTGTTGTGTGTTGCCCGGGCAACAGAGGCTAATGTCATGATGCTAATGCTTCATTCAAATAGTAGTCTACTGTTTCCGAAAGTAGATGTACTTCCTTAATAATATCAGTTTATTGTACATTACACTTCACAATTGTGTTTCATATCACAAAGTAAAATTAGTAAATAGTTATCATCCTGGCAGGGTGGATTAAGGTGGTCAGGGGCCCCTAGGCTGCCCCCCCCCTCCCCCACACACACATTGAGACAGCCAACTGTACAGTGTTTTCTTTACATTCCTACAGTGCTAGAATCAGCCCTAACGCGTGAGTTGTAAATATTTCTCTATATATAATATGTTTTACTGAGGCAAAATCACAACATCAGTGGCGGAAGAAGTATCCTTAAAAGTACTAATACCACACACTAGTACCAATACCACTAGCGTTAACTCTTCCAAATTCGCTGAAATATTACTGATGGCCGATGCTAGCTGGCAGTCCTCCAGTCTTTGACTGGATGAAAATTCAGCAGCCTTGAAGTTTCCATTCAATTTCGGGATATGTTTCAGGATATCTTCGTCACGTTGTTCTTTTAACTTTTGTATTTTGCGTTTTTGTGCTTCACTTTTAGACTTTCTTTTGGTCATTCTGCCACTATGCCATCTAGCAGTAGCAGTGAGTAATTAATATGATTGACAATATTTGACCAGCAGCAGGTGATTGGACAGATGTGACCCAAGTCACATCTACCCAATCACTTGCTAATTAAAAAACTTTTCTTATGGGCCAATTAGGGTCTTTATTTTGTTCCCGCTGAAGTACATTTAAAATATTAAAAAACAATCCGGCCAATCCCCCTGCACACATGGGGCCCCTAGGCTGCAGCCTAGGCAAGCCTGTGCATTAATCTGCGCCTGCATTCTGGCCTCTTTGCTTGTGGCGTTTCTGCGGCTGCCTTGCAGTAAAGCTATAGTTAGCCTAGCTATCTCCCAGATATTCTGCTACAGGTACACATGTTTTCATGACGTTGGTAACGTCAGTGACTGTGGCTTGCAAGTTAGCCACCGTTAGCTTAACTTTTCGCCACAAAAACATAGTTTAAATTTAAACCATGCAACGGAACGTAAATAAAAATACAAGTAACACAATCGCTACCAAGACAAACTTTTTGACACCGATGTTGTCTATGTAGTCAAAATATTGAGGCATCCTTAGGGGTAGGAAAATAAATAATAATAATGAAAATATATATGAGAGAACAATGGTTGTGCTCTCGCAGAAGGCTTTAGCACACCCAATTACCCGTAAATTGTTTCATTTCTATCATGCATGTACTCCAAGATAAACAAGTCTATTAGATTTCCATTGTCACTGGTCTTACCAGCAGTGATACGTTTGTTAATAGCAGTGGCTATTAATCATTATTTGTGTAATTAGCATCCGCCATTGTAGCAACCTTCCAATAAACAAATACAATACAATGCGTCTTTGCTAATGGGTGTGGCTTGACTGAAACGAAGTGACAATAGCCAATAAAACCAAAGATGCTAATCAAACTCAACCCCCACCACGCCCCCAAAACACGAGTAGAAAACATGCCTTACTTTGCTGACAAATGAGTATAGGGCTGTCCCCACTCAGTCGACTAGTCGATTTTCTGGTCGATATGCACTTGGTCGACAACATTGTTTTTAGTCGAGCTGCCGTATGGCAGTGTGAGATCTGATTCCCGCTCGTGTCATCATTGCTGAATTAATGAAATGTTCTACAGAATTTGTAGATTATATTATTTAAGACAAATAAAGAGGCAACTCAAAAATGTATAATTTAAAAGAAAAGGTGTTACTATTTTCCCTTTCGTTGATCTGCGGTTTGTTTTGGTTTGGTATTTTGCACACGGCACGAGCACAATTGGCTGCAGAACTACAAACTCTGCCATAGCCTACTTTGTCGGTGTTATTCGTCAAAATGGCAGCATTTCATTAAAGTGCATTTACATTTAAAAAGTACCGGGTGACTCGAAAAACGTTGAATGCAAACTCTGCCAAGAACGGTTTATTTTTCATAGTTTAACGTTGAATATGATGTAGCCTACCACCTGAAAAACGTAAGTTGGCCTAGCCCTACTTCGGTCATGCTAACGCGCTGGGTTGAAAAATGAATATGCCTATTATAAGAATCACATCCAAATCGAATGACATTATCTTCTCCGGCCAAGACAACAAAATATTTCTCTGTTGCACCGTTCTCCACTCAGCTTCTACGTAAGTTCACATGCTGCAAGTTCAGGCAGTGATTAAGCGCGCTCTGATGATTTGCATGTTAAACAAACAATATTTTTTATTTGTAGTACATTGTAAGAGATACTAAATACCATCGTTATTCGGTTACAACAGGACTGGTGATACGAGTCTTATTATTAGTAGGCTATAAGCGGCAGAATCTGCAATGTCCAGCAGCCATTGAGTCAGATCGCAATTTTTTCAATTTTTTTCTTTTCTTTTTTTGCGTTTCTAATTTCGAATAGTCGATTTTCAGACGTTTCAGTCGAGTCGACCAAATAAAATCTTAGTTGGGGACAGCCCTAAATGAGTATTTAGTGAATCTAAAACTGTTGTTTAATATAGAGACTTTTCAAATATTGAACTTGACTAATTTGACCAAAAATTGCAACATGGCCAACAGACCTTTTGGGTCACAATGTATGAATATTTGAGTTCCTAATGGTGTGGCAGTCCGGCAAAGAAATGCACTATACACACTAACATAAACCTTTTCAGGTAGCTTGCTGGTCATTTATTTTGATGACAGGTCGAATGAAATGTTACACAGTTAGTTTATTTGCATGACTAGCACTTCGGCATATTTTCTGAACTTGAAAATGTGGCTGCTAGGACTCATTTTGTTCCTCTCAGACTTTAATGGTGGAATAGCAGACCCATTTGCTAAAAGCCCAAAAAGGTACTGTATTGGAAACAAGTAGTTCCTAATAGTTTCTTCCCTGTTCTCTCTCTCTCTGTCTCTCTCTCTCAGGCACTAGTCTGTTACAGGAGGTAGTCTATTTAGTAAGCCAAGGGGCAGATCCGGATGAGATTGGCCTTATGAATATTGATGAGCAGCTGCCTGTTCTGGAGTACCCCCAACCTGGACTGGACATCATACAGGTAGTGTATAGTGCCTATAGACCACTAAAGCACTGTACCAAACAGTGTTGAGTAACTTTTGTGTTTTTACTCTTAAATTATTATCTAATATTGAAATTATTAAAATTATTCTATGAATAATCTATGAAGTTCAACGTCTTTGGCGAACTATTTCTCTGCGGATCAACAATACGAATGGTAACAAATACATTGTAAAAAGACACACTGTGTTAAGTTATTTTTGTTGGCAAGTCGCCGTGTAATAAGCGGGATAATGTATAGAATGCCGGTCATTAGCGGGGAAATAAGCCCCTTCATGGCGAAACAAAACTGGCGAAAACTCAGTTTTGCGTCGTGCCCAACAACTCCCCTTACCTGTTCTAAAATCAGCGCAAACCACGGCCTCTTGGGGCTTATTGCTTAATTATCCCTTACAAAAGAAACATTCTAATTTCCTGCGCTTTCAAACAATCAGTGGAGTGTGGATAGCAACGGCAGCTAGCTTGCCTCTAGCAAACTGCTTTTGAATTAGCCATCTCCCCCCACATTAATATCGAACTTATTTACGTTTTGGGGGGCATATTTTCAGTTAGCAGACGGTACTATTTGTAGGGAAGACAAACGTTCTGCTCTTAATGTAATCACAACGGAGAGTTCCAAGCGTCAACAAATGCCAAACTGAACTTATTGCTCATTTAACATTGTGATAAAAAACACAATTGTGATATTTAATGTACAGTACGATGTACGCTGATATTATCAGTACATTTACTTTCGAAAACAGTAGTCAATTTTCGTTTGATGACTGAGTCGTTAGCGTAATTAGCCTCTGTTTAACGACATATACGATAGCGGTTTGTGATACATCCGTTTTCAATCGTTAAAATAATCAACATGCCTCACATATCGATGAACCTTTTATGATTTATTATGACATTATATTACTAGTAAACAATTCATGGGTACAATTGTCCTTATATACCTGTAGTTTTAAACCAGTGTAGCTCACTGTAATGCTGTACGCGACGCGGTTTAGAAAAACTTTTACTGTCGCCAAACGGCGACAGTATAATCTCGGCACTCTCCTTACAAAAATCAAAATTCCCAGATGAGTTTTTCAATTGGTGAATCAACCTGTCACTCAAATTAGAGCCAATCCCTGTGTGAATACCATCCCGTATGTGGCACAGAGGTTTTCCCATTTTAAGAGGTCTGTAAATGGCTGAGAGCACTTTGAGCCATTGCCTACTAACCTGAACTTCAATGCTACAGCCTCAATTTGATGTCATTGTGTTCATGAAGGTCTCCTCTACAGGACTGTGAAAACCGCGAACATTTCCCAGCTGGGGGATTTTTTATAATCGAGCTTATGTCCTAGGAGTGCCCCTGTTTAAGAGCTACATTTTGAGTGCTAACAAACTCCCCATTGCTCTACCCAGCCAGTTACTAGCTTGCCACGAGCATTCTTCTCCCTGCTTCACTAACAAAATATGGACAGATGTGCCTTGTTTTCGCTCATTTAATCCGATCGCCCTTAAAATCGGTTAACATATAGTGGAAACGTACATCTACAAATCTGTGGTCTCAAATATACATAAAGATGAACATTTTTTTATTCCAGCGCGTTCAAACAGTCCCCTCAGTAAAGGTTGGCTAGCAACTTACAGCAGCAGCCTGGCCCAGACAGGTGGGGGGAGGGGCACAAAAGGCAGACTTAATAGTGCTATTTTGTTCCAACTCATTTTTTAGACAACTCATTCATTTGTAGCAGAAAAACATCTAAAAACATTCAAGCTAGTAGGCCCGAAAACTAGGATTGATCCAATGCCTGTGTGAATACCGTCCCGAATGTGGCACTGGCGTTTTAACAGTTTAAGACGTCTGTAATTAGCCGAGTGGTCTTTACACCCTTGGCTACTAACCTGAACTTTAATGCCACAACCTTAACTTGATGTCAATCTGTTCAGAAAAATGTCCTCTACAGGACTGTGAAACCGCAAAAATTTTCCAGTTGGGACATTTGAGATATTTGAGTTTAAGTCCGATGAGTGCCTGCAACCATTCACTGCAACGCTTCATGGAACTCGACTCGGAATCTGAGCTTCAGGGACGCTTGACAAAAAAAGACAACATTTGGCGTGTCAAGCATTTTAGAATTGTTAATGTGATGTGTTCCCTTCGTATTTAAGACGAAATACTTCACAAGCAAGAGGTTTGTTAATGTAACTGTATACATATCTCACTCATATTGGCTAATCAGCTAACATGTTAAAGTAGTTTACATCCAAAGTCGCTGTTGTAAAACTAGCCTCTTTTTCACAAACTGCTGATTAACGGAAGTAGCTTCGAGGTAAAATTCAAAACCTTTAAAAACGTCTACATTTAGAAAATGTTGTTGATATTATTGTGCACACGTATTTCAATATCGTAAATATGTCATTTAATTCCATAATTTCACCAGGAATAACTAATAAAAACGTATTTCAGGAAAAACGCTCAAACGGGTTTGTCCTCCCTACTATTTGAATCCCAATTCCATCTGAACTGCCAGTGACAACGTTGTTACAGTGGCTGGTTTCAAAGGGGGTTCCTTGTTTCAAAGGGTGTTCTTAATGAATTATGCAATATGAGTAGGCCAAATGCTTGAAAATATCACTAGAAGGGAAAGCGGACCCACCTGCATCAGAAGCAAGCAAGCACACCCTACGATTTCCCCAGAAATTGTACCCTCTCTAGTTTAGATTGAGATAGGCCTATGCCTGATGCCTAAACATTTGAAATCACAAACTAGGCTAGCCATAGGCTACGTTTAACGTGGCGTGTAGGCTTTCAAATCATTGTTCATCATCGTTTAATGCATTAGGCTAAATGTTGTAGCCTATGGAGGCTATTTAAGTTGATTTTCTTTCAATGTTGAACATATTGAACTGATGAGAATAAGAAAATGAGAATATCCGTAGTAAATCATTGTTTTCCCGTTGGGTCAGTTTTACAGGAAGGTCTGATTAAGCACCAAGTCACCCTAAGCCTGACAGTTAGCCTGCCCCAGACCAGACTAGTTTCGCAGCCTAAGTTGCCATAGTAACCGAGTTTGAACTACGTTGAGCTAGTTTTATGGAACCGAATGAACTAGAAATGAGTCTGACTAACTGACATAAGTCTGGCTTATTCGGTAAACTCGCTTTATGGAACAGGCCTCTGGTCGTCAGCTTCCCTTCCATAGTCAGACTCATTCCCACCAGAGATGAGCCCAATGAGGGTGGTGTCAGGGGCGTCGTTAGACCCTTTTTACTGGGGCTCGTGCCCCAGTAAAAAGTGTACTGTATTTTAGGCTGGGAACGAGTTACAAAAAGTTACAAAGACATTCTAAAAAGCCTGGTATTGCAAGGAATCGTTATTACCGAGAGGCATTTAAATAGAATTTTGAGAGCCCGGACGCTTTATCGGCGAAGTTACGACTTAACAATCTGTTAATATTTGAACTCATCCTGATAGCTATTGTTAGCTATAATTATAATCCTTCATGCTGATCCATATTGATATTATCTTGTCAAACTGTAAAGACTACAACTGCTACAATACTTATGTTCATAACATTTAAACCTATGTGTTTATGTGTTGTTGGCATTCTGCTTTACAGTTACAGTTTTTCACTTGTTAAAACACTAAACCCCATTCTCTGAATCAAATGTTCAGGGAACTAAACCAATTTGTCAAATCAGACACTCTTTTGGCAAAACTCTAAACACATTTTCTACTGTGATGCACTTGTGCTGCAAAATGGTAAACACAGGCGGCAAACAGTAAACACAACTACAACACAGTTGTCATCTGTAAAACACAATGACTCAAAATTGTTCACACTCGTTTCTAATGCTGGTTTGGGACAATGTCAGCTTTCACCGTGGCGTCCGTGGACTAGAACAGTTCAACATCAACCAGCCATTTTTTACTGTAAATGTTTGCCTTCCACCATACAGCCCTTTTCTCAACCCAATTGAATAATTTTTCTCTGCATGGCGGAAGAAGGTCTATGACTGAAACCAATATACCAGGGTCAATTTCCTACAGGCAATGGATTGGCCTGTGGTAACATAGGTGTGGAGTGATTTCTAGGCTGGATCCAGCACACCAGAGGGCTTTTTCTTTGTTCTTTGTTGACAGTACTAAGTTGTGACGGTTACTATAATATTTACAAATTTACAGTATTTGTATAGCCCTTTTTACAAGCAATGTCACAGAGGGTTTCACATACGCCCATAGAACTGCCCCTCAGCCAACCTCGAGCTTCAAGGATGACAAGGAAAAACTCCCAGAAAAACTCACTCGAGGAGAACAAATTTACAGAAACCTTGGGATGAGCAATTCAGTGAGGGATCCCCTCCTCCAGAGACGGTTGGTGAAAGAGAGGCGCAGAACAGAGGCTTAACACAGTCATACATCAGGAAAGTGTCAATGGGTGTTGAAACACCAAAATCCAGTGTTTCAAAATCCATTTTCTTTATTGCTACAGTAAATGAATTTACTGTTTAAACATAAACAAATTCAAGTTCAAGTCTTTTATTTGTCAGGTACACAGAACAACACAAGATTAGACTGGGCACTGAAATTCTTAAGACAAGACAATTCTTCTTTACATGTAACTACATGCCCTGGATGCTGTGTTCTACATTTGTTTGTGTTGTGTCTAATGATTGCTCCATTGTGTTTATATATTGATTGGTTGTGTTTATGATCTGAAAGCATAGTTTGATTTTGAGCACAGGTTACATGGTTTAGGAGCGAGTGTTTGATTTTGCCAGAAGAGTCAGAGGTTTTGGAAATTTAGTTTGAATATTTGGTTTTGTGTTTACAGTTTTGAGAAAATGGTTGACTGTTTCAAGAAATGTATTTTAGCAATCGTGAAAAATTGTAATGATTCTGCATGCGCAAGGTGTCCTTAAATATATGAACATACAATGCTATGCTTTGAACATGTGGCAGTGTGTGTTACAAGTACTGACTGTTTTGAGTTTTGTATCTAGAGTTTAGAAAAAGGACATCAAGGTTCTGAAATTTGTGTCAAAGTGATTGTAAAAAACTGTAAGAAACCTTGGGAGGAGTAATTCAGTGAGGGATCCCCTCCTCCAGAGACGGTTGGCAAAACAGAGGTGCAGAACACAGGCTAAACATAGTCATACATCAGGAAAGTGTCAATCGGTGTTGAAACACCAAAATCCAGTGTTTCAAAATCCAAAATAAATTTTCTTTATTGCTACGTAAATGCATTTACTGTGTATACATAAACAAATTTGTTTTTACATGGAACTACATGGCCTGGATGTTATGTTCTCCACTTTTATGTGTTGTGTCTAATGATTGCTCCATGGTGTTTATATATTGATTTGCTGTGTTTATGATCTGACAGCATAGTTTGATTTTAAGCACAGGTTACATGGTTTAGGGGTGAGTGTTTGATTTTGCCAGAAGAGTCAGAGGTTTTGGAAAATGAGTTTGATTTTATTTTATTTTTTTACAGTTTTGAGAAAATGGTTGACTGTTTACCGGCATCAGCTAGTGTGTGATTTAAACTGTCTGTAAATGGTAACATACAATGTATCCATCTCTAACAAGGACAGTAGCACCCTGGATAACAACCGCACAGACTGGTAATAACAAGAAAAATCTATTGTTATGTTCAATTACAGTTTTTCAAAATTGCTAAAACACATTTCTTGAAACAGTCACCCACTTTCTCAAAACTGTAAACACAAAACCTAATCTTCAAGCACTATTTACAAAACCTCTGAATCCTCTTGCAAAATGAAACTTTCGCGTCAAAACAGATTTACCTGTGCTCAAAATCAAACACCCTCAAATCATAAACAAAGTGGTACAAATGATATACACTATCAAGCAGTCAGTTAACAATACACCAGACAGTTTGACGTAATCTCAAAACAAATTTCATATTTATCCGTTATTGTCTTTTGATGAACAAAAACATGTTCTATCATGGTAGTTCAAAATTGATCAGAAATTACTACTCTACTCTGCTCTTTGCATTGTTTTTGCTCTTTCTCCTCCTTGTACCTCTATACAGTACTGTACCCTGCATCTCACGACTCACAACTCACTCTTGTTCTTTGTTGGTATGAACCTGCAACCAGTCAAAATCTATTGAGCAGTCAGTACTGTTACTGTAACAAATGGAAAGCACAATGTTCAGGGCCATACAATTTGTTCATTGTACAGTATACAGCCTACAATGCACTGTACTACAGTATACAATACTACAGTAAAAAGGACAAAAATCAAAGGAATAAACATGTGATCAATGTGCTTCTTCTTGTCTTTGGGCTGGGTTAGGCCAGAGCACTTTGTCGACATCACAAGCAATATTTTCTTACCTTCAACAACCTGTTTGCTCTCTGAACTGGCATATATTGGTTGTGTCACATCATTTGAAACAAGTGAAATACATTTTGAGTGGTTGTGTTTAGTTAATGACATGTTTTCTCTATTTGTATTTGATTGTTGCCATTTGTGTTTACCAGTATGAATGACATGTGCATTAGAGTGCAGAGTGTGTTTAAAAATATGTAGTCCTGAAAGACTAGTGATCGGGCGATTTACAAATGTGCGCTTGCGCAACCTCACCGACAGGAGAGTTAGCCCTCGAAACTGAAAAACGAAAGGTTGATACAGAATGTAGAGTTTTTAACATTTTTAAAGACATGGACTTCTAAGTATCTGTCAAAAGTCAAAGCTGTGTTCTTAGTTTTGGAGAACAGGTCGCTGTGTTGAAGGATTATAATTTGAATTGGCACTAAGCGACTAAAGAACTAACGCGGACATAACAAGAACTTGACTGATTCAGTGGGCGCGGGCTGATGGTTAATGGTTTGCTAGTTAAACTGCAGGTCCCTGATCATCACCTGTCAGCTGTCCTTCGCATATCCACGTCAGACATTCTGCCAGATTTTAATGCACTTGTTCAAGCCCACTGGATTCCTCTCACAGAACAAAATTACAGTTTTTTACAGTCGCTAGGACACATTTCTCATACTTAAGTCACATTTTCAAAACTCTTCACACAGTGAGCACAACAGAAGTATATGTGGGCTAAACTGTGGATCATTTATCATTGTTTTGGCACAAAATGCATTAAATGACTACATCTTTCAAATTACATTCATTCTTTTCTCACTTCGACACAACAACTACCAAAACTCTATGTACCTACAGGCCAATTTGCAAATGCTAACATACTGTTTTCAAAACTGTTAAACTTCAGTTCAAAACAATAACATAATACAAAACTGAATAAGACAGAAATGTGCTAAATTTCTACAGTTATATTGTAATGAAATATATTTTGAATCAAAAAATAAAATGCTATGAAATGATCTCTACGGAAGGGTTGTGCTAGGTGAGGAAAGGGATGCAGAGAGAAGAAATCAGCCAACATTTGTATGGGACAATGTGGCATTTCACCACTCCCGTGCAGTCACCGAGTGGTTTGCAGCCCATCCCAGATGGTGACACTTTTCTTCCCACCTTACTCTCCATTCCTCAACCCCATAGAATAATTATTCTCCTCATGGAGGTGGAAGGTTTACTGTATGACCACCATCCACATGACCAAATGTACCTCCTGGACGCAATGAATGCTGGATGCCTGGACATTGCCAGGGATGGATCAGGCATGCCAGAAGATTCTTTCCTAGGTGTATTGCCCTAGATGACATAAGATGTGATGTGGATGAGAACCTATGGCCAAATGCAGAAGATTACAGTAGCATTGTTATTGTATCTGTATCAGTGGATGGTGTGTATACAAATTATTGTATTCTGGAATTAGTGAGAAAAAAAAGGAAAGATACACAACATATTGAAGCATACTGCATCATGTCTGATTCATTCCAGTAACATATATTGCAGTGAATTCTAAACAGTAGAGAGGTTTACATAAGACTTTGTAAAATGCTACCTGTTGTTAGTGATTTTTAGGTCATTGTTTTGTGGGTGACAAAGTATGTTTGTTGGCTGTCAACCTTTGCTAGTGTTATGGAAGAATTAGTTGATTTGAGACATGTATGAAGTGATTTGGTAGTTTCAGTGCATTTTGAATATGAAATTAACTGCTGTGCCGAGCTGAAAGTTGGTTAGGAGAATTGTGTGAAGAGTTTTGAAAAAGTGACCAAAGTATTGAGAAATGTGTCCTAGCGACTGTAAAAAACTAACTGGAAAAAAGTATTGCTTTTTGTAAAAAGTTGATCAATTGCATATCTTTAACATACAGCAAAACAACATTTCATGGTTTGTGAAGATTAACTAGATACAAATAAAATGAAACACTGATGTCATGATTATTTTAGTTTTTACTGTTACTTCGATGGTCTTTTCCTAGTTGACCAACATGTAAAATATTTATATAAAAATTTACAGAATATCCTTATTCTTTTGATAACCAGTAGCAGCTAAACAAAATATATACTTTACTGCTCTTTACAATGGGGGGAAATGAATAGTGAGCAGAATTAAGTTCAAGTTATTGTTGATGCGGCCCTCCAACACATTTCAAATTTCTCATGTGGCACCATGTCAAAATTAATTGTCTATCCCTGAGTTACGGAGCTGGGCCATGGAGCTAACCCATGGAGCTGGGATTTTGATGCTAGGGAGAGTGTGGCAAGCTGGTTTAGCCAAGGCCAAAGGGCAAGAAAGCCAAATTACAGGTGTTGACCATCTGAAGGGCATGCGACAGCAAGGGGGGACCCGCTATAAGACTTTGAGCCATGAAATGTTAGGTCAGTAGCACTTTCTATTTTGAAATGTTTTTTTTTGCTTGCAATGTTTTAGTTTGGCAGCTCAGTGAAGCACTGATCACAAGATTTTTATTTGTATATATAGTTTAATTGTGCTTCAAATAAAACCAATGATAACCTACACCTTGTTCTTGTTAAAGGTGACCTTGAAATTGTGGTGACGCAAGGAAAAATGTGGGTGCACCAAAATTTTGTGCTGGTGCACCTAAATAAAAAAGTTAGGCGCACCAGTGCAACCAAGGGAAAAAGTTAGTCTGGAGCCCTGTATTAGCATTGATGTAAATTATGTTCTGTGTACTTATTTGTTATGTTATGCCAGGTGCTGGAATTGTCTTGTCTTACAGTAAGAAAGTCAGTGCCCAGTCTTGTGTTGTTCTGTGTACCTGACAATAAATGATTTGAACTTTATATAAAAGCATCCAAAAACAGCATGTCATAGGATCTTTAAAGTCGCCGAGTACCAGGGAATTCAGATTTGCTCGCTCTACACTCAGAATCTGTTCAGATAGCACGTTTTGGGCCTCTTTAACGATGGACTGTGGACCCGGAGGCATGTAACATCCGACCAAGATGAGAGACGCGAACTTGCATGGCAAGTAGAAAGGTTTGCAGTTTTATTTAAAAAATTATTCCAGATCTATATTTAGTCATTTTTGAATGACTAAGAGAACAATGCTGAATCTTTCCCCTATTACGGCGTTTCGCTGCATGAACAATGTCTTTGATAATAATATTCACGAATTCTGCAGCTGGAAGCAGCAAATTGGGAAGTAAATCCATGGGAGTTGTTTCCCTGATGTTTAGAAGTTTGTCTCTTGTTAAGAACTCAGGGAATCCTGGCAGAACACTGAATTAACAGACAAAAACAAGACAATAACAGAGCATACCGATCGGCCGAGGCTGCCATCAGCGGGGCCATCTTGATCATTCTATCACCTTAGAGTGACCAAGGGCCTTCTTGCCCAGTTACTCAGTTTGGTTGGACTTCCATACTTGGTTCCATACTTCTTCCATTTCACAATTATTGAGGCCACTGTACTCCTGCCAACACTCACCTTTTGAATCTAGAAATGGTTCTGTACCCTGGACCTACCTTGACACAATTCTATCACAGAGGTCTACAGAGAGCTCTTCCTGACATGCAGTGTGTATTATTGGACTTTAAGTGTGTGCCTTTGTCCAATACATTTTATTGGCCACAAATGTACTCCATCAAGTTCTAGACACATCTCAAGGATAAGAAATGCAAACAGGCTGCACATTTTGCCCATACATGACCACAGTTTGGAGTGCCACAGCAAAGGGTCTAAATCTGTGGCAACTGCTGACTCAAACTATTGGGGAGTACAGGAGGAAAACGAACCCATGGCGTCTTGTTTTACACTAGTTGGTTTATTATCTCTACTTTGTTATGTCAAATTCAAAGTTATTTCATTGCCATGTGCACGGTAGCCTATACCCCAAGGTCATCCTGGACAATGACATTTTTCTGACACGGCTAGCACCAGCTACGTAGTGTAACATGTTCAGGTTAGTTATGTTCAAATGAAACATTAATCCGACAACCAACCTATTGAAAACCTACTGTAACTAGGGTAAGGTAATGCACCGGACGTTTATCCCCATTTTCCATAAGTAACACATATCATCATCATACTGTATAGCCTATCAATCAACACAAAGGATGTATATTAAAAAGGGGCCAGATGAAAAAGAGGGAAAGACACATCTAATAACTGTAGGCTCTAGATGGGAATGAACAACAACTTTAAGACAAAACACCCTCTGACTTTAAAAGGAAAATCTAGATAATGATAAAGTGACACTTTAATAATCACCAGCAAGCAAGTTTGATTGATGCCTTTTTTTCTCCTGAAGCTTATGTCAGCATTTTTATGCTCCTTGTTTTTGTGATGCCGATGTTTTTAAGGTTACAGTACCCTCCATACTGTTGCACTTAATTTGCACATTAACCGTGTAGCCCAGAGGCTGAAAGGGTTCTTCAGTAAAACAAATACACAACTTTTCGATATGATTAGCTAGTCATTCTGGCAGAGAAATGTCCTCGGTCTCGTCCACTCTGTGAACTAGCAAGAACTTCTAGTGAAGATGGCAAGGCAAAAATGTATTTCTAAAACCAAGAAAACAATTTATGAAATATTTCCTGTCACCTGTAATACAAAAAAACTAACTTGAGTTGAATAATATTACTAAAATGCTCAACTATTATTGTCCAATCTCTGTCCAGCAACAAACATCACACCATTTCTCAACACATAGGGAACACCCCAAAACCATTGTAGTGTTTCTCACTTATAATACTCTGTGGATCTTATTTTATGATTGAATGGTAGACTTGGTAACACTTTCAAATAATGGTCCGTTGTTAACATTAACACCAAACTTAATACTATTAACTAATATTGAACCAAGTTTAACTAAGCAGTAAGTAATTGCAAATCTAGTACAAAGGTAGTTCCTTGGTAGGTATTTGATTATTACTAAGGTGGCCCCCCTGAGCTGATTATTGTTTTTTTATACATAGTTTTTCTTCTTCTAGTAATCATGAAATGAGGAAGGGACATTGCAGCCTTTTTTGCCCCATTAAATAAAAAATAATATCAAATATCAAATCCCGGCCGGTCCATTTTCCAAATCCAGTCGACTTGCCTTTCAATATACATTAACAAAACCTATTTGTCCTGAAATCCATGTAATGTTTTCCCTATACCTTTGTACTCTGGTGCACCGTCAATGAGTGAGTTTGGAGCGCGGAATCAGACAGACATTTGGCACATTTTTATGGATGGTAAATATCCAGTATTTGGCTAACATAATCCCTTAGATAACGACTAGGTGAATTTTACTAGAACTTTGAATTGTAGAATAAGTGCAAATTTCGATTGCAGTACTATAGCTTGTATGAATGGGACTTTTTTTAACCTAGCTGACAGCTAGCCTTGCTTTACAGCTAGCAACAACTGTAGCTAGCGTTTTGGGCCACGTTCCTGTTCTCTAAAATAACTTGCTAGATAACCCAATTCAGAGTCCTGCCATTTGTTCTTTTTTCCTTCATCATTTTCATCCCTTTGGAATTGTGTTGCTGTTGTATTTTGCAGTAGTGGCCAATGCTAGACTCATTATAGAGTGAGTAGGCCTATACGTTGGTGTGGGTTAGGGTTAGCCATGTACCTACTTATTACTTATTTAGCCATTATGTTTGACTCCGTTTCTCATAACAGCTTGTTGAATGTGTTGAATGTTTCATTCCACAATACAGAATTTAATTGTTTAAATGCTAGGTTTCATCATTGTGCCAAACAAAGAACGTTTAATTCAGACAGTTTACAAAGTGCTTTATTCTTGCATGCCCATGTGCGTTTCTGCATTATGGAGGATTTTCTTTTACAATTTCATTGAAATCTTCCAGTGCATATAATGTTTGACCCAATCACTGCAGTTGTTTAATGTTGTAGTTCTTGCGGGGTGACATGTTAGTGAGGTGTTAACATGTTTTTCACTTTGAAATAATGGTCCAAATCACAGTTATCGCGGGATGACAAGGTAACGCTTGATTAAATAGTGAGAAGGTAACATGTTTTTCACTTTAAAATAATGGTCCACATCACTGGTAGTTCCTGCAGGATCGATTGAGTAATTAGTGAGGAGTCCTGTATCGCCCGCGATACAGAAATGCTGCCCCCCCCTCCCCTCCCTCAGTTACGACGCACTTAACTAATATACTCCTAACTAATATATTTTTTTCTAATATTTCTAATATATTTTTAAGACTACTACACAAATGATACATCATTGGAAAGCTACGATTCTTGTGCTTCCATTGAAATAAATGAATTCAAGCTCAACTCGCAACAGCAAGTACCGTCAACGTCTTTGTCCGGTGACCGTTCCTTCAACAATGCCAGAGAAAAAAGTTTTACTTACCAACCATTACTTCGGAATGTTCCACTTCCAGGTATGCACACAACCCATCAAAACCTCATCTGCTTACATTCCTAAAGGTCCAAAGTATCGTACCATGTCGAGTAGTTCAAAACAATGAATTATATACATACATAGCCACGATCTTGTTGCTTCATTCTTCCTTCACCAATTATTTTTATTTCAGTCTCTCTATGACTATCGCTCATAGGAGGAGATGTGGGTCGAGTACAAATGCAGGGGTAGTCTTAAAATGGCCGATACACTCTGCCCTTTCGATTGACACCTTGTTTTTTTTTGATCAAGGTCTTTTTATTGGTTTTTACATTTTACAGATAAACAAACTCAAACAACCCCCCCACCCTCCCAGATACCAGACATACAAATATTACATAACCAGACATCCGTAAAGAAAAAAATAGAGTAAAGTAAATAGAAATCATACAAATGAAATTGTTTACATTGTCATATTGTCAGCTTCCATTCCCTCAACAAAAGTAAAAAAAGGCTGCCAAATATTATAAAATTTCTCAGTAGACCCTCTAACTGTATATCTGATTTTCTCCAATTTTAGATGGCACATGACCTCCCTGATCCAATGACTGTGTCGGTGGAATAGGGTCTTTCCATTTAAACAGTTTCAGCCTCCTAGCTAGAAGCGAACAGAAGGCCACCATGTTGACTTCCCTTTTACTAAGAGAGGCGTCTTCGGGGGCTACACCGAACAATGCAATTAGTGGGGATGGCTCGACTACCTTTCCAAGTATCCCAGAGAAGGTCTCAAAAATATTCAGCCAGAACATGTAAAGTCTTGGACATGTCCAGAACATATGCAGCAGAGTGGCGGGATCCTGCCTACATCGATCACATGTGGGGTCTATATCAGTAATCTTAGAGAGTCTGACTTTAGACCAGTGCAGACGATGAACAATTTTAAATTGTATAAAAGCATGTCTAAGGCATATGGATGATGAGAAAATTCTCTGTATTATTTTGTGCCACATTTCTTCTGAAATAGGTTCATCTAAGTCCGTCTCCCACTTATTTTTAAGTATGTCCAATGGGATTGACACCTTGTTTGACCCAATAGGAGCTTCCATGCCCCGTTGACAGCCCTCTAAAGCCAACTAGATCTGTGCGTCCTGCCCCCCCTCCCTTGCCCCCCCCCCTACCTTGTCTTAAGGTATTTATCTCCTGACTTAGAAAGGTATCTGCTACATCAAAGGATTTGGGACATTTGGCCTGGGGGGTTAGATTGTCTTACTGACTAGTGCTAGCCAATCACAGAGGCCGCTACACTGATTGATTGACCATTTAGTAGACCGTCTGTTCAAAGTTTATATAAGGCATTGCTGTGTTTCCTCTAGGATTTATTTTAGTAGTTGGGTCAGGCATGGGCGTATCTAGCCTTATTTTGGGGCTGGAGCCCCCCGTCTCTCTTCTCGTCATCTACCGCTTATCCGGGGGTCAGGTCGCGGGGGCAGCAACCTAAGCAGGGAGGCCCAGACTTCCCTCTCCCTGGCCACTTCCATCAGCTCTTCCTGGGGGACCCCGAGGTGTTCCCAGGTCAGCCGAGAGACATAGTCCCTCCAACGTGTCCTGGGTCTTCCCCGGGGCCTCTTCCCAGTGGGACGTGCACAGAATACCTCACCAGGGAGGCGTCCAGGAGGCATCCTGATCAGATGCCCGAGCCAACTTAGCTGGCTCCTCTCGATGCAGAGGAGCAGCGGTTGTACTCTGAGCCTCTCCCGGATGACCGAGCTTCTCACCCTATCTCTAAGGGAGAGCCCGGACACCCTGCGGAGAAAGCTAATTTTGGCCGCTTGTATTCGCGATCTCGTTCTTTCGGTCACTACCCATAGTTCGTGACCATAGGTGAGGGTAGGAACGTAGATCGACTGGTAAATAGAGAGCTTTGCCTTTCAACTCAGCTCTGCGGACGCCGCACCGATCCGCCTGTCGATCTCGCGCTCCATTCTTCCCTCACTCGTGAGCAAGACCCCGAGATACTTGAACTCCTCCCCGATCTGGAGATGGCACTCCACCCTTTTCCGGTCGATAACCATGGCCTCAGATTTGGAGGTGCTGATTCGCATCCCAGCCGCTTCACTTTCTGTTGCGAACAGCTCCAATGAGAGCTGAAGGTCGCGGCCCGATGAAGCCAACAGGACCACATCATCTGCAAAAAGCAGCAATGTACTTTGCACATTATAATGTTTCTCAGTTCAGTTTCTGCTCCCATTTCACACAGTCCAACACCAGATGGACCATTTAGGCATCTATTAGACCAGTGCTTCTCAATCTTTTTTCAATAATGTACACCCTATACTGGCCCCAAACAGGTTAGATAAAAGCCATATAAATAATATATATATATATATATATATATATATATATATATATATATATATATATATATATATATATATATATATACACACACACATGTATATCATGGTCAGGGTGAATACTCAATTCTGATTGGCTGCAGGGGTGGCGGACACCTACTAAGTAGCTCCAGAGAAACTGTTCATCGTTCCAAATTATTGTGCTGGCTACATTAGTATGAGCCTGTTAAGTGTCTGAAATAAGTACCCATAACAACAGGGCCACAAAGCCTCCATTTACAATTTTGAAACACAAGCTAACATGTAATTACAACAATGAGTGACTTCAAATTTCTTTAAACTTTTTCTGAATTTTCAGTCTCAGTGTCACATACGCTTATCTCACATCCCATTTACTATTCACTGTGCTAGTCAATCTACTTCAGACAGGCTGCTGCACAACATGCCAATTACTTTGTTCGTAAAAATCTTGATTTGGGGACAATGACGTGGCTAGCTAGCTAGTCTTTTTGTCAAACATTGTAGTATAATTTTGGTCAGCATGGAAGATTTATCTAACTAATTTTCAATAAACGTGTTTATATGAAATCTCACTTACCCCTTACAGTACCGCAGCGTACCCCCATTTGAGAATCACAAGATGCAACAAGCCTATAGGAAGACCGAGATACATCTTGGTACTAAGTGATCTGTCGCTTCAGTAGATGGGTAGATAGGCAGTGCCAACTACCTCCTGCCTTTTGTTAAACAACCACAAGGTCTGCCATGAGAGGCGACTGTATAGTTCCCTTAAGGAAAAGCACTTTTGGTAAATCCGCTTTCTCTGTGAGAGCTTCAAATGTCTGGAATACACTGCCATCAGACACACATAACTGCACCACCTATCACACTTTTACCAAAAACATGAAGACATGGCTAAAGGGCAACCAGATTTGTAAACATAATCCCTAGCTGTGTATTGTCGCTTTCCATGTTGTTTGTGGCTTGTAAGGTGTGGAAACACTTTGTTGCTTTTATGGATTTTGTCTTGTTGCTAATTGTTCTATGTTGCTCTATCTGTATGCTATGTCTTGCTTGTCCTATGTTGCCCTCCGTGTGTTCACTGTTCAATGATTGTCTGTATTGTAACTGTTTTTAATAACTTGCCCAGGGACTGCGGATTGGAAATTAGCCGGCTGGCTAAAACCGGCACTTTTACTTAATTGTGATTAATGTGCACTGTCCAATAAACTGCAGATCTAGATTCCCGATCAGTAGCAACATTTTCTGTATAGAGGTTCTTCCAAGATTTGAGATCGCAATGGACCGCATTATGTGGGCAAAACCTTTTAATTGGCATTCAAAACAACAGTGAGGACCCGTCCCCCCACCCGAAGGCGGAGGGAGGCTACCCTCTCGTCCACCGGGGTGAACCCCAATATACAGGCGCCGAACGGCCCAGGTGACCCACTTCCGGGCAGGGGCAACTGAGAACCATTGTTGTTTTTCTTTATGGTAGGTTTTTGAGCCACGCTTTGTCTGGTCCTTCGCCTGGAACCTGTTTGCCTTGGGTGACCCTACCAGGGGCATAAAGCCCCCGACAACATAGCTTCCAGGATTACTAGGACACGCAAACCCCTCCACTGCGGTAAGGTGGTGACTCAGGGAGGGGCTGGAGCCCCTCCAAAGGTTTTACAGTTTTTCACAATTGTTAACACACGTTTCTCAAAACAATAACGTCTTTCTCAAAATTGCACACACAAAACTGAAAACCTCACACACAAAATACTAAACCTGACACTCCCTTTGTAAGAGGACTCTTTGCCATCAAATATCTCACCTGTTCACAAAATGGAACTCGTGTTCTCATTTGGTACACACAGCCATATTTTCAAATGACACACACATACCATTCATAACAGTACACACAAAAAGCATTTGCTGCACACTACCAAGCATTCACAGCACACAGTAGTGCAAAATAGAAAAACACAATTCTCAAAATGGAACACACCATATGAACGACTGACTCTGGAGAATGAGCCATTTCAACTTTTGTAAAATGTCTCAGTGTAGGCCACATTTTTTCATAGTCAAACATAAAACAGCACACATATGCAGCATTCATATGTTGTTTTTTTTAACAGTACAGTACAGTCAGCGGGCCTGCTCAACCTATTGCAGCACACAAAGTGATGTTCCCACCACGCTCGGCAGGGACCTCAACAATGGTGCGCTGGCCAATGACATTTCTGCCCGCCGCCTCCTCTTCACCAGGTTGAATCCAACCTCATCAATGAATATGTATTCATGTATTCATATAGATCATTAGCTGTGTCATGATCCTGGATCTGCTGGAACAGACAGCATGATAATGCAAGTTACTGTATAGTAAGGACACAGATGGGTCAACACAGTGGAGTATGTGAAAGAAATGTTGGGCCTATGTACAATTAATGTGTTTTAGGAGAAGTTTACAGTTGGTTAAGAAGCTTCATACAATGTATGTTGATTCGACTCATTTGGTAGAGATGCCACCTGTAGTTTTATAACACCTAACTAGGAGACATGAAGTCTAGGAGACGTGAAGTCTGGGTGACCTGAAAGAGTTCTTGTCACCTGGGGAGAAGAGACAGTTGTTCTGAAGACAATGTGGATTCAACTGTATTGTTCTAAGGATTTAACCAATGACAGAAGAGATTTGGTATAGCTTCAGGTCTCTAGGATGGACCAATGACTTTTGAGAATTGTCGTATCTATAAAATGGTCTGTTGAAGAATGTTCTGGGGGGTTCAGGGCCATCAGCTGAGTAGTGCTGGTGTAACGGACAGACTCCCAAGACAACAGGTACTGGGTCCAAGTGCAGATTTATTTAGGCATGGTCGGACAAGCAGGGGTCATACACAGTCAGAGCCAGAGAGGAAATCCAAAAGGGTAGTCAGGTCAGAGGCGTTTGTCAAACAGGGGCAAACTGGGCAATGATGGCTAGGCTTGGACAGGTTCCACAGGACAGGCAAGGGTCTGGATCACGGCGTCTAGGAATCGTTCAGATGAAGCAGATACAAAGTCAGGGGCAAAAACAAGGTCAGTAGATCACAGGGTCTATCTGTGTATTGCATAGAATGTTACTCTAATGTTAACAAGACTCAGCACAGAGTGAAGGGAGTGACTGTCTTAAATACAGAGCAGAAGGGAGTGGACTGATTGGTTTCATTGTTTGCAGGTGTGAAGAGGGAGTGCCCTCTTAGTACTCTGGTGATGCTGATCTGAGACAGGGTGCCCTGATTGTCACAGCTGGTGGGCTGGATTCTCCCGGTTCCATTCTAAAATGCTAGATGGAGCTGTATGGAATTGTCTTTGTGTTATTGTCTTATGTTTGTGTGCTGATGATGTTATGTTGGTAACGTTATTATGTTTAAGCCTATGTCAAATAAACATTAACTCTATACCTCACCAGACTTCAGCTTAAACGATTGATTCTCCCAAAAACTTCCACGACAGGTACAGTGAGACACATTACAGGTGCAATACATGCATGTGTCAGCGATGAATGTATGGGACTTATAAACTCTTGCCGTAACTCCTTGATGTGTTCCGGTCGAATAGGACCCTGTACACTTGTTTCATCCACATGGCATTCCTGCGGAGAACACGGTACAGTGTAGAGAGGGCAACGGTCTGGATGTTTCTGAATGTGGCATGGTCGTGGTTCTCTTTCAGTCCTGCAAAATACAAATACAGTGAGCAAACAGTTTTCTATTGATATGCAATATTTCAGTACACAAGGCAAATATAATTCATACCTGTTCTCCATTCTAAAGTTTCTAATGATGGCAGCAACTGTGAAGCGGCTGAGATTTGGTTGGATCCTCTGGCCAGCCTCCCTCATGCTCAAACCATGGTTGAGCACATGGTCAACCACAGTGGCCCGAATCTCATTAGAGATCACCGTTCTCCTTCTTCTTCTTTCTCCTCCACCTCCTGCTTCTCCTCTTCCTCCTCGTCATCCTCTTCCTTGTCCTCTTCCTTGTCCTCTTCCTCCTCTCACTGTTACCCCTCTCCTTCTCTGGTTGTTGAAATGTTCTAAGTTCTCCTTTGCTCACCAAACAAAACAGAGGCTCAAGGCCCTTTTAATGCTGCAGTCCTGATTGCAAATTGCTCACCAGAGTGTTTAGAGATTTGAATAGTTGTGTGTTGTAGGTTGATGCTTTGAGACTTTACTTGAGAAGTGTGTGCAACAACTGAACATTGTGTGTAGTGTGGTGTTGACAACAAGGTGATGTGTAATTGACATCAGTGTGTAAACAAGGAAAGTCAGAGTCTAATGCAGATAAGGGAGTGTAAAGTAGTGATAAATTGGGTCGAGCAATTGGTACATGACGTTAAGGTTGTGAAAATTGTGCTTTGTGTGTTAACAATTGTGAAAAACTGTATTAGCCCCTCCCCATTTTTAAATTATTTATATATATTTTAAATCTAATTGTGTAAATTTCTCTTCCTAAAACCCACTACAGGACACTATTTAAAAGGATATCTTTTTTAAATTCTTCTGGGGGAACATACCCCCAGACTCCCCTAGTTTTGCTGGGTCACAGGAAAAATAATAGGTTTTATCTAGGGGCTTGCCCCCCAAAAGTGGGAACCTGGATTCGCCCCTGGGGGCAGGTCTGTCCGAACATAAATAAACCCACTATTTATTGATTAAAACTACTTCGGCATAATAATGCACCTAAAATGACCGAGCACCACCTCCAGCTGAACCTCGCCAAAACAGAACTTCTCATCATCCCGGCCAAACCCTCCATCTCCCACGACCTTAGGGAGTCAGATGGCTGAGAGGTGAGGGAGTTGGGCTAGTAATCAGGATGACGTTGTGTCCTTGGGCAAGGCACTTCACCCTACTTGCTTCGGGGGGGAATGTCCCTGTACTTACTGTAAGTCGCTCTCGATAAGAGCATCTGCTAAATGACTAAATGTAATGTAATGTAAATGTAATCTTCCTCCTTGTGACGTCACAAGGAGGAGATTTTCAAACAGAGTAAATGAGCCTTCATTTTCTCAAAGGCGGAGAAGAACACCCAGGGCATGGTTTTCACCTATCGAAAATTCTAGCCACTGGGGGACTAAAGGCAGGCTAGGGGAACTCATATTAATGTTAAATAACCTCCTAAAGTGAAGTTATCATGTCATGTGACCTTTAAGGCTTTTAATAGTATAAAATAACTTACAACTTTTGTAAAAAACGGATTACAAAATGCAACCAATTAATTTCATTCAAAATGTGTATCATTTGTATTTGTATTACAGCCCTAAAGAAAGAAAACAGCCTATTCAAAACAAGTTTTATGTATGAACAATAATTTACATTTTCAAACAATACTGCTTGGTTGCAGTCTAATGCCTTCTCGGTAAGTGCTTCAGAGTAAATAAGCTTTGTATCTTTCTGTAGGCAGCTTTAGGTTTACTAATTTGAATTTTTTTACAATTAGGCTAGTAAATGTGTATCTTAGTCAGAATCACAGTTTTGGCAGATGTATTTGGAGACTCTATAAGGGGTGCACTCTTTGTGTGCCCAATTCTTGCACATAACGCACTGTAGCCATGTTTCTTTTGGTCGGCTGTTAAAAAAGGTCTCGATACTCACAAGACAAAAACATTCCTCTTCATCAGAGGATTCAAGAAGCATTGCCATTTGTTTGACCTTGTTTTTTCCCCTTCTCCACACTAGTGGAAAGCTGACCATTTGATTTTTTTTGACCTTTTTTGTGGGAAGATTCTCTTTTTAGCCTGTGCAGTGGCTTTCTCCCTCTCAAAGTCATCCTTAACTGGTGTGTCTGTTAAATCATTGTTTTACTTTTTCTCTTTAGTGCTGTTTTCCTTGGTCCAGCTTTCGGATGAGGGCGGATTTCTTCTGGACTTAGAGACGGACCAGGCTGGTCTGACGGCTGTGTGGAAGGTCCGGGATGGTGTGGGGGCTGTGTGGAAGGTCCAGGATGGTCTGGGGGCTGTGTGGAAGGTCCAGGATGGTCTCGGGGCTGTGTGGAAGGTCCAGGATGGTCTGGGGGCTTTGTGCTGCTGATAGGGGTCAGAGATGGCTGGATGGGCACAGGACGGTCTGTGACAAATGATGGCAAAAACTCAGACTCGTCAAAAACATCCCTATTAAAGGGATGGATGCCAGTGACTCTAAAACCTGCCTGAATATTCACAGATGATGCAGCGACTGGATAGGCAAGGGCGACAATGCCAGGAATATCATAAATAGTCATTGTCTTGCCAGAATTTCTTACCATCCATGCATCACTCGCTGAATTTACATGCTTTTTGAAAGGCCCATACACTGTCCGGTCTAGTGGCTGCAGTTTGTGGGAGTAGTGAGGGGGGAAGGACAGCATCACCAGGCCATTTCTTTTGGCGTAGTCTAGACCATCAATTGATAAATGAGAGCAATGGTTATCTAAGGTCAATAATGCTGGTTTTTCCTTGCTACATTTTGTTTGTGTAACAAAGTGGGTCAAGAACTCGGGTTGCACCGCCTTTGCATCCAGGTAGGCCATTGTTGATTAAGTAGTCCCTGAAGTTGACTCTTGGAAACACAAAGTAGGAGGGAATGTTGTTTCCTATTGCTGACACAGCACAAGCTACGGTCACAAGTGTTCCCCTCTCTCCAGATGTGAGAGATCCCACTTGTTTGTGACCTCTTTGAGCCACTACCTTGTCTGGCTTGTGAACAGTAGTCACACCTGTCTCGTCCATGTTCCAAATATCATTTGGCCCAAACTGATGTCTTTTCATGACCTCTACCAGGTTATTGAAGAAAGACTCAACATTCACCTTATTGAAGTTGGTTGCTTGTGCAAGGCTTGTCGGCTGTGGGGCACGAATGGAGAGACTTGGGTGGCGTTTCAAAAAGCCTGAAAACCAATCTGCCCCTGCAATACTGCACTCACTCCATGGCTGTTGTATTTTAATGTTCTGAGCAACTGGATATTGATATGCAAGTTTTCGAACTTCCTTTGGTGAGAGACTGTAATATATTTCACATGCCCATACTAAATATGTAGCTATTTGCTCTTCTTGGTGGTCTGTGAAAATCTGCCTATTTTTTAGGTAACCAACACAAACAGGTTTGTCATGCCTCCCTTCTATGTCTTCACTGCTCATGGTTTTGCAGTATCGAGCCAGCGTTCTGTAATTTATATCAAACACTGCTGCTGTACTTCGGTCACTTCTCCCCTGCAGCTTCACCTGTCTCACTGCCTGCAGCATAACATCTGGGGTAGTCTCCCCTCTCGTGGTCTTTTTTAAAAACGTCCTCACAATTTTTCTGCTAACAAAAATCAAGTTAAGTGTGACTATACTTTAAAAAACCTACATTGGAATACTATGGGGTTGGTTGTCACAGTGTGACATACTAATGTGACAATCAGCCCCATCTGAACTTCTGAGGTAAATGTTTGGCTAGCAACCACGTAGCTTGACCTAGCATCTCATACATTTACTGAAACTCTAGCTATTCCCTTCCATTCTTAAAATAGGCTAAATGTACTAAGTTACAGAAGAAATTTATACAAAAATAAATTGTTACTATTACCTATTAAAATGTGAAATATATCTCGTGTCAGGAATGATTGCTCTTTTTCCAAGCTGACAACAGGAATGAGCTCAAAAAGAGCGGGAAAACCTTTGATGAGAACCATATTACACAGTGCCCCCTAGTGTGGCTGTAATTGGCTCTGTGACAACCAACCCGTGTGACAACCAGCTCCGGTCTCCCCTACATTTTAGCTCTGGCATTCGTCTTCCATTAGTATTGATCTTATTGATCACTTCACGTTATCTGGGGCGTGTGTTATCAGCAAACATTCGAGTGTCCCATTATTAAACTGAGCATATCGATTTTTAATCCATTATTAAACTTAGCATTTTATTGTTTTAACTACTTATTAACCGAGAGTGAGGTCATGCCGGGAAATATTAAACTGAGGCCTGAACGTATCGACTGAGCGATAGCGAGGTCAGTAAGTTGTTTTTATATGACATTTTTTCTCTTTTCATTTTGTAAACGAAAATAAATGGTATGCTAATTGTAGCTAGGTCTCAAATCTTCTCAAGGTGTGTTTTAGGTGTTGCCTGGCAACAATAACTTTTGATAGAAAGCAGACAACACGGTTCTGCTAAAATGGCTTTAATTCCAACACAAAAAACGACTCTTTTAGAAAGTTAACAATTTCTTTGTCGCTGTTGACGTCTTCAGTATTGTCTGGATAGTAAAACTCAGCTGACTCCGTACACATTGCATAGAGCTGGCTGACGGCACAAGGTGCAAGGGAGTGGCAGAGCGCCGAGGTGATGCAGAGGTCGTCTTGATGGACAGCCGAGGACACCACTTCAAAACAGTGCTGAGACGGGCGCTGTACATTCCCTCTTACCCGCAGGACATATTCTCGGTACAAGCAGCAGCTGACAGCGGGGCGACCGTGACTTTCCAGAAAGGCAAGGACATTTTGGTGCTCAAAGACGGTACACAATTTCCCATTCATGTACATGATAGACTATATTACTTGCATACAATACCTGATGGATGTGATGACCGAGTTAAGGGATGTTATGATTTAAAGACATGGCATGAGATACTGGGTCACTGTAATATCGACGATGTGCAGAGGTTGAAAGGTGTTGTTGATGGCATGAAAATGTTGGGTCCAAGACACAAATCTCAATCTTGTGAAGTGTGCACCCAAGGCAAGTTCACGCAAACTAGAAACAGAAAGCCTGATGCAAGGGCTTAAAGACCTTTCTAGAGCTAGTGCACACAGATTTGGCAGGTCCAATTCACACAGAGTCCAGAGAGGGGTACAAATATGTTGTGTCATTTACTGATGATTTTTCCAGTGCAGTGTTTGTATATGCCCTTAAGATTAAAAGTGACACGCTGCAAGCAACAGAGAGGTTTCTTGCAGATACAGCCCCTTATGGTAAAATTCAACGTATTAGATCTGATAATGGCACTGAATTTACAGGAAAGCATTACAAAACTCTGTTGGTCAGGAATGGTATTAGACACGAGACATCTGCACCGTATTCTCCCCATCAAAATGTTACAGCCGAGCGGAATTGGCGTACACTTTTTGACATGGCACGGTGCATGCTGATAGAGAGTGGGTTTCCTAAAGGTTTGTGGCCTTACGCAGTGCAGACAGCAGCCATAACCAGGAACAGGTGTTTTAACAATCGCACCAAACAGACACCAGTTGAGATGTTAACAGGGAGACGGCCCAATCTATCCAGGATGCAAAAGTTTGGTTCAGAGTGTTTTGCTTATAGACAAGACAAAAGAAAGCTGGATCCAAGATGTGAAAAGGGTGTTTTTATCGGTTATGACAAAAGCAGTCCAGCATACATGATCTATTTCCCTGAGAGCAGGAAAGTGCAAAAGCACAGGTTAGTCAAGTTTGTTTCTAAGACCTGTGTTGAGCAACAGACTCAGACCAGCATTGTGGATGATGATGGCGGTGATGATATGGAGCCGAGGGCCAATAGGAATAGGCAGAGTGGGAATGCAAGTCCAGTAAGCGACCAGGTTCTAGTCAGAGGAGGAACTGAGTAGCAGTCCTCAGACCCAGACAGTGGAAGCTATGCCTGAGCCTACAAGGTACCCTTCTAGAGTGAGGAGGAGGCCAGCCTATTTCCATGAATATGCTTCTCACTGGGCATCTAATGAGGAAGCTGATCAGGCACAGATGAACATAGATTACTGTTATAGAGTGACATGTAGCATACCTGTAACTTTCACAGGAGCTGTAACCTCAGACAAAGCAAAATAATGGGTTGCTGCAATGGATGAGGAGATGCAGTCACTTAGAGAAAATAACACATTTACCCTAAGTAGCTTGCCCAAGGGTAAGAAAGCAGTGGGGGTAGATGGGTTTATGCAATCAAGAATAACATGGATGGATCTGAAAAGTGCAAAGCACGTTATGTGGCAAAAGGATACAGTCAGATGAGAGGTGTGGATTATGAGGAGACATTTTCCCCTACAGCTAACTTGACGAGTATCCGAGTGGTCATACAAAAAGCAGCGCAAGAAAACCTGATTCTGCACCAAATGGATGTTAAAACTGCATACCTGAACGCACCAATAGATTATGAAATTTACATGGAACAGCCAGAGGGCTATGAGGTGGAATCTGGTACAAGTGAAAAATTGGTCTGTAAGTTGGAGAGATCATTGTATGGGCTAAAACAATCGGGCCGAAAGTGGAACAAGGTGCTACATGATTACCTAACCAAAAACCATTTTGAGCAGAATCAAGCAGACAACTGTGTTTACACATGGGAAACAGAACATGCAAAAGTGATAATTGTAATATGGGTTGATGATTTGTTGATTGGTGCAAGTGATAAAAATGTTCTCGGATGTGAAGGACATGCTTACAGAAAGATTCAAAATGAAGGACTTGGGCAAACTATGGCATTTTCTAGGTATTGATTTTAACCAGAGTGACAACTGTGTGAGGATGTCACAAACAAAATATGTGGGGACAATTTTGGACAGGTTTAAAATGCAGGATTGCAAACCTGGATTGACGCCCTGTGAACAAAAATTAGACTATACTGATGGTGCCGAAAAGATGACTGATGTAAATAAAAAAAAATATAGACAGGCAGTGGGAAGCCTCATCTATTTGAACGTCTGTACTAGGCCTGATATAAGTTTTGTGGTAAGCAAACTGGCACAGTATTTCACAGAGCCAACTGTTGAGCAATGGGCCACAGTTAAACATGTACTGAGGTATCTTAGAGGTACAATTGGCAAAGAGCTGTATTACAGAAAATGTAACGAGACACTGGGAAGAAATGCATACAGTGATGCAAATTGGGCGGCCATTACTGACAGACGTAGTACAACAGGCTATTGTGTACGTCTAACTAAATGTGGTGCTTTGATTTCATGGAGGACCAAGAAACAGCCCACTGTTGCACTGTTTACTTGTGAGGCAGAGTATATAGACCTAGCCACTACCATACAAGAATGTCTCTATCTTAAACAGCTGTTGGAGAATCTTGATCAGTGTCAGTACTCACCACCTAGGGTATATGAAGATAACCAAGGTACAATAGCCTTAGCAAAAAATCCCGTAAGCAGGCAAAGATGCAAACATGTAGACATCAAGTATCATTTTATTAGGTCTGCTGTAAATAATGGCACAGTTATGTTGGAGTATTGTCCAACTAACGAGATGGTAGCAGATATATTGACAAAGCCTGCAACCAAGGATAAGTTGATTAAGTTTGCTGCATTTATTTTTGGAAGATGATGTTGCATATATTGACAACGTGAGAGCAAGTGGGGGTGTTAACAAGTGTGCTCTCAACTTGTATTATGTTTCTGTTTTGTTTAGTTTATTGATTAAATAAACAAATCTTATTGTCAAACATACTGTAAAATTATTAAATTTACTGTTTGTCAATCGTACACAATGTTATTGCCTCTGAATCTTGCTAGCATAACGTTAGCTTTCGGGATAATAGCTCAGCCAAGGGAAAGCCGGTGTTGGTTCTATGAGCTGAGCGGACTATAAAATATCAGAGTTGGCGTTGACGTTAAAAAACGTTTGATTTATTTTGCAAAACGCCTGAAAACATAAATTATGTTTGTAAAAAAAATCGTTGGTAAGTGACCATGAAAACGCCTAAACAACATACTCAAAGTACATTGAAAGCTGTTGTTGAACCATTTGGAGTACATGCATGTAAATGGTCTCTTTTGAAAGGTGACACTATGAAGTTATTTCCTCTGTTGTTAGGATCGATGTAAGTCTTACTAGTATTGAGTAATAGAAGCTTGAACACAAGGAAACTGAAAGTTTCTATCTCCGATTTTTAGTTTCTATTTTCTTTTGAAAACAGAGGCCTGAAGAGGCGGTAGGTATGAGCTCATTTCAGAGCCAGTCAAAGCCATGTTGAGAAATGTGTTTAGAACGAGTGCAGGACGCACACACCTAGTTGGCTGTAGAGGGGAGAATCGATAAGGAACCAAATCGATCAGCAGGAATTGATAAGGAATCGGAATTGTTAAAATCTTATCAATACTCATCCCTATTCGTAGGCACCTAGCGAAAAGTAGCCTGAACTTTAATAGATCTTTAGCTACGGCACTAATGCTGAAAGCTCGCTGATATAGCTGTCTGTCTTACTAGAACGGCGTATGTATGCATCGTTGCTAACATGTGCTGACGTTGTGACTGTATGTATGTGAGAAATATGCGTAAGTGACAGAGATGGAGGGAGAAAAGGGAAAGGAAATGCAGCTGAACGAATACGCTGCGTGTTTTAACCTAAAGTGTTAGAAACATTTTTTTAACGAAACGCAATATTTGGCGTCCGGTGTTGATTCTGTGGCGCACCGCGACAAATTAGTCTATGTGTGGGAAACACTGCAAAGTGTGCTAAAAGTGAAGGGGTCTGAATACTTTTCTGAAGCCTTTGATGTATGATGAATTTGCCTCTGTTTCCTCAGGAACTGACTTCTCCTCGGCTAATCAAGAGCCACTTGCCATATCGCTTCCTTCCCACAGCTATGCACAATGGGGAGTCCAAGGTAAGAAGACACAACCCTCACGTACAACTACAGATAAACATATGCCCCTTTCCATATGCACATAGCTGTCTCTGTGCACACAATCTTGTTTTGTTGTGTAGTTGCACTCGGTAACTCTGCCACCGTTTGGGTGGTAATGTTAGCTAGACAGCTGGCTAGTTCATCTGAATACTTACATCACAAACATTTGTCCTGAAACAATGTCTGGAAATATTACCATGAATTGTGAACATTTCCCCCCATCCCAATTATTTTGGGGCTTGGGCACCTTAATAAATCTCGGACGTTGAGTATTACTCTTGGTACCCTGACAGCAGCATTGTGAGTGATGCACTACAAATATGAGCTGTATTTTACATTGTCCCCAATGTGGTGATTTGTGCCATTTCATGTAAGCTGAGCTAGTAAGCGTGGTCATGTGTTTTATGTAAAGCATAACATTGCCACGTCTGCCTGTCTGATCATTTATTTGTGTATTTACCGCTGTAGATTCTCAAATTCTATCAACAAAGTGAATGGGCTACATGTGACGGTTCAAACCTATGAATGACTATTGAGAAAATGTTGGTTTCTAGAGAAATGTTTTGTGGTTTGAATAACATTCCTATGATTAGCTAGCTAACTAATGGATATGAAAGGAAAGCAACCAAGCTATCCATCTAGCCAAATTGGACAGTTACTTCAATTCTATAATATGTTGTGACAACTACGGACGGAGTGTTCTGAGATGTGTGCCGCACACAGTTTAAATAGAGGGGTCGCAAACGAGGCAGGGTTTTAACACCTTTAACACACAAAGTATAAACTGAAACTGGAATATTTTCTTGGTTGAGGGTCTGTTCCGGGAGGTCTTCACCTGGCCTTTGGCTAGTTCTATCAAAGTATCAGATCAAGTTAACTTTAATTACAACTAAATTCTGCCAGAGTCCAGCTCTGACCCATCACTCAGTTAGTCTGAGCTCTCCTTGTGTTTGTTTTCTGCTCTTTTATTTCCCCTTTTCTCCCATGAGCTGATTGCAACTGCGCCCCTGGGAAGGGAAATAATAGGTCGCCAATGGCGTGCTCCCTCGTCTGCCTGTGTTTCTTTCTGCGGGGCTGACAGCTTGTATTTTCCCTTCTCGCTCTCAGGTTGTCACACCAGCAAAAACCCAGGGTCTCTCCCGACCTGCAACGGGCTGGTGTAGTGTCCAAATAGTGCTTCTGCATTTGCATGCTCTTTCGCTGACCGATGTTCCACCTGGAAGTTCATTTAGGTAGTCATTGTGGTGAGTTAGGCCACAAAGTAGACCTGGTGGATAGGATGTGATACGTCATCCTCTGAAATTTGGCCCGGGCACCATGGCCACCGAACAAAAGCACGATGAAGAAAGGCAGTCTTTTCTCTGGCGCAGGTGGTGAGGGGTACCTGCCAATACATCCTTTGTGAGGTCAAGGTCATAATGAACGAGGCTTGTCCCAGGCATCTAACCAATTCATCCACTCGAGGCATTGGGTAGGCTTTGAACGTTAAGACCTCATGGAGTTTCCGGAAGTCATTGCAGAACCGGTGGGAACCATCATGCTTGGGAATGAGGACCACAGCACTCATTGATCACTCCTTCGTCCCTGTTGGCTGTCCTTCTCGACTCTGGCATCCGGTAGGGCATGATGTGACTCCCGATTTGGTCTGGATATTGTAGCAGGCATCATTGGTCTCCAACCGGGACCTCTGGGAGCGGGGGCTGGGGTGGTTAGCACTGGAGCACTGTCAGTGTCTTAGTCTGAGTAGTGGATTACCGTTCCCATTGTTTTAGTAAATTAACATTATAAATTTGGGACGGCCTTTACCACCTGGATTGACATACCTTGCAGCTGACTTCTCCGATCTGGGTTCCCTACCAAATAACCAGGAATTTGCATTTCAAGTTCGGTACCAGAACCAGGACACAGTCCCCGGGCTAGAAAATGTTCACCTGGGCTCCCCAGTTGTACAGTATATCTGGGCCTGGACCAGCTGCATCTGTTGAAGATGCTCCCTCACCACAGGCCAGACTTAGGCCATGGTGGGAAAAGGGGTGGCTTTCCCAGGCCTTCCTAGCACTGTCTAATAGGCCTCAGCGCCTACCATATAATATACTAAGGGGGGAAAATCTGGTGCAGGCCTGTAGCCCCCTCACTGATGGTAAAACACATGGGATAAAAGCTGGTCCCAGTTCTGGCCATCTGCTGCCATGTCCTTATTCAACATCTGTTTCACTGTTTTGTTGAAGTGCTTTACCAACCTTTTGGTTTGGGGATGGTACCAGTCGCGCCCCCAGACATTTTTCATAGGGGTGGCCAGATGGGGCAAGGGAAAATCTTGGGGTGGCACACCAAAATCAAAACACTAGGTTTAACAATTTTGAAAAGCGTCTGCCTCAAAAACCTAGTCAAAAAGCGCATATGGTATTTTACAGAGCTGTACTGACGTACCATAGCAAAAGTGCAATGTTAAAAATACGCTTTCAGTGTGATCGGCCCGAATTGCCTTAGTTATTAATAGGCTACTCTCTCTAATCCTGAAGTAAACTTTCGTTTGTCTAAACTAGCTAGCAAAGTAAGACTTGTAGTCAGCCCTCCCAAAATACCAACTTTAACTAGCACTAGCTAATTAGATTAACTACTGTAGCTAACCAACGTAAGCTAGGTTGCCTACTGAAAATAGGTCATTTAAAATTCAAAAACAGTTTATTGAATATTTGTACTTGGCCTACCTTTTTCTACTTTTAGCCAACTGGGCTAGCCTTCATCTACGATAATCTCCCTCAGCTTCTATAGTACCGTTAGGATATAGACTGCACTCTCACCTGGCCCAGTCCAACCTCTTGTGGGGAGAGGGGTGATACAGGAGTGTCAGGATCAGACTGTGGAGATATGTGACAGGACCTGAGTGTGGAGATACATGGATTTCTATGCCGAAATGTTTAAATCGTAGACTGTGGTTTCTATAGGCTAAAATGTATTTTTTAATTATTTTTTGAGGTTAGTTTGTCCTACAATGAAGTAGAAATCCAGTTTTCCATGAAAGAAAAATGTATCATAATCTGGATGACGGACAATATGCGACTCGCGATGGGGGGGGGCGTGGCGCTACTGGATGGTATACCGACGTCCTCAGCTGCTTCACCTGTAGGATGCTGAGAATCAACACAAATTTGTTTTCACGTGTTTTTCTTAAAAAATCTAACGTTCCTTAGGCCAAGTCAACTCTGATATTTCTAGTCTGCTCAGCTCATAGAACCAACACTGGCCGGGTTTCCCAGATTCGTTAAGAAGCTCTTAACGCTTAGAGCTTCTTAAGAACGTTCTAAGAGCGTTCTAGAGCTTGGAAGGCTTCTGAAGTAGTTCTTATAGATCAAGAATAATAGGCTTTGAGTCGAGGAGGTCGGATTACAAAGGTCTGCTTTATTACAAAAAGGTTCTCTGGGATTCACATTCGCTTAGAGCTTCTCAGCCTGAGAAGTTCTAACCTCCTTCATTTCCTCCAGTCATTTATACAGTTCATACACGTCACACAAATAACTCTTGGCATCATCTCATCAATACGTGTTGGTCAATCTTAACCAGACCTTTGTCTGTTTGTTTACCGGTTGTCATGAGTCCATGGTCATCTAGGGTAACAGGGAACAGACTCTGTCACCTCGACCTTGCTTATCTGCGTGAAGCACACAGCTCCCTAACTGCCCTATTGGGAAAACACATTCTTGACACAGGAAGTTTGAGCTGGAACAGCCAAGTGCCTGTTCTCTTATATGACTACGGGGCCTGAGCACAACAACATTGTGACTCATCTATATTATCTTGCGCCCAGCCTAGTGCTTTCCACCCTGCTCTATGCCCTACTCCGGCCTTGCCCTGATGTGACCCCAACATACATATATCTCCCTATAGGACGATATCTGGCCCACAACAGATTCCCTCCTTATAAGGGCATCAAAGCCCTTATACTACGTCAGAAATCTATCATCGGAGAACCCTAAAACATTTAAAAATTGAAAAAAACAAACCTTACAGAAGAAAAAAATAATTTCAAAAATGTATTGAGTTATTCATGAATATATGTTTTTTTAAGAAATATGCTAGTGTTTGTCTGCAGTGGAACTGTCCAAATTCATGTCGTGCAACAAGGTTTCCATTTTTAAAGTTGCCTCGGTTCAGTCTACTCATGGTTGTAAGCTTGCAATATGTGTGAGTATATAGATCCCCTCTTTTCCATGGCTTGACAAAATACCCCAGATACATATACACATACAACAGTGTCAACATATGCAGTGCCTAGATATTCGTTCAGAATTGCCTTTGTTCGCTGTGGCTCAAAAATCCTGGAGTAAAACTCCCCCTGGCGTGTCTTAGGCCATGTTTGTTTGGGGAGAAACCATGGATGGCCATCATTTCAACATAACTGGGCTTGGGAGGGCAGTCCTCCACAACCCTTCAACAATTACACACAAGATTAATGAATCACATAGACATCACTCAATTATACTTTCAAAAAGAAATCAAACTCAAAAAATAAACAAATTATGTGCTTAGTATACTCATTGAGTGATGTTCCACGACCTTGAAGTGGCTCGATTGATTTGTCGACGCCTGGCGTGGTTTGGTGTGGTCTGGTCTGGACATCATTCAGCCACTGTGACCCTCCCCTTCCTCCCCCCCCTGGACCCATCCGGGCGCAGGATATAACTCAGGGGCTGGACTCCTGTTTTTGAGCAGAAAAAGAGGTTGTGAGTCTTCCAACTCCCCCTTCTCTGCTACCATTGGGAAGGCATAGTTGGTTTTGACACGAGACCGGAAAATGGGTATGCAACAGCAGAGAATCAATACTATGGACAATAAGGTTAGTAGCACAGCTATCCCTATTCTCACACAGCTAAACCCCCAATCCCCCAAGCTCTGACTCATGAATTCAAACCATTCAGTTTCGTGTCCTGCATTAGCCTTCATCTCCTCCCTCAGTGCTTTTAAGTCAGACATGGCTTGAGTGAATCGTCCTGTAGGGGCAGTGTTATTCGGTATAAATGTGCAACATACCTGTCCACTCAGAGTGCAAACCCCCCCACGCTCGGCCAGCAGCCAGTCCAATACCTGACGATTCTGCCAGGTCATTGCTGATGTTGCTGACAGCTGCTGTCCCAGGGCGGTGAGAGCCTCGTGCGTATAGTTAATGAAACGCTGCTGATTATAATACAGGTAATTGATCCATTCAGTGTTCTTATTTACCGTTATCCAGGGTAAGATGGATTCAAACCCTGAAGCCACCTCATTTCTAGCTTTAAAGTCATTGGGCACCCCCCTTGGCTGACCTATGGCATCAAAAGCCAGCCTCTTGCGAGGAGCCTCCTCCAGTTTCTCTACTGCTTGGTTGATGGCATTGCATGGGCAATTACTTGTGCTATACATAGTGTGAAGATTAATGCTGCTCATCCCTTTTCCTAAAACATCCCGTGTCATCCCACTTACCTCTCCCTCACCGAGCGATTCGCTCGGGAAGGGGATTCTGCGGTGTGAGTGTGGGGTCTGGGGATCGTCCCCTGCTCGCTTAGCTGCACGTCTCTTAGCGGCTGCTTGAGTAGTGGCGCCATTGGGTTCACTGGCGGGGCTGTTGGAGGTTTGGTGGCCTCTGGCCAACCTTCACTGGCTCGACCCTTGGATCTGGATCTGGTTTGACTTTCTCCTGGAATTAGATACAGTCCAGGAACAGGATACTTCTGTGGCCAGGGGAGAGTCTTATTCTGTTAGATGATCTTGGTGCATTAGTTGGCACTCTGTCATCATAGTGGAGGTGAGTTTTATAGAAACCGGGACAGAGAGATGGGTATACAGTCATAACAGCTTCAAGCTTAGGATGTTTAGTTTAGTCATAGCTTTTGTGAAACTTCATCAGAAACAATGTGGATGTAGGCATACATCACCAAACCCCATTTTCCTCTGCTACTCGCCAGTTGTTCTCCATGCATGGGCAGTGGACTCTGGGAGGTGTTAACTCAGAGCCAACAAACATCGTTAATGTCATCAATAAACCCTGGTTCTATCAACCTAAACCACCTAGGCATTTGTTAACAATTACTTTAGTTTCACATTTCAAGTTACAAAATTGCTGTTGCATCCACCTCATGTGTCCCCGTTTCACTCACCCCCCTTCTTCCCAGTTGGAACGCAACCAGGAAGGGATTGTTGTTATTCGGCGGTTGAGTTTCATTTTCTGATCCCTCAATAGGGAGCAGGTTTTGAGTGACTGTTCGCCGTTGACCAGGGTGGCTTGGTAACTTCAGGCCCTGGATTTGGTCCTTGGCCTTAAGCACAACCTTGACTTCTGAGGCACGAGCAGGAAGCTCTCAACCTCAGTCTCAGACCCAGTTCGAGGGCTGAGAGTTAACCAACGTCATTCGTGTGCTTTGCCTTTAGGACAGCACTGTCCTGTACTGTATCAGGGAAATCAGAGTCAATAGGTGTTATAGGTGTGACCAAGTCTGATGTGGGATTTATAACGGTGATTCCAGATGGACCACATGGTTGACCCTTCAAACTGTATTGTGGTCATCGTTGCTCGTGACCCTGTTTTCAGGCAGTGTTTCTACACGGGGGTGTTGACTTTTCCCCCGGTCGCCTTTACTGGAGACTCGGCCACCAGGCTGGATACTGGTTGGTTTCTCTGAGGCTCGTTCTCTCCTCCTTCTCCTTACTCGTATTCCTACAAAACATCTTCAACAAAAAACTAAACCATAGTCTAAGGGTTAGACTATCAAAATTATAGATGTTGCTTAGGGTGTGCTTTGCTTATCTATCAAATAATTATCAATTTAAAATTGCCTCTGTACTCTCTGAGACCATAGTCCAAATTTTCTATCATTAACTCCCCCCTTCGCATAGTTTAACTATGCGATTCCTAAGGGACAGAAAAAATATGTAAGTTAGTGACAACCTAAATTCTTCATATTCCTTCACATATTATATAATATATTTACTCTTCTTTTTATCTCCTGCTTCCAAGCAGAGTTTGGGGATATTTAATCAAACTTTAATAACTGTACCTGTTTTAGTCCTGTCCACCACAGCAAATCACTCAAACCACTGGGTTCCTGAAACAAGATCCGCCTACTGACAGAGTTAGTTCAGTCCTTTTAATGGCTAATTTTCAAATTATTTCACAATCATGGGTTAGGCCCATGCAGCAGTAAAAATAGTGCTTAGCTGATTTTACAGTGGAGGATGCAGGCATTTCACTTATTTAGAGCATATCCAATCAAAGATGTTTTTTATTGTTTATGCAAGTATTTCCCATCATTCAACAAAACCTTCTTGTGTTGTGTGTGTCTCTACCTGGTGTTACATAATCATGTATGGTGTGCCGTCTCAGATGTGTTAGAGCCCTTTGGCAGCATGGCGGCGGCATTGACTCAGCTAGTGGCTGTGCCCACATGTAACTTGCTCTAGGTGGCTGCCCACAGCCCTCCGTCACTGGAACTCTAACTGGGGTGTCATTCTGTCTTCGGCCGGGGCAGGACTGCTTAAAATGTCCTTGTCCTTCACATCCCCAGCAACGCCGTTCTTTTTTACCTTGTTGCAGGGTGGGGTTTCCTCGGGACAGCACGGCCTCTGCCATTGCCCTTTGACCTCCATTCCCCCATTTGTAAGGGGGCGGACGATCTGCCTGGCCAGTTGTTGGATCGCATGAGGCAGTAGGCAGAGGGATGGTCGGGGATGGTTTTTCTTTCTCCCATTTTTTGCGAGCTCCTTTTTCAACGTCTCTCACGAGGTCCTTCAGTCCCTTTTCAGTCAGTAGATACACCCTTGCATCGACACCCCCCTCTGGGAGCTTGTTGGGCTGCTGATGGAGGGTCTTTCCAGTGGACATAGGACGCCTGTTAAGAGAGTCAATTGATGTACTTCCCACTCCATGTACCTGAAGGCTCACTGCTGCAGACTGGAACTCAGCTTGGACATCAGTGACGTCATCAAGTGGTCTTGGGATCCTGCCAGCATTGGCACGCTGCTTGGCTTCTCCCAGCAGACATCTTATGTAGAAATATGTTTCTAAAAGTTGTTCGTGGGTCAAAACAGTTTCCAGCATTTCATTACCTGCCCCTGTTGGATTTGGCATTGCCTCTGCCCACCTCTCAACCAAAGTCCTTCTGGGTGGGGCAGGGCTAGTACTCATCTGGACCACATGGGTTGCTGCAGAGCGAGTCTGGTCAGGGGTTGCGAGTCTGGGGTTGCGAGTTGCGAGTCTGGGGTTGCGAGTCAGGGGTTGCAAGTGTAGCAGAGAGTCAACAGACAAAGCTTGGTACCATCCACACCTTTCCCCTACCCCCGAAAAGGGGGAAGGGTTCCTTCCCTTTTGTCCTTATCTCCCAGAAGATGCTTCAAAGCCTGACCCAGCATGGGGTCAGGAACAGAGACCACATGGTCACACAGTATCAGACAATGGAGTATAAGGGAGAACTTTCTTTCGTGGAGTTACAAACATATTTCTCAAGGACTACATGGCTCATGGACACTAATTCAATGACAGTAGTCGATGTGTTATAATGTGTGTTTTCTCATTTACCTAGAACGTGTTTAATTGATGTTTGATTATAACTCCCCTTCAGATATAGTTAAATCAGTCAATCTTGATATCAAAATAATTGTATCATACTAACAAAACCAGTTATGAACGTTGTATTGCTCTATTCTGAAGTTTAAGCATTTCATGGACATTTGAGATAATGGAATTTAAACTATCAGCCACTTCACACCTCTGGGCAGATCTCAAGACGACGCCCAGGTGGAAGTAACTGACCAATGAGAGAGGTCACCTTCACATGGATGACCCCCTGTTCTTTGGAGTATAAAATCGCCGAACTTACAATCACCCCCGCTTGTTCGTAGGATTAACTTGGGGTGAACGCGTCACTCCCTAACCTTTACCTCATAACCTGCACCTTCACTTTGCGCCCGGAACTTTGACGAGAGATTCCGTTTCCTATTCGTTGGATATAACGAACCATTGACTCCGTTCTTCAAACCGACAAAAGTAACTGCGATTTGCAATATTTCTTACTTGTGACATATTGGCATGTTGTGATTGAATTGTCGATGTTTGATTGTATTTTACAAATGATTTAACTTGACCATCGTTAGATCAGTTGCTATTGATCGTCCATTGTTACTATAGAAGCCTCTTCCTCTGTACCTCTTCCTCACTCTCTCTCTCCCCTCCCCCTCCACACGCGCTCTACGCAGCCATTGTGCCAGTGCGCTCTCATTAGAATTTAGGCCTACTGTACTGCTTTAGCCCAACTAACCCATAACTTATCTGGTATGTGTTCACTATAATTACATTCTCTTAAATAAATCATTGTGTATAATACTCGCGTATCTCTCACGTTATATGATCTGCTCTACTTTCATAGAATTCCCTACTTAAGATTAGACTGATTATTACGAGTGCTATTATTCAATATTATTAAACAAGGTTTCCTCTGTCCCTTTCACGAATCAGAGGTGGTGCCCCCAAGAACGACTATACTTTATTATAAACTAAGTATTGCTAATCTTAACCGTGCAAACCACACTACATACTGGAGCCCCGTGCGAGGCTTTGAAACAGATTGAAATGAGCGATTTATAACTTGAGATACATCTTCCGTCTGAAACAGAACCCACCCTCCCACCCTTTTGGTTAAATTAACGTCCGTTGTATTTAACTATTCCCCAAATAGCTACAGTTTTAAACACTGTTTGAATACTGTGCTGTGTACTGATTGAATTGGTTTTTCGTAACAACTGAATGTTTGTGGTTGCTATCTAGCTTTGAGCTAAAAGTTGAGCGAAAATACGCGCGTGCGCAGTGACACGGCGTCCCGTCTCATTTCATTTTGTAAGTTTAAGGCAGCGCTTCCAAGAGAAGGCATAAGAACCTTTTAACGGGTCATAACCACTACTTATATTGGTACCATACACGCTTCTAAAAGGTGTATCTTAGTAGGGTTTCCTATTTTGGGTTAAGCGAATTACCCTTGAAACTGATAAGTTGTTCCGAGAAACAAACATGCGGTTTAGTCCTAAAGGACTTTTATTTTGAAAGAGACTTCGCAGTTCTTTACTAAGCTATATGCTTCAATATTGTTAAGCAATTCGTCATTGATTAACCTAGCTTTTCGAAAAAGCTTCACTTTGTTTTGCATGTAATTCAACATTAATGTAAACACTCAACTTTCTAGAATCAACAAAGTACCAGTAAAATAATTATTGAGACAGTGGGTCGCTGTAATTTAAAGACTTTTATTGCGTGCTTAACCGGAAATAGTTACGCTTCGTCAGCAAAACTTATAATTTGATTTCATTCCGCGCACTTAAAAGTGGAAGTTGTCAGAATATCGGCGCTTTTGACCATCCTGAACTGTAATTCTATTTACCCCTCATCAGTATCCAATTTTAACACAATCACTAAATAATAATTAAACGTAAAGTGTATTATTTTTAGTTTGCCTACTTTATTTGCGATCAGTCCAAAAGGACTTTTGTTTGGAAGTAGCCGGACAACGCAGCCTGTACCGTCGCAAATTGTTAAACTATTCTTACATAGATTAACCTAGCTTTTCGAAAAAGCTTCACTTTGTTTTGCATGTAATTCAACATTAATGTAAACACTCAACTTTCTAAAATCAATAAAGTAACAGTAAAATAATTATTGAGACAGTGGGTCGCTGTAATTTAAAGACTTTTATTGCTTGCTTAACCGGAAATAGTTACGCTTCGTCAGCAAGACTTGTAATTTGATTTCATTCCGCGCACTTAAAACTGGATGTTGTTGGAATATCGGCGCTGTTGACCATCCGGAACTGTAATTCTATTTACCCCTCATCAGTATCCAATTTTGACACAGTCACTAAACAATAATTTAACGTAAAGTGTATTATTTTTAGTTTGCCCACTTTATCTGCGATCAGTCCAAAAGGACTTTTGTTTGGAAGTAGCCGAACAACGCAGCTTGTACTGTCACAAATTGTTAAACTATTCTTAAATTGATAAACCTAACCCTTCGAAAAGAAGCTTCACTGTTTTACATTCAATTCGACATTAATGTAAAACCTTGCCCAATTTAAGGCTACATTATAGATGCAGCAGCAATTTGGTTTATTATCTGTATTTTGATTTGCGATTGTAACCTTAATTTTTAATTTGAATATTAATTTCACTTTTGGATTGTTAATCTTTGAATATTAATTTCGGATTTTAAGTTAATATAAAATTGATTTCTATTAAAACAAATTTTTTTATTTAATTTTTTTTTTACAAAAAAAAAAAACACTACAAAATTAGTGCCTAAGAACTTTACCACAATAGCATTGTGTTAATAACCTCCATTAGCCGAATCAATCCCTAGTTAACTAAACATGTCTCACCTCACGGAAGCTGAGAAATTGATGGTCTACCTGTCAGAAAAAGAAAACCCAAACTATGTAGAAACCCTAACCGATCTACCGTTTGAGGGGATCGCATTGAAAACCCTGGAAGTGGTCGCAGAAGATGTGGGCCAACCATTGAACAAGTCCCAAACCATCAAATGCATATCCAGCCTCGGTCTAAACTACGCTGCACAACTCAGGTCATCAATTGCGGATGTCAAAACACAATGGGCACAAGCTCTCCGAGATCAAGAAGAGGCTCTCAAAGTGACAGAAAGTAAACGACAGCGCCGGGAACAATTGGAACAAGAAGCAAGCGACCTGACTGGAGAACTGGAGAGCGCTAAAACTAACCTAATACAACAGGAAATGTCCCTCAAACAGGCCCTCAAAGCAAAAGCAATGGAACAGAACCGACGAGAAGAAAGAGAACAGGAAGCCAGCAGTTTAGCCGAAGAACTAGAAGACGCTAAGACTCAGCTAACGCAACAAGAAAGATCCCTCAAAGATGCCCTCGAAGCAGAAGAAAGAGAACAGGAAACCAGCGACCTAGTCGAAGAACTGGAAAAAGCTAAAACACACCTAACGGAACAGGAAACGCAGCTAATACGACAGGAATTGACCTTCAAAGATGCCCTCGAAGCGAAAGAAGGAGCTAACCGAAGCTATGCCTCCGTCACACTTGAAGATGAAGCGCCCGGCAAAGGATCGCTGGACACGAGTGCAGAACTCTGCCTAATTGCACCCACCTTGGCCGCCCAGCTAAAAGGAATAGCTAGCTCACACAGAAGATGGATTAACAGTGAAGATAGCGAATTCAACATCACAGGCTTCACCCAAAACAAAGCTCCATTCACAGAGACTCTGTACTTGAAGCAAACACTTGGGGAAATGCACCTAATCCACCACATCCATGTCTCTTCGCTTGAGACCGAAAAACTGCTGATTGGACACAATCTACTCAACAGAAAGGAACCCCTCCTTGACTTCAACCAAAACCAGATGTGGACCCACGTCAAGAAGCCTTATCCACTGCCTCACCCTGAAGTCCAGAACACAGTCTTCACAGTGGAAGGGGGGGGACATCCCACGTCTGATCCACATCTCTCAGAAGAGGACCCGATCCATGGGTTAGATGGCCACTCCAGACCGCCCCAGAGCTACGCCACTCAACCATCAAGAAAAAAGGGTCGAAAAGAATTAGCAAAACGCCATGACCGTCGGATGCCAGCAGAAACCCACCTGCGACGAGAAGCGTCACAGGCCCAAAAGAAGTCACATGATGCAAACTGGATGAGAGGGCAGAAAGTAGGAAGACCTACTTTGGTCGACAAGTATCCCAGAAGAAGCACCCCAGCTGTGACGAAGTGGCACAACCCCCGGAAGAGACCACCGCTACTCGCGGACAACAAGCCAGGCACAGAGCCCTACCCTGGCTTCGAAACAGAAGTGATACAACAGCTGGGAAAAGCTGATGCCTTGGAAGAGGACACACAGAGACAACAGCTGAGACAGCTGTTCTACAAGCACAGTGCAATCTTCTCCAAGGATTCCTTGAATTGTGGAGCAACAGACATCCACACTGTTCGCATCCCCACGGATCCAAACGCGGCCCCAACGTTTGTACGGCAGTACAAAATCCCACTGGCTGCTTACAACTCAGTACAAGAAATCATCGACTCACTGTTACAAAAACAGATCATCAGAGAATGCAATAGCACCTACAACGCCCCCCTGTGGCCGGTGCTCAAGCCTACTGGAAAATGGAGGCTCACCATTGACTATCGACAACTCAACAAGCAAGTCCCGTTGTCACGATGGCCAATGATCCATCTTGACCAAGAATTGGCCAAGATCTCTCAAGCACAATACTTCTCAACAGTTGATGTTGCCAACGGGTTCTGGACAATGAAAGTGGACCCAGGAGACCCACACAAACTGGCCTTCTCGTTCGCAAACCGCCAATTCACTTTCAACAAATGCCCCTTCGGCTACTCCAACTCACCCGCAGAGTCCAATATCTTCTTGCACAAGGCAATGCCTGACGCAGCCACCAGAGGCAACCTAATCTGCGTGGATGACGTCCTGATGCGAAGCCAGTCATGGTCAGACCACCTTCAGAAAATTGACCATGCCCTCTCACAACTCTCCCAAGCAGGAGCAAAGCTTGCCCTGTCGAAAGGACAATGGGGGAGGAAAAAGGTGAACTACGTTGGTCTCCTAGTAGGACCCAATGGGATCGAGCCCCAATCAACCAGAATTGAAGCGATACAGAACATAAAAACGCCGGCAGACATATCGGAACTACGAAGCTTCCTAGGAATCTGCAACTACTCAAGGCAATTCATTGAGAACTATGCAGACATCTCCAAACCCCTAAAATCACTCCTCCAAAAAGAAACAAACTTCCACTGGAGTGAACAACACAGCGCGGCGATGACGGAACTCAAACACCGGCTGTGCACTGCTCCATGTCTGGCCTACCCCAACAAAGACAAGGAGTACCACTTGGAGGCTGGATTTTCCAAACACTGCATGAGTGCAGGTTTATACCAAATCTATGATAAAGACAAACGTATCGTCGCCTACGCAAGCAAAAATCTCAGCATGGTGGAAGACAAGTTCTCAGACTGCGAGAAAGCGTTGCTGTCCACGGTGTGGGCAGTAGAACATTACCAGAACTATGTTGGAGGGCAGAAGATAATCATCGAAACATGCCACCAACCGGTCACCTTCCTCAACAGCCAAAGACTACGTGAAGGAAGGGTTTCCAACAGCCGAATAGCCACCTGGATGATGGCCTTCCAAGGCTATGACGTCGAAGTCAAGTATGGACAAAACAACAAAATGTCCCTAGGCCAAGGCCTGGCTACGTGCCAACATTGTGTCAGGGAGGACACCTCCGTGGAATCGCCAACAATCACCGCTGCACCACCTCCACCTCCGTCAAATCACCACTACTTCGATGAGAACACCTGCGATGGCTTACCAACAGCATTCGTTGATGGATGTTCCTTCCATCATGAAAAATATGTCCGAGCTGGAGTGGGAATAACCTGGGAAAACGATCCCAATCTCAAGACCCAACAGATCCAGCTTGGAACTAAAACCAGCCAATATGCAGAATTAGCGGGAATCCTCATCACGGTTCAGCAAGCCGCTGAAAATAACCTAAAAACCTTTGTGATCTGCAGTGACTCCAACTACGCCAGACTCTCTTTCATATGTCACCTGCCTAACTGGAAGCAAAACGACATGAAGAATCAACGTGGAAAAGAGGTGAAGAACCCGGAACTGATCCTGGCGTGCGACAAATCGTCACAAAACAGAACATGATGATATATTGGAAGAAAGTGAAGGGTCATTCACATGTCCCAGGACCAGATAAATCCGGGAATGATGAAGCCGACAGACTGGCCAAAGCGGGCGCCATCACAGGCACGCCATGGAAATTCAAAGAAGAATGGCTGCCACGGACGCCATCCCAAGAAGTTCATGCTGTCACACGAAGCAAAAACAAAGAGGTTACTCCCAAACCCAGTAGTGCTACCCTTACAACTGACCTTGCAAGTCCACTTCACGATTCTGATCTAGTGTCAATGCAACGACGAGATCCAGCGACCAACGCCATGCTCCTGTTCCTGACAACACCAGACGAATATCCAATTACTGCTCAAGCAATGGAAAACTCAGTGGATCTGAACAACCTCTACAATAACAGACACCACCTCAGGATCGAAAAAGGCCTGCTGGTACATGTTTCAGATGCGTACCTGGCCCACAGATGGGTGGTCCCCACGGCACACAGGGGGGTGATGATGGTCCATGCACACGATGAACCCTGCGGAGGCCATCAAGGAGCCACGACCACTTATGACACTCTCCGCCACATTGTCTACTGGCCATACATGGAAAAAGACGTGTCAAATTATGTGAAAGGATGCCTGGTCTGCTGTCAGTTCCAACCTTCCAGACCCCTTCACCGAGCACCGTTACAGAAGAAAGGTATAACGTTCCCCTGGTCAAACATCCAAATCGACTGGATTGGACCAGTGGCAAAATCCTCAAGAGGACACAAGTACCTTCTAACGGTGACATGTGCTTTCACCAAATGGATAGAATGTCTCCCAGCGCCAAATGACACAGCAGAAACCACCGCCGTCCTGCTAATCAACCATGTCTTCAGTCGCTACGGATTGCCAATGTCAATTGACAGTGACCGAGGAACCCACTTCACGGCAACAGTGATGACAGAACTATGGAAAATGCTCGGAGTCCAAACAAAACTCCATATTCCGTACCATCCCCAATCGTCCGGACAGGTGGAGCGAGCTAACAAAACCATAGTGAACATCCTGAAGAAGTATGTGTCCTGTAACCACAAGGACTGGGATATCAAGCTCCCGCTGGTCCTGATGGCCATCAGGGCCACGCCCCACCATTCCACAGGCGTGACGCCTTTTGAAATGATGACAGGAAGACAGATGACGCTGCCCCTGCACCTCCTATACCAAACAGGAGATGCCGCCGTCGCAACAGCCTACACTGCACATCAATACGTGACAGATCTACGCAATCACCTCAAAGAAACCTTTGCGTTTGCCCAACACCACCTGGAGAAAAGTGCCGAGGGTAGGAACGCATTCTACGACCTTAAAGCATCCCAAAAAGAACTCCTGACGGGAGACAAGGTGTGGTACTACAACTTCACCAAACCGGTTGGGGTCTCAAAGAAGTTCCTCCCAAATTGGTCAGGCCCCTATGAGATTGTAGACAAACTCTCACCAGTGGCCTACCGCATAAAAATTAAAAAGGGGCAACACACCCCGCACCTCAAATGGGTCCACTGCAATCAAATAAAATTGCACACCCCTCTAAAAAACATAGCAGACCCAATTCTAATTACTAACTAATACAATTGGATAAGCTACAAGTTTCTAACGAGGAACTCCTTACAGCTGGACATCCCATAAACAAACTACCTAAGCCCTCACCCATGAAGTCCAAGACTCCAGGAAGTCACACACTCCCACTTCTTTTTTTTTATTTTATTTTTTATTTTATTTTTATTATTATTCTTTCCTCTATTAATTTTCTTCTTCCTTTCATTTTTAGCATAGGACCTTAACCTAGAGAAACTTATTAATAGGACCCAAGTTAGTCCCATTGATTCCTGCCTTGTTTAGAGTCCACTCATGCCAATGTGTCCAGTAGAAATGCTGTCGTACTGTCGTGTTTGTCTTTTCTCTGCTCTTCTTACGTGCCAACAGCCCAACGACGTCGAGTCATCGGACGTTGCCAGCAGGGGGATATGTAGCAGAGAGTCAACAGACAAAGCTTGGTACCATCCACACCTTTCCCCTACCCCCGAAAAGGGGGAAGGGTTACTTCCCTTTTGTCCTTATCTCCCAGAAGATGCTTCAAAGCCTGACCCAGCATGGGGTCAGGAACAGAGACCACATGGTCACACAGTATCAGACAATGGAGTATAAGGGAGAACTTTCTTTCGTGGAGTTACAAACATATTTCTCAAGGACTACATGGCTCATGGACACTAATTCAATGACAGTAGTCGATGTGTTATAATGTGTGTTTTCTCATTTACCTAGAACGTGTTTAATTGATGTTTGATTATAACTCCCCTTCAGATATAGTTAAATCAGTCAATCTTGATATCAAAATAATTGTATCATACTAACAAAACCAGTTATGAACGTTGTATTGCTCTATTCTGAAGTTTAAGCATTTCATGGACATTTGAGATAATGGAATTTAAACTATCAGCCACTTCACACCTCTGGGCAGATCTCAAGACGACGCCCAGGTGGAAGTAACTGACCAATGAGAGAGGTCACCTTCACATGGATGACCCCCTGTTCTTTGGAGTATAAAATCGCCGAACTTACAATCACCCCCGCTTGTTCGTAGGATTAACTTGGGGTGAACGCGTCACTCCCTAACCTTTACCTCATAACCTGCACCTTCACTTTGCGCCCGGAACTTTGACGAGAGATTCCGTTTCCTATTCGTTGGATATAACGAACCATTGACTCCGTTCTTCAAACCGACAAAAGTAACTGCGATTTGCAATATTTCTTACTTGTGACATATTGGCATGTTGTGATTGAATTGTCGATGTTTGATTGTATTTTACAAATGATTTAACTTGACCATCGTTAGATCAGTTGCTATTGATCGTCCATTGTTACTATAGAAGCCTCTTCCTCTGTACCTCTTCCTCACTCTCTCTCTCCCCTCCCCCTCCACACGCGCTCTACGCAGCCATTGTGCCAGTGCGCTCTCATTAGAATTTAGGCCTACTGTACTGCTTTAGCCCAACTAACCCATAACTTATCTGGTATGTGTTCACTATAATTACATTCTCTTAAATAAATCATTGTGTATAATACTCGCGTATCTCTCACGTTATATGATCTGCTCTACTTTCATAGAATTCCCTACTTAAGATTAGACTGATTATTACGAGTGCTATTATTCAATATTATTAAACAAGGTTTCCTCTGTCCCTTTCACGAATCAGAGGTGGTGCCCCCAAGAACGACTATACTTTATTATAAACTAAGTATTGCTAATCTTAACCGTGCAAACCACACTACACAAGTCTGGTCAGCTTGATCATCAAGATGGCGCCGACGAAGGCAGCCACGGTAGCTAGGTGCGCTCTGTTTTGTCTTATAATTCAGTGTTCTGCCAAAACTTCCGGAGTTCTCTAACAAGAGAAGAACTTCTAAACATCAGGACTACAACTCCTGTGGATTAATTCCCACTTTTCTGCTCCCAGCGGCAGAATTAGTGGGAATTATAGTCAAAGCCGCCCTCGGCTTTGTCCTAGCAGTGAAGCGCCAAACGAGCCTCTTTGCCTCTTCTACGAGCGTAGAAGAGGCAAACGAGCCGGTGCACTGGTGCGACTCCGTCGGCGTGGGGCACGCACAGCGTTACCGGGGATATTTCTCTCCAACGTGCGTTCACTGAGCAACAAACTGGATGAACTTCAGCTACTGGTGTGGAAAAACAGAGACTTTCATTCATCTTCCGTTTTGTGCTTTACGGAGACATGGCTGAGTGAACTGATCCCAGACTCTGCGCTACAGCTAGCGGGTTTCAAACTGCTGAGAGCGGATCGTGACCCTGTGCTCTCTGGCAAAACGAAAGGTGGTGGTATTTGTTTTTACATTAACAGTGGCTGGTGTGAAGATGTGACAGTGATTCTGCTGCACTGTTCTCCTGATCTGGAATCATTTTTTATTAACTGTAAACCTTTTTACTCGCCACGTGAGTTTGCTTCATTCATACTGGTCGGCGTCTACATGCCCCCTCAGGCTAGCGCCAACGAGGATCAACGTGTGCTCGCTAACCAGATATTGTTCGTGGAGCTTGATAATCCGGATTCCTTGGTTATTGTGCTAGGCGACTTTAACAAAGGCAATCTCACTCAAGAACTCCCCAAATACAGACAACTCAACAAATGCCCTGCCAGAGAAGGGAACACTTTGGATCACTGCTACTCTACAATCAGTAAAGCATACCATGCGGTTCCCCGAGCAGGACTGGGTCACTCAGACCACGCCATGGTTCACCTGATTCTTGCATACAGGCAGAAGCTTAAGCGCTGCAAGCCTGCTGTTAGGACATTGAAACAGCTGACCAGTAAGGCTATGGAGGAACTGCGGGCGTGCTTGGACTGTACTGACTGGGATATGTTCATGACTGCCTCCAATAGTCTGGATGAGCTCACAGAGGCTGTGACATCATACATCAGCTTCTGTGAGGACTGCTGTATACCAACACGCACCAGGGTGAGCTACAACAACGACAAACCCTGGTTTACAGCTAAACTCAGAAGGCTGAGGCTGGACAAAGAGTCCGCGTTTAGGAGTGGGGACAGGGACAGGGACAGTTTCAAGGAGTCGAAGAACAGGTTTAGCAAGGCAGTGAGAGAGGCTAAACGACTGTACTCAGAGAGGCTGAAGCGCCAGTTCTCTGCTAACGACTCTGCTTCTGTCTGGAGTGTGCTCAGGCAGATCACCAACTTCAAGCCCAGAGCCCCCCACTCCACTAACGACTCTCGTCTGGCCAACGACCTGAACGAGTTCTACTGTCGTTTTGAAAGACAATTGGACAGTCCTGTACAACTCCTTTCCACCCGTGAGGCCTCCCTCCTCCCCCCCTCTACAGTGACGACCCTCTCCATTCAGGAGAGAGAAGTGAACAAACTGTTCAAGAGACAGAACCCCCGCAAAGCAGCTGGGCCGGACTCTGTCTCTCCAGCCACCCTCAAGAACTGCGCTGACCAGCTGTCTCCGGTGTTTACCTACATCTTCAACACCTCCCTGGAGACATGCCATGTGCCAGCCTGTCTCAAGTCCTCCACCATCATCCCTGTGCCCAAAAAGCCCAGGCCAACTGGACATAATGACTACAGACCCGTCGCCCTGACCTCTGTGGTAATGAAGTCTTTTGAGCGCCTGGCGCTGGCACAACTTAAAGCCATCACAGACCCTCTACTGGACCCCCTGCAGTTTGCCTACAGAGCCAACAGGTCTGTGGACGATGCAGTTAATATGGCCCTCCACTTCACCCTACAGCACCTGGACTCCCCAGCATCCTACGCCAGGATCCTGTTTGTGGACTTCAGCTCTGCCTTTAATACCATCATCCCCGCTCTGCTTCAGGACAAGCTCTCCCAGCTGAACGTGCCTGATTCCACCTGCAGGTGGATCACAGACTTCCTGTCTGACAGGAAGCAGTGCGTTTAGCTGGGAACACAAGTCTCTGATTCCCGGTCCATCAGCACTGGATCTCCCCAGGGTTGCGTCCTTTCTCCTCTGCTCTTCTCCCTGTACACCAACAGCTGCACCTCCAGTCATCCGTCCGTGAAACTCCTGAAGTTTGCAGACGACACCACCCTCATTGGGCTCATCTCTGGTGGAGACGAGGCTGATTATAGGTGGGAAGCAGCCAACCTGGTGACCTGGTGCAGCCAGAACAACCTAGAGCTCAATGCTCTCAAGACAGTGGAGATGGTTGTGGACTTCAGGAAGAACACAGCCCCACTCACCCCCATCACCCTGTGTGACTCCCCAGTCAACACTGTGGAGTCCTTCCGCTTCCTGGGCACTATCCTCTCCCAGGACCTCAAGTGGGAACTGAACATTAGCTCCCTCACCAAGAAAGCACAACAGAGGATGTACTTCCTGCGGCAGCTGAAGAAATTCAACCTGCCAAAGACAATGATGGTGCACTTCTACACAGCCATCATTGAGTCCATCCTCACCTCCTCCATCACCACCTGGTACGCTGCTGCCACTGCCAAGGACAAGAGCAGGCTGCAGCGTATCATCCGCACTGCAGAGAAGGTGATTGGCTGCAATCTGCCTTCCCTCGAGGACCTGCACACCTCGAGGACCCTGAGACGGGCGAAGAAGATTGTGGCTGACTCCTCCCACCCTGGACATTCCCTGTTTCAGTCACTCCCGTCTGGCAGAAGGCTGCGGTCCATCAGGACGAAAACCTCACGCCATACAAACAGTTTCTTCCCTTCCGCTGTTGGCCTCCTCAACAAGGCCAAAGCTCACACTGACTGAATGTCTTTAAAAACTTTTTACATTTTGCACTACACTCAATTCCTGTAATATTTGTATTTTATATTGTATTTTATATTGTAAATTGGCGACTTATATTTTACTTATTGTATATTTTATTTTAATTGTATTCCACTTAGTATTGCTAGTTTATGTATCCTTAGTAAAGTTAGACCACATATTTAAATTTAAGATTCCTAAATGTTTACTGTATGCACCTTCCTGCCAAAGCAAATTCCGTGTCTGTGCAAACTTTCATGGCGAATAAATCCCATTCTGATTCTGATTCTGGGTTGCTCCTCCCTCCTGTTTCATTGCTCTCTCTGCCATGAGTGGTAGTTTGTAGGCACAACAGCTCAGTGATCTAAGCTCAAATACAGATATCATTTAACAAGTCAAAACAACCCTTGTCCTCTCTTTTTACCAACTATAATGAGATATGAATCAGTTTGGAGAAACTCTCAAAACTATACCCCTATATAATATGTATGTGTTTGTGCATAACATTTATGTGGCAGTGGTCTTGTTGAACGGGAAAACTCTGCACATGCAACAAAAACACAGTTCTATTTTGATACTGAACACTTTGAGATAGGGCTTGTGTAAACCCTTTCGTTGTACTTGTGCCAGATTTTCGCCTCTCCGTCTGTAATTTTCAGAGAGCAGAATGTAAGACATTTATATAGCATTCTCTCAAATGTACCTTCAGATTTTATCTTTACAGTTACTTTCTAACCTTAGACTGAGAATTTAGATGTATTCTATTCTCCTTCCTGCTATCCTGTTGATTTGGGTAAAACCTCTTACTGTGTTAACATCAATGTTAACCCTTTCCATATTTCTCAACTCTATCTGCTCATACTCGTCCTTTACTATTTTCCGTGTGTGATCAGCCATGTTGTTAGTTTAGGCTTGTCTGTTAATAATTATACGGGTAATTAGGCCGTTTTCTCTTAACTAGACTGAGAATCAATGTGCCCACATTTTCTCAGCCACACACACATTCATAGTCCATCAATTTACCATGTCCAACATTCATAACGTCATTCATTACGTCATGTTTCAAGTCAAGTCTTGTTGAGGCTTTCCCTCTATTCTCAAACAGCCAGACCCAAGACAGACCTGATATAGAGGCATACATCGAACTCTAAAGGTCAGTTCTCCTCCCCCTCGAATATCAACTTTCTCTTTTTTATCCGCTCCATACTTTGATCATTTTATTCATTTAATTTTTGTTCTTGATTCGTTTTCTAAAACATTTCTTTACAACCTTTTATCAAATCGTGAAATTATTGTTCTTTTAGAATTATAACAGTTTTTATTAATTCAACCTCTTTCTCATAGTTATGATATACGCACATACTTGAGCAGCGCCCTTTGACCCTGCTCAGCCCCGCCTGTACAAGTCACTTCTGTTCTCAGCTGTGAGTATGCGAATGATTGCGCAATAGACGCAGCTTTCTTGCCACAGGCTCCTTTTCCTGGTTTTCTTCAGGATTATACGTGTTAATATCAAAACTGTCAATTGGTTCATTTCTTCGTTTTACCTGACTCCATTTCACACGTATGTTTTTAGCATTTTAACGGAGATTTCAGTCTTGTCCTCCTATCCTCCCGCGGCAGCTTTTGTTTAACACAGCTGTCTCAGGGAGTTTTCGGAGCTAGGCAAGACTTTTATCTCTCGGATTATGTCATAAAAACACAGTTTTTCATTATATACATTATCTACGGATATCTATCTTCTGTTAGTTTGTCCAGCACGTCTTTAAGATAAATCATACGGGTCATGAGTCCTAATTTTTCTTTCGACTAAAGAAATAGCTGCAGCTTTCTCTTTGCTGTCACTTTGTTGTTATTTAGTGAAAACTAGACAGGACATAGATATTACAATAATGCAATTTGTTGAGGTCTGTTGAAAAGGTTAGTCACGCAGATGCTCGTCGAATTTTTAACATCTTTGGCTAACATGATTTTTTCCAACAGCCTTGTTTTCCGTGTAACGACAATTACAGTCCTTCCACACGTGTTGATATCATTTGTTGACCAACCCGATTGCCCGAACCCTTGACTATTACCAGTTTAAATCAAGGTTTCTAAACGTTATGGTTACTCAGTTTACTCGAATATCTTTTTACTGGGCCATAAATTGTTTTTGCACCATAGGACAGCTTTATCTCCTTAGGAATCGCCGGATATCCCTATAGCCCACCCTTTACCGAATACGATAGTTTTGAAAGCTTTAGCAAGAAACATTTACATTCATTACTCTTTCATTCAGGGAGACATACAGGTAACTTATGTAACTCAACGTTTGTAACCGACTTCCTGCTCGTAATCAGCCTTCTCACTTTGCTTCAGTTCAAAATTCGTATCTAGGCATTCTCAGGTTTACAGGTTTAATTGCCTACCTTCGTCTAAATGTAGATTTCTTCTGAATCTCGTTGGGCTTCACCAGTTTTGTGGAAGGCTTCTGAAGTGGTTCTTATCGATCAAGAATAATAGGCTTTGAGTCGAGGAGGTCGGATTACAAAGGTATGCTTTATTACAAAAAGGTTCACTGGGATTCACATTCGCTTAGAGCTTCTCAGCCTGAGAAGTTCTAACCTCTTTCATTTCCTCCAGTCATTTATACAGTTCATACACGTCACACAAATAACTCTTGGCATCATCTCATCAATACGTGTTGGTCAATCTTAACCAGACCTTTGTCTGTTTGTTTACCGGTTGTCATGAGTCCATGGTCATCTAGGGTAACAGGGAACAGACTCTATGTCACCTCGACCTTGCTTATCTGCGTGAAGCACACAGCTGCCCTATTGGGAAAACACATTCTTGACACAGGAAGTTTGAGCTGGAACAGCCAAGTGCCTGTTCTCTTAACTGACTACGGGGCCTGAGCACAACAACATTGCGACTCATCTATATTATCTTGCGCCCAGCCTAGTGATTTCCACCCTGCCCTATGCCCTACTCCGGCCTTGCCCTGATGTGACCCCAACATACATATATCTCACTATAGGACGATTTCTGGCCCACAACAGCTCCTAAGAAGCTCTGAGCGTTAAGAGCTTCTTAACGAATCCGGGAAACCCGGCTACTATTTTTTCTTTGGCTGCACTATGGGTAGAGTGGACAAGCTTGCATGGTACACCATGTCTTGCAATGCAATGACAGCTTGGCTAGATGTTGTCGGTAGAGTTGCTACTTCCGGGTAGTTGGAGAAGTAATCTGTCACAACTATCACAGTCACGTTTGTGTTCAGGCCAACCTCTTGAAATCATCTTCTTGAGCTCTTTCATTGTCTCATCTTTTTCAGTTTCTTGTCTTATCTTATTTACTTACTTTATATTTATATTTTTTGCATTTAGCAGATTCTTTTATCCAAAGCGACTTCCAAGAGAGAGCTTTACAAAAGAGCATAGGTCACTGATCATAATAACGAGGTAGTCCCAAACATTGCAAGCAGCCATAACATGAAGCATACATTGTGAAAAAACTAAACAAGTGCCAAAAGGGAAGACCCATAAGAGCATGCAGTTATACAAGTCACAAAAAAATAAAAAAGTGCAGGACTGTACCTGTAGAAGAACAATCAATAGTAAAATATTTCACAGCGAGTACAAGACTTAACTTAAACGTTATAACTAACCTACAAGAGCAACAAGTCACTCAATAAGAGTCATTGTGATCCTTGAGGAAACTAACAACAGGTCCAGCCAAGCATTCCTAAGTGCCGTTGTACTCCCGGAACAAGTGCGTCTTGAGCCTTTTCTTGAAGGTGGGGAGACAGTCAGTGTCCCTGTGGAGGTGGGGAGCTGGTACCACCATTGGGGGGCCAGGCAGGAGAAGAGCTTGTGTTGGGACCTGGCAGTCTTGACGAGTTGCGCCGGAAAGTTACGAGGGGAGGGGAGGTAGGAGGGGTTGGAGGGAGAGAGACAGAATTGGATAAAGTAGTGATCAGAGATGTGCAGTGGGGTTACAGAGGCTAAGTCAGTGATACAGTTACGTGTCAGGACGAGGTCTAGCTGTTTGCCTGCCTTGTGGGTCGCCGGTGTGCTCAGCAGCGTCAGGTCGAAGGAGGTCAGGAGAGACAAGAAGTCGACAGCCTGCAATCCCTGGAGGTGGATGTTGAAGTCCCCAAGGACTATCAGGGGGGTTCCATCATCCGGGAGGACGCTGAGGAGCATGTCCAGCTCCTCCACAAAGTCGGCTAGCGGTCCTGGTGGGCGATAAAGAACAATTAAGCATGCTTTGATAGGATTAGTTAGCATCACATAATGGTGTTCAAATGATTTGGCAGTAACAGAGAGTGGTGTGGATGTGTATTTAATATGTGGGGAAAGAAGTAACCCTGTCCCACCACCCCGCCCGGTTGAGCGGGGTGAGTGAGTGAAGGAGTGGTTGACGGAGAGAGCAGCTGGAGTTGCAGTGTTCTCTGGGCGGATCCATGTCTCAGTCAGCGCAAGGGCATGAAGAGAAGCATGGGATGCAAACGCCGGGATGAAGTCTGCCTTGTTCACAGCAGACTGGCAGTTCCAAAGCCCTAAGGAAAGAGAGAGGGCAGGTGGAGAAGAACTGGATAGGTAGTGAAGGTTAGAAGTTGACCGAATATACTTTGTGACATATCTACGTCTACGGGTAGTGTAATGAACAGGAATGCTAAGGAAACACATGCTAGCTATGAATAAATTATAGGTAAAATATAATCTAAATATGAATATAAATAGGTTGATATTTATCAGAAGAGGTGATCCGCCTCGTCGGCCTTCCTCGGTGGACTCCGCAGGTAGACTCCTTTGTCTTTGATCGACTGAGTCTTTGTGCGATGAGGCTGGCAGACGAGGCTGCCTCTGTAATGCTAACCGCCTTAAATATGCTAATGAACAGATACAACGCCCCCAATTACTGCCAAACAAAAGAATATCCTGAGTACCCTGAAACCGAAAATGACTCACTGGCTAGCTACTCCTTGACCAGTTTCAACTGGTTATCTAACTGCTGACCCTTCTGCTCTGCCCAAGAGACTAACTTTTAGCTAAACTCAATAATATACTAGTCTTGATCACACGCAGTCAATGCAGCGCTCTCGAAGTTCTCTTCAGTATGACGCTATACGCTCTCAGCTGATTCCAGGCGACTTCGGCTTTTAAACCAAATTCTACAAAGCCCCCAATTACTGCCAAACAAAAGAATACCCTGAGTACCCTGAAACCGAAAATGACTCACTGGCTAGCTACTCCTTGACCAGTTTCAACTGGTTATCTAACTGCTGACCCTTCTGCTCTGCCCAAGAGACTAACTTTTAGCTAAACTCAATAATATTGTAGCGACCCACGGATTGGTCGCGTGTTAACTCGCGCTGTTGGCGCAAAGGATTGTGGGTGGCGCAATTCACATACTTGTTTCATGTTTGGTTAATGTTGTATGCATGTTTGAGTTGAGTGTTGTTGTTCTGTCAATTAGGTTTGTCAGTGGATGATGTATGGATATTAGTAACTATAAGTTATCGTTGTTGCCATAACTGTGAATTGTATGTGAGTTAATGACTTGTTGTTGGCATTCACATGTGATTGGTGGTGTAGTAATAAAACCTGTAGTCGAGCGGTGTATGGGACACAGGATAAAAAGGTCTTCTTCTCTGCGTCCGATTATTACGCATCCACTCCAATATAGACCCCTAGCGCCATCGTTACATTGGTGTCAGAAGTGGGATGGCGCAACCACGCAGGATGGAGGAAGAAATCGCAGATCTTGAAGAGACCATTAAGAGGACTCAGCTACACCTGGAGAAACGTAGGCTGAAGATGGAGCGTTCCAGGGCAAGAACGTCGTCCCACGCTGATGGGTCCAGTGTGCCACGGCCTTGTCGCCCCCTAGAGGCCGGGAGTGGAACCACAGAACACACAGCCATAGCTGTGGACATCCAACCTGACCTACCTGGGGCGTCCCCACAGGTGGATGTTGGGGCCATCCTGCCCCGTTCCACTGCCATGCCAAGAACACCAGCGAAGGTGCCCAAGTTCAATGGAGAGACGCTCCTGGAGCCATATCTTGCCCAGTTCCAGTTGGCAGTGTGGCATGGTGGTTGGAGCAGCGAGGAAGCCGCCACTCATCTTGCCCTGGCGCTGGAGGGAAATGCGCTGCAGGTGCTCCTGGATCTGACCCCGGGAGAACAGCGGAACCTGGAGACCTTGACCGGGGCCTTGGAGAGGCGGTTCGGGCAGCCACCATTCCCTGACCAGAGTAGGGACAGGCTAGCCAGCTGTCGCCGCCAGGAGGGAGGGAGTTTGGGCGCTTTCGCCGCAGATATCCAGCTCTACGCCCGCCATGGCTATCCAATGTTCGACGCCGCTGCAAGAGGGGAGCTGGCTCTCCATGCATTCCTCAAGGGGCTTATGCCAGAGCAGCTACGCCAGCATGTGCGTCTCACCATGCCCAGAACCCTGGAGGGGGCTCTTCAAGAAGCGGTACGGGCAGAGGCGGTGCTCTGCACTCAGGCTGCCCCACGGCTGTCCCTTCCACACGTCCGGGCCATCGACTGTGAGGGTGAGGAGGCCGAGCCAGTTTGTCAGGTGCAGTTTCAGCGGCGGCCAGCCCCAGCTGGGAACCGTCGACCTCGATCCACTCTTCGGTGCTATCGTTGTGACGAACCTGGTCACATTGCCCGTGACTGCCCAGCACCAGCACCAGTCTCCAGAGCACCACAGCAGACGGGAAACGACGGGGGGGGTGGCGCAGTGAGGGGCCCGCCACCCCAATCGTTGGCCCCTCCCTTAAGCCAAGAACTGTTGATTGGTCGTGTAGGCAACACTAAGGGACTGTATTTGGACTGCTGGCTTGATGGCCAACCCTGCCAAGCTCTAGTAGACACGGGGTCTACCGTCTCACTGGTGCGTCCTGGCGTCCTTCCAGGAACCATGGGGACGCTCTCCGGCGCATGGGCAAAGTCAGACACGAACCTGGTGACGGTGACAGGGGAGAAGGCTGCTACAAAGGGGAAGAAGCATCTGCGGATCCAGGCTGGGAACCAGGAGGCGGAGCACGAGTTCTGGCTTGCCAATATTCAGGACTCGTGCATTATCGGCCTGGACCTGTTGTCCCGTTGGGGTGCCTATGTTGATGTCCTGAGGGCAGCCATCACCCTTGGTGGGGAGACTGTGGCGCTCCAGGCCGGCCAGGACAAGAACACAAAGGTCAGAGACCAGCAAGCCAGCTGCCAAACAGCTGCCACCAGCGACTCCATGCCAGGTCAGCCTACCAACCATACATCGGCGGAGACGTCTGAGGCGGTGAGGGAACTCTGCCGCCGCAGCAGTGATGGCCTTGACCAACAGCAGTGCGGCCAGTTGAGGCACCTCCTAGAGGACTATGCAGATATCTTTGCAGCAAAGGATGAGGACTGTAGGCGGACGGGGTTGGTTCAGCATTCCATCGACACCGGTACCGCCCAACCCATCCGCCTGCGGCCTCACCGGCTGGCCCTCGGCAAGCGACAGGTGGCAGAAGACAAAGTTAGGGAGATGGCTGCTGCTGGGGTAATTGAGCCCTCTGACAGTCCGTGGGCCGCACCAGCTGTCCTGGTTCGAAAAAAGAATGACAGCTGGCGGTTCTGCGTGGACTATCGACGTCTCAACGCGGTGACCAAGAAGGACTCTTACCCCCTCCCTCGCATAGATGACGCCCTCGACCATATCACAGGCTCCAGCTGGTTCAGTTCCCTTGATCTGCGTAGTGGCTACTGGCAGGTGGAGTTGGCCCCTGACGCACGACCAAAGACTGCCTTTACCATTGGACAGGGACTGTGGCAGTTTCGTGTTATGCCGTTTGGACTCTGTAATGCACCAGCGACGTTCGAACGGCTGATGGAGAGGGTACTGGCTGAAATACCACGGAGTCGTTGTGTGGTATACCTGGATGACCTGCTGGTGCATGCCAGCGACTTTGACCGAGCCCTGGGTAACCTGCAAGAGGTCTTTGAAGCCATTCGTCAGGCTGGGTTGCGGTTGAACCCTGCCAAGTGTCGCCTGCTGACAAGAGAAACGCAGTTCTTGGGCCATGTGGTCAGCGCGCACGGGGTAGCTACCGACCCCGCTAAGGTGGCCGCAGTCCAGAATTGGCCACCCCCTGCCAACGTCACCGAACTGCGGAGCTTCTTGGGCCTGGCGTCCTATTACCGGCGTTTTGTCCGGGGCTTCGCCACGATTGCCAAACCCCTCCATCGACTGACTGACAAGGGACAGCCCTTTGACTGGGACGACGTGTGTGCCGGAGCCTTCACCCAGCTAAAAACTGACCTTACCGAGGCTCCCATTTTGGCCTACCCAGATGCGGAACAGCCCTTCATCGTGGACACTGATGCCAGCAACGTGGGAGTTGGCGCCGTACTGTCCCAGAGTGTTGGAGGGGTGGAGCGCGCAGTAGCCTACTTTAGCCGCACTCTGAACCGAGCTGAAAGGAACTACTGTGTGACCCGGCGTGAGCTGCTGGCAGTGGTCCTGGCACTGCGACAATTCCGGCCGTACCTGCATGGCAGCCATTTCCTTGTGCGCACCGATCATGCTTCCCTTACCTGGCTGTTGAACTTTAAGAACCCGGAGGGCCAGGTGGCTCGCTGGCTGGAGGCCCTACAGGAGTATGACTTCGAGATCCAGCATCGACCAGGGCGGTTGCATGCTAATGCTGATGCCCTCTCCCGCCGCCCCTGTGCAGTCTTGGAATGTCGGTATTGCCAACGACAAGAGGAGCGGGACCAACCACTGACGGTGGCAGCCATTCAGACAGCTGACTGCGAGGGGAGTTCTCCATGGACCTCCGCTCAGCTGCAACAATGCCAGGAGGCCGATGCAACCTTGGCGGTGGTAATCAACTGGCTGGCGACGGGGCGGCGTCCCGAATGGACAGAAGTGTCTGCCCACGGACCGGAGGTTAAGGCTTACCAATCACAGTGGGGCAACTTGGAGCTCCATGACGGGCTGGTGCACCGGAGGTGGAAAGCTCCTGGCCGGGGAAGCGACCTCCTACAGCTGCTGGTACCCCGTGAACTCCGCCAACAGGTCCTTCAGACCGTCCATGGCTCGGTGGGGGCGGGGCACTACGGCATCGCCAAGACCCTCCGCCGCCTCAGGGGCCGATTCTATTGGCCAGGTTGTCGACGGGACGTGGAGCTGTATGTGCACTGCTGTGACCTTTGCACTGCTAAGAAAGGGCCAACGCAGCGCTCCCATGCCCCATTGCAGCAGTACCTGGCGGGGGCTCCGATGGAGCGAGTAGCGGTGGACATACTTGGGCCCTTTCCAGCGACTGATTCCGGCAACCGCTACGTCCTCGTGGCCATGGATTATTTCACCAAATGGCCGGAGGCATACGCGGTGCCGGATCAGAGTGCCACCACAACTGCGGAAAGGCTGGTAGAGGAGATGTTTGCCCGCTTCGGGGTCCCTGCGGAACTCCATAGTGACCAGGGGCGGAACTTCGAGTCCCAGGTCTTTAGCGAGGTCTGCCGACGGCTGGGAGTATCCAAGACGAGGACGACACCTCTCCACCCTCAGAGCGATGGGCTGGTGGAGCGGTTCAACCGCACCCTGGCTACCCAGCTCGCCATCCTGACCAGCCAACATCAGCGGGACTGGGATCGCCACCTGCCCCTGGTCCTGTGGTCGTACCGGACGGCCGTCCAAGAGTCCAGCCAGTGCACACCAGCTGCCCTCATGTTTGGGCGGGAATTACGGACACCGGTGGACTTGGTTTTCGGGACCCCGCCCGAGCCGGAGATTGCTGGAGGAAAGGAGATGGATTACTACCGGAGGTTGATAGATCGCCTCCAAGTAGTCCATGAGTACGCTCGTCAGGCCCAGGCTAACTCTGGGGTGCGGCAGAAAAGAGCCTACGACACCCGGTGTCGGAAGCTGACCTTCAAGCCCAGTGACAAGGTCTGGGTGTATTGCCCTACTCGTAAGAAGGGGGTGTCACCCAAGCTATGCAGTCACTGGCAGGGGCCCAGTGAGGTTATGGAACGGGTTTCTGAGGTGGTGTATCGGGTGCGCATGCCTGGTCGGGGGCGTGTGGTGGTGCTGCACCAGGACAGACTATCACCATATCGCCCGCTTGCTCCAGAGACGGGTGGAGCAGAGAACGACACCAGCGGCACCATTCCCACTGGACAATGTAACCCCCCCCCTATGGCACCTTCTACCAGTCCCAGGAGGCCAACTCGGCGGCGGTTACGGCCAGGACACTTAAGAGACTACCTGTTGGGTGATGGGGTTGTCGGGGACGACTGACCCCTCAGGTGGGGGCTATGTAGCGACCCACGGATTGGTCGCGTGTTAACTCGCGCTGTTGGCGCAAAGGATTGTGGGTGGCGCAATTCACATACTTGTTTCATGTTTGGTTAATGTTGTATGCATGTTTGAGTTGAGTGTTGTTGTTCTGTCAATTAGGTTTGTCAGTGGATGATGTATGGATATTAGTAACTATAAGTTATCGTTGTTGCCATAACTGTGAATTGTATGTGAGTTAATGACTTGTTGTTGGCATTCACATGTGATTGGTGGTGTAGTAATAAAACCTGTAGTCGAGCGGTGTATGGGACACAGGATAAAAAGGTCTTCTTCTCTGCGTCCGATTATTACGCATCCACTCCAATATAGACCCCTAGCGCCATCGTTACAATATACTAGTCTTGATCACACGCAGTCAATGCAGCGCTCTCGAAGTTCTCTTCAGTATGACGCTATACGCTCTCAGCTGATTCCAGGCGACTTCGGCTTTTAAACCAAATTCTACAAAGCCCCCAATTACTGCCAAACAAAAGAATACCCTGAGTACCCTGAAACCGAAAATGACTCACTGGCTAGCTACTCCTTGACCAGTTTCAACTGGTTATCTAACTGCTGACCCTTCTGCTCTGCCCAAGAGACTAACTTTTAGCTAAACTCAATAATATACTAGTCTTGATCACACGCAGTCAATGCAGCGCTCTCGAAGTTCTCTTCAGTATGACGCTATACGCTCTCAGCTGATTCCAGGCGACTTCGGCTTTTAAACCAAATTCTACAAAGCCCCCAATTACTGCCAAACAAAAGAATACCCTGAGTACCCTGAAACCGAAAATGACTCACTGGCTAACTACTCCTTGACCAGTTTCAACTGGTTATCTAACTGCTGACCCTTCTGCTCTGCCCAAGAGACTTAACTTTTAGCTAAACTCAATAATATACTAGTCTTGATCACACGCAGTCAATGCAGCGCTCTCGAAGTTCTCTTCAGTATGACGCTATACGCTCTCAGCTGATTCCAGGCGACTTCGGCTTTTAAACCAAATTCTACAAAGCCCCCAATTACTGCCAAACAAAAGAATACCCTGAGTACCCTGAAACCGAAAATGACTCACTGGCTAGCTACTCCTTGACCAGTTTCAACTGGTTATCTAACTGCTGACCCTTCTGCTCTGCCCAAGAGACTAACTTTTAGCTAAACTCAATAATATACTAGTCTTGATCACACGCAGTCAATGCAGCGCTCTCGAAGTTCTCTTCAGTATGACGCTATACGCTATCAGCTGATTCCAGGCGACTTCGGCTTTTAAACCAAATTCTACAACGCCCCCAATTACTGCCAAACAAAAGAATACCCCGAGTACCCTGAAACCGAAAATGACTCACTGGCTAGCTACTCCTTGACCAGTTTCAACTGGTTATCTAACTGCTGACCCTTCTGCTCTGCCCAAGAGACTAACTTTTAGCTAAACTCAATAATATACTAGTCTTGATCACTCGCAGTCAATGCAGCGCTCTCGAAGTTCTCTTCAGTATGACGCTATACGCTCTCGGACATTCAGAATATGTGTGCTACCCAAATAATGAAAAGTAAGTCTTTGAGAACGGGTTTCTCAAGCCAGGTAAGCAAGGAGATTAGTTAGTTTGGCTGATGGAGCTGTGCTGACGGGCTTGCCTCGGTTGCACTCAAACATAGTAGTTTGACGACGACTCTTCCCCTGCGCTACATCAGTGTTTGGCCGGCATTAGTTAAGAGATGCTTTGCGTTTAGGTGGTATTTGTGACCGGAAGAACTCGTACAGTAAACTAATTCCCCATTGCACAAGGTGCAAACAACCTTAGTCTTGTCGAGGTTTCCATTGGGAAGCTTCTTAAAAATACATTTTCCCTGAAGCAAATCCGGCGACTTCATAGCTGCATCCATGTTAGCACGTCACGTTTCATGTGGTAATTATATACACAAGGCATACACACAGGTTCGAAGACTCGTTCTCGCCCGCTACAGTGTAATTTGGCTAGGTATACATCCGCGCTAAAATATCAAGGTGAAAGTCATCACAGCTTGCGTAGTATAGACCCAGCTCCCAACCCAACTTTGAGAATACATTAACGGCAATGTTTTTTTTATCGCGCGTTAAGAGTCTTGCAACGCAGCACGTTAACACCGACAACGGCCCACCACTAATTTATACATAACATTACAGGGCTCTACAGTGCAACTATTTCACTCGCATTTGCCCCTTAAAATTGATAGGACCGGAATTATTTTTTACGGACACAGTGTGTAATTAAAGATTACTACTACAGTTCCATCTAGAGCTCAAGATTTTGTGCCAGTGCTAGTTAGCATGATTAATTTAAGAGTAGAGTAGTGAAGAGCTATATTTTTTATAATATCAGTGAATGTGTCTTTTTGGGAAATTATTTGTCAGGCCTTCATATCTGGTCTGTGTGTGCAGTTGTTTTGATTGGGCCTCTATTGCATTTCTCTTAATCCACCTTCTTTGGGGTTGATCTGTAGGTGATTTATATGGCCAGGAACCCTAAGGACCTGGTGGTGTCCTACTACCAGTTCCACCGATCCCTCAGGACCATGAGCTACCGCGGAACCTTCCAGGAGTTCTGCCGCCGCTTCATGAATGACAAACGTGAGTGTCAAGTGCTATCGCTGGCTTTGGGAAGAGGGGGGTTTCCCATCAATGTGTATGTCCTCCACACCACCCCATTAATGGAGAGACCTGGGGTGAATGGCCATGGGCCCAGGGGTAAAGAGTGGGGGGAAGATTGGTTGTTGAAAAGCAAAAAGACAGTCTGAAGACATTTTCTATAAGCAAACACTCTGTCCATTTTTTTGTCTCTCTCTCAGTGGGATATGGCTCCTGGTTTGAGCATGTGCAGGAGTTCTGGGAGCATCGCATTGACTCCAATGTCCTCTTCCTAAAATATGAAGACATGTACAAGGTGAGATGAGAGCGTCCGTACATAAAACTATGATAAACCACGTGATAGTAGATACATGATACATTTTAATCAAATTTAAACCCCACGGTAATAATATTTTTGTGTTTATAATAGTTTTTATTGGGTGTGCTCAAGCCTTCGGCGAGCACACCCAAGTAGTACAATTAATTGTACCCAAGAGTACAATTAAAATCTAAATACACCAACACTAATTTGGAATATTCAATTTCATTTTTTATTCAGAAACATACACTCTTATTAAGCTATCTGACTCTTTTTCTGGTTTTACTCCTTCTTCCTCTTCTTTCTGGTCACCTCCTGCAACGTATCCAGGGCCTCTCTTTGGCCAGAGCAGTGGTCTTGGCCTTCTCGGCACTCTCACATGTAGCACTGCAGCCATACCATGCCTGCCTCTTCTGCTTTGCCTCTGTCCTCTTCTCTCTGTCGGTCTTGTCCCTTCTCCCTGCAGCCCTAATGTTCTGGCAGATAATTTTATTAACTGGCCCCATGTTGATGTCATCTCCTTTAAACATGCCAATGCCAGTCTTGCCCCTAGACCTCAGCACATATTTCACAGTCTGCACTGCATCAATCACTTTTTGTGATTTATCCACATAAGATGTAATAGGCGTCTAAGGTTATCAGCAGATGATCTGCCTTTAATGAACCAACCTGGTCCTCATTGATGATTTTTGGCAAAACTTTCTCAAGTCTCATTGCTAACACCTTAGACAATATCTTACAGTCCACGTTTTCTAAGCTAATTGGCCTGTAGCTACTGGGTTCATACTGGTCCTTTTCCTTTTTCAGTAATATAGTTATTACTGCATCATTGAAAGTAGGGGGCAGTAAACCCCACCTCCAGTGCTTCTGTGTAAACCTTCATTAGAATAGGTGCCAGCAGGTCAATGTTGACCTTATAGTACTCCGCTGAAAAGCCGTCCAAACCAGGCGACCGTCGAGATTTCATTGTCAAGATAGCTGCTCTAACCTCAGATTCATCTATAGGTGCATCTAACATGTTTACTTGTGTTTGGGACACCTCAGGAATATATATTTTAGAAAAGAAAACTGCATATTCAGCTTGATCTACAGACACTTCTAATCTGTATAAGTTCTCATAGAAATCCTTAAATATCCTATTAATTTCCACATTGTCCGTTAACACTTCCCTTTTATCATTATTGATGGCTGGAATTAAGAGGCTAGCATCCTTTCGCTTCAATTGGGTGGCTAACAGCTTGCCAGCTTTCTCTCCACTTTCATAAAAGTTGGTCTTTAACCTGAAATGGGCATACTCTGCCTTTTTATAAAAAATCTCATTAAGCTGATATTTCAAATTACAGACTTCTTTAAATCTATGTTCACTATAACATTGTGCCAATTCAGTTTCCTTATTCTTAATCTGAGATTCTAGATCTTGAATCTTTAAATTGGCCATTTTCTTCCTATAGCTGGACTGCGAGATGAGATATCCCTTGATATATGCCTTTGAGGCTTCCCACACACTTGCAATCTATCTATCTTTTGGCACTATTTTATGATAAATTGTTCGATCTAGATGAGCATCTTGTACCTGATTAAAGTCACCTCCTCTAACTGTCTGAGTATCATCAAGTTCTCCCAAGGTCTTATTAATCATGTGAAAAAAGTTGCTATCATCCCTGTTTGGGGCATAAACATAACATATATTAATCTTTACACTTTCAATGGCAGCGTGAATAAAAATCATCCTGCCCTCATCATCTTTTCTCTGATTGAGCATCACTAAGTTTAACCTCTTTTGACATCATTAGTTATTTATTGTTTATACAAAATTTATCATTAGTAAAGCATTTGTTCACACAGTCAGGGTTAGGGTTCGGGTTTAGGGCTAGGGTTTAGGTTCAGGGTTTAAGTTTTGGTTAGGGTTTAGCTTTACTAATGCTTTACTAACGATACATTTTGTATGAACAACAAATAACTAATGGTGAACAAACCGTTAACTAATAAGTAACAAATTGGTTAATAAATTATGAATTTGGTGAGCTCATCTAAAGTGTTACCAGTTTATCTGCTTCTTTACCCTCCATATGAGTCTCCTGAATGAAAGCAATATCTGTTTGATGGGTTTTCAGATAGCTTAACCACTTCTTTCTTTTTACAGGATTCTGGGAACCATTGATATTCCATGTAATGAAATTTATAACTTCAGCCATTAGGTAATGCTAACATCATTTAGATGCATGTGTAACCATACAAAAGGAGAGTGCCTATCTGCTTTCTGTGCTGTGCATGCTATATAAAACCTAATCCTACACTTAAAACAAAACTTAAAACACTTAACACTTAAAACAACCCCCAAAACCCTCCACCCCAATCCCTCAAAACTTCCTTTTGCAAAGACATATCCCCACCCACACATGGTCCGTGAGGTGCAACACCCAGATGCCTCCAGGCTCTGCCACCCCCCTATCTTGACCCACCCCTGCAGTAAACATCTGCAACATACTACCACTCTTAATACAACTCAAATTTTGTCTAGACATTTTCATTGGCAAGCCAACACATTCTCATGTCAAAATGCATGTCAGAAAAACAAATGAAAATAAGCTAAATGAAAACAAAATTGGGCTATATGTACCGAGCCTAATACTCTCATTTGTCTTTGTAGCCAAGTCTACCGATGAGCCCAACACATGCGCTCCCTTTAGACCCAAAAAAAGAAAATAGAGTCCAAGACCCAAGTCCATGCCAGAAGTAAAATAAATCCCTGTTCTGTCCGTTGTCTTCAGCTCAATATGCCATAGCAGATACAACTCCATAGAAACATTCAAAAGTGACGAGCTCACTCTTGCAACTCCATCTTAGGTTTAATCGCAGCCGTCCTTCCCTAATTGCAGTCCCCCTTCACTAAGCAACTCCAAAGCTCCGCTGGGTTCAGTAAAGCTCACCCTTTCTCCCTTCCACGTAAAACGAAGAACGGCCGGGAATGCCAATGTGAAACGAACATTCAGCTCGTGCAATTTCTTCCTGACTTCGGACCTCCTTGGTCATGTCAGGAAATACAGAGATGTTAGAATCATTCCAACGAATTCCATCACCTACCCGAGCCTTTGCCTTCGCTGCTGCCCAAACAAGTTCCTTCTCCAAAAGATTCTGAAAGCGGATATTTCCAGTTGGTATTTTGGATGAGGCTCGGTGTACCATTTGTAGCTCAGAGTCTGTTAAATCCACTTGCAAGGCCTCAGAGAAAAAGGACATCACACGCTCACAAAGTTTTGACGGACTTTCTTTATTTTCTTTCAGTCCAAAAAGTCGCACATTGTGGCGCCTCTCTCTGTTGGCCAGGTCCAGAGTCGGACTGGGACTGAAAAACAGCCCGGGACTATGAAACACAGACCGGCCCACCGCCCCCCCCCCTCCACTTTCTCCCTTTTCTTTTTCCATACTTGTCTCTGTTTCTGCCACTGCTATTTGATGTTGCAAAAGAACAATAATCAGTTAACTATATTCAATAATGTCAATCAATTCAACAAACTAATTTCCATATAATAACCCTGTTAACAGACTGACTATTGTGTACAGTTTTAGTGCTGCACCTGTCATAGTCTCTCCACTGGACCCTGTCACCACAGCAGACTCCATCTCTTTCCCTGTGTCACCTGTGCCTGCTTTAATACACAGAACAAAAAAATCAAGACATTTGCATTTGAGCCAAATAGCACATTTATTATTTAAAGCCAAAAAACATGTTATGCATATTTAGATGAGTGCCTTTTTCTCTTGGCCACTTATTTTAATTCATTTAAAATGCATAGACTATATATTGGCTAACAGTAATACCAAATGTATAATGTTTTAGAAAAATTAAAACAATATGATTTGGAATGATATTTGAATTTTCTAAATGTCGAAATTACAGCAGTTTACAGCTACTTGCGCCTGGCGCCTCTGGTACAGCCGCATCTTAGGGCTGCAAACTCTCCGTCTTTTGACAGCATAAACATGTATTCTATACTTCTACATTGTGCAGCATTTGCTTGCTGTGCCCGTTGTTTTTCTCCTTTTCCTTACCATTTCTTTGCTAAAGAAACAACGATGTTAGCTAAAATAGCTCCAACGAATTGGCTGTACCCGGAAGACGATTGATTTTTGACCAATCATGATCTGTAAAATGGACGGTGCACCGTTCGAGTTTACACGGGGGAAATGCCCCCCCCACCCTTTGGATTTTGGATCGCTCCAGTTAAACAGTTGAATGGTATTAAGGCCGTCCTCAAAGTGAGCGTAAACTATTAGGATTTTTTTTCTTGAATAGTGCCGTGGCCGTAGCGGCCGTTTGTTTGACCGGCCATTCGGGAATCCTCCCGAGTCTCCCGATGGCCAGTCCGACCCTGGCCATGTCGGTCATCATCCCACGGAGCTCTGAGCACTCTTTAGCACTTGTTTGAGCTAGCTGCTTCAGACCTTCATTTTCGTCTTCCAATACAGAAACACGACCTTCAGCCTCATTCAGTCGTTGAAAAATAGATACAACATCCGTTTTCAATTTACCTTGAGTAGTCTTGACATTTGTAACATCAGCTTGCAAGGTTGTTAAGGTGCCACTGAACCGGGCCATCTCATCCATCGCTTTCTCAAGTGCTGCCTGTAATCCAGCAAACCCAGGCGGTGTCATGGCAGTAACGGTTTTCGACTCCTTTGGCTTGGTCTCAGCCCCAATTGAGTCCTTGACTCCACTCCCTGTGTTAGCATGGCTAACGCCTTGCTCAGCAGCCCTCAGTTTCGAAGTTACAATCATAGTTATCTTGTTTTGACTTTTACAAAACTTTTAATTCACGTGTAGTAGTATTCCTGCATCTATTAAATACTATTAAACACTATTATGGGGTCAGTTGACGCATATATTCAGATTAATTTCGGGGGTTTTGCAGAGCAGATTTTTCACACGTCCATCTCGTTCCGCGGTCTCACGTGACTCCAGTGCTGTTGCATTTTTTACCCAGTAGGTGGCAGCATGAAGGGATACTGCTTGTAGATCATTTGGTTAAATGATTAAGCAATTGTTTGTCATGAGCCACCGTACTGTATTTGTATTAGCCAATCAGGATGCTCGGTGGTCAAGTTCATGTTCCCTCGCTATCTCTGCATCACGTTCTGTTACCAGTTGTCTGGATTAAATACAGTCGCTTACAGCCAGTGTGATCCTTGACTCATACCAACACAGTAACACATTTTTTACATGGTGTCAGAAGCGGATACAAACTTCTCGCCAGTGAGTATTTTTTCCATCGTTGGACAACCTGTTGCATCGAACGGTGCTAGCATAGCAATTGGCAGTTGAGGATTCTTTTAACGAGATGGGTGGATTTCGCAGACCCGACCCCCTCACTTTCGATGAGAATATCGCAGAGAATTGGCGTGTTTTTGAACGGGAGTACAACATTTTTATTGCCGCTGCACATTCCGACAAATCAGCAAAGACCAAGGCATATATCCTTCTCAACATTGCTGGACCAGAGGCCATCGAAAGAGAGCGTTCCTTTGTCTATGCTGCTGAGGTGCGCGCGCCTGGAGCTGAGGGAGGAATCGCCACCCCAGCTGAATCTCGAGAGGACCCGGAATGTCTAAAGAAAAGGTTTCGCGAAATCTGCAGTCCCCAAAACAACAGGACGATGGAAAGACACAAATTTCACACCAGAAATCAGAAACAAGGTGAGAGTATCGAATCATTCATCAGTGATTTGAGAATTAAGGCTAAATGTTGCCACTTTGGAGATCTGACAGACGAGCTAATCTGTGACCCATCGTGTGTGGCGTTGCTAGTGACACTTTGAGAAAAGCTCTGTTAAGGAATAGAGAGCTAACACTTGACAAAGCTATTTCAATCAGCCGGATACACGAGATGACCGAGGAAAGTAGCAGGACGTTAGCACCACAAACTAGTGCTGCTAGTGTGCAGCTGCTAGGATGCAGTTAAGTTGGTTTTAAATAGAAAGCCCCAGTTAAGCTCACAGACTATCATGAACTGTAGCAATTGTGGGGGAAGCCACGCAGCTAGGCGGGAAAAGTGTCCGGCATTCGGACAACAGTGTCACATATGCCAAAAGTTAAATCACTATAAAAGCTGCTGCAGGTCTAAACCGCGCAGCCAGAATTGGCAAAATCCCAGAAAGAACACGGCCAGATATACTGTCCATCAGGTGGAAATAGATGAAGAGACATTTGAAGATGGTACATTCTATGTGGATGGCGTTGAGGTAGAAAGTCGTGTCGACTGTGTGAACCTAAAAGCCAACGGAAAGGATGAAGGATATGTCACAATGCACATACATGGCAAGCCCACTGAGATGAAAGTTGACACAGGAGCAAAATGCAATGTGATGTCACTTGACACATTCAAAAGACTGAACAGTGGCGAACAGCTTGTAAAGCAGAAGAGGGTTGCCAGCCTTGTTGCTTATGGAGGCACTAGAATTGAGACTAGTGGCATTGTCACACTGCCGTGCCTCTTAAAGGAGCAGCACCTCTCGTTGCCTTTTTTCATTGTGGACAGAGCAGTACAACCACTGCTAGGATTTCGTGCATGTATGGACATGGGCGTTGTGAAGATCAGTCCTGACGTTCACCAGGTCAGCAACACAGATTTCAGCTCACAGGTATTCACACAGTTCAAAGACCTGTTCAGTATGGAATTAGGAGAACTTCCAGTCAGATACTCCATGACCTTGGATCCCAGCATACAGCCCTTGGTCCGCCCAGCTCACCGTATCCCTGTCGCAATGCAAGAAAGAGTTAAAGCTGAACTGGAACGCATGCAAACCATAGGTGTCATAACACCAGTCACAGAACCAACTGACTGGGTGTCGTCCATGGTAGCAGCACATAAGAAGGACAAGCGAGAAATCAGATTATGCATCAACCCAAAAGACCTCAACACAGCACTGAAGAGACCCCACCACCCAATGCGCAGTGTTGAAGAGGTGGCAGCGCAAATGTCTGGGGCAACAGTGTTTTCTGTCTTGGACGCAAAGAATTCTTTCTGGCAGATACGTCTTGACAAGAAATCATCATTGCTGACCACATTCAGCACGCCATTCGGGCGCTACAGATTCCTGAGGATGCCCTTCGGCATAAATTCTGCAAGCGAGGTATTTCGGCGCTCCATGGAACAGTTGTTCGCGGGCTACCCCTCATCGTCGATATCATCATCATTGGAGTGGCTGAACACGACGCCAATTTAAGAAAAGTGCTCGACAGGGTACGTGAAGTTAATCTCAAGCTAAACCCAGACAAGTGCAAATTTCGTCTGGAGCAAGTAGCATACGTAGGCCACATCTTCACAAGTGAAGGCCTTAAAGCAGACCCGTCTAAAACGACAGCAATCAACGACATGCCAATCCCCACAGACGTGACTTCACTACAGCGTTTCCTAGGAATGGTGAATTACCTCAGCAAGTACATTCCAAATCTCAGCGACATTGCAGCACCCCTGAGAAAACTCACTCACAAAGAGACTGCATGGTGCTGGTTCCAACAGCATCAAGAGGCTTTCGACCGCCTCTGGTCATCCCTGTCCAGCCCACCAGTGCTGGCATACTACAATGTTGAAGACCCAGTGACACTGACATGTGACGCGTCAGGTTATGGACTAGGAGCAGCATGCCTGCAAAACGGCAGACCCGTAGCCTTTGCTTCACGTGCTCTCACAGACACTGAGACACGATACGCACAAATAGAAAAAGAGCTCCTGGCTGTCGTGTTTGCCTGCACAAAGTTCAAAGACTACGTCTACGGAAAGCCCACAGTCGTGGAAACTGACCACCAGCCTTTAGTGACCATCATGAAAAAGCCCATTCATGTCGCTCCTGCCCGTCTCCAGAGAATGTTGCTTCGCCTGCAAAGCTACGAGATCAGCCTGATCTACAAAAAGGGCAAGTACATGTACCTGGCAGACACTCTTTCCAGAGCTCCCAGCTCACAAGCACCACAGAGCCCTGTTGACAACGGTGACTACGAAGTCACGAGTGTGAGCTACATCTCCTCAGCCCGCCTGGAGGAACTCCGGAAACACACAGCAGAAGATGAGGTGCTACGGACCCTCACCACAGTCATTAAACGTGGATGGCCTACCAGAGAAAGCCAGCTCCAGCAGGCTATTGGCCATTACTTTCCATACAGAGACGAACTGACGATGGAGGACGGGGTCGTCAGGAAGGGCCATAAAGCAGTCATCCCTCAGTCCCTGCACAAAGAGTACATCAACATTGTGCACAAAGGCCACCCAGGTATAGAGGCAACCAAGCGTAGAGCTAGGAGTGTAATCTTTTGGCCTACAATGCCAAACGACATCAATGGAGAGCTACTCTCATGTGCAGTATGCAATAGCACAAAGTCGCATCAGCGGAAAGAGCCCCTCCAACTCCGCCCTGTACCCGACCTGCCGTGGTCCACAGTGGCCGCAGACATTCTGGACTGGCATGGTAAACACTACCAAGTTCTTGTGGATTCGTATTCCGGCTGGTTCGAAATCGACCTCCTCCGAAACTTGACCTCATCAACTGTCATCTCCAAATTGAAAAGACACTTTTCAGTGCATGGCACACTGCACACACTCATCACTGACAATGCTGGACAATACACCAGTCAACACTTTAAGGATTTTGCTAAACAATGGGATTTTACTCATACCACGAGCAGCCCTGAGTTTCCCCAGTCAAACGGACTCGCACGGGGAGGGATCTGATGTGTTTCTCAGCCTCCTGAACCTCAGAAACATTCCCCGCGACCCAACACGAGGCTCTCCTGCCGAGCCCCTTATGTCTCGACAAACTCGTGCTGCCATTCCAGTGAGCACCAAACTACTGGAGCCTACCGCAAGAAATGTCAAGCAGGTGACTGCCCAACTCCTCAACAAACGGCTCACCGTAAAGCGCCACTACGACAAGTCGAGTCACCCACTACAGCCGCTGACAGAGGGACAAGTAATCCGCATGCAGACATTGAAAGGCTATGATAAACTTGGAACTGTGAAGGAGATGAGCAGGGAGCCACGCTCCTACATAGTCCAAGCGGATGGGAAAACCTACAGGAGAAATCGCCGCCACATCCTTCCTGTCGCAGAGCCGTCACCACTCTTTGGTGACCCAGACCCTGAGGACATCAGCCCCCCTACAGTGGACAGTCCTCCCCCAACACAAGTGCCAACACCAAACACTGCGCAACCACAACACCCATTCTCTCCCCAGCCCAAGCCCACAGCACACCCACCCATTGAAAATCACGACACACAATACACCACACGCTCAGGTCGCATCTGCAGAGCAAATCCCAAATGCATGTGAGAGAAAAAAAAAATGTTATTGTCTGCCAGTAGTGTTCTGTTTGATGGTGCTATAAACTAAAAAGAAAGGATGTAGAGAATTTGGTTAAATAATTAAGCAATTGTTTGTCATGAGCCACCGTACTGTATTTGTATTAGCCAATCAGGATGCTCGGTGGTCAAGTTCATGTTCCCTCGCTATCTCTGCATCACGTTCTGTTACCAGTTGTCTGGATTAAATACAGTCGCTTACAGCCGATGTGATCCTTGACTCATACCAACACAGTAACACATTTTTTACACTGCTGTTCTGAACCGCTAATGATAAAATGGAAAGAACATTTTAAGTAGTAGTAAACTTAATTTAAAATATAGCTGCAAGCAGCAATGTGGTGGCCAAGCAGGTCAGATGACCCAGAAGAAACTTTCGACATCTAGTGACTGTGGTTTACCTGGCTTTCTTTGCAGTGGCTTATAGTCTCGCTAAACAGAGAATCAGAGACGTGACAAGCTTGTCAGCTTTGGCTGGATTTGAACCTCTGACGTTGCCAGGACACCAATTTATCCTAGTGAGCTATTCTCACTATTCTATAGTGAGTGCTGGAAATCAGATTTCAGTGACTGCGTAAAAATATAAAGAATTTTTCCTGTGGCAAGCGGTTGTCAGATTTGTCCCAAGTTTAAACAGCTGTAATTCAGTCCTATTTTGATATGTCAATGTGATTGTGGTCTGAAGATAATCTGTGTAAAAGTTGGTGAATATTTGATACATTTTGAGTAGGACAAAAACGTTTTATTAATTAATGAAAATGGCGGCATCAATTTGGCTGGTATCACAAGTTAACATGTGTCAGACATGGGATCGCCCCCCTAGAGGTTAGAGGACACATATCTGTAAAGCACAATAAATCTGACTCTTCTTGAGTATAGATCCCCTGAGATTGAAACATTATCATTACCATTATGATTATACTGTTAGACAGCTACTGTGGCATACCTGGCTTCACTAAACAGATAAACAAGTATCATGACATGCGTGATGACTTTGGCTGGATTCGAACCTATGACCTTACACTTCAGAGGAACCCGTCTTATCCCAGTGAGCTATTCTCAGTGCAAGGAATTACTGTGTTACTGTGTGCAAGTAAGCCGTTTTTCCTGTGGGAAGCGTTGTCAGATTTGAACCAAGTATAAAAAGTTGTAATTCAGTCATATTTTGACAAATCGAGGTGATTGTAGTCTGAAAATGATTTGATTACATGTCCATGAAAATAGGAGCAACGGCAAACGAGGAGTTCAAAAAAGTATGTTTTTATGAAAATTCCAAATGGCCGACGCCCAAAATGGTGGACACGGGACAATGTGATATATTTCGACTTGGTATGCCACGTAGAATCAGAAGAGACCAATCTTGTGATTTATGACAAATCTGTTCAGAAGTTATGATGCAAGAAATCCGATGCACTGGCTAATGTAGATTCACTATATCTACAAAGCACAATAAATCGGATTCTTCATGAGTATAAATCCCCTGAGAATGAAACATTATCGTGGCCATTATGATTATACTGCTCGACAGCTACTGTCACATACCTGGCTTCACTAAACAGATAAACCAGTATCATGACATGCCTGAGACTTTGCCTGGATTCGAACCTACGACCTTGCACTTCAACGGAGCCAGTCTATCCCAGTGAGCCATTATCAGCACTGGGAATTGCTGTGTACAGTTACTGAATACAAAAAGGAAGCCGTTTCTCCTGTGGCACGCATGGTCAGATTTGGCCCGAGTTTAAACAGCTGTAATTCAGTCATATTTTTACATGGCAAGGTGATTGTGGTCTGAAGATAATCTGTGCGAAATCTGGTGAATATTGGATACATTGTGTAGGAGTAAGGAAAAAAGTTTTATTCATTCATTCAAAATGGCGGCCTCATCAATTCGTCTGGTATCACGCGTTAACATGCATCAGACGCGGGATCTCCTAAGATATCACGAGACATAGGAATTGCTTAAATACGCCAAACAAATCAACAGTTATTGGTCAAAACACAATCCTACCTATTGTAATGCCCCCTAGAGGTCAAATGACACTACCTGTCTCAAACCTCTTAATAAGAGGGCCTTGAGTCCATACACCAAGTTTGGAGTCAATGCATCAAAGCTTGGTTAAGATATTACCTCACTTCCTTTTTCCGGATCAGTTGCTCAATTTGATTGGCTGTAACTAACAAACGGTTGCAGAAATCAATACGCCATGTGATGTCTTTTGTGAGGCTTGGTCTGAAAATGTTTGCCTATTGCAGCGCCACCTAGAGGTGAAATGGCATGACCTATTTTGGACTTCTTTAGAACAGGGTCCCTCGTCCCTATACCAAATTTGTTGTCAATACAGTAAAGAGGTGCTGAGATATGACCTCACTTCTTTTATGGTGGCTTGGTTGACGATTTTGATTGGCTGATGACTTTGATTGGCTGTTCCAGTCGAGTGTAGAAAGTCTAAAAAACATGTGATTTCTTTTGTGTGGCTTGGTCTGAAGATGATCTGTGCCAAATTTGGTGAAGATTGGACAAACCTTATAGGAGAGGTAGCGAAAAAACGTTATATTCAAAATGGCGGCCACATCAATTCAGCCACATCAATTTGATGTGGCTGTATATAACAAACGGTTGCGAAAATCAAAGCTCCAGGGGATAATTTTTGTGAGGCTTGGTCTGAAGATCATCTGTGGCAATTTTGAAGAAGATTCAACAAGAATTGTAGGAGGAGTAGCGAAAAAACGCTTTTCCTTTACATTCAAAATGGCGGAGAATCTATAGAACTGGGTATGATGTCATAGAGTGCGTTGAACTCGTCTTGATCCAGGGAATCCAACGATACCTCATTTTGGACAATGGGGCATATGGTTCAAAAGTAACATGTGTAAACACACCTTCAACTTTGACCCATTGGTGGCGCTAGATGGTTGGAATGGGAGACATGAAACTTGGTGAAATTGATGAGGGGACTGGTCCCAAATAGTGTGCCAAAATTCACAACTTCTGACCAATTGGTTCTAGGGGCTGCCATAGACTCCCATGGCAGAAGAAGATGTGTAATAATAATAATAATAAATATAGCTGCAAGCAGCAATGGAGGGGCCAAGCAGTCCAGAGCAAGACAAGGCCTCCATAGCACTTGCGCAACAATTAAGTCACAACAACCTGTTGCACTCATGCAACACGCCAAGTTTGGTTGAAATATCTGTTTGCGTTCCAAAGTAGTGATTGTTTACAGTGTTTTTTTCTGGTATAACACCGCAGGCCTCCTCTGCTCCTCGTGGGAACAATGGAACCCAAGTTTGGTGACAATCGCACAAATGGTTGCTGAGTTACGCTCTCACGTGTCTTTTGCGGCTTCGCCGCCGCCTTTGATCGTCTCTACCAAACAAACGGTTTTGAAAATGTAAAATCTATCCTGACACCTTTGTGAAGCTTGGTCTGAAGATCATCTGTGCCAAATTTTGTAAACATTGGACAACATTTGGGGCGTGTAAAAGGTTTTTACACTTTTCCATGAAATCCAAAATGGCGGCCGCATCAATTCGGTTATTATGAAAAGTTATCAATGGCCAGGCTTGATATCTCACAAGACATCAACAGACAAAGAAATTACTTTATTAAGTTAAACACTTCAACGGTTATTAGCCAAAACACGTTTATGCTTCCTGCCACGCCCCCTTTTAGTCACATGACACCATTTTTGGAGGACATCCTTAGAATAAGGTTCCGAGTAGGCGTACCAACTTTGGTGTCACTGCTTCAAAGAACTGCTGAGATATGGCTTCACTTCCTGTTTGGCGGCTTTTCTGCAGAATTTGATTGGCTGTACCGGACAAACGGTTTTGAAAATCAAATATCCTTCGATAACTTTTGTGAGGCTTGGTCTGAAGATCATATCTGGTAATTGTGAAGAACATTTGACAAAATTTGTAGGAGGAGTAGGCTTTTAAAGGTTTTTGATAAAACCGGAAATAGCGGAAAATCTATATAACCGGAAATTGACGCCATGGTGTGCATTGCACTCGGCTTGATCCAGGGAGTCCAATGGTACCTCACTTTTGAAAATGGGACATACGGTTCAAAAGTTGCGTGTGTAAACACAACTCCAACTTTGACCCGTTGGTGGCGCTAGAGTGCCAAAGTATGGGACATGAAACTTTGTGACTTGAACCAGGGGACTGTCCCTAATGAGTGTACCAAATTTCACAACTTTCGACCAAGCGCTTCTAGGGGCTGCCATAGACACCCAGTCTTAAGAATAATAATAATAATAATACTACCAATTACAATAGGTGCCTCGCAGCTTCGCTGTAGCGCCACCTATGGGTAATGGTGGGACAGTTGTGGTTTGGTAATTACCCTTGGTCTATACTTTCAAAAAAGCTTGACCAGAGCATACCCCCCGCTCTCAGGGTACCGAGCTTCAGCTCAGTCATGATGCTGGGATGAATGTAGGCCTATATGTAGAGACCAGGGAGACAGACACACCGGCCAGCTGCCCTGATGGGTCCGTGGTAGATCATTAATGCGGGTTGTATCCTACAACGCTCGTGGCCTCCGAGTAGGACATACTGCTGCTGATAGATCAAGACGTTTGGTGGTGGACACATTGCTGGGCGAGAGTGACATTGTCTCTCTTCAAGAAACCTGGATGGCCAAGCAAGATCTGGACAAATTGAACTCCCTACACAAGAACTTTCATGGTGCTGGAGAGTCCACTACCGATCTCAGCATGAGAATGGTTTGTGGGAGGATAGCTGGTGGTGTAGCTATACTGTGGAACATAAAATATGACCCAACGGTAAAGGTGGTGTGGCTTAACGTTGACTGGGCTATTGGGTTGGAGTTTAATCACAATGAAAATAAATGTACTATTGTAAATGTGTACACACCATATGAATCCTATGACCATGAGGATGAATTTCAGAACAGGTTAGCTTATATTCAGTCCTTCATAGAGGACAATAGTTCATGTTGTGTCTATGTCATGGGTGATTTTAATGCTGACATGTCAGATAAGTGTTTTTTTTTCGCACAACATCTGCAGCAGTTCTGTAATGAAACTAAATTAATGATATCAAGCGTTATTGCCTGATACAAGTTTTACCTATATAAGTGAAACGTGGCACACAACTTCCTGGCTAGACCATATTGTAACCACAGCCGATGCTCATGACTCACTGGAAAGTATAGAGATGTGTTATGGGCTGGCCACCACTGATCACATACCAGTTGTTATGCTGCTAAATGTTGAGAGTGTACCCTTGTTGCTGGCCCCCCAAGAAAACTGGACTGGTCAAAATTGACCAAAGAGGTTATGCACAGATATTCTCTATTAACTGACAGCTTACATAGTGATGTTGCATTTTCTAGGGATGCCCTAATGTGCACGGATATGAACTGCAAGGATAAACATCATGCTGAAAAGCTCTGTGCCATGTATGATGATATTGTCAAATGTGTTTATGCTTCCAGTGAACCTTTTATTAATCACAAGAGTAAGGTCCCTAACGCACGGCCTGTCTGGAATGAGTTTGTGTCTGAGCAACATGCTGCTGCTAGAGAAGCCTTTAGAGTCTGGTCAGAGGCAGGCAGACCCAGACAGGGAGTGCTGCTTGATAACAAAAACCTCACAAATGCTAGATTTAAATATGCACTCGTTTCATTAAGAGAAATGAAAACACAATGAGAGCAGACTCGCTGGCCAGAAAGATGCAGAATAACAATCTTACTGACTTCTGGAAGGAGGTCCAAGATCATAAATAATAACAGAACTCCCCTCCCTTCTGATATCAAAGGGGTTAGTTGTCCAGAGAAGATTGCTGATCTATGGCATGAGCACTACAGTAAACTATTTAATTGTGTTAAAAGTAACACAGTGAGAATTGATAATGAATATAAAGGTATCTCTGCAGACTTGATAGTTAGATCAGTGGATATTTATGATGCCATCCACATGCTAGACAACAACAAAGCTTGTGGTATGGATTGCATTTCTGCAGAGCATCTAAAAAATGCCAGTTATAGACTCAGTCCATTTCTAGCCATGTGTCTCACTGGAATTATGGTTCATGGTGTTCTACCGAACTCTATTATGTCAGTACTGTTAGTGCCTGTTGTTAAAGATAAGGCTGGTAAACTGAACATCTAAGACAACTATCGACCCATTGCATTGGCCAGTATCTTGTCTAAAGTGTTTGAGAGAATTATTTGATTGAAATTGGAAATGTATATTCTGACTGCCGAAAATCAGTTTGGTTTTACTGAAAGTAGCCTACAATGATGCTTTTAGATTGCTACTTAATGTGCCAAGGTGGCATAGTGCTAGTCAGTTGTTTGTGTCTAAGCACGTACCAACCTGTAAGGCAATCCTGAGACAACTGATGTATGGTTTCAATGATGCTTTTAGATTGCTACTTAATGTGCCTAGATGGCGTAGTGCTGGTCAGTTGTTTCTGTCTAAGCACGTACCAACCTGTAAGGCACTCCTGAGACAACTGATGTATGGTTTCATGTGTCGACTGGACAAGTCTGAGAACTGAATAGTAGAGGCTCTGGTCAACCCTCTAAAGAGCTGCTATCGATTACTTGGAACTTAAGACTACATTGGCACAAAAGTCTTCATACTTTTTATGCACTGTATTATCTGTGTTTTATGTTTTTGTTTTACTCTCTTTTTTATAGCTCTGTGTCTGTTATTTTATGTGGAACTTGGCGTCTGAAATAAAGATTTATATATATATATATAAATACATATATATATACAGTGCCCTCCAAAAGTATTGGAACAGTGAGGCGAATTCCTTTATTTTTGCTGTAGACTGAAAACATTTGGGCTTGACATCAAATAATGAACGTGAGACCAGAGATCAACGTTTCAGCTTTTATTTCCAGGTATTTACATCAGGATCTGATGCACAACTAAGAAAATATCACATTTTGTTTGAATCCACCCATTTGTCATGTGATCAAAAGTATTGGAACAGATATACTTAAAACATATTTAAGTGAATAAGACTTAATATTTAGTTGCAAATCCTTTGCTTTCAATAACTGCAGCAAGTCTGTGACCCATTGACGTCACCAAACTTTTGCATTCTTCCTTTTTGATGCTTTCCCAGGCTTTCACTGCAGCCTCTTTCAGTTGTTGTTTGTTTTGTGGGGTTCCTCCCTTCAGTCTCCTCTTAAGCAGGTAAAATGCATGCTCTATAGGGTTTAAGTCTGGAGATTGACTTGGCCAGTCTAATACCTTCCATTTCTTGCCCCTGATGAACTCCTTTGTTGTTTTGGCAGTGTGTTTTGGGTCGTTATCTTGCTGCATGATGAAGGCTCTGCCAATCAGTTTGGTTGCATCTTTCCTTAAATTGGCAGACAAAATGTTTCTGTAGACTTCCGAGTTCATTTTGCTGCTGCCATCATGTGTTACATCCTCAATGAAGATTAATGAGCCCGTCCCAGAAGAAGCCATGCAAGCCCAAGCCATGACATTACCTCCACCGTGTTTCACAGATGAGCTTGTGTGTTTGGGATCATGAGCAGTTCCTTTCTTTCTCCAAACTTTAGCCTTTCCATCACTTTGGTAAAAGTTAATCTTTGTCTCATCAGTCCATAAAACTTTGTCCCAGAATTTTTGAGGTTCATCTCTGTACTTTTTGGCAAATTCCAGCCTGGCCTTCCTATTCTTCTTGCTAATGAGTGGTTTGCATCTTCTGGTGTAGCCCTTGTACTTTTGTTCATAAAGTCTTCTGCGAACAGTAGATAGTGATACCTTCACTCCTGCCATCTGGAGGTTGTTGCTGATCTCACTAACAGTTGTTTTAGGGTCTTTCTTTACAGCTCTCACAATGTTTCTGTCATCAACTGCTGATGTTTTCCTTGGTCTACCTGTTCGACGTCTGTTACTTAGTACACCAGTAGTTTTCTTCTTCTTCAGGACATTCCAAATGGTTGTACTGGCTATGGCCAATGTTTCTGCAATGGCTCTGATTGATTTTCCATCTTCTCTAAGACTCACAATTGCTTGTTTTTCACCCAAAGTTAGCGCTCTGGTTTTCATGTTGTTTTCACCTCTGAATACAGTCTGCATAGACAAAACCTATCTTACCCAATCTGAACCTGAGTGTAGACATTCAGTGGTATTTATTGATTGAATAATGTATGTAATAGGACACACCTGGGCAACAAAACACACCTGTCAGTCACATGTTCCAATACTTTTGCTCACGTGACAAATGGGTGGGTTCGAACAAAAAGGTGATATTTTCTAATTTGTGCATCAGATCCTGATGTAAATACCTGGAAATAAAAGCTGAAACGTTGATCTCTGGTTTCACATTCATCGTTTGATGTCAAGCCCAAATGTTTTCAGTCTACAGCAAAAATAAAGGAATTGGCCTCACTGTTCCAATACTTTTGGAGGGCACTGTATATATCAATGTTTCAGGATTTGTATAACTTTTTACCATTGCATACAAAATCGGAAATGCAATACCAAAAAGATCAGCTTTTGTTAAGAGATCCAAGATTACAAGATCCACAAGGCCTTTGCTAGAAACTAAGGAATGAGTGGGGGCTTGGTCAGCCCACACTCTCCTGAAATGTTGCGTGTGCGTCTTGCCAAGCCCGCGCGTGTGTAAGTTAAGGCTGAGTGTGTGAGGATGTGGAGCACGCGCGGGCAGGAGGAGGGGAGACATTCATTGGAAATTTGGCTAGAAATTAGCCAAGCAAGCATGTTTCAAATATTCACCAAAAATCGACCTTTGATCTTACAGTCAACTTTTTCACAGATTTGTGTTATAAACATTCTCAAGAGTCTTCATATGAACTTGTGATTGAATCAGAGTATTAGTTTTTGACTGGCTGATGTGTAAAGCATTATTTTAGCGTTAGCGATAAGTTCAATTTGCTTTATATCAATCATTTTTGGAGATATGAAGTTGCCTTTGCACACGGTAACATGTTGTAGTGTCTTCCATCGATATACCAAGTTTCGTGTTGATATCTCAAAGATTTGCTGAGACATGACTTCACATCCTGTTTGGCGGCTTTTCTGATGAATTTGATTGGCTGTACCGGACAAACGGTTGTGAGGATCAAAATTCTTTTCGATAACTTTTGTGAGGCTTGGTCTGAAGATCATCTCTGGTAACTTTGAAGAAGATATGACAAAAATTGTAGGAGGAGTAGGCTTTCAAAGGTTTTTCATAAAACCGGAAATAGCAGAAAATTTATATAACCGGAAATTGACGCCATGGGGTGCGCTGAACTCGGCTTGATCCAGGGAATCCAATGGTACCTCATTTTTGAAAATGGGTCATACGGTTCAAAAGTTGCGTGTGTAAACACAAGTCCAACTTTGACCCGTTGGTGGCGCTGGAGTGGTCTAATTGGAGACATGAAACTTGGTGTAGGTATAGAATCAACTGTCCTTAATGAGTGTGCCAAATTTCACAAAAAGTTGTCGAAGGGTTCTAGGGGCTGCCATTGACTTCCATGGAACAAGAATAATAATAAAACTAACAATAACAATAGGTTTCCTCCTGACGGAGGAATCCTAAATATAGCTGCAAGCAGCAATGTGGTGGCCAAGCAGGTCAGATGACCCAGAAGAAACTTTCGACATCTAGTGACTGCGGTTTACCTGGCTTTCTTTGCAGTGGCTTATAGTCTCGCTAAACAGAGAATCAGAGACATGACAAGCTTGTCAGCTTTGGCTGGATTTGAACCTCTGACGTTGCCAGGACACCAATTTATCCTAGTGAGCTATTCTCAGTGCTGGAAATCAGATTTCAGTGACTGCGTAAAAATATAAAGAATTTTTCCTGTGGCAAGCGGTTGTCAGATTTGTCCCAAGTTTAAACAGCTGTAATTCAGTCCTATAATCTGTGTAAAAGTTGGTGAGTATTTGATACATTTTGAGTAGGACAAAAACGTTTTATTAATTAATGAAAATGGCGGCATCAATTTGGCTGGTATCACAAGTTAACATGTGTCAGACATGGGATCGCCCCCCTAGAGGTTAGAGGACACATATCTGTAAAGCACAATAAATCTGACTCTTCTTGAGTATAGATCCCATGAGATTGAAACATTATCATTACCATTATGATTATACTGTTAGACAGCTACTGTGGCATACCTGGCTTCACTAAACAGATAAACAAGTATCATGACATGCGTGAAGACTTTGGCTGGATTCGAACCTATGACCTTACACTTCAGAGGAACCCGTCTTATCCCAGTGAGCTATTCTCAGTGCATGGAATTACTGTGTTCAGTTACTATGTAAAAAAAAGTATGCCTTTTTTTCCTGTGGGAAGCGTTGTCAGATTTGAACCAAGTATAAAAAGTTGTAATTCAGTCATATTTTGACAAATCGAGGTGATTGTAGTCTGAAAATGATTTGATTACATGTCCATGAAAATAGGAGCAACGGCAAACGAGGAGTTCAAAAAAGTATGTTTTTATGAAAATTCCAAATGGCCGACGCCCAAAATGGTGGACACGGGACAATGTGATATATTTCGACTTGGTATGCCACGTAGAATCAGAAGAGACCAATCTTGTGATTTATGACAAATCTGTTCAGAAGTTATGATGCAAGAAATCCGATGCACTGGCTAGATGTAGATTCACTATATCTACAAAGCACAATAAATCGGATTCTTCATGAGTATAAATCCCCTGAGAATGAAACATTATCGTGGCCATTATGATTATACTGCTCGACAGCTACTGTCACATACCTGGCTTCACTAAACAGATAAACCAGTATCATGACATGCCTGAGACTTTGCCTGGATTCGAACCTACGACCTTGCACTTCAACGGAGCCAGTCTATCCCAGTGAGCCATTATCAGCACTGGGAATTGCTGTGTACAGTTACTGAATACAAAAAGGAAGCCGTTTCTCCTGTGGCACGCATGGTCAGATTTGGCCCGAGTTTAAACAGCTGTAATTCAGTCATATTTTTACATGGCAAGGTGATTGTGGTCTGAAGATAATCTGTGCCAAATCTGGTGAATATTGGATACATTGTGTAGGAGTAAGGAAAAAAGTTTTATTCATTCATTCAAAATGGCGGCCTCATCAATTCGTCTGGTATCACGCGTTAACATGCATCAGACGCGGGATCTCCTAAGATATCACGAGACATAGGAATTGCTTAAATACGCCAAACAAATCAACAGTTATTGGTCAAAACACAATCCTACCTATTGTAATGCCCCCAAGAGGTCAAATGACACTACCTGTCTCAAACCTCTTAATAAGAGGGCCTTGAGTCCATACACCAAGTTTGGAGTCAATGCATCAAAGCTTGGCTAAGATATTACCTCACTTCCTTTTTCCGGATCAGTTGCTCAATTTGATTGGCTGTAACTAACAAACGGTTGCAGAAATCAAAACGCCATGTGATGTCTTTTGTGAGGCTTGGTCTGAAAATGTTTGCCTATTGCAGCGCCACCTAGAGGTGAAATGGCATGACCTATTTTGGACTTCTTTAGAACAGGGTCCCTCGTCCCTATACCAAATTTGTTGTCAATGCAGTAAAGAGGTGCTGAGATATGACCTCACTTCTTTTATGGTGGCTTGGTTGACGATTTTGATTGGCTGATGACTTTGATTGGCTGTTCCAGTCGAGTGTAGAAAGTCTAAAAAACATGTGATTTCTTTTGTGTGGCTTGGTCTGAAGATGATCTGTGCCAAATTTGGTGAAGATTGGACAAACCTTATAGGAGAGGTAGCGAAAAAACGTTATATTCAAAATGGCGGCCACATCAATTCAGCCACATCAATTTGATGTGGCTGTATATAACAAACGGTTGCGAAAATCAAAGCTCCAGGGGCTTGGTCTGAAGATCATCTGTGGCAATTTTGAAGAAGATTCGACAAGAATTGTAGGAGGAGTAGCGAAAAAACGCTTTTCCTTTACATTCAAAATGGCGGAGAATCTATAGAACTGGGTATGATGTCATAGAGTGCGTTGAACTCGTCTTGATCCAGGGAATCCAACGATACCTCATTTTGGACAATGGGGCATATGGTTCAAAAGTAACATGTGTAAACACACCTTCAACTTTGACCCATTGGTGGCGCTAGATGGTTGGAATGGGAGACATGAAACTTGGTGAAATTGATGAGGGGACTGGTCCCAAATAGTGTGCCAAAATTCACAACTTCTGACCAATTGGTTCTAGGGGCTGCCATAAACTCCCATGGCAGAAGAAGATGTATAATAATAAGAAGAAGAATACGTAGAAACACTTAAGGTGGCTTCGCCGCTTCGCGGCTTGGCCACCAATAAGAATACGTAGAAACACTTTAGGTGGCTTCGCCGCTTCGCGGCTTGGCCACCAAATACGAACCGGATGCTTTGGATGGGCTGCAATCAGGTCTTCTGCGACTTTCCCCAACATAAATCTGGGAATGAAGTGTGTTTTTGGCAAGTCCAATTCTAGCAATTTGTTTGGCAACATCTTCAGATGCAAGAAAGTAGATGAACACTTCAAGTTGCTTGTCATGAAGCTTGTGAACCAAGGTTTTACTTGCCTTCAATGAACATAAAAATTGCATTTTTAGAACTGACTGAACTTGCTGTTATTTTTCAATAGACATCAGAATCATCTGACTTCTATGTTGAGTTGCATACACTAGAAAAATACTCACTTGAAAGACCATCACATATTGTTTACACACAGATCCACTTTTTGGTTTTCCACCCAAATCTTCTTTACAATTCGGGCCTTCCTTTTCTTCCCCAAGTCAGTCATTCCTTTAAAAACAAAACAAAGATACAATATATAAAGAACAGTGCATATACACATTTAAAGTTTGTACAATACCAATGGTATACATGAAATGTATGCAAAGATTGTAACAGGATGAGTACTTCTGAGGCTAATAAGATATTGTTGAGTTTTCATTCTCATCCGTCATGTTGATAAAGAATCACGTCTTGCATATGTTTCATTTATCTCTTTATTCCTTTCTTCACAGCTCCGGTATATCAATCAGCAGCCATGGCATGTGCTCAGTAACAATCAACGGTCAAAGACCCAGAATGCAATGCAATACAGAAAACAAATTAAACAACCAATCACATTGGTGTAAAATAATGTTGGATACAAAGTTGGTCGTAATCCGCATAATATAGGGGCATATCATGTTAAACAACTAATGTAACATTATGGGAACACATTAATTTAACACCCCCACTTGTTCTCATCTTACAAAGCCATACATTACATGTTTAACATCCAAAGTAGAACTTTTTGAATTTAACCATTGTAATCTTTGATACAGGTTTAGTCAATATGTCTGCAACCATGTCTTCTGATGGGCAGTAAACAATGACTATTTTGCCTTCCCTTTGTGCATCACGAATGAAGTGATATTTTACATCTATGTGTTTAGACCTCTGTCTGTGCACTGGATTTTTACTCAGTGCAATGGCACCCTGATTGTCTCCATGGATCGTTGTGCAACTGTAGACTTTATTATCCATACCACTTAACAATTGGGTTAGATACAAGCTTTCTTGAGTAGTGTTTGCCATGCCGATGTATTCGGCTTCACATGTTGATAATGCCACTGTGGGTTGTTTCTTTGATTTCCACGAGATGGCAGGTCCTTGTTTGGTTAAACTAAAACAGTAACCTGTAGTGCTACATCTATCTTCCACAGAAGATGCCCAGTCTGAATCACTGAAGGCTTTTAGTTTTAAGTCGTCATCGGTTTTAGTGAAACATAGTTCGTAGTCATAAGTACCTTTTAGGTATCTCAAAACATGTTTGGCAGCCACTAAGTTCTCTGCTTTTGGCTTTGCCAGTGTTTGCGACAGTTTGCTTACTATCCAGCTTATATCTGGTCTTGTGCATGTCATGGCATAAATTAGACCGCCTACAATTTCCCTGTATTCTTTTGGATTTGCCATATCATTGCATTTGCCCTCCTCCTTGTTGTCACTCTCCACTTTTAGCTCACATGGAGTAGATCTAGCTTTACACTCTGACATTCCAAACTTTTCCAACATTTTAAGAATGTACTTTTCCTGACTCATCTTTATTTTATTTTCCTCTTGTTCAAACTCGATGCCCAAGAAGCATGTCATTTTCCCCAAATCCTTCATTTTGAATGTGGATTTCATCGTGTCTTTGAAACTGTTGAGTAGATAGTTATTGCTAGCTGCAATGATAAAATCATCCACCCAGATTAATACAATGATAGTTTCACTATCTGTTTGCTTTCTGTACACACAGTGGTCAGATTCATTTCTCACAAAGTAGTTTTCTTCTAAATGATCATTAAGAAGTTTGTACCAGTTTCTTCCTGACTGTTTTAGTCCGTAAATGGATTTCTTTAGTTTGTAAACTAAGTTTTCTCCTGTCTCGGATATATTTTCAAAACCCTGTGGTTGTTCTAAGAAAATCTCTTCATCAATTGGAGCATGCAAGTATGCAGTTTTTACATCCATCTGATGGACTATTAAGTCGTTTTGAACTGCTACCTGCATTAAGGTTCTCACTGAAGTAAGATTTGCTGTTGGAGCAAATGTCTCATGGTAGTCTATGCCCTCTGTTTGGCTGTACCCCTTTGTTACGTATCTCGCCTTAAGTATTTTCCCTTTTTCAACGTTTTCTTTATTGGCATAGACCCATTTTCCCCCTACTGTATTTTTACCCTTTGGTAGAGAGGTCAGTTCAAAAGTGTCATTTTCTTTAAGTGAGTCGAGCTCTTCCTTCATAGCCCGTTCCCATCCTGGCCCCTCGGGTGACCTCAGGGCGTCACAGTAGCTCTGGGGGATTCCATGTACTGCCCTGTAACAATAATTAACACTTAGATGGGATACATCTGTATTTTCAAGATCTGTAATGTAGTCCTCTAAATATTTTGGTGGTTTTCTTTCTCTCTTTTGGTGAGTATTTTGACTATGACAAGGTTTGGAGTCTGCACTGTCATCTAGGACTACGTCCTCCGTTGTTTCATCACATTGTGACTCATCTGTATAATCTGTGCTCAGACTCTCCTCATTATCACTCTCTGTCATATCAGTATTATTCTCAGTACTGGGGTTTTTGGCTTCGTATCTCGGGAATTCTGAATCGTATTCAGTCTGTGTTTGTTGTTCAATACTGTTTCTTTTAACAAATTTCACCAGTCTGTGTTTTGACACTTTCTCTGTGTCTGGGTTGTAAATCAGGTAAGCCGGGCTGTTTTTACTGTGTCCAACAAATATCCCTCTTTCACCTCTAGGGTCTAGTTTCTTATGATCATGTTTGTAAGTATAACAGTCAGATCCAAACACCCACATTTTTGACAGATTTGGTTTCCTACCTGTTAACATGAAATATGGGGTGTTTTCAGTCCTGTCATTGTAACATCTATTTCGAACATGAGAAGCATGTTGTACAGCATAAGGCCACAATACTTTTGGTAACCCTTTCTCTAATAAGAGACATCTTCCCATCTCAAACAGGGTTCTCCACTGTCTCTCAGCTGTCCCATTTTGGTGGGGAGAGTATGGACATGACATTTCATGTCTTATACCCTTTTCCCTTAGGAGTGACTGGAAAACATCGCTTGTGTATTCAGTGCCATTATCTGATCTTATACACTTGACCCTGCCATAAGGCGCACTGTCTGCAAGGAATTTCTTTGTAGCTAGTGTCGTGTCACTTTTGGTTTTAAGGAAGTAAACAGACACAGCCCCTGAAAAATCATCTGTGAATGAAATAGCATACTTATATCCATCTCGGGAAGTTGGCTCAATGGGGCCTGGTAAGTCTGTATGTACCAGCTTCAGGGGCGCACTAGCTTTTGCATCAGCTTTCTTATTTTTGCTATTGTTGAATTTACCCTCAGTGCACACGCTGCAGTCTATCTTTGTGTTACCTGTGATCTTCATACCCTCTACTACATTTGGTCATTTTAACACATCATTAATATTGCAGTGTCACAAAATCTCATGCCATGTTTTGACATCACACGATAAACTCACTTTGTCAGTGGACATCACATCATTTACTGTATTTTTAACACACTGTTTGTTATTTACCGTTTTCAAGTAGTACAGTCTCTCGTGCACCTCAATGCGAATAACAGTCCCATCTTTGTGGATAAGTTCATTCTGTCCCTCTTGGAATGTCGCTGTGGCTCCATTATTTGTGGCTGCTTTCACAGAGAATATGCTCTGTGGATATGATGGTATGAATAAGGCCTTTCTCAGTGTGACCTTGCTGCATCTCCTTCTCTGTCCTGCAAACACACCTCTGCATCCCCTCGTTTCAATGCCACGTTGCTCATCCTGGTTCCATCAGCTAGCTCCATGTAGTGTGCATTTGGGTTAAAGGTCTCGTCAAATTTTGTGAATGCGTCTTCCTCCGTGATGATGTGTGATGTTGCTCCACAGTCCACCATTAGTCCATTAATTTTAATGTTGTCCGGAAGGAATTTTTGACTGACTTTGAATACAAATGTTTGTTCTTCCTTTTGGTCTTTCTGTCCATCCGTGGTTTGTTTGGCATCATCTTTATGCTTGGTTTTTCTCCTGCATGTCTCGTCACTGTGTGTTGTGCTTCTGTGGTAGTTGCACCATTTTGACACACCTCTTTGGCGGCACTCTTTTGCCATGTGGCCTCGATTTCCACATCCACAGCAAATGATGGATGACATGTCTGCTTTCATTACATTGTCCGATTTAGTTTTAGTGTCGAACTTTTCAGTTTCTTCATAGCTTCGTAGTTTACTTTTAAACTGGATAAACGTTAATTCCTCGCTGCTCTGCGTCGTATGAATGGCGAACGGCTTATATGGTTCTGGGAGACCCTTCAGAATCATTGCTATTATCAGTCCTTCACTTATTACTTCTTTAGCATTTCTTAGTGAGGTGTTTTCAGCTCGGATGATATAGTCTGTCACCGTTTCTTCTGACTCCTTCTTTAATGAAGTTAGCTCCGTGTATAGGGCAATGATTCTGGGCCTACCCTGACTGGCGTAATGGCTCCTTAATATTTGCAGGGCTTTACTGCCGTCATCGGCCGCCTCTCTCGTGACCAACGATAGGCTTTTGTCGTCGAGAAATTGAATGAGTTCCGCGTAGCATTCTTCGTTCTTTTCTGGATCCGGATCGTCATCCGTTGAGAGTATTGTGTCCTTCAAGCCGAGCATTCGCATGTGGCCGAGAAACTTCACTTCCCAAAGTTCGAAGTTATTTTCATCTCCGTTAAGGACTAACATTTACCACCTTCCTCCTCTTGTAGTATCACGTCTGGGCCCATAACCTGTTGAGTTTTCATTCTCATCCGTCATGTTGATATAGAATCACGTCTTGCATATGTTTCATTTATCTCTTTATTCCTTTCTTCACAGCTCCGGTATATCAATCAGCAGCCATGGCATGTGCTCAGTAACAATCAACGGTCAAAGACCCAGAATGCAATGCAATACAGAAAAAACAAATTAAACAACCAATCACATTGGTGTAAAATAATGTTGGATACAAAAGTTGGTCGTAATCCGCATAATATAGGGGCATATCATGTTAAACAACTAATATAACATTATGGGAACACATTAATTTAACAGATATAATAATAATTTACTTGGGACAAAAGTGTCTGCTAAATCATAACCATAAAACAGTAGGTATAGATGTACGCCACACACTTTATTAATCTCTCTCTCATATAGACAGACACATCAGACATATCATGTTTACTACTGAATACTAAGATTTAATAGTGGGATTTTAGTTCCTTCTGGACCATATAACAATCTGTTACAATATATACATACATACTTACATACCCTTCTTGCAGAGATCCTGGGACCAGTTTTATAAACTTTGTTTAAGACTAGTCTTAGCCTTAGACTGTCTTAAATTGTCAGGTAAGACTAGTCTAATTAAGCCTGTCTGTTGCATAAATAGTAAGACTGACTTAATTTGAGCTAGAAAAGTTAGCCACCTCTTCCCCTGGCTAAACCTTGCCGTAAGGGCTGAGTTGCTATGCCAACGATCTGTTTTAGTAGGCCATGTCATTATCTTAGCATAATGTATTACGAAAGGAATTAAGTGTTATTTGTAACTGCAGAAAATGTTTAGGGGGTTCTGCTTTTCCGCAGAATAAAATGTTTTATTAAACGAGTGGGTAGATGACAACATAACTCACTTTTTTGACACTAACACCAGCCATCTGCGTTGTTGTTGATAAATGGAAGTAACGTTGGGGTTAAATCAAGAAGCTTAAAAAACGCATAAGCTATTTGTTAATAAGACAACTTTTTCAATACTGTATTGCTCCAACAGATATAGGTTTTAAAAGGTTGAAATGTATCAATCTTTTGTGTCGCTGAATTGTCTTATTTTACCTATAACACGCGCAACAGACTATCTAAGTCAGTCTTACGTTAGTCACTGATCTTAAAGCTTATGCAACCGGTAAATTGAAGTGTCTATGGCAAGTCAGACTTAAAAGTTGCATTGAAGTCTAAGACTAGGTCTATTTTTATGCAACTGGCCCCTGGTGAATAAATTCAACCCTTCGATGAGCCTTGTCACTCACACAATGATCTCTGTACAGGTCCTGTAATGGTCCTGTTTCGTTGTACAGTTCTTGGTCCTGCTTTCCCATAAATCCAAAGTAGAGCACTCTGAACACAGGTAACATTCTTTTCGTGTTGATCCATACATCATAAGCTGCCAACCAGCGATGGGAGACAAATCGCTGGGAATTGGTAGCAGGTATGTCCAGGAACTCTGCTATTTCTATCAGGTACGCCAACTGCAAGTAAAGACATAACATTTCTTACACTTCTAGCAACACTCAAAACAGTTAATAAACTAGTTAGAAACAGATTTTTCATAAAAAATGTAATGCACGTTCACAGGGCTCTCAAGTGTCACACATTGAGAGTGACAGTCACTCATTTCGGTCTTTAGTCACGCCCTCCCGCCACACATTGTATTTCTCACGCCCAAAAAAATTCTTATATAAAAAAAATTCTTATTCTTATAATATATTTTGTATGCCGCAGCACCCAACCGAAATTCCTCTGACCGCCCCACTCTCACTATGGAACCGGCAGTCAAGCGCGTCTCCCCTGGAGTTCTTCGTCGAGCCTGCCACTCATCAGCCAATCAAAAAAAAGAAAGGGTCTATACAATAGCCAATCGGAAAAAAGCACCATTGTATCTGGGTAAGATTTAATGCAACGACCAATGGAAAAAAAGTATATCCTGTAATTTTTCGGGATTCTGCTACGTCTTCCGAAAGTTTTGTTCACCTTCAAAGCAAACCGCTTGTGTGTCTTCAAAACTTGAGAGTCCTGCATTCAGATAACTGATCTGAAGCCCATCGATGGTCTGTGTGTATGTCTGCAAAGAGCTGCTCCAAGTAGTTTTCAAAAGGTTCTGCAAATCTCTTTGCAGCGTTGTGAACGTGATGGCAAGAGTCACCATCCACATCAGAGTGGGACAATGCCTCTCTCGGATCCTTGTTTCCAGCCCTGATTTGCTTCCGCGCATCACGTTGCATGAGTCTAGCATTATGCTGATTAGGTTTGACCAAGGAATGTTCTTTTTCTGAAAAAAGTAAAACATCAACCTCTCCAAACTGGCTGAACTGACTTTTACAACTTCAAGGGAGCCCAGGTGTTCAACCACAACCTCATTCATCTCTTCATTGAAGTTACTGACGAGCATAGAAAGGACCTTCTTATTACTACTGGAGGTACTATCTTCCACATTCAGAGAGAAGGGGTATTGTCGTAATTTGGAGAATGTTTTCCAAAGGGGTCGTCCGTGGGGGTGGTTAATCCGTGGCGGACTTCGTGGGCTGGCGACTAGTTGATGATCTAGTTAAAAAAGAATCTAATTTCGGCAGCTTTGCCGCCTTCTCATCTTGTTCTTTTTTCTTTTGCCTTTTCCTGCTTCCACTCTTATGCTTAAAAGGCATTGCTACATTTTCAGGCGGAGATGTCTGCAAGGCAGGCCTCGATCCTAGCTGAGATCCCCGGATCAGTCTGGGGGAACGACAGGTATAGCTGCGTGTCGTCAGCATAGCAGTGGTAGGAGAAGCCGTGGGAGGTGATGATTGGTCCTAGCGAGGTGGTGCACAGGGAAAAGAGGAGGGGTCCAAGGACGGAGGCCTGTGGGACACCAGTGGAGAGCTGGCAGGGGCCTGACACTTTGCCTCCCCAGGAGACTGGGTAGGATCTTCCCAACAGGTAGGATGAGATTCACTGAAGTGCAGTGCCAGTGATGCCCATCTCAGAGAGTCTGGCGAGCAGGATTTGATGGTTAACCCAGTGGCGTAACGTAGTAACGACGGGCCCAGGTGCAAGATATTATGAGGGGCCCCCCACCCCCTAATGAACGCAAATATTTTTGTTTGTTTTACATCGGAATAGATAGGGAAACACTTCGTTACATTTGGCTCCCCTCCCCCTCCTAGGAATAGCTTCCCTAGCACCCTGCAAGGCTATTGGCTAGCTTAACATAATCATTTGCTATCCACCTAGTAGTGACCACTATTTACCCAACTTGTATCCTAGTTATCCTGCACGACCATAACGTATGTAGGCTATAACTTGGCTTGAAATGTATATCTATCACAATAGCCGTAGGTTACCTGTCTGAGGGCAGCGTTACTGATCCCAGCTGAACTGCTGCACTGCTGCTAGCAGGGGGGACGTCCGTGGAGGGGTCGTCCGTGGGGGTGGTTAATCCGTGGCGGACTTCGTGGGCTGGCGACTAGTTGATGATCTAGTTAAAAAAGAATCTCATTTCGGCAGCTTTGCCGCCTTCTCATCTTGTTCTTTTTTCTTTTGCCTTTTCCTGCTTCCACTCTTATGCTTAAAAGGCATTGCTACATTTTCAGTTGTGCTGTGCTCTATGAACTGCGTTGTCTTGACCTTCGAATTGGTGTAACTATAGCGTATTGTATCGTCACATGATCAAATAGAGACTTGACATTGGACAACAACATACATATTACCAAGCAATCATCATTGCTAATCACAAAAATACCAAAGAAAATAAGAACTTATTCATTTCATTGAATAGTTTTTTGATAGTTTCTATAGTACATGTAAGATAAGCATATGATTTTGGTATAAATTGCTGCTTTTCCCAAAAAATAACAAAAACCATGACTGAGATAAGTTTGCCTTTTTAGGTGTATAAATAGCATTTGACACTAATGTTAGATTATTAACAGAGCGTATTTGAACATAAGTATATACAGGGAGTACAGCGCTGTACTGAGGGAGGGCCCGTCGTGTGACGGTACTTGGAGGGGGGGCCCGTCGAGTGACGCGTGTATGTCTTTGGGCCCGGCTACGGGCCCCGACACCCCATGGGCCCAGGTGCAGCTGCACCTGCTGCACCCCATATAGTTACGCCCCTGGGTTAACTGTATCAAAAGCTGCAGATAGGTCCAGCAGAATGATGACCTCCGGGCAGATTTTAGGGCAGTGGTGACTGACAGGAAGGCGTTCTGTGGAGTGGACAGTCTTGAAACCGATTGGTTGGGGTCAAGGAGGTTGTTCTGTGAGAGAGAAAGTTTGACAGTTGGTTAGATACAGCGCGTTCAATTGTTTTGGAAAAGAAGAGTAGCAGTGATACTGGTCTGTAGTTCTGGAGGACGGCTGGAGGACTAACTCTGGCCTGTTTGAAGGCAGAGGGGAAAGTGCTGGAAGTACATGGAGAAGAAGGGTGGAGAAGGTGGAGAAAAGTTTATGAGGGTTTGAGGCAGAGTTAATTTTGTACAGATTGTAGTGGGTTTAGCATCAGTTATGTGGGCAAAGAAGGATTTGAGGAGGGAGTGACACTTATCAATGTCCAGACCGTCTTTTGACTTGCGCCATCTCCTCTCAGCTGCCCGAATGATGGACCGTTCTTCACGAATAACATCCGTGAGCCATGGGCAGGAGGGAGAAGATCGCGCAGGCCTGGTTGACAGGGGACAGAGAGTGTTGAGTGATGCAGTTAGGCCGAATCCCAATACTCCCCCTTACCCCTTACTTGCATCGTTGGATTCAGCGGATACATACAGTTGTGTGTCATCCGCATAGCTATAGAAAACTATATTATGTTCTCTGATTATGTTGCCGAGTGGTAACATATAAAGAGAAAAAAGTAATGGACCTAAGCAGCTTCCTTGAGCAACCCCGTAACAGTTCTCATGTTTCTTAGACATATGGTCTCCTAAACCAACATAAAAATTCCTTCCTCTGATATATGTTTTCATCCAGTTTAATACACTATCCGTGAAACCATAAGCTTTTCCAGTCTATTGATAGGATGTCGTGATCAATGGTATCAAATGTTGCACTGAGATCTAACAGGATAAGCAGAATAAAATGTTTTATTAAACGAGTGGGTAGATGACAACATAACTCACTTTTTTGACACTAACACCAGCCATCTGCGTTGTTGTTGATAAATGGAAGTAACGTTGGGGTTAAATCAAGAAGCTTAAAAAACGCATACGCTATTTGTTAATAAGACAACTTTTTCAATACTGTATTGCTCCAACAGATATAGGTTTTAAAAGGTTGAAATGTATCAATCTTTTGTGTCGCTGAATTGTCTTATTTTACCTATAACGCAACGCGCAACAGACTATCTAAGTCAGTCTTACGTTAGTCACTGATCTTAAAGCTTATGCAACCGGTAAATTGAAGTGTCTATGGCAAGTCAGACTTAAAAGTTGCATTGAAGTCTAAGACTAGGTCTATTTTTATGCAACTGGCCCCTGGTGAATAAATTCAACCCTTCGATGAGCCTTGTCACTCACACAATGATCTCTGTACAGGTCCTGTAATATTTCGTTGTACAGTTCTTGGAGAAGTTGCACTGAGATCTAACAGGCACTGAGATCTAACAGGATAAGGATAAAATCTTTATGTGCGTCAGAGTTTAGTCTGAGGTCGCTAATTATTTTGGTAAGAGTAGTTTCAGTACTGTGATATTTTCTGCAACCTGATTGAGAGACTTCCAAGATGTTATTTTCTTCAAGAAAGGAATTTAATTGGACTAATACTATCTTTTCCAATGCTTTACTAATGAATGGAATGTTTGATATTAGTCTGTAATTTGCAAGTATACTGTACTCCAATTTAGGTTTCTTTAATAGGAGCTTTACAACAACAGTTTTGAAGGCATCTGGGAAAACGCCAGTTCCAAGGGATGTGTTTATAATCTCTAGCACTGGATCTGAGACACCATCAAACACTCATTTAAGGATGTTGTGGGTATAGGATCAATATCTGAGGTTGTAGAGTTACATTAGCTGACGATTTTGGAAAGTTAACTTAGTGTGATACATGAAATGGGCTCATATGTTGCAGGATCTACTGATGTCAGTTTCACCTCCACTAGTAATGATACTAGCTCTGATCAAAGTCGTTTTGTTTTTGAAGAACTGAGAAAGCTCTTCATATTTAACTGCTGAGGATAGAGGGGGGGCAGGGAGAGTGTTTAGCAGCTGGTCATTGGTGGAGAAAAAGGCTTTTTCTGTAATAATGTTGGAAAATTGTTTTTCCTTGCTAGGTGGTTTTGTTATAGGTGGTTAGTGCATCTTTATAGATATTGTAGTGGATAGTGATCTTTGTTTTCCTCCATTTTCTCTCTGCTGCGGCATTTTCTTTTGATTTCACTAACATTTTGATTTCTCAGCCATGGGAAGGTTCAGCTTGTAGATTTTCACAATCTGCATTTTTCTCCCAGCATTCCTTTCTTTTATTAGAAGCAGCAACAGTGTGGCTTTTCGCTTTAATCATGCTCTTAAACTCTTCGTACTAGTTTAAAAGTAATGTTTGCTCTTATTGTATGAAGTACGGCGCTCAAGACTTGTCCATGTTTGTAATGGTTGACTTATGAGTTGATAACCAACGTTGTGATTGCGTAGAGAAATCACGGTTGTTAGGCTTAGTGAAGCAAGATAATGAGAAGTGATCCTGGGCGTGTTGAATTTGCTTCATAGTACAGGGCCTTGGAGATGCCTGCTCAAGTGTTGACACAGACACATTACTTTCTGCCAGTGTCGCAAGTCCTTTTTCTTACTATGGCTGCCCAGACTGCTGCACCTGCGGCCTCCAGCAGCCATCTCTATGCCTAAACCTTGTCCTGGATGCGTTCCAAACCTGATCTCTTACAATACTTCCTCACCTCCTTTCATGCTTAGTTTTAATGAGGGGGTGAATGTTGTGTTGGGTTTGTGTTTACTTTTGGGGTTTTAATGATCTTGTTAAATGTTGTCATGTGATTAAGGTTCATCCAGTTTTGGGTTTATATGAAGCATGTGTTGAGAGAGTTGTGAAAATCCTATTTAAGGTAATTTTCGGCAAATGAAATTGGTAACTTGTCTGGTTCTTTATACATTACAATAGTCCTTTATCTCTTCCCAAAGCAGCAGGTTGAACAGGTTGTTACCAAGGAGGGTATTGTATTCCTATAGTAGTGCACATTGAGGTCCTTTCATTTTCAATAAAAATATGCAAGATGATGTGATGAAAATAGAAAGCGCTTTGCACGCATCAAAACTTCAGTTGGCCCCACCACATCTCACTCCAAGGTTTTTTGAAGAGTTGGCAGGCCTGCCTTAAAGTTTTCCCTTCTAGTGATATTTTCAAGCATTTAGCCTACTAAATTATATTACATTCATTCATTAGAAATGAATATGAAAACAAGCTGCACCCCCTTTGAAACAAGCTATCAACATTTTCCCATTCAATTGAATGGGAAAATGTGTCCAAACTTTTGACTGGTACTGTATATGTATATATATATATATATATATATGGTAGCTGCTGTGTTAGCACTTTACAAGAAAGTTTCTGTAGAAGGAAAACTGAACTGTGATCAGAGTCCAATACACTCACACACATTTTATGTGATCATTTTATGTGAACGTACTGAATCAGTAGATAGATGGCCAGAGGGACCTGTACATTTTCTCTTTGATAACACAGTCGTAGCTTAACAGAGATTTACAGCCATTAACCTTATGTGACATAGTATGTATTTTAAAAATGGATCTCCTCTCCTTTGCAGGACCTGGGGACATTGGTGAAGCAGCTGGTCAGGTTCCTTGGGGTGTCCTGTGACAAAGCCCAGCTGGAGGGAATGGTGGAGAGCTGTAATCAGCTTATAGAGCAGTGCTGCAACTCAGAGGCCCTCTCCATCTGCAGGGGTGAGGAAGGAGAAAAAATGACAATGAAGAAGGGTGCATTCATGGTGAAAAAATGTATTCAGTGGTCAATATACATAGAAAGAAAGGAAGAGGACAATCGTTGAACGAGTGTTTTAAAATCTCTTATCTTGCCCAAACAAATGTGTGGTAGAGTTCAGTGTAGCCATTATTGGTCAACATTACAGAATGTAATGGAGGTTTACAGTGGAGGCTTTGTCAAAGTAGGCCATAGTTGCACACATGGAACTGACACATGCATCCAGCTCCAGATCCAAGGCTCATATCACATACATTGTCTGGTGTATTGTTGAACTACATCAGATCCTGCATGTATTGGGAAAATGATACCATAGCAGAACATTGAGAGGGGGGGGAGAGAGAGAAAGGGAGTGAGAGTCTTTTAAGAACACTGTGGCATTCACTGCACACCCTAGCAAAACATTATATTTAAAGTATCGTTACAAAATACAAACACACAATAATTAAAGTTGTCAATACATATATAAATATAGTTATTACATTTTAAGTACACTTAAGATAATGAAAATGTATGAAGCTCTCATTTACATTTTTATTTTAAATTAGATTCAAGTCTTTCTCCATTTGAACAGACGGTGCCCAGCAAACTCCAGTGTCTTCTATTCTACTGTGTACATACATACACACACACACACACACACACACACACACACACACACACATGCACTCTTTCACACTAACATATGGAAGCCCATAGGGGACTATATTCAAATGAGAATGCAATTATACAAATTGTATTTGCATTGGCATGTCATATGGGCGTTCTATGACAATATTAAAGGTCACATGATATACTGTTTTTGGATGCTTTTATATAGGCCTTAGTGGTCCCCTAATACTGTATTTGAAGTCTCTTTTCCGAAATTCAGCCTTGGTGCATAATTACAGCCACTACGAGCAGTCCTACAATGAGCTTTCCTCAAGATGCGTTGTTTCTGTGTCTGTAGCTTTAAATGCTATTGAGGAGGAGCGAGGCGGCACCATGTGCTAATGTTTACAATGGATGTATCAATGGCTCAATTTTGTCCGCTATACAGCACATTGAGTCTTTGAAAATGTTCGGTCAAATGCCGTTTTCGTTTACATTTTCAAATGGTTAGAAAGTGCATTTTAATTTTAATTAAAGCAATTTCTGAGCTTTTACTACTGCACACAATAATATGCAGTTTGGTTGCTAAAGATGTGGGCTGACTTGTGGGATCTCTGTAATGTTTATGGTAAACTAAAGAATAATTAAATACATATTTTTTGACACAAAATTGTCTCTCCATAAATTTCAATAATCCACCAAATTACACTAAACAATAGCCTACATAATAAGATCATAACTGACTTTGTTGTACATTGTTTAATTTAGTTTCACTAAACTACAATAACCTCTTCACCATTGTTTTTGGTAGCATGACATCTCTCAGTACTTTAAACTAACAACGTTAAATGTAGTAAATGGTAGAAAATGAGTTAAGACGCTAAACTATTTTCCCACTGCCATTCGACTGTGATAACATTGAAAAAGGATTAAACATGGTGCAAATTTAACTTCTTAGCTTCGAACAGTGCTGTCATACAGCTGTTTCTCAGCTGTTGTGTTTGGAATTTTTCTGCGGCCATGTTGGAAAAAAACTGTCTCATTGAAGGCAATGGAGTTGACGCAACTCTTTCTCTCTTTGAATTTGGTCCACTGTAAAGAGGGGGTACGTCTTTGACAATAAAATGTCAAACCAATCATTTGAATATTGTCCCCTATGGGCTTCCAAACTAACACATATGCAGATACAGACAAAAATCAGCTGTTACCTCTGTGTGTTAACTGTAGAGTTTAGAGTCTAAGCAGTGAATGAGTCAACTGGAAAATACATTTAAAGAACACTTACATAATGCAATGTTTGTGTCCCTATAGATTGTCTATGAAGATGTTTAGCTCACTCTGTTATCCCTTAAAAGACTTAAGACATGGTTTTGGATCTGGACGCCGAGTAAAGCAGAGCAGTGTGAGGTCAAACAGATTTTGAAATAGTTTCCTGTTCTGCAGATGTGTCATGTCAAATAAGTGAACCCTTTTCATAGAAATTTTGTGAACACCCTTATCTATTACCCACACTATGAAAGTAACATTGTCTAGTGCTCTGCTACATCTCCTCTTGGTTACACAAGATAACACAACCACTTTTCCACTTAAAGCCTAATATATGTAATTATTTTTCTACATTTTCTTAAAGTATGATTTTACATAGATAATTTATCATACATTTTTACATCATAATTGTTTGCTGTTCCTTTTCATTTAGTTGTCCCTTTTATCATTTTTGTATGCTTGCTTTTGTCTTGTTTTCCCATCTGATGTTTCTTTTAGTGCATGGAGCCCTAACCTAAAGCCTTGGACAGGGCTAACACACAACTCACACAGCCTATTGGGTTCATCAATAGGACTGTACACATATTGTTTTACACATCAAGGGACCAAGGGTAAGTTATACACACAGACACACAAGGGGTATCTGTATGAGGAGGCAATATGGCATTAATAATCTGTAATTGTATGTGTGTTTGTGTATACTGATGGCAGGTCGTGTGGGGCTGTGGAAAGACATCTTCACAGTGTCAATGAATGACAAGTTTGATGCTGTTTATAGACAGAAGATGGGCAAGTCCGATCTGACCTTTGACTTCAGCCTGTGAGGACGAACAGAACCCTTCCTCATTCCGTATTGAGACTACATATTCCACAGTCCTCTGCCTCTATTCCCCACTCACCTATCAATGATCAATCAATCAGAATCTCCACTGATTAATCTGTCAATGGAGCCTCCTACACACTGCTTCTATTCACAACCCTCTAACAGGTAATCAATCCAATAAATCAATCGATCATTATCACCTAAATCTATAATACATTCACTTCATCACTCACCTGTTAACATTGTCAGTCAAAATTACAATGATTGATAAATTGTTATCAGCCAACTTGTTTGATTATCAGTGAAAACTTACAGTAGTCCATCTGTGGCCCAAACCTCTTCCCGCCATCCTAGTCTTGAATGTCGCAAAGAGGAAATGCATAGAATTCTAATGTGGCGTAGCCAATAGAGAATGCGAAGTTACGTCACTGTAAGTTAACAATATGTCATGCCGTGTTGCCATAGACTTATGTCTATACAGTAGACCAACCAAGCCTGCTCTTTAAAGATGGCATCCCCATAAATTTCTATGGAAAGTGCGCAGTAAGGCAAGCGAGAGCGCGAAATGGACCGCGCCATCTTTCCAGTTCCAGGTAGTTCAGTCTTTCGCAGAACAGTGGCTTGTACACGCTTGCAACTAGCTGTACACGTCATTCATTTACAACCAGTCACGAGCGTGTGAGAGAGTTAGAAAACTGGCAGAATGGGGTACAAGTCCGATCAAGAAGCAGATACATCATGTGAACTTTACAAAAATCAATGCTATTAGTACTGTATAGTATTCCTTTCACTTTTTTTTTTTTTTACATAGGCCTATTGTAGATAGATCATAGGCTACGTTCTACATACGACTCAGACTCACCACATATACGTTGTTCTTTTTGCTTTGTGTTTTTAGTATGACTGCTTAAGTATTGTGTTGGATTAAAGAAACTGTAAACTTAAATATCTGGCTCCATCGTTGTTCTATCCTTGCAAAGCAAGTTCAGTTAAATAGGCCTATATATGTTACTATTATGATGATGATGTGTTGCTTTTCTATTGCTAGCTTACTGTTATGGTTAATGCCATCATTGCATAACCCTGGGCTACAGACTAACTTTTTCCCTTGGCTGCACTGGTGCGCCTAACTTTTTTATTTAGGTGCACCAGCACAAATTTTAGGTGCACCCACATTTTTCCTTGCGTCGCCACAATTTCAAGGTCACCTTTTTATCACGCTCCATATACATTCATTTACATTATGTAAATGATCTTAAACAAGAATAAGGTGTAGGTAAATATTGGTTTTATTTGAAGCACAATTAAACTGTATATAAAAATAAAAATATTTTAAGTGCTTCACTGAGCTGCCAAACTAAAACATTGCAAGAAAAATAAAACATTTCAAAATAGAAAGTGCTACTGACCTAACATTTCATGGCTCAAAGTCTTATAGCAGGTCCCCCATTGCTGTCGCATGCCCTTCAGATGGCCAACACCTGTAATTTGGCTTTCTTGCCCTTTGGCCTTGGGTAACTTGGCCTAGCTCCATGGGTTAGCTCCATGGCCCAGCTCCATAACTCAGGGGTGGACCATTAATTTTGACAAGGTGCCACATGAGAAACTTGAAATGTGTTGGAGGGCCGCATCAACAATAACTTGAACTTAATTCTGCTCACTATTCATTTTCCCCCATTGTAAAAAGCAGTAAAGTATATATTTTTATTAGCTGCTACTGGTTATCAGAAGAATAAGGATATTCTGTAAATATTTATATAACTATTTTACATGTTGGTCAACTAGGAAAAGACTATCGAAGTAACAGTAAAAACTAAAATAATCATTACATCAGTGTTTCATTTTATTTGTAACTAGTTCATCTTCACAAACACTGAAAAGTTGTTTTGCAGCATGTTAAAGATATGCAATTGATCTACTTTATACGAAAAGCAATACTTTTTTTCCAGTTAATTTTGTTCTGTGAGAGGAATCCAGGAGGCTTGAACAAGTGCATCGAAATCTGCCTGAATGTCTGAGGTGGATATGCAAAAGACAGCTGACAAGTGATGATCCGGGTCTGCAATTTAACTAGCAAACGATCAGCCCGCGCCCACTGAATCAGTCAAGTTCTTATTATGTCCGAGTTAGTTTTTTCTTTAGTCCCTTAGTGCCGATTCAAATTATAATCCTTCACACAGCAACCTGTTCTCCAAAACTAAGAACACAGCTTTGACTTTGACCTCGGTAAACAGATACTTAGAAGTCCATCTCTTGTTAAAAACTCTTCGAGGGATAACTCTCCTGTCGGTGAGCGCACATTTGTATATCGCCTGATCACTAGTCTTTCAGGACTACATATTTACTACAGCTCAACACATTCATTTATTTTTAATTTTTGATTAACCTCACGCGGGACAGATTGGGACAGCCTGTGGGCTGGTTGTGGCCCGCGGGCGGTACAATGCCCAGGTCTGCCATAACTGATTCTCTGGTGCTCGGGTCGTAATTTCAATCACACAGCACGGAGCAGTGTTATGGAACGCCGAGTTAGTCAAAATTAAATAAATAAATAGCTAAATACATACATAAATAAATATGGATATGAAATAAATTCTGAAAAAAACAAAATTGCAAGAAATATACCATTATATAATTATATAGCTGAATCAATTTACCGACATCAATAAATACATTTATTTATTTATTTCAAAAGGACGTTTTTGTAAAGACAACATTTATTTATTTCATTGGATTTTTATTTCCTAATACCACATTTATTTATTTTTTGAGACTTTTACACACCACATTTATTTCCACACCACATTTATTTTTGTGATGTATTTATTTCCGATCTCACATGCAAACGAGAGGGGCGTGGTTATCTTCAGACCAACGCAGCTCCACACAAGATCGAATGCAGATAAGGACAGCTAGATTCGGTAGATTATGGAAGACATTAGTCGTGTCAGAGATCGCATGCTGGCTTTACAGATCAAAATGATCAGCATTGCTTTTCAGGATGTATTATTTTGGCACACATTGTAGATTTTGTAGAGGTACTTGGGCGGATAAGTGCTAAGTCTTAAATGGTTTGAGACTTATCAAGCACCGTGTTTGTGTGCAAGACGGCAAGTGTAGAAAGCCATAACAAGAATCTTCCTTTAGGGTTTAGCGTATTTTGATCATAACCTATTGTCTGGGTTCACAGTGACGATTTAAGTAGGCTAATTTGTCAAATGTAGTTTGACAAGGGGCTGTGGTATCGTGGGAAATTTGGCTATTGCCTCAAGACAACCCAAAATAGGCCTACAGGATTAGCCTACACATTCGGGTATTTTGTGGTGTGCCCACGATAACCAGCTGTTTTCGGCCATACAACATTTTGCTTAAATGCCAATAAATTTGTGACTACAAGCTCCTTTCATCCATGATCCTAAATAGCTTCAACGGACCAACAATCATGTATTTTTGCTCTAGTGCGATCGCAACCCACTTCATGCCAGTTTGCAACAGTTTTATTTTCGTAGCCTACAGCAGCAAATTAAGATGCGACTTGAAATTCGTCAATAATGTTTACTGTTGTGTGAATTTGTGACAAATCTGGTGATAGAGGCCAACGGCAGCTGCTGCTGTTAGGTGAACGCACAGCTTGCATGCTTACAGAAACCAGGTAGTCTGGAAACCAGGGCGATAACACTGCGGATGTCCAGTACCTGTGCTAAGGGGATAGCTGTAGAGCAGATAGCTCAAACCTGTCCTCAGGGACCACCTGTCCTGCATGTTTTAGATGTTTCCCCGCTCCAACACCTGTTTCAAATGCATGTTCGTTACCAGGCTTCTACAGAGCTAGATAACAACCCATTCATTTGAATCAGGTGTGTTGGAGCAGGGAAACATCTAAAACATGCAGGACAGGTGGACCCTGAGGACAGGTTTGAGAACCACTGCTGTAGAGCTACCTGTATGGGGGGGGACAATGGCATCACACTGCCGAAAAGCATACAATGTAGACAAGCTTTGCCCACACTGTCTGTGTCGTCTCTGCCTTTTTATCATTGGTTCCCAATGGGAGTGATGACGGTGACCTATAGTAGCCTACGTGTGAAGACTTGGTCTTTGATAGCTGCGACGTAGCGCTGAAGTTACATTTGTAATCATTGCTTTAGCTCGTGTAACGTGTAACTCGTCTGCAAAGCTAACAATCACTGCCACCACTACGTCTACGTCCTAGGTGGTATTTCACACTTCAATATCTGTGTTCTGTGTAGAGCACTTACCCGCCCAAGTACCTCTACAAAATCTACAATGTGTGCCAAAATAATACATCCTGACAAGCCATGCTGATCAATTTGATCTATAAGGCCAGCATGCGATCTCTGACACGACTAATGTCTGCCATAATCTACCGAATCTAGGTGTCCCTATCTGCCTTGGATCTTGTGTGCAGCTGCGTTGGTCTGAAGATAACTACGCCCCTCTCGTTTGCATGTGAGATCGGAAATAAATACAGCACAGAAATAAATGTGGTGTGGAAATAAATGTGGTTTGGAAATAAATGTGATGTGGAAATATATGTGGAAATAAATGTGGTGTGTAAAAGTCTCAAAAAATAAATAAATGTGGGATTTTGAAATAAAAGTCCCATGAAATTGATAAATGTTGTCTTTACAAAAACGTCATTTTGAAATAAATAAATGTATTTATTTATTGATGTCGGTAAATGGATTCAGCTATATGATTATATAATGCTATATTTACATATTTATTGCCATCTTTTTTTAATTTCAGAATTTATTTCTTAGCCATATTTATGTATGTATGTATTTATCTATTATTTACCTATTTATTTATTTAATTTTGACTAACTTGGCGTTCCATACAGTGTAGGCCTACAGGAATATCCGGACCACAGCCAATCAGAGGCAAAGACCCACCCCATATCTGTCTCTGAATAGTTTAGACCACGATATGATCCAACCATGAGTGTGAGTTCCGTCAAAGAAGAAACAAACGCTTCGTTCCCGGGGGGTGTTCCATCAACGTCGCTAACGCAAGTCGCGCTAACACGAATAAGTCTCACTTTGGGTAAACGTCAACTTAGACTTAAGCCTCAAGCCGTTCCACTAACATTCCGTTCCACTAACAGGCAACGCTAATTCAAGCTAGACCTCAATAAGCTTAGACTCTGTAGCCCAGATCAGGCGATAGTCGAAAAGAGGAGTTATGTCGCAAAAAGCAAAGCGTAAAGCAGCAGAGAGGTGTTGTTTCAGCAGCGTTTATTGATTTGAGTTATTTATTTATTTTCCCAAAAAGGGCAATGTTGCCGCCATTAACATGGCAAGGAAAACAACTTGTCAAACCATTATGACCGTTAGTATTCGTAAATTGTAGACCTACCAAATCTACTTAACATATATATATGCATTTAGGTCTACTAATAATTAGCGTAATTTGATGAGCTGTCTGAAACCGTTCTGACAGTAGGCTAGCCTATGGCCGATATTCTCAACAGGAGATTGAGAATAATAGCCAAAAAAAGAACGTGGCAGCAATTGAAAATTGTAGGATAAAATTCAAAACACTGAAGAAGGCCATGGTTAATTGCACTTGATGTGGGCTAATAACGTTTTTGTCTTCACATCTTGAACAAAATCAATAAATTACTTCAAAATAAACATAACCGTGACTAAAATGGGGATTCACTGAAATGGCTAGTATTGCACAGATCCAGCACTGACTTTTTAAATCAGAAGGTGACCCAAACTGCACACTTGTTTGGCAGAACAGTCATTTAAAATTGCTCAGCATGACTATCATTATTATATTACGAGTATTTCCAATTAAAATAGTCTGCCTCCACAGATCCAGAGGGGATTGGACAGTGACAGACTGTGGCTGTGCCAAGTGTTGTTACAGCCTCACTCTGGGACAGTCTCACTTTGGGAAAGCATGCCCTACTGGGAACATTAGGGGAGACTGTTGGGCACAGCATCTAATTGTCTTCTTTGGAAAGGGCAACATTTGGGACACTGTCATGTAAGGGCAGCATAAAGCGCACTTCATAACAGCACCCTTTTCCATTGGAAGTAAGTGCATGGGAACAGTCCAATTTATGCCATTATAAGGGCACCTTATAGGGTACTGCATCACATTTTCTATACTATAATGGAACTCATTAAGACATGTTTTTACATTTATAGAGGGCACACTGTCATTTATTGTGTGGGGCATCCTGGGCACTCAAGCATATTTCACAATGTGAATGGCAGACAATAGGGCACTTGGTCTCATTTTTGCCACTTGAGGGCATTTTAGAAACACTTTCAACCATGGGGGCACCAGGCAGTCATCCCCCTGAGTCTTTCAATGGGCCTGGATACACCCAGGGGGACAGTATATTGCAGCTATAATATTGGGGAAGCCAGAGGAGAGGTAATATAGAGGCTTGTCAACATATAGACTACTTAAAACAACGAAAAATACTTTATACAATTTAATAAAAAGTCTCCTTGATTCTTTGTGTTTCAAGATTACCTGAAAAACTGATGATAATATTCAGGTACTGCTTTGGACCAAGGGAAACCCTTCATATTTCCTGGCATAGTTCAAGAACGTCCCACATGCAAAGACATAGACAGTTGCAGACAGACTGAACAGTGTCAAGACTTGGCTACAGTGGATTTGCTTCCTTGTGTGTGATTCCAGCAGACTACATAGTCTAGGCCTACTTATATAGACTGCAGTCTACTACCCTCCTTTCTACTATTATAGTCTACTCTCCTTTCTATTACTTTCTACAAAGGATGGTAGGCTGCTCTTATTTGTTCGTTGCCATCGTTAAGAGTTGCTAAAGTGTTATTTTTTATATATATATTATTTATGTATATATGTTTTTAAGAATGACAATTAAATCTAAACTATGCTGGGCCTGCTGAACCTATTCTTCCACAGATACTGGTCAGGGAAGCATTACTTCTGTCTCTGAAGACCCTTGGGGCTGGTGGGATAAACGCTCTTTGTAGGCCTATAATCTGAGCACCTTCATCCACCACAGTCAAAAAACGGATACGCCGTCATTGATTGTAACTTGTCTTGACGCACTGCTTAGTTTCTAAGGCCTTAGTTTATGTCAATTAAAACATGGCTTTTGAAAACAGATAAAGTTACATTATTTCTTAACTTGTTAATTTAAATTAATATATTTTTTTGAGATGAAGTAGGCCTAAACACGTGAATCATTCATGTCTGCACTTCAAAAAGTCAGAATTTTCGTTTCCGAACACGGACTAAAGTGCTTTGCGCAGGAATTTACTCGACGGAACTGTCTTTTGAGATTCCGTTTCCGTGTGTTTGAAATTATTTGCAACACATTTTGGTTTAGCTTGACTTTTAGCAGAGATTGGCCGTGTTCTTGCAAACTCGTTGGACCTCATCTTTCGTTGCCCAAGTACGGTTCCATTCCAAAGAACGCAAGTCACCAAGAACGCCAAAAATACCCGGAAATGTTCCTGATCCGCCCTTTTTATCGAGGATGCATCAGATGATGACTTGGCCAGCGAGAACACTTCTGATTTCCCAGAAGTTATTGCGGACATGCAAGACCATTCTCGCAAGGATGCTTGCAAGAACATTCTTCAAAAGATTGTCCTTGCGTTCTTAGCATTCTTCGGATTGATAAACAGCCAATGTCTAATAAAGGGAGAACTCCCACTCTCGGGAAAATTCCGGGTTCTGAACTGGTTGCAGTTCTCAAAATCCACTTTTCTCAGGATGTAATTTTTTTGCAAAAAATATACACATCGCTGGGTGTTAGATATTTTTTAAGTTGCCTTTCCGTTCTAAAAAGCCTTTGAAAATGTAATTGACGTCATACACATCGTACGACCAGAGCTACTGCTTGACGGCAAGATCTCGTTACTTCCACTTTTCTCTCGAGGCATCGACAACACAGCTGACAGGTTAGGCTCTCCCTGTCAATACACATGCTAGAAAGAGTTTTGGCTTGCTAATGTTGTTGCTAATGCTCTGACATTCTGGGTGCTTTGGATGCCATCAAGCGGGATCTCTGGTCGTAGTCAGTCCTTCACTAACCAATCAGCATTTGTTAGCAGAATGCTAGCGTGTTATGGGCAACAACGATTTACCCTGTAAGAAATCGAAAGGATCGTTCATTGACCTGTAATCCATGTTGAACATGCAAAAACTACAATCAAATCTGAGATTTATCAACAACAATCAGGCGAAAGAGACAAATGTAGCCGTTTAGCTCCACAGACTCCCATTCATTTTGCACTCGACCGCGATCACTCCCAGTGGAACCCTGGTGGAAAATGTTCTGCAAGAAAATTCGGTACAGTGGGGCTTACAGTTTTTCACAATTGTTTACACACAAATACTGGTACTTGAGACACAATGACCACAACATGTAACTGATTCACCAACCCCCTGAACCAATTCTGTTAAACTACAAGCACAATTCCTGATTTACACTCAAATTGCAGTTCTCAAACACACTTTTTTCAAAACACTACACACAATTCTCTGCATTTGGCACAATTTTCATGAACTAAATGTCTTGTTTTCACAAGGAACACACTGCCATTTAAATAAATACGCTCAATCATCATATGGGCAAACACCCGTCACACAGTTTTACAATTAGCAATCACAGCTTTACTACTCTTAGTAGTAGTACTCTTACTCTCTTAGTACTCTTTGCCCAGCCTCCCTCATTGTTAGACCATGGTTGACCACATGGTCAACCAAAGTGGCCCGGATCTCATCAGAGATTACGGTCTGTTGTGGAAAAAACATCACACTGCTGTAATTATGAAGATGGAGAAATGGTTATAGATTATACGATTGAAAATGAACCTCTTACAGTTTTTATCGATTGCTAACACACAAAAATAGGAACATATGACACAATCACCACAACTTGTAACTCATGTGCCAACTCTTTTAACCAATTCTGCTGAACTATAAACACATTTTGCTGCTTTAGACACAAATTTCAATTGCGAGCCACACTTTCCTCAAAACACAACACACAATTATCTGCTTTAAACACAGATTTCAATTGGTAAACCACACAGTCTCCAAAACACTACACACAATCCTCTTTATTTTTAACACTTCATCCATGCCAAAAGCTCCTTGTTTTCAGACAGAACACATTGTTATTCAATTAATAAAACTTCAATTTCCAAGGCTGTTGTGCAATTTATAATCAAGGTTTTAGCAATATAAGGGACATAGGTGAGCTCCTGGTTTGGAGAGCAATGAACGACATGGAAGCACAAGCATTTCAGAGAGGCAGAGGAGTAAGGGTAAGAGGAGGACGAGGAGGCCGACGAGGAGGAGGAAGAGGTGGAAGGAGAGCAGTAATCACTGATGAAATTCGGGCCACAGTGGTCGACCATGTTGTGAACCATGGTTTGACCATGCAGGAGGCAGGCCAGAGGGTGCAACCAAATATTAGCCGCTACTCCGTTGCATCCATCATACGGACGTTCAGGAGAGAAAATAGGTAAGAAATACTAGGCCTACTATGACAGAAAAACGGTTGTATTTTTGTATTTAGAGTATTTTCCATTGTTCTGTATTTGTACATTTTGCAGAACTGAATGATTACCCCGGCGTGGTGGGAGGGAGCGTACCTTCTCAGATGCACAGGAAACAGCAATAGTCAACATGGTTGTGGCAAATAACGCATTAACCATAAGACAAATAAGGAATACAATAATCAATGACCAAGTCACATTCCCCAACATTCTCACAGTTGGCCAGGCTACAGTGGACCGTGTTCTGAGGCGGAACGCACTAAGAATGAAGCAGATATACAGAGTGCCGTTCAACAGAAACTCTGACAGTGTCAAAGATTTGCGCCATGACTATGTGCAAGTAAGTCTTACTCTATATATTCTTACAGCTGATTGCGTCCTATTACTGTAGCACTGACACATTAGTGGACTATATTGTAATCCAATTCAATGTTACAGTATTTTCAAGTGTTTTACAACAATGTGTAGGCCTATTTCTGATAACTACTGTAATATTGTCATGTTTGTTTCAGAGAGTTCTTGAGCTAGAGGCAGCTGAGGAGTTGAATACATTTATTTATATTGATGAGGCTGGTTTCAACCTCTCCAAAACAAGGCGCAGGGGCAGAAACATCATTGGACAACGCGCCATTATCAATGTCCCTGGCCAGCGGGGAGGGAATATCACTCTGTGTGCTGCCATAAACCACAACGGCATCCTCCATCACCACTCAATCATTGGCCCCTACAACACTGCCCGTCTCCTCATATTCCTGGACACACTCCACAACACACTTATTCCACCCGACCAAATAGTCCATGCAGAGCAGCCCAGGTATGTTGTTATCTGGGACAATGTAAGTTTCCACCGGGCTGCTCTGATCCACAATTGGTTCACCAACCACCCACGGTTTTTGGTGCTTCCCCTCCCACCATACTCTCCATTTCTAAACGCAATAGAGGAGTTTTTTTCTGCCTGGAGATGGAAGGTATACGAACGCAATCCGCAGGCGCAGATGCCCCTGATACAGGCCATGGAGGAGGCATGTGGCAATATAGCCCCTGAGGCCTTTCAGGGCTGGATTCGCCACACCAGGCATTACTTTCCCCGCTGTCTGGCCAGAGAGAACATAGCCTGTGATGTTGATGAGGTCCTCTGGCCAGACAGGATCCGAAGACAGGACGCAGCCTAATTATTTTGTCCTCCTTTTTTACAGTGTTTTACAGTATATATATTTTTATTTTACTTTTCTTCTTTGTTGTTGACTGTACTGGCCTATTCTTTATTTCACTTTTGAAACAAATAAATATTTTTGTTACTGTATATTTGTGTGTTGTTTCATATTGGAGTAAAAACATTTTACAGTTACATTTTACAGTATAACAATATGTACTAAGCCTAAGTAAGCCTATGGTATCACTGAACATGAAAAGGCAAAATGCTCCTGATAAGGCCTTCATACATGGTGTTTTCCCATTCATCGTAGTGTTTTCACTTGAGTACATCAGTGTTCAATCGATGCTTGGAAAGTCTACTCAAATAATAGTCTGTGTTTGTTGTATGAAATCAAAATACCATTTTGAGGTGACATAACATTGTTTTGAAACCAAAGTAGCATTTTGCAGGAGTTATGAAGTGTTTTGAATTTTGTGTGAGTGGTTTTGGGGTTCAGGCAGTAGGACTGAGTAGTTTTGTTGACCAATACTTTATTCCACATGATACAATACATCATTGTAATTTTTGATTTGGCGTATGGTTGTGCTCGCAGCGGCTCCCTGCCGCACCCAACGAAGACACCGTCTCCTGAGACACCGTCTCGATATCCGGGCAGAGAGCAGCAACAGCATCCCCCTGTGAAAGAAGAAAAAGAAGACCAGACAAAAGGGAGGAGGCCGGGGAGGTGGAGGCCGCAGGAGGCCGAGAGAGTGTTGTGTCGCACTAGCAATGCAGGAGCTGGATACCTGCTATATACCCCGCCCTATTAGGGGGGCGTGCCTGACGCGTGATGACGATTTGCTAGTCGCGCTAGGTCTCGCGTCCCCCTGCATGAACCTGCTTCGCTTGTGTTGGGGATTTTTTGGTGACCTTGTGACCTCAAGAGAGGAGTCAGCTAGGACGGGGGCAGATGAGGAGAGGAAGATTGTTTATCCCCACACTCAATGGGGAAAGAGGGAGCTGGGAGAGTCACTCTCCCCCTCCCGTTACAATGTTCTTTCCAGAGAGGAAATCAGATCAGAATGACCTGATAGGGTTGTGCAAAAACAACCACGAGTTGTGCAAGAACAATCATGGTTTGTGTAAGAATAGCCAAGTTAGGGAGGATATCTGTTTATCTGGAACAAGCTGTGTGTGTGTCTGGTGATTGAAAACAGATGTGTGTGACGTAGTAAGACTGTATAAAAGTTCTTGTCTATTGAATACATGTCGGACTTCCCTGGCTAGGGAGGCTCGGCGTATGAGAGACTTCTCTGGCTAGAGAAGCTCTGCGTATGATTCCAACCTACCTGGCAAAATAAAGACGAAGCCTTTGCAATCAATCTCCTGACTCCAAGCCTGTTAATTCTTGCTACACTAAGAACCACTTTCGAGGCTCCAACACTTGTTTCAGGCAGGAGGACTGAGTAGTTTTGTTGACCGATACTTTATTCCACATGATACAATACATCATTGTAATTTTTGATTTGGCGTATGGTTGTGCTCGCAGCGGCTCCCTGCCGCACCCAACGAAGACACCGTCTCCTGAGACACCGTCTCGATATCCGGGCAGAGAGCAGCAACAGCATTCCCCAACACAAACCACACGCCAGACGAGATGAACGTACGAGACTGCTGCGTGTATGTGAAACCCCTGAAAGTGCTAAGAGTGACTGATGTTCGCCATACTTACCCTCACAGATGTGCTCCGCAGACGCGTCCCAAGCCGTAGCAATCACAGGTGTGCTTTGCAGACGCGTTCCGAGCCGTATCTGTGTGTGTGTGAGTGACGCGAGTGAGTGAAAGTGCTATGCTACCTTGAGTAAGCGTGGCTCAGAGCAAACAGTGCCCCTAAGCGTTATCTATCCATGTTATCCTGTACATGCGTAGCTTAGAGCAGACAGTGCTCCTAAGCTTTATCTAGCCATGTTAACCCTGTCCAAGTGTAGCTCGGAGCAGACAGTGCTCCTGAGCGTTACCTTTGAACAAGCATTATGTTGGGACATAATAAAGTGTAGTTCAGAGCAGACAGTGCCCCTTAACTCTATCTAGCCATGCTTAATCTACGAGTGTAGCTCAGAGCAAACAGTGCTCCTAAGCTTATGATTGACTTACTCGTGTGTGGCTCAGGGCAGACAGTGCCCCTAAGCTTTATCTAACCATGAGTACCTTCACGAGTGTAGCTCAGAGCAGACAGTGCTCCTAAGCCTTATCTATCGTGAATGAGTGACCGTGAGCTGCATAGCACTGTGTGTCCCCGTGCCACCGCACCGCACGGAGGTGCAATCCTGTATGTAAATAGTTTGCAGCCATGCATATCTAGACAAGTGTAGCTCGGTGCAGACAGTGCCCCTAAGCTTTATCTATTGATATGGTACGTGGGTCGTGTTTTCCACAGAGGCACTTTTCGCCGTCCCCACTGAGGCACTGCCTCTACTTCACGGAGGCCCTCGAGTTTCAACTGAGGTCCTCGATTCCCAACTGAGGCATGGCATCTACTGTACCAACTGAGGCACTGCCTTTCCCAACTGAGGCATGGCCTCGACATCTCGAATGAGGCTTTACTCCGATTACCAACTGAGGCGTTACTCCGATTCCCGACTGAGGCATTGCCTCTCCCAACTGAGGCCCTCGATTCCCAACTGAGGCACAGCCTTGACATTCAACTGAGGCGTTACTCCGATTCCCGACTGAGGCATTGCCTCTCCCAACTGAGGCCCTCGATTCCCAACTGAGGCACGGCCTCGACATCTCAACTACGGCACTGCCTCTACTTAAACAACTGAGGCCCTCGATTTCCAACTGAGGCACGGGACTCGACGTCTCGACTGAGGCGTTACTCCGATTCTCAACTGAGGCACTGCCTCTACTTAACCAACTGAGGCCCTCGCTTCCCATCTGAGGCACAGCCTCGACATCTCAACTGAGCGGTGCTCTGATTCCCACTGAGACGTTTCCTCAACATCCCAACTGAGCACGGACGACATCCTATGTGACGGAGACTGAGTCACCTGATGCTCCACGATGACCTGACGAACATTAATAAGAGAATATCAGCATGCAACCCGAACATGAAATTTGAACGCTAGGTTGTTAAGCGGTAGGGAGGGTCGCGCCATCCTCCTCTGCCTTCCACAACATCACTGCATTCCATCTAATGTAACATTGCACCGCTGCAGATGACCAACGACCCAATTCTTGAGTGGTAGAACCAAGACGCCAATGTTGTTTAGGGTCCACAGCGCCGACACAGGATTCCGAGCCTCCCGGTGACCGATATGTAGTCACGCTTCCCCGGCATCAGTGACGAACAGGGGCTCGCTCATTGTGGTCGATGTATGCATGCAGTGAAATTAGTGCACCATGTAGAGGAGGGGAGAGAAGCGGATTTCATCTGCCATGTAACAAGAGTACCACACCAGCTTCACGTCATTGCTAAGATTAAGTACCCGTGTACATGCGTATGTGCTATGGTCAAGTCACAATGCAAGATTGGGCAAGGTGGAATGTGCTTGACCGACACGTGAAGTCAGCCCGTTGTACTCACCCGGGAATTCATGCATCCCGCAAACACTGCCCGTGATGTCCATCCAGCTGTAGGACATCTCACTGCCGGATATCAAAGCCACGGATCTACCCTGGTTGATTATATTCACCATGCCTCCTATCACGAGACGTCTGTTGCTGATGCAACACCACAAAGCCAGCCTGGCCCTGATTTCTTAGAGCAAGACCAAGCAAAGCCACCTGCATACCATACATTGTACACAGAATGTAGGCTACCTCTGATAGCTAGAATTAGAATATGTAATACACAATACAACCTATAACCTATAACCCTTCATTGCGTCGACCCCCAACACAATGCACCAGCCAGGGGCTAGAGTTGCACCGCTATTAGACAACGACTACCCATTCCAACGCCCGCGAGCACGCCCAGACGCAAAATGGATAGCAACCCACATCCATGACGAGACCGTGCACCGCCAGACCATGTAGCCACGACCGCAACGGGAACGACAACAGACCGTGAGGGAGAGGCGCATGCGAGAAAGATGCCCGAGCAAAGACTAAACGCACCGAGCCGGTGCGAGGACGGAATCGACCATGAAATCACAAATTGAGCGAATTGCCACATAGCATTCATCGTGAAAGCAAAGAAGGTCCGGAGGGAGACCCGCATGTTGCACAATCGCAATATAACAACATGAGCCTCAAAGTGCAAGAGCGTAGGCCTACCAGAAGAAAGCAAGAAGCGACATAGCAATGTTACTACCTGCTAGTGTTACGTGTTAGCCTCCTAATAGTACATTTCAAAGCCATACTATAGCGTGTCCCATATAGTTTCTCACTAGTCATATAGTGGTTGTCCATCGGAAACTAGCTGCTCTGTTGGAATGTCACACATGCGCGACGTTACTCTGTGGGGCCCGCTTCCGAACTATCTCACATGGGCGAAGCCACTCCTTAACGGGTTAGACACGGTCGGGATGTCAGTGCGGGTTAGAGATATCGAACTACTTAATCTACAAACAGGAACGTGTATTCACGCATCCCGCCCCCCAACGAATACATACCATGCGACCTTGCCGGACTCGCAGTAGAAACCAGCGTTGACGAGCGATGCTCCAATACACCAGACCAGTGCATATTGTGCGGAGGACCACCCACTTGAAGACATCATTCGAAGGCACAGCCTGGAAGGGAGAACAACCGCAGCAGAACAAGCCAAGGGACTCCAACACAGACCAGCCCAGACCCCGAAGACCAAATACAGCTGCTCAGTCAAGTAAAGAAGAAAACCTAAAACGGCTACATGTAGCGATACCGTTGATATTATTGTGCAAACACAGTAGAATCGTCAATATGGAATATATTTACATGAGTCCCCAGAATAACGATGAAAAGCATTCCAGGAAAACGACAACGGGTTTTTCCACCTTGGCCACGTACAGCAGCTCAGTGGCAACGCCGTGCTAGCCCAGACAAACACGATCCCACACCGCCGAATCCACCAAGTGGCCAGCGTTCTTACCAGCCACAGTATGCTCACGCAACCTAGGAACCGGATCGATCGTACACAGCGTTTGACACAAGAACCCGCAGGAGGCCGAGAGAGTGTTGTGTCGCACTAGCAATGCAGGAGCTGGATACCTGCTATATACCCCGCCCTATTAGGGGGGCGTGCCTGACGCGTGATGACGATTTGCTAGTCGCGCTAGGTCTCGCGTCCCCCTGCATGAACCTGCTTCGCTTGTTTTGTGTTTAGAGTTTTGAGAAATCGGGGTAGGCTTTCAAAAAATGTGTGTTTGCAATCGATAAAAACTGTAATCACCTTTTTACTTGTATATGCTATATTACTGAAAACCAGATGCAAAGCTGTTGAATGATTAGTATTACCACTAAAACATAGAAGACATAGAGGCCAAAATGTGGAAGTCTGGATAGACAGATTTTGAGTGCAAGAGAGAGAAGTGTGTGTGTAGGTTTCTTCCCGGAAGGACTACAAGACCCAGATAGGGAACTACAAGGCCTAGGTATCAGAGGACAGATTTATGTCCTTAAACTCCTATAACCTGTGCAGCTGGGCTGCAAGGCCTCACGTGGGCCCTGGAAGGAGAAAGTTAGGTAAAGTCCAGGCTATTCAAATTCTGTGACAATGGACCAACCAAGTGTGAAATGCATACATGAATCTGTGACCACATATAATGTACCAATGATAAAATATCATAAAATAATGGAGAACAAATATATAAGCACGTTCTCGTTACCACGCTTAAGTATCTGGTGGATACCGCATGCACAGAAGCGGGCATTAGATCTGCTGTTACATGCGCGGAAATGACTTTTAATGACGTTTGCTTGCGAGTCGCTACCACTATATTATCTAGAAAGACATTAAAAACGAATTTTGAAGTTGTGTTATCTGTTTTGGCACAAGGGATACACCCGTCTTGAGCAGGGGTCTCATTTATAAACGTGGCGGTCTCAACATCACATGGTCCACTATGGGTGCCCTGTCTGCATGGAATACAGGATAACATCATACATCCTACCTTTAGATAACTGCAGAACACAGTGTATAACTAAATATATGTATTTAATAATGTGCATATATCAGGTCAAAAACTGGAAATACAGTTATAAGCCCCGGCGCAATCGCAACACTTTACGTCCTCGTTATCATTTCAAACTTTAATACTGTTCATAACAAAACGCTTTTGTTTTCAAATTGTATCTCGACTCGGGGTATCGCTGGCACAGTTGATGGCAGCAGCAATATGTTGCAACTCGCACAGTTTTTATTGGTGATCCAACGGCCACCAAATAATGTGGTTTTCGAGCCTCCACCTCGCCTACAAGTAACAGTGTCTGAGAAGATACTTTCTCGTGCGCACCAGAAGCTTTCTCGTGCGCACCAGAAACTTTATCGTGCGCACGAGAACCTTTCAGATTTTCTTTTTTTCTTTCTTTCATTTTTTTTTTTTTTTTTTCATGTCCCTTTAGGGGCTCCGCAATAAGGTGTTTTGTTTACATACATTTTTTTTATTTTTATAGACCACTGGATGGGAAACTTTGTGTCGGTTGGGATGTACACTGTGTACATTTGTACACATTGTGGGAAAAATGTAATGTGTATTTGTGTGTGTGTTTTGAGTATAAAAAGAATATTCTCAAATATTTTACAACACACTTATGTATATACTGTCTGTAGTAAGTGTAACACTGAAAAAAAAGGCCTAAATCACTATGATGATAGTGTTTTACATTGAGCACATCAGTGTTCAAATGGTTCTTATAAATGTCTATTTATATGATGGTTTGTGTGTGTCATATGAAAACAAAATAAAATTTTGAGAAGAAATAACATTGTTTTGAATGTAAAGTTTCATTTTGCAGGAGAAATTAGAGGTTTTGCCCATTGTGTGTGTTTTTTTTTGATTTGTGTGTAGACTTCTGCGAGTATGAGGCATGCCTTCAGAAAATGTGTGTAACCAATCGAGAAGAACTGTAATAGGGAGTGGGCAGGTTCTCCTTAAACATGCTCTGCTTTCAGCCTGACACCGATCAGGCTAGTTCCTAACCTTGGTTATGTAGCTAGAACTATAATAATCCACATTATCGTCGTTGATGGAACACGCCCCTGGTATGTTCTCGGCTGATGTTGGTGGTGGGAACCAATGCTGTTGTGTTGTAAGTAATAGATTGTTTTTTGAAATGTAGCGTTTTTTGAAATGTAGCGTTTTTATAAATGTTTCGTTTTTGTTAATGTCGTTGGGTTGTGTGTTAATGTTGTTGTGTTTTCAACTTTTGTTTGCTTCGCTAATGTTGCTGTGGTGTGCGCCCGTGGGCCACCATACATTTTGGATTGGTTGCAAAAATGATTATATGACAAAGCCAGTAGGCCTAGTATGGGCCTGGTTCGAGAATAGAACAAAAATGATTGGGGGAGACAGTTTTGGAGATGTTGACTTGAGTTAATAATTAAATCGACCGGACGAGTCGGGTTACCTAATCAGAAATTGGGTAACCAACATCCACCCAACATGTTGCCTCAAGTCGAGGAGCGAGGGGTGGGGAACTGCGTGTTGCATGTTTGGACGTCGCCGCCATCTTTGCACATACAAGCCCTTTCCAGCTGGACCAGTCCAAATATGGGAATTTAAGTCCTGCCTTAATATCTTCGACGTCCAATCACCAATTTTATTTCTGAAAACTGCCTCATACTCATGACAACATAAGATAAAAGCACATCTAATTTGGTTAAAGAATCTGTAAAGTGGAATTTCAAACGAGTTTTAAGTTCATCACACCACAGAAGAATGTGTTGTTTACTACCCATCCAAATTCAAATAGAAAAAAACACAGACAGATATGTTAAATTAGGCTTTGAAATCGTGAGAAAATCAGCAGTGTTCTCTGCTCGAGGCTGGGGAGGCGTGTCACCTGAAGGAGCTCCGCCTATACAAAACCTGAGCTGAAAACGGAAGAGAAACTGTTCAACGGTCTAACTCCACATTTCAGTGCAACGTTTTTGTGCTTTGCACATGCTTTCAGGAACTAATTTCACACATATGTAATGGACTGAGAAGAAAATCATGGCATTTTCTTTAAAGGATCTTTAAGGGTTTTTCTGAGCGTGAATTCGTAAATGTATGGGGGGGATTCTGTTTTTTCCACTGATCACATGAATGTTCACAACTTTTAAACAAAAGGGTATATTTCTAATCTGTCTGCTGTTGTACATTGCCCACAGAAGTATGTATATTTCATATGCTCTAAGTTGTCTTCTATCTTGTAATAAAAAAAAATGAAAATTGATAAAGGATAAAAAAAATAAAATAATCATGCATACATTTATGTAATTAGAAATCCCTTATCTTCAATATGGTATAAATAGTTCAGGTGTATGACTTTATGAAATGTAACATTTATGTTAAATATGAATATGCATGCATGCCTCGATACACAACGTATACGGGACAACCTTAGAAAATGGCGCCCTAACAAAACATGTTGCAATTTACTCAGAATACAACGCGGGGTGATGTCAACTTCGTATTCTCTATACCTGTACAGAACAAGCCTACAAGCTACCCGATATGCAAAAAAAAAAAAAGAACTGACCAAGTTTTCCAAGCTTTGGTTTGGTGATAAAGTTGATTATTGATTAATCCATAGCCAATAAGTCAATAAAACACCAATATTTCAGTATTTCCTCAATATCTTTGTCAAAAATGAACATAGAAACTTCAAACTTCAAATATTTGTGTTTTTATTGACTTATTGCTCATGGCCCTGGTTAATCAATAAACGTCTTTATCACCCAAAAAAAAGCTTGGACAACTTGGTCAGCTAGTAGTAGCAGAATGTAAAACAGGTCTGAAGGTTCTATGTTCATTTTTGATAAAGTCATTGAGGAAATACTGAAATATTGGTGTTTTTCTTGATTTATTGGCAATATAGGTTAATCAATAATCAACTTTATCACCAAACCAAAGCTTGGACAAGTTGGTCTGCTAGTAGTAGAATAATGTGAAACAGGTCTGAAGTTTTTATGTTCATTTTTGACAAAGTTATTGAGGAAACACTGAAATATTGGTGTTTTTCTTGATTCATTGGCTATGGGTTAATCAATAATCAACATTATCACCAAACCAAAGGTTGTACAAATTGGTCAGTCAGTAGTAGAAGAATGTGGAACAAATATGAAGTTGTTATGGTGGATTTTAATGCGGAGGTACGAATAGAATGTCTGTTGAATCTCGAATATGAAACTGATTTCACTTCGGTTATCATGTTTGCTAATAATGTCAGTTATGTAATATATTTTATAATTAAGCACTTTTTCTACTTTCTCTTTTTTTTGTAGTTTCACTCCATTTCAATGTTGTCAGCTTGATAGGAAGTCAATAAAGGAGCGAGGCAAATTTTCCTGGCTCTTGGAAAGGAGGCTCTGTTAACGCTAGGAAGCACAACACAGACAGGCCTACTGTCAAAGTATAGGCTAACGTTAGCTACGTGTAACAGTAGCCTAATGTTAGCTATAGCAAACAGTACAATACCTGTCTCTTCTGGCAGATGAGTGCATCCTTCACCGGCTGGTCGAAAAAGAAATTTGTAATTTTGGGAAGTTTGGCATTCAATTCCGACATTTTCTGTTTTGAATGCTGCTTTTGGGCACCGCTTTTAATTGTGCGTTTCATTTTTCCTACGCTACGCTACAGTTAGCTACCTATTTGCAGCGGGCTCGCCGGTCTGTGTGACCATCTGACCTACTTTGTCATGTCACTTACCTAGCTAACAAAGAAAGCACAATTAAATATACTTTCCTTTATTTTTATATCAACTCTGGAAACACAGACAAGACAATAAGACATCCCATGTAATTCAAATTGGCTAGGCCAATTGCGAGGCCCCCCCGCGATGCGGGGGCTGCAGGGGTAATGTTTACGGGCCTGGTTACCACTAGGTCTTGCTTTCACTATTATGTCCTTTTAAATGGATGAAAATAAACTAAGTATCCTAATGCAAAATGATACTGTTACTAGACTTGTGAAGGCTGTCATGATGACGAGTCATGTATGGACCACAAGACATGATGGTGCGGCAGTATCTCTATGACAACTGCAACGGATTTTCGGTATTCTCTTACGCGTTTTAGACATGTCCGAAGATGTGAACCAAAGAGAAATGGACAACATTGAGTCACGTTTAGACTTTTATCCGGTGCCACATTAAATGAAATGAACGGTAACTATATCTACTAGCCTGACGTTGTCATACTCATTATTCTAGTCAGAATATGAGTCTGATAACTCTCTGTTGGGCGGGGCTAAATTGGGCTGGCAGCCAGGCTAATATCTACTGTAATATTCAATCAACATACCGATAGTATGGCCTATGATGAGAGAACATACTAGGCCCTAAAGGCTAGCTAGTAGCAACTCAATTTGGACAAATTTGTGAGGAAATTTGTTTTTGAACAGGTTATTCCTTTAGTGACTACATACGGGATAACACTACTAGAGTTAGCTAATAGTATTCTGATGGCATTGTAGTGGGGTGTGCTCGGTTAAGATATTAATACTTAATTTACAATGAAGTATCTTGGGGGCACCACCTCAGACTTTGTTTAAAGGGGCAGAGAAAACCTTGGTTAATAGGAGAGAGAGATACACCTTGTTGGAAACAATGGTGGGAAATCTAGCAGTGACGGTAACCCTAACGAAAGTTAGGTTATTGGGTGTGACTGCCTTCGGCAAGGGAACAACCTTTGTTCTCTATAATATATATTTATTTATTATTATTGTTTATTTTCCCACCCTAAGGATGCCTCAATATTTGGAATTCATAGACAACGTCAATGTCAAAAGGTTCGGCTTGGTAGCGATTGAGTTTCTTGTATTTTTATTTACGTTATGTTGCACGGTTTTACTTTGCAATATGGAACACAATTGTGAAGTGTAATGTACAATATAAGCTAATATTATTAAGGAAGTACATTTACTTTCGGAAACAGTAGTCCACTATTTCACTGAAACATTAGCATCATGACATTAGCCTGTTGCCCGGGCAACACATATTACAGCGGTCTATGATGCATCTGTTTTCAATCGTTAAAATAAACATTCCTCACAAATACATTTTTGTTTTAGGATTTATTATGACATTAGATACAAGCAGGGTCGGACTGGCCATCGGGAGACTCGGGAGATTTCCCGAACGGCCGGTCAAACAAACGGCCGCTACGGCCACGGCACTATTCAAGAAAAGAAATCCTAATAGTTTACGCTCTCTTTGAGGACGGCCTTAATACCATTCAACTGTTTAACTGGAGCGATCCAAAATCCAAAGGGTGGGGTGGGCATTTCCCCCGTGTAAACTCGATCGGTGCACCGTCCATTTTACAGATCACGATTGGTCAAAAATCAATCGTCTTCCGGGTACAGCCAATTCGTTGGAGCTATTTTAGCTAACATCATTGTTTCTTTAGCAAAGAAATGGTAAGGAAAAGGAGAAAAACAACGGGCACAGCAAGCAAATGCTGCACAATGTAGAAGTATAGAATACATGTTTATGCCATCAAAAGACGGAGAGTTTGCAGCTCGAAGATGCGGCTGTACCAGAGGCGCCAGGTGCAAGTAGCTGTAAACTGCTGTAATTTCGACATTTAGAAAATTCAAATATCATTCCAAATCATATTGTTTTAATTTTTCTAAAACATTATACATTTGGTATTACTGTTAGCCAATATATAGTCTATACATTTTAAATGAATTAAAATAAATGGCCAAGAGAAAAAGGCACTCATCTAAATATGCATAACATGTTTTTTGGCTTTAAATAATAAATGTGCTATTTGGCTCAAATGCAAATGTCTTGATTTTTTTGTTCTGTGTATTAAAGCAGGCACAGGTGACACAGGGAAAGAGATGGAGGCTGCTGTGGTGACAGGGTCCAGTGGAGAGACTATGACAGGTGCAGCACTAAAACTGTACACAATAGTCAGTCTGTTAACAGGGTTATTATATGGAAATTAGTTTGTTGAATTGATTGTCATTATTGAATATAGTTAACTGATTATTATTCTTTTGCAACATCAAATAGCAGTGGTAGAAACAGAGACAAGTATGGAAAAAGAAAAGGGAGAAAGTGGAGGGGGGCGGTGGGCCGGTCTGGATACAAGTAAACGATTTGTTGGTGAAATTATCATTACCTGTGGTTTCAAACCAGTGTAGCGCACTGCAACGCTGTTGCCTACGTGAGACACACTAGTAGCTAACAAAAACATGTTCACTGTTTAGGAAGTCAAACGGCGACAGAACATGTTCGGCACTCTCCTTATTTAAATCAAAAGTCTTTCAATAGGTGAAACTATCTGACTACTAAACAAGCGGAGCAGGTTCATGCAGGGGGACGCGAGACCTAGCGCGTCAGCAAACGTCATCACGCGTCAAGGCACACCCTCTAATAGGGTGGGGTATATAGCAGGAATCCCAGCTCCTGCATTGCTAGTGCGACACAGACACTCTCGGTCTCCTGAGGTTTTCATGTCAAACGCTGTTTACGATCGATTCCCTAGGTGGCGTGGCCATGCTGTATCTGGTAAGGACGTGGCCTACTTGGCGGATCGGCTGTGTGGGGTTGTGTCTGTCTGCGGATAGCCCGGCGTTGCCGTGGAGGCTGTAATTACGTGACTGGGCTGGACGAACCTTTTTGATCGTTTCCTATCATGCGTTTAGTCGTTGTTTTGGGGATTCATGCAATGTTCTTACACTAACGATTCTAAACTGCTTGTGCACAGTACTATCAAGGCATTGCTACATGTAGCCGTTTTAGGGGTTTTAACTTTACTCGATCGAGGTACTATCCGGTCTTCGGCATCTGGTCTGGTCGGTGTTGGAGTGCTTGGCGTGTTCTGCTGCAGTTGTTTCTCTCCCTTACACAGGCTGTGCCTTCTACTTATGTCTTCAAGTGAGTGGTCCGCCGCACGATATGCACTGGTCTGGTGTATTGGGGCATCGCTCGTCAACGATGGAGTCTACTGCAAGTCCGCTAAATGTTGTAAGGTATGTATTCGCTGGGGGGTGGTATGCGTTTGCACGTTCCTGGTTGTAGTCACGTTGCGGTCGGTGCTGCGCTGCATCATTCCAGGTCGGCCTGCCCGCGTCGGTGACCCGCGGGTGGGCCATGAATGTTGTGCATTCTTCAACCCTTTGCGTTAGTCGTCTCTCTAACCCTGCGCTGACATCCTGAATGTTGGTAACAACGTGATCTACCTCGATGGATGCGTCCGGTTAAACTGTTGTATTTGCTGTGTATTTTCTTGCTTCTACAGGTACGCTCTTGCACTTTTAGGGTTCATGCTGTTCTATTGCAATTTGTTTAACATGCTCTTCTGGGTCTTCCCTTTGGCATATTTGCTTTCGGGATGTATGCTCAGCGTCACTCTGTGTGCTAACGTGCAATGTGCTCTCGGGGCCCGACGTGTCGCAGGCGGTAGCGGATGTTTGATCTTTGGCTTCGGCGTCATAGCGGGCGCGCATTTGGCATTTTGTCCGAGTCCTGTGTGGGTCGGCTTGACGGGTGCTGGTTACATTTGTGCTGCACCTGCTGGAATATCTAACGGTCGATTATGTCCCGCGCCGACTCGGTGCATTTCATCATTGCTCGGGCACCTATTTTAGCATGAGGTCGTCGTTTCCGTCGTGGACATGGCTAATCGGTCTGGCGGTGCACGGTCTCGTTCGTGGATGTGGGTTGCATTCCGTTTTGCGTCTGGGCCGTGCTTGCGGGCGTTGGAACGTGTAGTCGTTCTTTATTAGCAAGGTACAACTCTAGCCCTGGCTGGTGCGTTGTGTTGGGGGTCGACGCAATGAGGGCTCGTTGCTCGTTGAACTCGATTCAGCGGACGATTGCAAGTCATAGATCGACTGCTCATTTCAATAACTGTACCCTATGGTATTGGGTAGTATAGGTAATATGCGTATACATGCTATACACTGCATTGTGAGTACACATTCGTAGTCTAGCTATCAGAGGTAGCCTAGCCTACAGGATGCATGTATGCAGGTGGCTTTGCTTGGTCTTGCTCCAAGAATTCAGGGCCAGGCTGGCCTCGTGGTGTTTGCATCAACAGACGTCTCGTGATTACGGGGCACGGTGAATATAATCAAACAGGGTAGATCCCCTGTGGCATTTGATATCAGGTAGTTGGACGTCTTACAAGCTGGACGTGCATCACGGCAGTGATTTGCGGGATGCATATATTCCCGGGTGAGTACAACCTGGCTGACGTCGCGTGTCGGTCAAGCACATTCCACCTTGCCAATCTTGCACGGAGACATGACCATAGCACACACGCATGTACACAGTAGTACTAATCATAGTAATAGTGTGAAGCAGGTGTGGTATTCTCGTTACATGGCAGATTAAATCCGCTTTCTCTCCCCTCTTTTACATGGTGCACTAATTCCGCAGCATGCATTCATCGACCGCAATGAGCGGGCTCCTGTTCGTCACCGATGCCGGGGAAGCATGACTACATAACGGGTCACCAGGAGGCTTGGAATCCTGTGGCGGCGCTCTGGACCCCAAACAACATTGGCGTCTCGGCTTTACCACTCAAGCATTGGGTCGTTGGTCATCTGCAGCGGTCGTCATGGAGCGTCAGGTGACTCAGTCACCGTCACATTTGGCTGTCGAGGCTGTGCCTCAATTGGGAATCTGAGTAACAACTCGGTTGGGATATCGAAGCAGTGCTTCAGTTGGGAGAGGCAGTGCCTCAGTTGGGAATCGGAGTAACACCTCGGTTGGGATGTTGAAGCAGTGCTTCAGTTGGGAGAGGCAGTGCCTCAGTTGGGAATCGGAGTAACATCTCGGTTGGGATGTCGAAGCAGTGCTTCAGTTGGGAGAGGCAGTGCCTCAGTTGGGAATCGAGGGCCTCAGTTGGTAAAGTAGAGGCACTTCCTCAGTTGGTAGAGGCAGTGCCTCAGTTGGTAGAGGAAGTGCCTCAGTTGGGAATCGGAGTAACAACTCGGTTGGGATGTCAAGGCAGTGCCTCAGTTGGGAATCGAGGGCCTCAGTCGGTAAAGTAGAGGCAGTGCCTCAGTTGGGAATCGAGGGCCTCAGTCGGTAAAGTAGAGGCAGTGCCTCAGTTGGTAAAGGCGCGCCTCGGTCGGTAGAGGAGGCAGTGCCTCAGTTGGTAGAGGGAGTGCCTCAGTAGGGAAGGCGCGCTCACTCATTCTATAGTTAAGGCTTAGGGGCACTGTCTGCTCTGAGCTACACATTATTAGGTCAAACATGTGCAACACAATACTCGTTCAAAGGTAACGCTTAGGAGCACTGTCTGCTCCAAGCTACACATGTATAGGATAATCATGGCTAGATAAAGCTTAGGAGCACTGTCTGCTCTGGGCTACACTTGTATAGGGTAAACATGGCTAGATAAAGCTTAGGAGCACTGTCTGCTCTGAGCTACGCATTTGCTGGCTAACATGGATAGATAAAGCTTTGGGGCACTGTCTGCTCTGAGCCACACTTACTCCAGGTAGTATAGCAACTGTCACTCACTCGCGTCACTCACACACACACACACACAGCTCGGGACGCGTCTGCAGAGCACACCTATGATGGTAAGTTGGCAAGCGTTCTCTCATCAGACACTTTTTGCTCCTATGAGCTCCACATGCACGCAGCAGTCTCATACATCGTCTCGTCTGGCATGTGGTTGTGTTGGGGAATGCGTCGCTGCTCTCTGCCCGGATGTCGAGACGGGGTCTCAGGAGACGGTGTCTCAGTTGGGTGCGGCAGGGAGCCGCTGCGAGCACAACCATACGCCAAATCAAATATTACAATAATGTATTGTAACGTGTGTAATAAAGGATCAAGTAACATAACATTACTGAGTCCTCCTGCCTGAAACAAGCGGAGCAGGTTCAGGCAGGGGGACGCGAGACCTAGCGCGTCAGCAAACGTCATCACGCGTCAAGGCACACCCTCTAATAGGGTGGGGTATATAGCAGGGATCCCAGCTCCAGCATTGCTAGTGCGACACAGACACTCTCGGTCTCCTGCGGCCTTCACTTCCCCGGCCTCCCTCCTTTTGTCTGGTTCTTCTTTTTCTTCTTCCTCAGGGTGAATGCGTCGCTGCTCTCTGCCCAGATGTCGAGACGGCGGCGTCTCCGGAGACGGCAGCGGCACGGAGCCGCTGCGAGCACAACCATACGCCAAATCAAATATTACAATAATGTATTGTAACGTGTGTAATAAAGTATTAAGTAACATAACATTACTGAATCCTGCCTGAACCTGAAATTCATTGCCGCAGCCTAAACTTTGTCAATCTGTTCATGAAAATTATTCATTTCAGCCTAAACCTTACAACGGGACGTTAAATCGAATTCAACCAACGCAATGGCTACCGAGACGAACACCGCCGTACTCTAGTACTGCACTGTAGTAGTACAATTTACAGGGGCAGCTTCTCCACACAGGGCTATATCGCATTTTGCATTGTTACTAACAATGATCGCTACCAGTGAGCTTTTTAAGAATGAGCGATTTTCCCCTAAATAAATGTCAAGCTTATTTACGTTTAGGGGCATATTTTCATTTGGTAATGGTACTGTTTGAATCGCGATTCCATCTGACATAGCTATTTTACGTCTGGTATAGTTGTTGTTAGAATAAGCTTCAAAGGGGGTTCTTTATTATTGAATGAATGCAATATGAGTACCTAGGTTAAATGCCTGAAAATATCACGAAAAGGGAACAACTTAAAAGGGCATTTAAGTCATAGGTATTCTGCCATTTTTACACCGGTCTGCCAAATGTATTCCTTTTGATTCAACTAGCCGATCACCATTCCCTCTTGCAGGGGAAATGAGAAGACAACTATTTCATTCTAAACTTCACCCTTAGTATTTTGAGTTGTAAATGAGCAGCAAAAAAATATGCTTTTAAATCTATGTTATCTTTATAAATAATAAGTAGGCTATGCATTTTATATAAACAGAAATATCAGTTGTAAAAATGTCATTAAAAAACTGACCCCTCTGCAACCGACGCAAGCAAGCACACCCTACAATTTCCCCAGAAATTGTACCCTCTCTAGTTTTACTAGTAGTCTAAATCAAACATTATTAATCAAACAAGTCATGATCAAACATCAATTAAAACAACATTCTAAACTATGAGAAAAGCACACATTCTAACACATCAACTACTGTCAATGAAAGTGTCCATGAGTCGAGTAGTCCTTGGGGAATGTTTATAAATCCATGAAAGGTCTGTTTTCATGGATTGACTCCTTTGTCTACTGGAGAACTGAATACTGTGTTGTGCCTTCTGACCCCATGCTGGGCAAGAAGCTTTGAAGCTTCTCCTGGAAGATGAGGAAGGGGTCAAAACCTCCTCTTGTCGGAGATAGGAGAAGGCTGGGACTGGTCCCGTGGTTTTTGTCACGCCCCTGACTGTGACGCTGTTTCTGTTTCTCTTTTCCTTTGTGTTCTCCTCCCTCCCTTTCCCTGTGTGTGCGTGTGTGTGCATTGGCAGAGCCTCCCGTGACAGACAACCATCCTCACCTGTGGCAGATCAGCAATCAACGATCTATGTAAACTAGGGCTGTCCCCGACTAAGATTTACTTTGGTCGACCAAGACTCAACTAAAACGTCTGAAAATCGACTAATCGAACTTTGAAAAGCAAAAAAAAAAAACGTACAAACATTTTCGCGATCTGACTCAATGGCTGCTGGACATAGCAGATTCAGCCGCTGATAGCATACTATTAATAAGACTCCTATCACCAGTCCTGTTGTAACCGAATGCCGATGGTATTTAGTATCTCTTACAATGTACTACAAATTAAAAAATATTGTTTGTTTAACATGCAAATCATTAGAGCGCGCTTATCACTGCCTGAAAACTTGCAGCATGCGAAATTACGTAGTTAGAAGCTGAGTGGGGAACGTTGCAATATAATATATTATATGCAATAATATATTATATTATATAATATATTGTATGCAATAATATATTTTAAGAGTTGGTTTATTTGTCTTAAATAATATAATCTACAATTTCTGTTGAACATTTCGTTAATTCAGCAATGATAACACAAGCGGTGATCAGATCTCACACTGCCATATGGCAGCTCGACAAAAAAAATCTTGGTTGACCAAGAGCATATCGACCAGAAAATCGACTAGTCGACTTAGTGGGGACAGCCCTAATGTAAACCCTGCTCACCATCCAGACTCCAGATTGTGAACTCCACTCGAACATTAAATACTTACCTTTTTGAACCTTCGCCTCACGAGTCCGTTTTACAGTTTTTCACTATTGTTAACACACAAAAAGCTAAACTTTGGCACAATTTTCACAACCTTAACTTCATGTACCAATTGCTCGACCCAATTTGGCACAACTTCACACTCCCTTATCTGCATTAGACTCTGACTTTCCTTGTTTACACACTGATGTCAATTACACATCACCTTGTTGTCAAAACACTACACATTATGTTCAGTTGTTGCATACACTTCTCAAGTAAAGTCTCAAAGCATCAACCTACAACACACAAGTATTCAAATCTCTAAACACTCAGGTCTGGTGAGCAATTAGCAATCAGGACTGCAGCATAAAAAGGGCCTTGAGCCTCTGTTTTGTTTGGAGAACTTAGAACATATCAACAACCAGAGAAGGAGAGGGGGAAGAGTGAGAGGGGGAAGAGGAGGACAAGGAAGAAGAAAAGGAAGAGGACAAGGAAGAGGAGGGAGAGGATGACGAGGAGGAGGAGGAAGAGGAGGACGACAAGAAGGAGGAGGAGGAAGAGGAGAAAAAGGAGGAGGAGGAGAAAGAAGAAGGAGAAAGGTGATCTCTAATGAGATTCGGGCCACCGTGGTTGACCATGTGCTCAACCATGGAATCTTGAGCATGAGGGAGGCTGGCCAGAGGGTCCAACCAAATCTCAGCCACTTCACAGTTGCTGCCATCATTAGAACCTTTAGAATGGAGAACAGGTATGAATTATGTTTGCTTTGTGTACTGAAATTTGCATATCAATAGAATAGTGTGCTCACTGTATTTGTATTTTGCAGGACTGAAAGAGAACCACGACGTGGAGGAAGAACATGCACTTTCACAGCCGAACAGGAGACTGACATTGTGGAAACGGTTTGTGAAAACAACACTATCACACTCTGACAGATCCAAACCAGGATCCTGGCTGACCATGCCACATTCAGAAACATCCAGACCATCAGCCACTCTACACTGGACCGTGTTATCCGCAGGAATGCCATGCGGATGAAACAAGTGTACAGAGTCCTATTCGACCGGAACACAGACCACATCAAGGAGTTACGGCAAGAGTTTGTGCTTGTAAGTCCCATACATTCAGCACTGACACATGCATGTATTGTACCTGTGATCCAATATTGTTCCTTTTCTACAGTGTTTCACTGTACCCCACTGTGTTGACCCATCTGTGTCCCATACAGGAACTTAGATTATCATGCTGTCTGTTCCAGCGGATCCAGGAGCATGACACAGCTAATGAGCTATATGAATACATATTCATTGTTAAGGTTGGATTCAACCTCATTCAATGAGAGGAGGCGCCAGGGCAGAAATGTTATTGGCCAGCGCACCATTGTTGAGGTCCCCTCCGAGTGTGGTGGGAACATTACTTTGTGTGCTACAATGGATTGAGCAGGCCCGTTGACAGTACTGTACTGTTAAAAAAAATAAAACTTTTTTTGCCGCATATGTGTGCTGTTTTATGTTTGACTATGAAAACATTTGGCCTACACTGAGACATTTTACAAAAGTTTAAATGGCTCATTGTCATTGTCATGATGTGTTCCATTTCTAGAATTGTGTTTTCAGTTTTGCACTACTGTGTGCTGTGAATGCTTGGTAGTGTGCAAATGCTTATTGTGTGTACTGTTATGAATGGTATGTGTGTGTCATTTGAAAATATGGCTGTGTGTACCAAATGAGTTCCATTTTGTGAACAGGTAAGGGATTTGATGGCAAAGAGTCATCTTGCAAAGGGAGTGTCAGGTTTAGCATTTTGTGTGTGAGGTTTTCAGTTTTGTGTGTGCAGTTTTGAGAAAGACGTTATTGTTTTGAGAAACATGTGTTAACAATTGTGAAAAACTGTAAGGTACCAACATTGCTGTACCATAACAGTTTGTCTGTTGGCTCTGCGCTAAAGCATACAGAATGTAGTTAAAACAAAACAGTGGTAAACATTGTAGAAAGTTATTTATCTGAAACAGCACTTTTCTTGTCTCGTGTCATGTAGACTAGCCTACTACATTTGTATAAAAAACTACTTTTTATAATCTCGGTGTGGGGATATGTAAATGACGGAGTAACCTTGGGATGACTTCAAAGTCTTAATCATTAAACGGTTAATTTGAAAAAAATATTAATTGGCTTTCCTGTAATAATTCTGGTAACATAAAGAAGTCTGGCATTTTTGTTGCCAATTAGGAAAAATATCCTGCTATCCCATTTTATGAAAGATTTGGTTGTGATATGAGAATATTGGACGTTTTATGATGTATTTGCATTGCTAAGAGTTTGCGACACAACAAAAAATATATTAAAGTGACCTTGGACTGGAGGCTGGTTATAACTGACTACCTTTATAACAGGTAGGCTATCTAGGCTCCTTCAAAAGTGATATTTTCTCCCCAAAGCTTATTGCTCAAGCTGAGGCGCGGGGGGTCTGTAGGACCTGGGTCTGTAGGACCTTTGGCCTAAATCTCCAGGCCTGGTCATAGGCCCTTTCCCAAAGACCTCCTCTAAGATTCAAAATCACACACTCCTCCACACACCAACAGAAAGACGTCAGGGAGTCCAGGCAGATTCCACTCAAGTCTATATCACGTAAGAAAGCTGAGTCAAAGCATACAGATATACCATAATCCACCCAGGGCAATAAAAACCCTATTTATGAACCCTAATTAATGATGACCCCCTTCCCCCTCCCAATTCCCGGTTAACTTTGCCCAGTGAGTGTCCAGTGGGAGAAAGGCTGGAGGACATGACAACATCCTTCCGGACCCTGGAGCAAGAAGGGGAACGCCTTGGTGAGTTCAATCACCTGGTGGGGACCCCTCCTCCTCCCCCTCACCCAGATAATTTGCCAGCAGGTAATGGTGTGGAAGGGAAAATATGCATTTACACAGCATTATGTTGTAGTAATACTTGTCATTGGGTGTGTTTGCCTTTGGCAAGGCATAATCTATATTCTCTCTAATATATTTATATATATTGGAATACATATATATTTATATATATGTTTATTGGGTGTGCTTAACTAAAGCATAAAAGATTGGAAGGAGAGGCATGTTATTGGCTCCAAAGCTTATTTTAAACACAACATTTCATGCTAAATAAATACAATTACAGAAATAAACATTTTTGAATCAATATTTTTACGTGAGGATCAATCCTTTTGATACAACATCAGTATCAAAAGTTTTGATACTTTAGGATCGATCCGCCCACCCCTAATTGATGCCATTCTTTATCCGAACAAGTGGATTAGTGCGAGGCGGTTTTCCCTAATAACAGCGCGGATGGCCGGTCACATTACATGACCTCCTAGCCTTCAGACTTGGACGTTGTTACTAACACAAAATGATCACAGTTTTCCAGAAACTTATGTTTTTGGGGGCATTTTTTCAGTTTGCAGAGGATATTGTTTAAAATCCGATTTCAGCTAAGATACTGTCAGTGACAGCGTTGTTAGATATAGGTTAGGAACATCACAGGATTTCCCAATTTCTTTGTTTTGTTCCAACTGTTTCAACTATGTGAGGCAAATGAAATGACAACAGAACCATTACAATCTACCACACTTCACTCTTAGTATTTTTAAATGTAAATGAGCAGCAAAAAATGTGTGCTTTTAATCTATGCCATCTTTATAAATAACAAGTATGCATACTTAGTTAAAATATACAGAAATATCAGTTGTAAAATGGAATTTAAAAAACTGACCCATCCATCTGCAACCAACGCAACCAAATTGCCATAGAAATGTTTACCCTCTCTAGTTTCCAATATCATCCTCAAGATGGCAGTATTGTTTTGTACAAATGTTTACGTCACTATGTCTCACCATACAACGTGTCTGTCTCATTGGTTCTAATCTACACAGCAAAACAGCAAAAAAGTTTATTTAAGACTCAACGAATACCATTTGCCATTGAAGTATTTTTACTATCTGGGCCTTTAACCTTTTTCCACTGGAAAGTAACAGCCGTCACCATGGCACTCTTAATAAAGATTGGTGTGTAGCATGTACATTTCTCATCTCTTCCTCTTTTCCTCTCTGCTGCAGTGTATCAATTGATAAATGTAAAGAGTGGTATACTACGCGTTACCCGTATGTGTATGTACAAGCCCCCCCCCCCTAAATCCAGACTGCGTGTCATTTGTGCACACCGCACTGTCACTCCGCTTCGCCACTGTAATTGTCTCCACTGTTCTTCTTTGTTCCGTTCCAGCGCTCCTGCCTGACAGTTTGACTGCCTGTCTCTCTCGCGCAGATTTCCACCCATAATATCAGCACTTTGTGTGTGTCTCTCTTTTTCTCAGTCTTCTCACCCATCCTCTATTCCTCCTTCCTCTCCTTCACACAGATATAGATACATATTCATAAAGGGTACTGCATGTGTTTATGGGTTTATGAGTTGTTGAAAGTTTACTTTATCGCTGGAGTAGCAGCTGTTGTGTGAATGACATTTTGATATGGGAAGTACCTTTGGCTTAAGGGAACAAGATGCCACAAGCAGTTCTTTCCCCTTCTTTCTTCTGTCTCTTTTTTATTTTATTCTTTGTCTTATGTGTTTCACACTTTCAAAGATGAGATTAAGAGCTTGGTGCTCTTTTTTATGTTGATATATTACTAAATGGGCGGTGGGTGCTGTACATATAAAATAACACTTACTCAAATAATTACTTGGAGGAAATATATGAAAGGAGACAGAGAGAGAGAGAGAAAGGCAGATCGTGTGTTGACAGACAAGCAAGAGAAGGAAAAAAGAACATGAAAAGGGAAGAAGGTCGGGTTTGCACAGACTGACAAGGAAGTGCATTTCACCAGTGAGACAGACAAGGGGAAAGAGACAATGAGAGGTGCATAGTCTGAAAGAGGTCAATCACTGTCCATTTTTGTCCAAACTTCGTCTAAGTTCAATCTCAGCTTCGGTTTCACTTTGAACTAATTCCCAAGCAACACACATTCCATAGACTCCCAGTCATAGTTTGTGAAAGAATGACCAAGAAGGCTCACAAGAACTGAGTAGGGTGCAAAATATTTAAGGGTTTATTACTTACAGTGAACGGATGGAACACATTGATGAAGTAAATGAAACTGGGTTTGTGAAGATAAAACAAATATGGTAAACCAACCAATGCCTCATACGCTCAGAAATCTTCCTGCTAGGTTGTGTTTTTCCCTTCTTCCCCCCCTCTCCTCGTTCCTCTCGGCACCTTCATGAGGCTGGGCTGCCACAATAAATATAGGGAGGGGACACAAAACATCCTTCCAAGGCAGTAATATACCAGGTCATCGTTATTAAGAATATGGAGTCTTAACATTTAACACAACAAATAAATAGATAAGTGGAGCAAACACCCCTACAGTCCAGACAGGGATGGAGCTTCCCACCCACTCTGGAACCCCATTTAGGCATCCCGTTTCCTGGCGGAAACCCTTTACCGGGACACGGCAGCCATGCTGCCCTCATGATGATGAAACAAAGAGGTAACAAAAATGCTGAACCTAAACTAACAAAGATATGGGTAAACCAAAGGCAATAAAGTTGATATGACAACGAAGGAACAAAAGCTATGTGACGTGTGTTATTTATGTGAAGACAATTGTATGGTGTTTCTGAATGTTAACATGCACATGAAAGAAATAAGGCAGGATGTTCAAGTCCCTGTGTGGGCCGCTGTTAGGCGTCCATCATACAGTTGCAAGCATATAGAGCATATGCAGGTATATACAGCATCCTCCTGTGGGTTCAGCTCTCTGGCTGCTGATAGCAGTGATAATGAGACTGTGAGGTGTCTATAATAAGACTCAATACCAGGAGCTCTTCTACAGGGATTGCTACACTGGATTACACACTATAAGGATGTAGGGCAGGGCATCAGGGACTGTTATTTGATTATGTGCCACCAAAAATTGTGTAAATGTGTATGAGAGAGAGAGAGAGAGAGAGAGAGGGAGAGAGAGAGAGAGAGAAGCGTGTGCTTGGTTGAAAGAATTGCTACATAGCTTACTTAATACTGTAAAACACTGCAAGGTCAACATAGAAGTAGATTTCCCAGTTGTGACCTGTTCTAAACACCACCTTATTCCCCAGTTAGGCCAGGCCTGAAAGTACTGCCAACTCCAGCCAGATACTAATATCTTTTAAGTAGCTCTCATAGAAAACATACTTACACTTACACTGCATTTGATCATCTTCATCATCATAATCTTCACCATCATCACCACCACCACCATTGTCATTGTCACTATCATTATCAGCACCATAGTCATCATCACTAGTAGATTTATCATAAACACCATCATCATTATTATTATCATCATAACCATATGCTACAGTGATGTCCTGTGTGTACTGACCAGTGTGTGTGTCCTACAGGTGTGTCAGAGCAGTGGATCTGTGAGCTCCAAGGACTTTCCTGAGGATTTACAGCCACGATGCTACAGCACAGATACACAGCAGCAACAGGGTGTGTGTGTGTAAACTGTATAAAAGGTATTGTACTCTGCTCAGGTGGAGGATTTGTGTAAACCATGGTGTACCCCAATGTGTGACTTGGATTAGTCTGAAATTTAGTTTAATCTCCATGCTTTTGTCTCTTTCTCTCTCTTCATAATTGTCTCCCGCTCTCACTCTGATCCTCTGTATCTGTCTGTCTCTTTTTGTCTGTTTCTCTGTCTGCCTCTTTTTCTGCTTGTCTCTCTTTTCTTGTTATTATCTCTTCCTCTGTCTTTTACAGGTGTGTCTCTGGTAAAGTCTTCACCTGCAGGACCCTGGTTGAGATGCAGCAAAGCCTCAAATATATGGTTTGGCCCCACGAACGCTCAAATTAGCAAATTAGCTTCCACACGCAGACACACCCACATGTCCTCATCAGTTCATGTGGGACTTTCACGCAGAATTGTTCACAATTTTGCAACTATCAAACGTTTTTAGTTAATTTAAATTCACAGATAGCAAGCTCCTTTATAGCACATGAATTAAATGTTGCATGATTTCAACTACAATAATAGCTAACCTTAGCTAACTACAATGTTAGCTTTATGATTTCTTTGCTATCTAAATACAATTATTTGCTAGAACTGTATTTACTCGACAGCCAGATTGACAAAAAAAAAACATATGTTTAACTTAAAGTAAAGGCTCATCATTATATCTCTATTGCTTTATGCCTCATATGTCATGTATGTGTCACATCGAGGAGGCAGGGAGCGCTTCCCTTAGATGATCCACTCTGCCAAAGTCAAACCATTTCCATCTCATGGTATCAATATATGCTCAAATCTAATACATGATTGTCATGACTGAAATCATTGTGTCATGTTTTTCATAAAACGGTGTCTGTTTCAAGTTTTTATTGTCAGGTACACAGAACAACACAAGGTCAAGCACCCCTAAATTTCATCTCAGCACCCTTAAAAATAATAATAAATAAATAAAAATTATGTATTGTTTATAGTTATTGATAAATTGTTTATTATCATTTGATACTGGTAGTTCATGAAGAAAGGGACCTCCTTAGTTTTTTCATTCATTCAATATTTTGCATGATAATACATAAATGTGTTAATTGTTATCCAGTGAAATTAGGGATTTATTACAGGCATGCAAACTCCTCACCTTTAGGGGAGACTCGCCTTTTTGAAACTAAAATGGGTAACCTACGTAATTGTTTACAAGAGCACATTTTTTACGTAGATCATAATTTTGCTCTCAAAGTGTTCAAGTTCAAGTCTTTTATTTGTCAGATGCACAGAACAACACAAGGTTAGACTGGGCACTGAAATTCTTAAGACAAGACAACGCAAGCACCTGACATAACATAACATGTAGCTGAAAGTGACAGTGTATAATTGACTAGTGTGCAGTAAAAATGTCCATATCAGTGTCTATTGAGAAGCCTGATGACCCTTGGGTAGAAACTGTTGTCCAGTCTGCGTGTGCGTGACCGGATGCTGCGGTAACGCCTGCCAGAAGGCAACGGGGTAAAGAGACTAAAGGATGGGTGGGAACAGTCTCTTAGAATCCTGCTGGCTTTCCTTAGGCAACGTGTGTGGTAGGTGTCCTGTAGGGCTGGGAGCTTCCTGCCGATGATGAACTCAGCAGAACGGACCACACTTCGTAGGGCCTTTCGGTCCCGGTCTGTGCAGCTCCCATACCACACTGTGATACAACCAGTCAGAATGCTCTCTATAGTGCATCTGTAAAAGTTAGTGAGGATGACTGAGTCCATACCAACCTTCTTCAGTCTCCTCAGGAAGAAGAGGCGCTTACGGGCCGCTTTGACCACCTTGTCCGTGTGAACAGACCAGGTGAGGTCATTGCTGATGTTCACCCCAAGGAACTTGAAGCAGCTGACCTTCTCCACTTCCGATCCATTGATGAATAGGGGTGCATGCTCCTCCTCCTGCCGCCTCCTATAGTCCACAATCATCTCCTTGGTCTTGCTGATGTTAAGAGAGAGGTTGTTGTCCTGACACCATGATGTCAGGGTGTCAACCTCCTCTCTGTAGGCTGACTCGTCACTGTCAGAGATGAGGCCCACGATTGTTGTGTCGTCAGCAAACTTAACGAGGAGGTTAGAGCTGTGCGTTGCCGCACAGTCGTGGGTGAACAAGGAGAACAGGAGAGGGCTGAGCACACAGCCCTGGGGGGTGCCTGTGTTGGTGATCAGTACAGATGAGGTGCGGTCACCGATTCTCACCACCTGTGGCCTCCCCGTCAGGAAGTGGAAGTTCCACTTGCAGAGGGAGGTGCTTAGTCCCAGGTCCACAAGCTTGGAGACCAGTCTGGAGGAAATGATGGTGTTGAATGCAGAGCTGTAGTCAATGAACAGCATCCTCACATATGTATTCCCCTTGTCCAGGTGGGAGAGAGCGGTGTGCATAGTCAGAGCAATAGCCGCTCGAAGCACTTCATGATGACAGAGGTCAGTGCTATTGGGCGATAGTCGTTCAGACATGTGACCTTGGTGTTCTTGGGCACAGGGATGATGGTGGTCCTCTTGAAGCAGGTGGGGAGTACAGACAGGTTAAGGGAGAGGTTGAAGATGTCACTGAAGACCCCTGCCAGCTGGTCAGCGCAGCCCCTGAGGGCCCTACCTGATATGCCGTCTGGGCCAGGTGCCTTGCGAGGGTTGATCTTCTTAAAGCATAGCCTCACCTCGGCTACAGTTAGTGTAGCCACACCACTGTCTTGGCCTTCAGGTAGCTCCACTGCAGGGGGGTCACTGTCCCTCTCAAAGCGAGCGTAGAAGGAGTTCAGCTCGTCTGGCAGTAGGACAGAGGACTGGGTCTCATTGTAGCCTCTCCCTTTGTAGTCTGTAATGGCTCATTCAGAAGGTCGTATCTGGCCTTCCTGTACTCATCAGGGTCCCCAGAATTAAAGGCGACAGTACGGGCTCTCAGCTTGGCCCGGACTGCGGCATCAACCCAGTGCTTCTGATTTGGGAAAGACCGGACAACCTTCTTGGGGACAACATCGTCAATGCAGTGCTGGATGTACACCAGCGCACCAGATTCATGCGTTTAACTTTGAAATGTAATACATTTTCTTCTGGGGGAGCTGGATACGGAGAAGCCCTGACCCTCTAGGGGGGTTCAGGGGTTCGCCGTATCCTTCTCACCTTTTTTAACCCTGACCTGTTTGCATGCCTGTTATTAGCAAGGGGGTTTAGCACTTTTTTCATGTCACATTCTCATTAGGGGCTGAGCACCCCTGAAGGCCTGACCCTAGAATCGCCCCTGGATTACATCTATTTTCTGTTTGTGTTTGACAAAAGATGAAGGCAAATTTGTTCAGTGCGCATTAGAAAGGTGTTATGCCATGAACAAAGAACATTGTGTTTTCTAGTCAGGCCATATGTGTGTGCACTTGCAGGAAATGTACAATGTCTCACATCAAGTTGTTTCATAAGCATAAACTTGTGCATGGGAACTTGCATTCTTGAATACCAGTCAGCCCTCTGTAAGACTAAACCAAGACTTCAAAGTTATGAAAAAAACACTGTAGTATATATATTTTTTTTTTTACTGTTTTACATATTGGAGTCATATTTGTCATTATTAACTGAAGTTCAATTGATAAGTTATACCTATACGTGTGTGCACTTTTGGATGAGTGTGTTACTTGTGTGTGTTTGTGGGATGTGTGTGTGTTTGCGGTCACTCTCTGATGAGTCGTCTCTGTCGTGTGTCTCAGAGGAGCAGCTGGAGCCGGTAATGAGGGATGCACACGCACATATGATGAAGTACCAGTCACAGCTGTTTACCCTGCTCGCTCGCCTCACTTATCAATATTCAATTAAGACACTGGTCCCCTTCTCACTCTCTCTCACACACAAACGTACACATACACACACACCTTTCTCGAGTAGCAACTCAGTAGCATCAATCCACGGGCTGTTGAATGTGGAGCACATTCTCTCTTATTCTCTCTTTCTTTTGCCATTCCTTTACTGTTGTTTTTTCTGTTGGCTTTTTATGAACTACATCTACTTTGTTTGTCTCACTGTGATTAGTGATAGGTCAGTATCAGAAAGGGATTTATTCACCATGAAAGGTAGCACAGACAAGGAATTTGCTTTGGCAGGAAGGAGCATACAATAAACATATAGGAATCTTACATTTAAATATGTGGTCTAATAGTTTATGTATCCAAGGATACATAAACTATCAATACTAAGTGGAATACAATAAAAATAAAATATACAGTTGCCAATTTACAATATAAAATACAAATATTACAGGAATTGTAATGTAGTGCAAAATGCAAATTATTTTAAGACATGAAGTCATTAAAGTCAGTGTGAACTCTTGGCCTTGTTGAGGAGGCCAACAGCAGAAGGGAAGGTTTTGGTCCTGATGGACCGCAGCCTTCTACCGGAGGGGAGTGACTGAAACAGGGAGTGTCCAGGGTGGGAGGAGTCGGACACTATTTTCTTCGCTCGCCTCAGGGTCCTCGATGTGTGCAGGTCCTCGAGGGAAGGCAGATTGCAGCCAATCACCTTCTTTGCAGTGCGGATGATATGCTGCAGCCTGCTCTTGTCCTTGTGCAGTGGCAGCGTACCAGATGGTGATGGAGGAGGTGAGGATGGACTCAATGATGGCTGAATAGAAGTGCACCATCATTGTCTTTGGCAGGTTTAATTTCTTCAGCTGCCGCAGGAAGTACATCCTCTGTTGTGCTTTCTTGGTGAGGGAGCTGATGTTCAGTTCCTACTTGAGGTCCTGGGAGAGGATAGTGCCCAGGAAGCGGAATGACTCCACAGTGTTGAATGGGGAGTCACACATGGTGATGGGGGTGAGTGGGGCTGTGTTCTCCCTGAAGTCCACAACCATCTACACTGTCTTGAGAGCATTGAGCTCTAGGTTGTTCTGGCTGCACCAGGTCACCAGGTTGTCCGCTTCCCACCTATAATCAGACTTGTCTCCATCAGAGATGAGCCCAATGAGGGTGGTGTTGTCCGCAAACTTCAGGGGTTTGACGGACGGATGACTGGAGGTGCAGCTGTTGGTGTACAGAGAGAAGAGCAGAGGAGAAAGGACGCAGCCCTGGGGAGATCCGGTGCTGATGGACCTGGAGTAAGAGACTTGTGTTCCCAGCTTAACGCACTGCTTTCTGTCAGACAGAAAGTCTGTGATCCACCTGCAGGTGGAATCAGGCACGTTCAGCTGGGAGAGCTTGTTCTGAAGCAGGGCGGGGATGATGGTATTAAAGGCAGAGCTGAAGTCCACAAACAGGATCCTGGCGTAGGTGTTTCACTAGTTCTGAATTTCCTGTTGCTTGGCTTCCTGTATAACTATACTATCAAAGTCTAAATGGACAACTACAGAGGCTGTCGTTTCCCTGATATCCTCTTGTAATACCAACACTATGACATCATATAGCCAAACAAAAGTAATGCCACCATATAATCAACAGAAAAAAGTCAGCATTCTTCTCTATGATATACTTTTTCAATCTCAGTTTTTTTCTATCTCTTTATGATTTCCCCCTCTTTGGTTTGTGATCGGGCTCTCCACATTCTCTTCCTACAACCCATACCCCCCAACTTGCGCTCAGTCTCTCTCTCTTTAGTGTCCTCTTTCATCCCTCTGCTTATCTCCTATCCATCATTTATAGTGACAGGAAAGGTTAGAGTGAGTGTGCTAGAGTTGTGGTTGACAGGGAATGGAGAGTGAATACTCAGTAGACCTGTCATTACACACTGCTTACAAGAGGCCTCAATCCCATTACGCACACACTCACACATACTCTCACAATTAGAAAGACAGACGGACAGACAGACAGAAGATACTATGTCTATGACACTTTAAGTAATGACAAGGTGATGGGGTTCTCCTGTTGTATTCCTCAGACTGAGGGGGAAGAACGAAGAGGAGGGATGTTTACATTTACATTTATACACTAAGCAGACGCTTTTATCCAAAGCGACTTCCAAGAGAGAGCTTTACAAAAGAGCATAGGTCACTGATCATAACAACGAGATAGCCCCAAACATTGCGAGCGGCCAAAACATGAAGTATACATTGTGAAAAACCAAACAAGTGCCAAAGGGAAGAACCATAAGAGCATGCAGTTAAACAAGTACAATTAAACAACATGAAACTCAAAAAGTGCAAGAGTGTACCTGTAGAAAAAACTATCAACAGTAAAATAGTTCACAGTGAGTACAAGAATTTAAAAACCGTTACAACTAACCAACAAGACTCTCAACAAGAGTCATTGTGATCTTGGAGGAAACTAACATCAGGTCCGGCCAAGCATTCCTAAGTGCCGTTGTACTCCCGGAACAAGTGCGTCTTGAGCCTTTTCTTGAAGGTGGGGAGACAGTCAATGTCCCTGATGGAGTTGGGGAGTTGATTCCACCATTGGGGGGCCAGACAGGAGAAGAGCTTGTGTTGAGACCGGGCGCTCTTGACTGGTGGAACCACCAGACAGTCGTCAGAAGAAGACCGTAGGTGGTGGTGGGGAGGGGGGGGGGGGGGGGGGGGGTGTAAGGCTGGAGGAGAAACTTGATGTAGTCAGGTGCAGTCCCGTTCACCTCTCGGAAGGTCAGCACCAGAGTCTTGAATCTGATACGGAAATCAGTGGAGGGAGATGAGGAGCGGGGTAACATGGGAGCGTCTTAGTAGATTGAAGACCAGACGGGCCGCCGCGTTCTGACTCCATGTTATGTATCTACAGTAGATGAACAAAGATATAAGAACTATCTGGTGTCTATCTAACTATCTAGGAGTCAGATGGCTGAGCGGTGAGGGAGTCGGGCTAGTAATCAGAAGGTTGCCGGATCGATTCCCTGCCCCGTCATATGACATTGTGTCCTTGGGCAAGGCACTTCACCCTACTTGCCTTGGTAGGAATGTCCCTGTACTTACTGTAAGTCGCCCTGGATAAGAGCGTCTGCTAAATGTAATGTATAGCACACGCTATATCATTGTTCATTTTCCATGTCAAAACACAAGATACTGAAATGTGATTGTGCACACAAACACACACACACACACACACACACACACACACACAGGGCTGTTAGATTAACATATAACAGCCTGGTAAACAAAAACAACAGAGCTTTCATTAATTAAGGACCATGGGGCGGGATGGGCACAGACCGCTAAGACACTCAAAGAGTGGCGTGATGCCAGGCCCCCAGCCATGCCAATCAGACCACAGCTGCCTAATAGGGAACTGGCACTGACAGAGAGAGTGAGGGAAGGAGAGAGAAAGTGAGAGATAGAGGGGTGGAGACAGGGAAGGAAGGAGAGATGGAGAGAGACAAAGAGAGTTGAGGATGAACAGAAGTGAATAAGTGTGGGATGGGGAGCCAGTGAGTGAGATGGGGAAGATGGGAGATGGACTGAGTGTGAGGGATGTGGAAAAATGGATGGACAGAAAGATGAGGATGAAAAGATAGATGTAAGGGTAGAGATGGGAAAGAGAAAGTTATCAATAGTGGAGCTATATAAAAAAAGAAAACAAAGACAGATAAAAGCAATGAAGGAATGAGATTGTGTGTGTGTGTGTGCAGAAGGAGTGTTGGAGATAGTGTGGATTGGCTGATATCCCTTTGTCTCTTCTCATTAATACGCTAAGATCTCCTCACAGTCTCCTTTGTGAATTTAACACATTTCTAATTAGCACTGAATCTTCTAAGATGAGGGAGAGGGAGGAAAGAAATCATATTTATATCTGTCTTTAATACATTCTCATTCATTTGATCTTTTTATAAAAGCGCCGCGGTGTAGCAGTTCCTTTCCCTCGACTCGCTCAAATAAAAGCTAGCCTAAAAGCTGGGGTAATTGTTATGCTTGTCGACAACCCTCCACATTCGTCAAAGTTGTTAGATATTACAAAGAGATTGAATTTTGTTAGTAAGGTTAACTTAAAAGTTAGTTAACAGATATTAGTTTCAGCAAAAGAATGTGGGGTCCAAGCTTTAATATGCAAAGTTCACTTTGATGCAAACGAAAATTAAATACTTTAAGCTTCAAAAACAGATGTTAAGAATTGAATATGCATTTATATCATGAACATGTAGGCAGATTTGTGTGGTGCTGGACTTTGATTTTCAGATGGTGTGTTTTTTTTGTGAAGAGGTGCAGGACATGTTACAATAGACAATGTTGTTAAAACTGCGCATACAGCAGGCCTTCTCTCTTGTCTTTAACACAGAGATTTGGCAGCATTTCTAATCAGCAATTAAATTAGACAAAGAGTTCTTCGGGCGACAGAAGACTTTGATTACCCAGGAGTCAATGAGGTATATTTAGTTGCTGCTCCTGTTCCTCTGCCATTGCCGTGTGCCCGGGGGCAACGAGCTGATAGGCTAGGAAGGCCAATTGGACAGGGAATTAGTCTCCAGAGGACATGCCCCCCCGTACTTCTCTCCCACCACTACACCCCCCCCATACACACACACTACATATCGCCTCTCATAAACTACCCCCTCAAACATACATTACCGGTCATGTTCACACACAACTCCTCACAACCCGCCCGAGTTTGAGTTCATAGCCTGTATCGTCAGAGTTAGCTGACTGTCACCTACAATCTAAACAAATGGAAAGGTGTACTTTTTGTTGAAGATGACAAGTTTATGGAGTGCCAGTTGCGCCACGGCAATACATTTATTTAACTACATTTGAAAGTAGCCAAGTTTTTTTCATTTTATATATGCAAAAGTTAGAAGCATGCAGGTAAGAATTAAAATGGTACCGATACATTTTACAACATTGAAATACATTGCATAAAAAACTGATGTCAATCAGTTCACAATCCCTTGTGAAATTCAAACCAGTATGCACATCGCCAATTAAACTCTACCCCAGAACAAAAAGTTATTGTGCATCTCTCATACTGTAATATGCCATGTTTGACGCAAAAGTGCCATGGTGCTAAGTGCCATGGTGCTATCCTAATGTCAAATGTTTCTGTATTAAAACCAGAATCCCTTTCTGGTTCTTTACACAGCACATGTAAACTCATGCATACACACACGGTTGCGGTTGTTGGGAACATTCAGTCGTTGTAATAAAGTGAGCTCATTGACTTTTTACAACTTTGAGAAATGCTGTCAAATCCACTCTAGAAATTTGCCTGACTTTTTTTGATGTGACTCTAGAGGATTTTGTGTGACAGGCTCATTTCCACTGGCTTTAATTGGTTTCACTACTCAGGACTCTCTCTCTTTCTCTCACTCTCTCCCTCTCTCTCTCACAGGACTATATTTTCAACAAGAAAAAAGGATGACTTTGGCTCCTCTCCCTCCTCCATCCAATCACCTTGACATTTGGGTCTCATTGTCTGCTTAGCTTCAAATTGGCTAACCTTACAAAACTAAACTATAAATCGATTGTCTCTCTTCATCTTCTGCAGACTTTGGAGCCACTACAGTCCCAACAACATGATAACTATGTCCTACAAAGTCTTCCTGGAGAAGCTTGCCCCTGATTGCACCAAGTTGTTTTCATTTACATATGTGCGTGAATGCCCCTTGCAGGTTTTGTCACAGCATTGTGCAAGTGTGTGTGTGTTTTATTCATTCTGTTTGTATGTCACCATCTGGCCTTGTTCGCTACGTTATCCTCTTAGATGAGACAGAGGGGGGAAATTGGCTCTAAGTGGCGTGCTAGTATGCATGCATGACAGAGGGAACACTTCTAATTAAAATGTTTGCCCAGAAAAATCAGCTCTGGAGTTAGTGTGGTAATCATGACTAATTTGTGGGAAGGCTGCAGTGTTGGGCTGGCTTCTAGCTTGTACTGAGCACTGTATAGGGATTCTCTCCATGGCAAACACATTAATGGTTAAGTCTTCTTGGTGCCCTTGGTGTCCCAAACCTTGTGTGTATGTATTTGACTGTGTATATGAGTGGAGAGAAAAAGCAGAGTGTCAGTGTTCATGGGTTTTCCATTTATGAATGTGTCAGATGTGTGTGACGTACAACCTTGTGTGGCAGGCTCTACAGTCGTTTGATGACACGCTCTCTGGTCTCGTGTCACAGGAAGACATGAGAGACATTCTCAGCAGCTTCATTTTTCCCATGAGCCCCCAATCCTTCCAGAAATGGACCCACTGGTATGATAAGCCTGTAATCACTGACATCATTGTCTTTATTCTCTTTCTTTATCTCCTCTCTTTCTCTCTCTCGGCCCATTTCTTCACTTTCCATTAACATGCCAACCAAAAGGTGTATACCTGAAGGTTTACAGTACTGTGTGTATAGATGGTTAAATAATGTATATGTAAACATAAAAATTAAATACTGTATAGATTTAATTTATGCTATTTATTTCATTTATGCTGACATTCCTACATGCTAAGTGATCCACCTATTTCAAGCATTTGCAAATGTCACTTTTGGGAACAAAACCTTTGCTGCAGTTATGGGGTGTAAGCCACAGGGCCGTGAGATGGAAGAACTTCATGTCTCATTTCATTGTCACCAAGCTTAAGGAACGTCCCATAACCCATCAGACTGGGAGGTGAGCTCACCTGGAAATCCCTCCCTCTAGCAATTCTTTTTCAGAAAGCATATCTGTTTTTTCCCATCCCCTACCACACTCTCATTCTTATCCTGTCACCCATGACCCCTTTCCCTCTCACATCCATTTCCTCTCCTATTCCTCTGTCCCTTTCTTCCTCCCCCTCCTTCTCTCCCTCCCTCTCCCTTTCCCTCCCAGGTCTCTGGAGCAACTCGGCTCAAACAAGGTCTATTCCCTTTTACAAAGGCTTTTCCATCACTTAGATATAGTAAGAAATGCATTACTTCACTAAGAGCATATTCCAGTACAAATAATGCATTTTAAGGTAGTGTAAGGCTAAGTAACAATACCCCTGCCCAGATAGTTATCATCCAAGATGATCAGATACGAATCGCTAATTTTGAAGTTCTGAATCTTTCAAGATTGAATTCAAGATTTGGAACAAGACGGATGTTTTGTTGTATCTGACCTGGGCATGACAAACCCTTCTTAGTTCTGGGACTTTGTCAGAACTATAATGCCAGGATATAAGTGATGGAAGACATGTTGACAGTACAGGCATCTTTACAGATGAGCAGATCATCAGCATCTCACACTTAAGATGGGATGATTACATATGGCTATTGGTGAATCACTGAGACAGGAACCATATGTTCAACTGACAACTATTCCCCACTTTCTAATACTCCTGCGCATTCCCTTCTATGTCTTTTATTTTAAATCTGTCCATGTTGATGGCTGTATGCTACTTTGTAGCCAACCAAACTTTGCATAGAAGAGGAGTGGATCTCATATTGATTCCTATACATGTTTGATGTCGCTGCCACTGTACTCATAACAAAAAAACAACAAAAAATGCTTTTAGGTTTGAGTCTGTTTGAGTAAGTGAGTGTGTGCAGCCTATCCCATGTGTGAATCACTCGTCTCTCTGCCAGGTAGTTCTCCCTTTATCGCATCAGATAAAGAAAAAAAAGGCAGTTTTAATAATGTATTATGTGGGTATTCGATCAAAGAAGGGTGTCCAAACACACCGCCCTTCAAATATGAGCATTTTCTTGGTCAGGCGTGTTTGGCCTCTCTTGGGAGACATGCTGAAGCTGTAGTGATGTGTGTTTATTGTGTCTTCACTGTCCAACAAGCACATTATCTTGGACTTATTTCTAGACAGTTGAAGAGAACAACAGGAAAGTGAGGGAGAGACATGTTTTTTCTTTGTTGACAGTACTAAGTTGTGATGGTTACTGTAATATTTTCAAATCAAATTTACAGTATTTGTATAGCCCTTTTTAAAAGCAATGTCGCAGAGGACTTCAGATATGCCCATAGAAGTGCCCCTCAGCCAAGCTCAAGCTTCAAGGAAGACAAGGAAAAACTCCCAGAAAAACTCACTTGAGGAGAAAAAATGTACGTAAGAAACTGTAAGAGCCAAATTCACTATTTTATGTATAATTAATACCTTCGTGTTGGACTTTTAGTTTAGATTTGAGCTCAGAGACGTTGGAAGCAACATAGTTTTTTTTGACCGTGTGAACTTGTAACTTTACGTTTTCAAGTAAACATTTTTTGTGGAAAATGTACTTATCTCACTCGCGTGTCAATTAATAGTTTCTAAGACTCAACTCAAAATTGTGGTTCAGAAAACTCAGAACAGATGGAGTGCCATTACATTTAGTAAAAAGAACTAGCTTAGCCGAGCTTAACTGGATTGCCTTATCAAAGAGAAGAACGCAGCTAGCCTAGCCTGCCATTGCTAGCAAATGAATTAAACAGTTTTTATATGAGATTATATGAGAAATAGTGATTTTAGTGAGAGGATTAGTCACATGCGTGATAATCTTGCCAGTGACTCTGTTTTTAATATTGATGTCTCTAAGGTTGAAATATTATTTAAACAAATTAAGGTTAGGAAAAGTCCTGGCCCTGATAACATCAGTGGTCGTGTGCACAAGTCCTGTGCTGGTCAGTTAAGTGAGATTTTTAAAGTGATTTTCACTCGCAAACAGTGCCAAGAATCTGGAAACATTCTATCATCATTCCAGTGGCTAAGTGTAACAACCCCAAAATCTTGAATGACTTTCGACCTGTAGCTCTTACCTCATTGGTGATGAAAACCTTTGAGAAGTTGGTTAAGCAGGTGTTATTGGAGCAGGTGAAGAAACAATTACATTTAGTCATTTAGCAATTAGATCCACTGCAGTTGGCTTATAGGGCTAGCAGAGGTGTTGATGATGCAAAACTTGCCTTGTTAAATTCTCTGTATAAACATCTAGAGGCCCCAAAAACTCATGCTATGCTCCTTTTTATCGATTTTTCATCAGCATTCAACACTATTCAGCCATACTGAAAGAGCCAGGCTCTTTTTAACGTGAATTCTACCCTAATTGGCTGGTTACTGGACTTTCTGACAGATCAGAAAGATCAGATCAGTCACAGTGTGTAAGGGTTAATGGTGCCTTATCCTCTAAAGTCCTTTTTTTTCCACAAGCTCTCCTCAGGGCTGTGTCCTTTCACCATTGCTTTTTATTTTATGGGCGGAGCTAGTTCAGGCATGGAACTCGGGCAGCGCGCGCCATATCACCCATCGCCGTGTTCTCAGCCAATAGGCATAAGCTTGATAGGCTGCGCTATAAAGTCGCACACATGCACGCACACACGTCCCCAATTACCCTTGTGTTCTGCGCTGCTGCCATTGCTGGTCGCTACCCGTTCTCTGTGTTGTGTTGGCCTGTGTGTTGTTCGCGTTTCCCTGTCTGTCTCTTCGGTCCCGGACGCCGTGTGCGTGTTTTGGGGATCTGAACAAAGGTTTCGAGCTGCTTCCGGATGATTCTCCATCCGAGAAGCCCTGCACCGATGGGGTCGGTGGAATTCGGGGCGCCGAGTCAGGCGCAGTTCCCGTTTGGCCTTGTCGACCAACAAAGGACTGTCCGTTGTACAACATGGGGTTCGGCCACTTGGAGCTGTTTGTTCCTCGAGTGGCGAGGCCGTTCCTTCCGCTCCCCTGCATGCTGTCCGGGGAAGGCTCCGGCGAAGGGCGGCTCCGTTTCACGTGCTGCTGTTGTGCTGTCCAAAAGAGGGCTCGCATTCAGGAGCCGACCACGAGCAGTCGCGGCATATCTGGCATATCCGAGGAGCGACATTTACATTTAGTCATTTAGCAGACGCTCTTATCCAGAGCGGCTTACAGTAAGTACAGGGACATTCCCCCCGAGGCAAGTAGGGTGAAGTGCCTTGCCCAAGGACACAACGTCATTTGGCTTGGCGGGGAATCGATCCGGCAACCTTCCGATTACTAGTCCGACTCCCTCACCGCTCAGCCATCTGAGCGGGAGTCAGCCATCTGACTCCCCCTCTGACATTTGCAGGTACCATCGTGAATCACGTTCAGGTTTTCTCGGTGCACTGACCTAGTTGGACAGGCGTCTGATCGAGTGCGGGGTGTAGGGTTGGACATATCGTCCAAGGACAATGCTATGTGCATGCTTCTCAGTCTACAATAATAGGGGCATTAATGCTTTGCTGCACAAACCCGCATTCGAAGAAGCAGCCAGAGTTCGCTAGGTAGCTGCTAGCCATTAGTAGTGTTACTGTTACTAAGCCGCCCTGTTTGTCACTGCTTGACCGAGCCAAACAGAAGTGCTTGCTGTATTCGCGCCGTTTAAATTGATTGTTAGAATCGTGGAACAGATCCAATCTACTCGCTCGCGTTTGATGACGTTCTTTCAATTCCGTGCAGCGGTATTATGAATACAGCGGAAGCACTGGAGTACATCGTCCTAGTGACATTTAGCCTAACAATGGAGACGGCAAACGTTGTCGGTTAATAGCAGTAATAGTTTACTAGGATGCGTCCTGTAAAGGAATGAATACACAATGCTAATCCTGCTGCAATTCCATATACTACTGGTTATGTCTCTTACTTATAGAGACGCATATAAAGTCCCATGACATGCTGTTTTGGATGCTTTATGCAGGCCGTAGCGGTACCCTAATATTGTAGCCTATCTGCATGTTGTCTTGCGACATCCTAAGAGGAACATGTTCAATTGAAGCATTGAGCTGCGTTTTCTCAAGGCAGAGAAGAATACCCTGCCCCGGTTACACCTGTAGATATACCAATGTGTACTGACTATGCTGAACGTGTGTCTGATGTAATCAGTGTCAGAAAATGATTAACGATAATGATGAACCGAGAAGCTTGTGAGACGGTCCGCATGAAGCCAGCTATACTGATTGCAATAGGTATCTGAATGCTGCAGGTAGCCTGCAGGGACGCTTCCCCGATCTGTGCCCACGTCAAAGGGCAAGTGAATACCGTCAACCCCTGCCTAGCTTCGATATTCTTATACATACTGTTGGAGTCTTGAAAGTGGTTCTTAGTGTAGCAAGAATTAACAGGCTTGGAGTCAGGAGATTGATTGCAAAGGCTTTCGTCTTTATTGCCAGGTATTTTGGAATCATACGCAGAGCTTCTCTAGCCAGAGAAGTCTGACATGTATTCAATAGACAAGAACTTTTATACAGTCTTTCTACGTCACACAAATATCTTTGGCAATTATCAGACAACACACAGTTTGTTCAAGATAAACAGATGTCCTCCCTCCCTTGGCCATTCCTGTGCAACTCGTGGTTCAACGCACTACTCCATCAGGTCATCCTGACCTGACTTCCTCTCTGAAAAGAACATTCTAACGGGAGGGGAGAGTGACTCTCCCAGCTCACTCTTTCCCCATGACTGAGTATGGGACACAACCAGCCTCCTCTTTCGCCTAATTCCTTACATGGGGATAAACAAGTCTTCCTCTCTAGCCTAATTCCCTACGTGGGCTGTTTCCTCTCCTCATCTGACCCGTCCTAGTTTACTCCTTTCTTGAGGCGCCACAAAAAGCCCCCAACAATACCTTGATGCGTTCTCAGCGAGCCCTCTGCCTGTAAACATGTCTGTGCTGTGCCCTTTGCAGGGTGCACCGTTTCGAGTCCCGCAAGCTGCAACCGTGTCCATCAAAGCATTGGTGGCAGGTGTCCAGTTGTACGTTCGGTGTGCGGATCCTTCATCGTGCAGCCTTCTGGGGAGCCCGTTTCTCCGTCTTGTAATGAGCGGTGCACGGAAGCAGCAGGCTGAAAGCAGACAAACATCTTCCTAACACTCCACCTTTACTGCACAAACTACCACTGAGACAGGGGTGCTTCGTGCTAAGTCGACACCCTGCTCGATATTGTTTCTCGGGTTCTGCGGTGTAAAGGTACCCCCACTGTGATGGTCCACACTAACTACCTTTTGTCCCCTCTCCTTCATGCGCCAGTACCTGCTGTACCGCTCCGGGCGACACCTGATGAGCCCCTGTTTACCAGTGACGCAGCCGGCAAGGCCACAACCACATCGTGGCTCACGCAACTCCACTAAGTTCTGTGCGAGTGCTATGGCTTGTCCCCGGAGCCGTATACGGCGTATTCTTTCCGGATCAGGGCGGCTGCTTCTGGTGTCCACGTCCGCGCTGGACGTCGTGGAAGCGCAGAACTCATGAGCGCTTGAGAACAGAGACCGGGACCGTGTCGGGCGATGCTTGCAGCCGGTACACAATAGAGGCTTGCATTGGATAACGCTCTGCGACTATCTACTCTAGAACGAGCAGCCGAGCAGGCGCTCAAGAAGAAACCGAGCAGGCGCTCAAGAAGAAGCCGAGCAGGCGCTCGGGGGAAGCCGAGCAGGCGCTCGGGGGAAGCCGAGCAGGCGCTCCAGATGCTGAGCAGGCGCTCAGGAAACCGAGCCGGTGCTGCAGAAGAAGCCGAGCAGGCGCTCCAGATGCTGAGCAGGCGCTCAGGAAACCGAGCCGGTGCTGCAGAAGAAGCCGAGCAGAAGCTCGGGGGAAGCTGAGCAGGCGCTCCAGATGCTGGGCAGGCGCTCCAGAAGGCCTCCAAGCTGAGCAGGCGCTCCAGAAGGCCTCCAAGCTGAGCAGGTGCTCCAGAAGGCCTCCAAGCTGAGCAGGCGCTCAGGAAGCTGAGCAGGCGCTCCGGAAGCCGAGCAGGCGCTCCAGATGTTGGGCAGGCGCTCAGGAAACCGAGCAGGCGCTCGAGAAGGCCTCCAAGCCGAGCAGGCGCTCAGGAAGCCGAGCAGGCGCTCCGGAAGCCGAGCAGGCGCTCCGGAAGCCGAGCAGGCGCTCAGGAAACCGAGCAGGCGCTCGAGAAGGCGCTCAGGAAGCTGAGCAGGCGCTCTAGAAGGTGCTCAAGCTGAGCAGGCGCTCAGGAAACCGGGCTCTCTAGAAGGTGCTCAAGCCGAGCAGGCGCTCCGGAAGCCGAGCAGGCGCTCCGGAAGCCGAGCAGGCGCTCAGGAAACCGAGCAGGCGCTCAGGAAACCGAGCAGGCGCTCGAGAAGGCGCTCAGGGAGCTGAGCAGGCGCAGAACTCATGAGCGCTTGAGAACAGAGACCGGGACCGTGTCGGGCGATGCTTGCAGCCGGTACACAATAGAGGCTTGCATTGGATAACGCTCTGCGACTATCTACTCTAGAACGAGCAGCCGAGCAGGCGCTCAAGAAGAAACCGAGCAGGCGCTCAAGAAGAAGCCGAGCAGGCGCTCGGGGGAAGCCGAGCAGGCGCTCGGGGGAAGCCGAGCAGGCGCTCCAGATGCTGAGCAGGCGCTCAGGAAACCGAGCCGGTGCTGCAGAAGAAGCCGAGCAGGCGCTCCAGATGCTGAGCAGGCGCTCAGGAAACCGAGCCGGTGCTGCAGAAGAAGCCGAGCAGAAGCTCGGGGGAAGCTGAGCAGGCGCTCCAGATGCTGGGCAGGCGCTCCAGAAGGCCTCCAAGCTGAGCAGGCGCTCCAGAAGGCCTCCAAGCTGAGCAGGTGCTCCAGAAGGCCTCCAAGCTGAGCAGGCGCTCAGGAAGCTGAGCAGGCGCTCCGGAAGCCGAGCAGGCGCTCCAGATGTTGGGCAGGCGCTCAGGAAACCGAGCAGGCGCTCGAGAAGGCCTCCAAGCCGAGCAGGCGCTCAGGAAGCCGAGCAGGCGCTCCGGAAGCCGAGCAGGCGCTCCGGAAGCCGAGCAGGCGCTCCGGAAGCCGAGCAGGCGCTCAGGAAACCGAGCAGGCGCTCGAGAAGGCGCTCAGGAAGCTGAGCAGGCGCTCTAGAAGGTGCTCAAGCTGAGCAGGCGCTCAGGAAACCGGGCTCTCTAGAAGGTGCTCAAGCCGAGCAGGCGCTCCGGAAGCCGAGCAGGCGCTCCGGAAGCCGAGCAGGCGCTCAGGAAACCGAGCAGGCGCTCAGGAAACCGAGCAGGCGCTCGAGAAGGCGCTCAGGGAGCTGAGCAGGCGCTCTAGAAGGTGCTCAAGCTGAGCAGGCGCTCAGGAAACCGAGCAGGCGCTCGAGAAGGCGCTCAGGGAGCCGAGCAGGCGCTCTAGAAGGTGCTCAAGCTGAGCAGGCGCTCAGGAAACCGGGCTCTCTAGAAGGCGCTCAGGAAGCTGAGCAGGCGCTCAGGAAGCTGAGCAGGCGCTCGAAGGTGCTCAAGCTGAGGAAACCGGGCGCTCTAGTAGGTGCTCAAGCTGAGCAGGCGCTCAGGAAACTGAGCAGGCGCTCGAGCAGGCGCTCGAGAAGGCGCTCAAGCTAAGCAGGCCTCCAAGCTGAGCAGGCGCTCAGGAAACTGAGCAGGCGCTCGAGAAGGCGTTCAAGCTGAGCAGGCCTCCAAGCTGAGCAGCCGCTCAGGAAGCTGAGCAGGCGTTCGAGAAGGTGCTCAAGCTGAGCAGGCGCTCAGGAAACCGAGCAGGCGCTCAGGAAACCGAGCAGGCGCTCAGGAAACCGAGCAGGCGCTCGAGAAGGCGCTCAGGAAACCGAGCAGGGGCTCAGGAAACCAAGCAGGCGCTCAGGAAACCGGTCAGCCGCTCGAGCAGGCGCTCAGGAAACCAAGCAGGCGCTCAGGAAACCGGTCAGCCGCTCGAGAAGGCGCTCCAAGCTGAGCAGGCCTCCAAGCTGAGCAGGCACTCGAGCTGAGCAGGCGCTCAGGCTGAGCGGGTCTGAGACCTCCGGTGACCAATGTGGTCCGCATGTATCATGTGGTTGGGTGGCTTCATACATTGCAATGGTAGTATGTCTTCGGATCTCCATGCAGCCGTGGTGATCCGCAGACTACCTCTGATGCGCTACGTCGCTGTTAGAATCCAGTGTCTACATGGGGACGTCCGCTTAGATGCCCTGGGAACAGCGGATGCACCGCTGATTTGTCTCACACATAGTTTTGTTGCTAGTAACAGTGGGATGTCATGTGGTCCTCCTGAGGCTCAGGAGGCGCGACGCTCCGCTCTACACATAGTATAGACTGGCGGAGTGTCTGTGTTTTGGGGAGTTAACTTGTTGCTCCCTGCCTCATGTCATGCATGCTGCAGTGAAGGCAGGGAGGGCTTCCCCATGTACATCCATTCCGCCAATGTTAAACCATTTGTCATGTGTATAAATAAATGGTGAAATCAATCACGTGAGTGTCTTGACTGAAATATACTAATGACTGTAGGAGTAGGTATGAGAATAGGCAATGTGTGAAGTTTGCAGATGACACAGTCATAGTGAGCCTTTTAAACAATGAGGAGGAGGGGCATGGTCCTGTTGTTGATGATTTTATTGCTTGGTTTGATAACTTTTGTTTGTCCATCAATGTTTCTAAGACCAAGGATGTGATTTTTTATTTCCGGAAGTCACAGCACAATGTTCCGCACACTGTTATTCATAACAAGAATGTTGACATTGTAGCTGAATATAAATATTTAGGAACCATCATTGACAACAAACTATCTTTTGAGAGCAATACTGAGGCTGTCTGTAAAAAGTCCCAACAGAGACTTTTCTTTTTTGAGGAAGATGAAATCATTCAGGGTGTGCACGACTTTGATTACTTTGTTTTTCCAGTGTTTTATTGAATCTGTCTTGACATTTGGCATTGTGGTGTGGTACAGTGGTCTTCCAATGATCAGCAAGCGTAAGCTTACAAAGCTGGTTAATGTAGCATCTAAGGTGGTTGGGGTACAGTTAGCCCAGTTGCAAGATATATATGATAAACGAGTTATGGGTAAGGCTAAACACATTTTAAACTGCCCTGACCACCCACTTTTCGGAGAGTTTGATTTGCTCCCTTCTGGTTGTCGTTTTAGGCTACCAAGGTTAAGAACTGGTCGTGCCAGAGATTCTTTCATTCCTGTGGCTATTAGGAACCTAAATTCACTTGGCCGACATCATGATGTTTTTTAAAATGTAATTAATTATTTATTTGCTGCCAATGGCCATTACTGTCCCAATTGGACCTTGTCATGGGGTTTGGGGGAAGGTGTGTCTGTATTGTGTGTTCTGTGTTGTGTAATGTTGTTGGCATTTGGCGCTGTTCTGTGTTTGTGTATGTGTTTCTGACCCCTGCTGCACACTAATTTCCTTTTGAAGGATAAATAAAGTTGAAAGTTGAAGTTGGAGTAAAAAGGACTGGAAGCTAACGTTGGAACCGGTAATCCATTTAAGTATTCTACGAGAACGGGTATCGAAAACTCCTTTTTATCATTGAGTATTAAGAAGAATGAAGATCATTAGTGAGTTTGGAGAAAAAACTAGCGGAGCAGGTTCATGCAGGGGGACGCGAGACCTAGCGCGTCAGCAAACGTCATCACGCGTCAAGGCACACCCTCTAATAGGGTGGGGTATATAGCAGGGATCCCAGCTCCTGCATTGCTAGTGCGACACATACTCTCTCGGCCTCCTGCGGCCTCCACCTCCCTGGCCTCCCCCCTTTTGTCTGGTTCTTCTTTTTCTTCTTCCTCAGGGGGAATGCGTTGCTGCTCTCTGCCCGGATGTCGAGACGGTGCCTCAGGAGAAGGTGTCTCAGTTGGGTGCGGCAGGGAGCCGCTGCGAGCACAACCATACGCCAAATCAAATATTACAATAATGGATTGTAACGTTTGTAATAAAGTATCAAGTAACATAACATTACTGAGTCCTCCTGCCTGAACCAAAGTTAAAACTGTACTGCCCCATGCTGGAAATTGAAACGCGAAGGCATTAGAACACAAGTTGCAGAAATACCTTGCATTGAGGAGACGAAAATTAGGAACTCTGACTAATATAGACCTAAGTGAACATTTTAACAACAGTTATATTTGTGTGGGCACAACTTCTTTTTTCTATGGTAAGGGTGACCTTTGCATGGAATTGCCCCATTGCGACTTGACTTGAGATCCCGCACACTCAGCCACATGACCCCGCAGCGCAGCCGCGCTTTCACTTCCGATTCTTCAAATGGACCTTTGGCGCAAACCGCCCTCAACCTCATTGATCAACCCCTGATCAAACGTAACTTTGGCTAACACTCTTTCCTCCCCGACATGGCATTGGCGTGAGCTATGTATTTGATTTTTGATCCATACAAATTTCTGTCTTTCTTTAAGTTAGACCATTTAATTCTGTTCATTGAAACCAATAACTCATATCAAACCCACAATCTAACTTGTTCATAAGATCTGTTTACCTTACTTAATAAATTCATTGTAAAGATATTTTTACGTGCTTGTACACTGATGTTACGATTGGCTCTACACCTAGAACGAATTCATTCCTAAAGATGAGACTGATTATTACATGTTAAATATAGGATTCCCTAATGTCTTAAACCAATATTAGGGTGGTGCCCCGAACTTTTTGATAAATTAAGTATTTCTATTTTAACACGACGAAACCCAGCTACACAGTTAATCGCACATCAGCGATTTCACTATGTTGGCAAGGTTCTCACACACTAAACTAGCTGCATTTGCATAGCTAGCAAACAAACCGATGAGCAAACATTAGCTAGCACCTATTCCATTTGGCATCGTCAAAAGATGGAAACTTTGCTATCGTCAATTTTAATCCAAGATCAGCACGGATATTGTAGTTCTTCGAAATCCATTTGCCATTGTGAGCGATACTGAACAGAACAATACTATATTCTACCATTGTCATAATTATCTTAAATGGTCTCGTTGCAAAAGCTAAATTGTCTTAAGGGACTTTGAAGCACCTGAGTGCCGATCTTGAGTAAACTGGCGATAGCAAAGATGATGGCAAATACCACACAAACGGAATTGGGGCTCGCTAGCTCTGCAAATTCAGTTATTCTGGGAAGCCAGCCAATATAATACCAAAACATGAATTATATTAATATGACAAAGGTTGCAGTTTGCGTTGTGTAAAGGTTGAACTCATACAGCTGTCAATCCTTGTCAATCCAATCCGTTTCACCTTTCCCAACTGTCTAGCTACCTGGTAAATCGAAGCCTATTCTAGAACAATATTAATAAATGATAGAAGCTCATCTCCTACTGTAAATAACCTGCACATTGTGTGTGCGGCCAGCATGGTAGAAAAATTGCAGAAAAAAGAAAGACGGCATCCAGGACACCATAATGCAAAGAAAAAACCCTAGTGGCCTAATCTCAAAGACTAGTTGATAAATGTTCATAAAAATGATGTTAAATGTGCCAATTGAATGTTTCATAATGATGCCATTAGGCAGAGGAGGCACCAGATGACAAACAGACAATAGAGCTGCAGGAAGGCAGGAACAGACTGGCAGAGACAGGGGGTCTTGGGTAAGTATGTTGAGTCTTTTGTTTGGCAACATGATGGGTGCTCTTCTTTAGACTTGTAAAATAGGGACATAATTGGACAATACCATGGAAACCCCCACTCTCTACTTAAACTGGTGATTGAACCTTGAACTGGTGATTGAACATTAGTTGGAGGCAATGGTTTTGTTGTTGTGATTAATTGTGTAGTATTTGGTACTGGTAGTTAGAAGGATGGCGAACACCTTATGTCTTTTCTAGGAGACAGACTGTGAGTCAGTGAGGGTGGCACAGCACTGTCTAGTCACCTCAGTGGTGGCACAGAACCATATCAGCCACACCCACAATTTATAGAACCGCAGACTCTTGCCAACAAAGTGTTGACACTGAAAGAAATGTCAACGGTTTCGCGATTTTCCCCGACTTTATTATGGTTCAATTTAGATTATTTTAGATGACACTGCACCATGCCCATTGTAATTACATAAACTGCACCCATACAGTGTACAGTACATACTGGCCTTTCTTGGTATTGCTGGTTGTAAATACTGTACACCTGCATTCATGCTTGACTGATAAGAAACACTACTCTAACTACATTTGAAGAGACAACCCTTCAGTTACTAACTATAAATTACCCAGGAGTATTAATTTGGGTTCCTCAATATACATTTAACATATTTCGATGTAGGCTGTATTACAGCAATCATTTTCCCCTCAGAAATTGCTCTTGAGAAAATGTCATATAATTGTCCCCCCCAAGTTGATAGCAGATTTTCGCCACTGCTACGACCAACACCAAAATAGCTATCTATTGATCCACAAACTAAGCATGAAGAGTGAAAATTGTTGCAATGCTGGCAAACTAGAAATACTTTTTGAAACAGATTTCGAAGCTCTAAGCGTTTCAGTCAGCACTCTAGGCTCTCCACGTACACACCCATGTAAATCAGTGATATTGAAAAAAGCTGAATACAAAAATTGTTTCGGGTTTTGTAAACATTTTAAAGTTTAAATGGTGGCTGTAGTTAAAATATTAAGGAAGAAGAAGGATTTGAAAGTTGAAGAAGTTTAAGAGGATTGAGAGGATTTGAAAAAAAACTCAATTGTAAAACCATGTAAAAAATATTATGAATATTGGTTTATATTCATTCAAACATAAGAGGTAGAAAGCTGAAAAGTCACAGCAGTCATAACCTGAAACTGCTGAATTTTTTGATGGTTGAACGGTTTTAATAACTGAAGATTTGAAGGCGCTGAAAGGTGTCACGGAAGAAATAGAAGAAGTTGAATAAACAGGGTTCCCACGGGGTCTTAAAAAGTCCTACATTTGGAACTTTAAACTTAAGGCCTCAAAACGTCCATATTTTCATCCAAGGTCTTAAATTTCATGTAGCCTGGTCTTAAAAAGGGTTTACCCTTGTTAATTTCCAGAAACGCAGGCTGCAGAAAGTTATTACAAGGTAGCAAAAAAGTATTGAGTCGTAGCCTACAAAGCGAGTATTTGCTACAAACAAAACCAGCAAAACGCTGCCCTCAGAACGTTGGTTCGGTGTGTTGTATTTCTTTCTGGACGATAGCCTATTCGCTAGGTGCAATACTCTACTTCCGTTCTACTTCCGCTCCCTTGAGTGTGTGTGCCCATACTTCCGGCAATATGGTGTTTTACACAAGATGTCTTCAAGACCTGCCCAAGCTGACAATATCAGACGTCCACAGACTTGTCCGGAAAGGATGCTCTGCCCCCCGGAGTAAGCGGGAAAAGGGGTACAAAATGTACCTTTCTAGTTTTATTGACAACTATGAAGGTAAGTTTGAAATTGACAGCAAAACACATTCACATTGTGGGATCGCTTATTAGCTAGCAGTACCTATGTAGCTAACATTTAGGTCAGTTGTCCTTTAGAGATTTTAGATTTGTAGAATTATCGATTGTTTTTAACGTTCAATGTTTTTTAGTTGAGGTGCATACGACCAAAACAAAAACGCAGCACCCTGATAAAGCGCTAACTTTTCAGAACCAGATGAAACAATTCAATCGGGCGTAGCTGTCAAACGTTGTGACAGCTGTCTAAACTAGTGTGTGATACTAGCCTTGGGCTATACAGATGTCAATTTAGGATTAGTATGAGATGTCAGAGGTGGGCCTACCGAATAGTGGTGTTTTGTCTAACGTTACATGAATGACGTTGAATTCCCACAGTGTCAAACAAAGATTCTGCAGGGAGGGTGACCATCAGGGCTGTCTGTTATAGGTCCATGAGGAAGCATGAGAAGCCTCACGACCTCAGAGTAGGGGAGAAAACATGTGTTTAACCAGTTCAAGTCAGGTCAGATTCTAGGGTATTTGTGTGGCTATAGTTGGTGATGTGGATGTAGAATAACAATAATAAAACTGAAGTATAAGTTTATTTGACTTAAACCTGAACTATACTTTCATGGACACCCCAGAAACTGGTTGTTACTGCTCACGTTCTTTGGAGCAGAAGTTAAAGTAGGCCTGTTCATGATGGGTACATTAGTCAGTGTGAGGTAAGACCTGATTTTGTGCCCTCAATCTACGCTATACTAACCTTCATGTTTTGGCTGCTTGCAATGTTTGGGGCTACCTCGTTGTTATGATAAGTAACCTATGCTCTTTTGTAAAGCTCTCTTGGAAGTCGCTTTGGATAAAAGCATCTGCTAAACGCATTTTGTAAATGACCATCTGTTCAGATTAACAAATCTCTATAAAACCAGAGCTAATGTCACTAATGCAGGCCTTACAATTGACTTCAGACCATACCTTTTGTACAGATTGAAATGAGCGCCTGAGTGTAAATAGTGTGGATTTTTGATATTGGATCATTGAGTAAGTGTTCAATATTTCCTTATTAAATTCTACATGTTCAAATGTCATCTCTGGTGCATTTTAATTTCAAGTCAGTAAAAACCCAAAGCTAATGTAATGATGATAATGACACAAATATTTGTATTGAAGAAGCAAGATAGATGTTTAATTCATTGCTGAGTTGCCCATGCCTTCACTAACGGCCCATTCTGATAATTGACCAGGAAGCAGGCCACACTGAACAGTTCATCAATGTTTCCGCATGTAGACAGTGGTATGTCCTTGTCGAACAGTTTGTTCTCTTTCACTCTCCTTATGCACCTCTCCACATGCACTCGCAGACGTGCAATTGACTGTGTCTGTATGACATCCTCTCGACTCATTTGTCGTTTGTTGCTGAGAAAGGCAGGCCGGTACACCTTACAAGGAGCAAGGTTGTCCACAACAAACCCTTTGTCCACCATGATCGCCATACACCTGGCTTCAGCAGCTTGACAATCCCAGACAGCTTGAATATCTCGCGATCACTCATAGAACCTGCATACAGTCCAGACACAAAGGTGACAGCACCGTGGGGTGCCATGCCAGTCATGGCCTTGAATGTAGTGTGCGATTTGTAGGTAGAGAAAACCTCACTCTGAAGGAGCAGAGAGGATGGCGTCTGACAGAATATCTCTGTACAATCAAGGATCACCTGTGTATCAGAAAAAGCTGCAAACTCAGCTGGCAGGTGAGCTCTCACTATCTCTGGAGGAATCCAAAGGCGCTGGCTTCCCAGCAGGCAGTACAGGAAATGAGTCCATGTGGAGATGATCCGACGTGCAGTACTGCGGTGAATGCTGAACCTCTCTGCAAGGTCCCTGAGAGGAAGACCCACTGACCCACTGTTTGCTGACGACACAACCATCGTGGGCCTCATCTCTGACAGTGACGAGTCAGCCTACAGAGAGGAGGTTGACACCCTGACATCATGGTGTCAGGACAACAACCTCTCTCTTAACATCAGCAAGACCAAGGAGATGATTGTGGACTATCGGAGGCGGCAGGAGGAGGAGCATGTACCCCTATTCATCAATGGATCGGAAGTGGAGAAGGTCAGCTGCTTCAAGTTCCTTGGGGTGAACATCAGCAATGACCTCACCTGGTCTGTTCACACGGACAAGGTGGTCAAAGCGGCCCGTAAGCGCCTCTTCTTCCTGAGGAGACTGAAGAAGTTTGGTATGGACTCAGTCATCCTTACTAACTTTTACAGATGCACTATAGAGAGCATTCTGACTGGTTGTATCACAGTGTGGTATGGGAGCTACACAGACCGGGACCGCAAGGCCCTACGAAGTGTGGTCCGTTCTGCTGAGTTCATCATCGGCAGGAAGCTCCCAGCCCTACAGGACACCTACCACACACGTTGCCTAAGGAAAGCCAGCAGGATTCTAAGAGACTGTTCCCACACATCCTTCAGTCTCTTTACCCCGTTGCCTTCTGGCAGGCGTTACCGCAGCATCCGGTCGCGCACACGCAGACTGGACAACAGCTTCTACCCAAGGGTCATCAGGCTTCTCAATGGACACTGATATGGACATTGTTTACTGCACACTAGTCACTTATACACTGTCACTTTCAGCTACTGGTTGCTCTTTCAGTAACATTGCACTACTGTACCTCGACACCAGGGTCCTGTTTGGTCATTGACATAGTCACTGATCTGCAAATTTGCACTACTGCACTGTACTCCACTTAGGTTAGATTAGGTTATAGGGTTGTAACAGTTTTTTTTTGTGTGTATTAGGGTTAGTATAGCGTACTATTTATTGTTATCTGTAATTTAGGAAGTTTTAGTGTTAGGGTTAGTATAGTCGTTTATTTATTGCTATCTGTATATTTAGGAAGTTCACTTATCTAAGCTCAGCATAGATGTAAATTTGTTCTGTGTACTTATATGTTATGTTATGCCAGGTGCTTGCGTTGTCTTGTCTTAAGAATTTCAGTGCCCAGTCTAACCTTGTGTTGCTCTGTGCACCTGACAAATAAAAGACTAGAACTTGAACTTGACAGGTACATCAGAAACAACAGAAACTCGTTAATGGGTCTCAGTTTCTGTTGAGATATAAAAACAAAAGCCTTTGCTTAGTTACCTTGACATTGTTATTACAAAGTATACTGTAACGATGGCGCTAGGGGTCTATATTGGAGTGGATGCGTAATAATCGGACGCAGAGAAGAAGACCTTTTTATCCTGTGTCCCATACACCGCTCGACTACAGGTTTTATTACTACACCACCAATCACATGTGAATGCCAACAACAAGTCATTAACTCACATACAATTCACAGTTATGGCAACAACGATAACTTATAGTTACTAATATCCATACATCATCCACTGACAAACCTAATTGACAGAACAACAACACTCAACTCAAACATGCATACAACATTAACCAAACATGAAACAAGTATGTGAATTGCGCCACCCACAATCCTTTGCGCCAACAGCGCGAGTTAACACGCGACCAATCCGTGGGTCGCTACATAGCCCCCACCTGAGGGGTCAGTCGTCCCCGACAACCCCATCACCCAACAGGTAGTCTTTTAAGTGTCCTGGCCGTAACCGCCGCCGAGTTGGCCTCCTGGGACTGGTAGAAGGTGCCATAGGGGGGGGGTTACATTGTCCAGTGGGAATGGTGCCGCTGGTGTCGTTCTCTGCTCCACCCGTCTCTGGAGCAAGCGGGCGATATGGTGATAGTCTGTCCTGGTGCAGCACCACCACACGCCCCCGACCAGGCATGCGCACCCGATACACCACCTCAGAAACCCGTTCCATAACCTCACTGGGCCCCTGCCAGTGACTGCATAGCTCGGGTGACACCCCCTTCTTACGAGTAGGGCAATACACCCAGACCTTGTCACTGGGCTTGAAGGTCAGCTTCCGACACCGGGTGTCGTAGGCTCTTTTCTGCCGCACCCCAGAGTTAGCCTGGGCCTGACGAGCGTACTCATGGACTACTTGGAGGCGATCTATCAACCTCCGGTAGTAATCCATCTCCTTTCCTCCAGCAATCTCCGGCTCGGGCGGGGTCCCGAAAACCAAGTCCACCGGTGTCCGTAATTCCCGCCCAAACATGAGGGCAGCTGGTGTGCACTGGCTGGACTCTTGGACGGCCGTCCGGTACGACCACAGGACCAGGGGCAGGTGGCGATCCCAGTCCCGCTGATGTTGGCTGGTCAGGATGGCGAGCTGGGTAGCCAGGGTGCGGTTGAACCGCTCCACCAGCCCATCGCTCTGAGGGTGGAGAGGTGTCGTCCTCGTCTTGGATACTCCCAGCCGTCGGCAGACCTCGCTAAAGACCTGGGACTCGAAGTTCCGCCCCTGGTCACTATGGAGTTCCGCAGGGACCCCGAAGCGGGCAAACATCTCCTCTACCAGCCTTTCCGCAGTTGTGGTGGCACTCTGATCCGGCACCGCGTATGCCTCCGGCCATTTGGTGAAATAATCCATGGCCACGAGGACGTAGCGGTTGCCGGAATCAGTCGCTGGAAAGGGCCCAAGTATGTCCACCGCTACTCGCTCCATCGGAGCCCCCACCAGGTACTGCTGCAATGGGGCATGGGAGCGCTGCGTTGGCCCTTTCTTAGCAGTGCAAAGGTCACAGCAGTGCACATACAGCTCCACGTCCCGTCGACAACCTGGCCAATAGAATCGGCCCCTGAGGCGGCGGAGGGTCTTGGCGATGCCGTAGTGCCCCGCCCCCACCGAGCCATGGACGGTCTGAAGGACCTGTTGGCGGAGTTCACGGGGTACCAGCAGCTGTAGGAGGTCGCTTCCCCGGCCAGGAGCTTTCCACCTCCGGTGCACCAGCCCGTCATGGAGCTCCAAGTTGCCCCACTGTGATTGGTAAGCCTTAACCTCCGGTCCGTGGGCAGACACTTCTGTCCATTCGGGACGCCGCCCCGTCGCCAGCCAGTTGATTACCACCGCCAAGGTTGCATCGGCCTCCTGGCATTGTTGCAGCTGAGCGGAGGTCCATGGAGAACTCCCCTCGCAGTCAGCTGTCTGAATGGCTGCCACCGTCAGTGGTTGGTCCCGCTCCTCTTGTCGTTGGCAATACCGACATTCCAAGACTGCACAGGGGCGGCGGGAGAGGGCATCAGCATTAGCATGCAACCGCCCTGGTCGATGCTGGATCTCGAAGTCATACTCCTGTAGGGCCTCCAGCCAGCGAGCCACCTGGCCCTCCGGGTTCTTAAAGTTCAACAGCCAGGTAAGGGAAGCATGATCGGTGCGCACAAGGAAATGGCTGCCATGCAGGTACGGCCGGAATTGTCGCAGTGCCAGGACCACTGCCAGCAGCTCACGCCGGGTCACACAGTAGTTCCTTTCAGCTCGGTTCAGAGTGCGGCTAAAGTAGGCTACTGCGCGCTCCACCCCTCCAACACTCTGGGACAGTACGGCGCCAACTCCCACGTTGCTGGCATCAGTGTCCACGATGAAGGGCTGTTCCGCATCTGGGTAGGCCAAAATGGGAGCCTCGGTAAGGTCAGTTTTTAGCTGGGTGAAGGCTCCGGCACACACGTCGTCCCAGTCAAAGGGCTGTCCCTTGTCAGTCAGTCGATGGAGGGGTTTGGCAATCGTGGCGAAGCCCCGGACAAAACGCCGGTAATAGGACGCCAGGCCCAAGAAGCTCCGCAGTTCGGTGACGTTGGCAGGGGGTGGCCAATTCTGGACTGCGGCCACCTTAGCGGGGTCGGTAGCTACCCCGTGCGCGCTGACCACATGGCCCAAGAACTGCGTTTCTCTTGTCAGCAGGCGACACTTGGCAGGGTTCAACCGCAACCCAGCCTGACGAATGGCTTCAAAGACCTCTTGCAGGTTACCCAGGGCTCGGTCAAAGTCGCTGGCATGCACCAGCAGGTCATCCAGGTATACCACACAACGACTCCGTGGTATTTCAGCCAGTACCCTCTCCATCAGCCGTTCGAACGTCGCTGGTGCATTACAGAGTCCAAACGGCATAACACGAAACTGCCACAGTCCCTGTCCAATGGTAAAGGCAGTCTTTGGTCGTGCGTCAGGGGCCAACTCCACCTGCCAGTAGCCACTACGCAGATCAAGGGAACTGAACCAGCTGGAGCCTGTGATATGGTCGAGGGCGTCATCTATGCGAGGGAGGGGGTAAGAGTCCTTCTTGGTCACCGCGTTGAGACGTCGATAGTCCACGCAGAACCGCCAGCTGTCATTCTTTTTTCGAACCAGGACAGCTGGTGCGGCCCACGGACTGTCAGAGGGCTCAATTACCCCAGCAGCAGCCATCTCCCTAACTTTGTCTTCTCCCACCTGTCGCTTGCCGAGGGCCAGCCGGTGAGGCCGCAGGCGGATGGGTTGGGCGGTACCGGTGTCGATGGAATGCTGAACCAACCCCGTCCGCCTACAGTCCTCATCCTTTGCTGCAAAGATATCTGCATAGTCCTCTAGGAGGTGCCTCAACTGGCCGCACTGCTGTTGGTCAAGGCCATCACTGCTGCGGCGGCAGAGTTCCCTCACCGCCTCAGACGTCTCCGCCGATGTATGGTTGGTAGGCTGACCTGGCATGGAGTCGCTGGTGGCAGCTGTTTGGCAGCTGGCTTGCTGGTCTCTGACCTTTGTGTTCTTGTCCTGGCCGGCCTGGAGCGCCACAGTCTCCCCACCAAGGGTGATGGCTGCCCTCAGGACATCAACATAGGCACCCCAACGGGACAACAGGTCCAGGCCGATAATGCACGAGTCCTGAATATTGGCAAGCCAGAACTCGTGCTCCGCCTCCTGGTTCCCAGCCTGGATCCGCAGATGCTTCTTCCCCTTTGTAGCAGCCTTCTCCCCTGTCACCGTCACCAGGTTCGTGTCTGACTTTGCCCATGCGCCGGAGAGCGTCCCCATGGTTCCTGGAAGGACGCCAGGACGCACCAGTGAGACGGTAGACCCCGTGTCTACTAGAGCTTGGCAGGGTTGGCCATCAAGCCAGCAGTCCAAATACAGTCCCTTAGTGTTGCCTACACGACCAATCAACAGTTCTTGGCTTAAGGGAGGGGCCAACGATTGGGGTGGCGGGCCCCTCACTGCGCCACCCCCCCGTCGTTTCCCGTCTGCTGTGGTGCTCTGGAGACTGGTGCTGGTGCTGGGCAGTCACGGGCAATGTGACCAGGTTCGTCACAACGATAGCACCGAAGAGTGGATCGAGGTCGACGGTTCCCAGCTGGGGCTGGCCGCCGCTGAAACTGCACCTGACAAACTGGCTCGGCCTCCTCACCCTCACAGTCGATGGCCCGGACGTGTGGAAGGGACAGCCGTGGGGCAGCCTGAGTGCAGAGCACCGCCTCTGCCCGTACCGCTTCTTGAAGAGCCCCCTCCAGGGTTCTGGGCATGGTGAGACGCACATGCTGGCGTAGCTGCTCTGGCATAAGCCCCTTGAAGAATGCATGGAGAGCCAGCTCCCCTCTTGCAGCGGCGTTGAACATTGGATAGCCATGGCGGGCGTAGAGCTGGATATCTGCGGCGAAAGCGCCCAAACTCCCTCCCTCCTGGCGGCGACAGCTGGCTAGCCTGTCCCTACTCTGGTCAGGGAATGGTGGCTGCCCGAACCGCCTCTCCAAGGCCCCGGTCAAGGTCTCCAGGTTCCGCTGTTCTCCCGGGGTCAGATCCAGGAGCACCTGCAGCGCATTTCCCTCCAGCGCCAGGGCAAGATGAGTGGCGGCTTCCTCGCTGCTCCAACCACCATGCCACACTGCCAACTGGAACTGGGCAAGATATGGCTCCAGGAGCGTCTCTCCATTGAACTTGGGCACCTTCGCTGGTGTTCTTGGCATGGCAGTGGAACGGGGCAGGATGGCCCCAACATCCACCTGTGGGGACGCCCCAGGTAGGTCAGGTTGGATGTCCACAGCTATGGCTGTGTGTTCTGTGGTTCCACTCCCGGCCTCTAGGGGGCGACAAGGCCGTGGCACACTGGACCCATCAGCGTGGGACGACGTTCTTGCCCTGGAACGCTCCATCTTCAGCCTACGTTTCTCCAGGTGTAGCTGAGTCCTCTTAATGGTCTCTTCAAGATCTGCGATTTCTTCCTCCATCCTGCGTGGTTGCGCCATCCCACTTCTGACACCAATGTAACGATGGCGCTAGGGGTCTATATTGGAGTGGATGCGTAATAATCGGACGCAGAGAAGAAGACCTTTTTATCCTGTGTCCCATACACCGCTCGACTACAGGTTTTATTACTACACCACCAATCACATGTGAATGCCAACAACAAGTCATTAACTCACATACAATTCACAGTTATGGCAACAACGATAACTTATAGTTACTAATATCCATACATCATCCACTGACAAACCTAATTGACAGAACAACAACACTCAACTCAAACATGCATACAACATTAACCAAACATGAAACAAGTATGTGAATTGCGCCACCCACAATCCTTTGCGCCAACAGCGCGAGTTAACACGCGACCAATCCGTGGGTCGCTACAATACATTTAGAAAATAATACCAACATCAGCTGGTTGGCTTTTACTTTTTAGTTAGATGTAGTTAACTCCACAAACCAACAGGGGAAATTACGAAATAAAACATTTTGTGTCTAATTTCAGAGTTACATTAGGCCTACAACTCTATGCACGTCGTGTTACCTACCGTTGTTGGGTGATGGACTGTGCTGATGCTGGCAGAGGCTGTCTTGGTGCTGGTTATGGGCACCATCTTGTAGATCACAGCAGGTTCGATTAATCTCCAAAATGCCATGAAACTCCTGTAGGACGCAAACCTTAAAAGCGCACGTCCTCGTCTGATGCAGACAGGCGCTCTATCCCAAAGCGCTGGCGAAGTTTGAGGACTTCCAACTGCTGCTGTAGCTCCCTAATCTGGCAACGTAGAGCTTCGTTCTCGTCGGCCAAATTACTAGCCCTCGCTCCTGTTTTAGGGACTACACAATAGTCGTGATCCGGAGCCATTTCGGTCTCTATCTATGACTCTGGTGCGGGACTCTCGGCCCGCGGACACTTTTCCCAGACGCTCGGTCTGGGCGTAGGTAGTTTGTACCCATTCCATGAAAAGAAAACTGGTACGGCTCCCTTCTTCATCCTCCTCAACCCCGCGGAAGTCACGTTTAAATCAGTCTGCTTAAAATGCCGGTGTTTTTGGTCGGGTTGAAGTCATCCCTCCGGATATTCTGCATCCACTTAGCCCGTACCGCAGCGTCAACGGGGAATGCATGAAAGCGAACTACTTTGTTGAAACGAGACGAAACGGTACATAATGGCACACAACAATGAAGTGCTGAGTATGTCACTCTCTGAAAGGTAAGTCGCCTCCTCAGAGATTGTTAAAATTCGGCTAAGTGAGGAAAATGGGAAAGTGTACTTTCAACGAGACATGAGTTGTGTTCGACATGGACTGACTTCATGCCATCATGACTTCATGAGCCGGCTGCAGACGACGCCGGCGCTGCATGAAGTCGAACGCACCTATGGCTGGATCATAGCGATTTCCGCTGTTGGTTACAAGCAGTACCCAGGTACGAGGCTCGCTGCAAACTTTGCCCCAAAAATATTCAATTCGGTTACTAATGTGATTGCTTTATCTGTAAATTAAATGTATGCTTTTTTTTATTAAATGAATTCCATTCATAGAAATGACATGTTTTTTTATGAATGTCTTTTGATTTAAATATGTTTTGGGTAATGCGGTCTTAAATTGTAATCTTTATGGTCTTTAAATGTCTTAAAAGGTCTTAAATTTGACTTACTGAAACTTGCAAGAACCCTGAATAAAGATTCGAAGAACAATACTTGGAATGCTGAAGCAGTATTCCAACAATAAACCCATTTGTGCTCTCCCCCCCCCCTTGCCCAATAAGAATCAATAACAGAATAAATAAGCAATCAAATTGATAAGCAGAAATTGATAAGGAATCGGAATAGTTAAAATCTTATCTCATCCCTAATCCTCACACTAACTATCAAAATTATTTAAAATTTTCGAAACAGTTTGATCGGTACAGCCAATCCAAATCTGCGGCAAAGCTCGCAAACAGGAAGTTGGGTCGTATCTCAGTAAATCTTTGATGGATTCAAAGCTGCATTTACTCAGAACCCTGTTTTGAGGATGTCTAAAATGTTTTTCGTTCATTTTACCTGCTTGGACACCTCATTGCTGCTTGCAGCTATATTTATCATTATTATTGTTATTTCTTATTTACTGTACCGTGGCGGCAAAATAAAACCCTAATTATTCCAATGGTACCAACTGTTTCTGTGTATTTGCTTGCACTTCTCGGTCCATGCACCTTTCTCCAGCCTTTGAGAGTCCCTGAGCGATGGGGGAGGTTAGGTTCCCTCCGTTAAGCACTGACCTTTGTCATCATGAAGTGCTTCGAGCGGCTAGTCAAATCATTTATCTCCTCGCTGTCTCCCACCCTGGACCCTATGCAGTTTGCATACTGGTACAACAGGTCTACAAACTATGCCATCGCCCTGACCATACTACCTGACCACACCGATCTCTCCCACCTGGACAAACGGAATACGTATGTGAGGATGCTGTTCATTGACTACAGCTCAGCATTCAACACCATCATCCCCTCCAGACTGGTGTCCAAGCTTGTGGACCTGGAACTAAGCACCTCCCTATGCAAGTGGATCTTCCTCTTCCTGACAGGACAGGGAGGCCACTGGTGGTGCGAATCGGTGACCACACCTCATCCATACTGATCACCAAAACAGGCACCCCCCAGGGTGTGTAACATAACATATGAGGACACAGAACCTAGATTACATCTATGATAAGCTAAAGGAGGAGGAGCATGCACCCCTACACCTCAACGAATCCAAAGTGGAGAAGGTCAGCTGCTTCAGATTCCTCGGGTTGAACATCAGCAATGATCTCACCTGGTCTGCTTACACGGACAAGGTGGTCAAAGCGGCCCTTCTTTTTGAGGAGACTGAAGAAGTTTGGCATGGACTCAGTCATCCTCACTTACTTTTACAGATGCACTATAGAGAGCATACTGACTGGTTGCATCACAGTGTGGTATGGGAGCTGCACAGACAGGGACCGCAAAGCCCTACGTAGTGTAGTCCGGTCTGCTGAGTTCATCATTGGCAGGAAAGTCCCAGCCCTACAGGACACCTACCACACACGATCAAGAAAGCTGTCAGGATTCTAAGAGACTGTTACCACACATCCTTCAGTCTCTTTACACCGTTGCCTTCTGGCAGGTGATACCGAAACATTTGGTTTCGCACACGCAGACTGGACAACAGTTTCTTTCCAAGGCCATCAGACCATTGTTTAAAACAATATTTTAGCAAAGCTTTCACTCCACTCCTCTCTTTCTCTGTGTCTCATCGTGGTCTATTGGTGGATGTTCTGCTGGGTTCTCACAGTCTCTGGGATAACACTGGAGGATAGGAAACTGTTCAGTTTTGGTGAATCGCAGTGTGTTTTCTGGCACGAGCGGGATGCGTAAAAAGCTTTGAACAATGACATGTTGGTCGGCAGGTTCTCTTATAACCCCCACTGGGTAAACAAAGCCCCAAGCAGCACTTGAGTGTGTGGGTGAGGGCTTATCTGGCAACCTGTGAGCTACCACCTTCCAATTGAGCTTTGGATTACAATATCCTGCATTGTCTGATAACCGAAGCAGCCATCTGCGTAATAGTCAAGAGACCCCCTGCATCGTAGTTATGGGCTGAGATTGTCCATCTACCCAGTTTCACAGAACATATCACTGTATCGACCAAAGCCATGTCACAACTTGTGTTGTTGTAGTCAAGTTTACTGAAATAGAAATAGCAACAAATGGAAGTTTGTTTTCCTACTGGACCTCATGCTGTCTCTTTCCTGTCTCCTTGTGTTGTGGTTCTTCTGTGGTTTCTCTATGGTACAGATGAGTGAGGGAGTGCTTAGTAGACAGGCCATGGAGGCTATGTTGAGGATATATGATCCGGTTCAGCTTTCCTGGAAAGCCATCAGACAGAACTTTCTCATCTTGGACCGCAACCGCAGTGGCAAAATCTCCATTCAGGACTTCAGGATAACAAACATCTGCAAAAACTCATACGAAACAATTAATTCTAATCATTTTATTTACATGCAGGTGACAACTCAGTGTGAACCTGACTGAAGAAGAAGTCTTTCACCTCACCTCCTGCTTTGTCAAGAATACCACAGGGAGGATATTATACAATGACTTCCTGCACGCCTTCTTGCACCCACCACACAACCTCTATAAGAGGACCCGTGTTTTCTTACAGTATTTGTTTTTTGAATGTTTATTGATAGTAGTTTAGTTTATTGAAGATTAATCCATACTCAGGGTACTACTAGTCTCCAGAACTAGGAAAAAAACGGACACAATTACAGTAAATAACTACAAGGACTATAATTACTCTGAGATATAATTACTCTGAGATGTATTTGTCACTCTCTTTCTGTTTGTGGCCATTATGACAGTGATTGTTCTCTGTAGCCAACCAAATAAAATGCTTTGGAATTTTTTGCATGAGACATGCTGGACAGTCTTTGTTCGGGTCTGATGTGGAAAGACACGGATGACAAGGAAAAATAAAGGACATTTGTCACTCATTCTTTAGGTCAGGGCTACTCAATTAGAAACTCAAAAGGTTCATTCACCAAATTTCCATTCAGTCCAGGGTCCAGAACAGTGATGCTTTTTTTTCTGGCCATTACCTCAGAGTTCTGGGGGTAATTTTGTTCAAAGTGTCTATGCCTTTGTCATAATGATGTTTCACGTTACCACTTTTGACAAGGGCAACCGTCTCATTGCAGATTAAACACATCGGTTATGTACTCCCCACCGGCAACACAAATGCATAATTGTCAGTCCATTCTGTCTGAAATTTGCGATGTTCGGAATCAAGTTTTCGCTTTTTGTTGGGTTTTGTCACGCCATAATTTTGTTAAGGAAGAAACAGGTACCATTAGCAAATCGATTAGCCTGCGTTGTTGCGTGACCTACAGAGATTGTGGCTAACGTTTAGTGACTGAATTAGAATGTTGATTTTGGCTTCGGTGCAAATTGTATTGCGTCTGGGTCTGGATCCGGACCGCGGTCCGTCTATTCAATATTGTCCGCCTATAATATATTGTCCACCTAGATCGGGGGTAAGCTACTCAATAGGGCCTATTGAGTACCCCAGATCAAGGTGGAAAATATATTATCAATATCACTGCAAGACAAAGCCCAGGGAGGGAGGGGGGAGGGAAAGATAGAGAAAAATCATTATCCACAAAAAGATGGCGAGCAAGAAAAATGTAACGAAGCAATTGCTATAGGACAGAGAGATGGAGAGAACTACAGATGGAGAAAGTGATATGTGGAGACAGAAAGCTACTGTATCAATGGCAAAGCTAAAAATCGTCTGCAAATAAATTACCTCGTCTCCCCCAGGATTGCTAATGTAATTATTTGAACAAGGCTTTTCATTAGAATGTGCAGAGGTGTAGAAGACCTGCAGACTCCAAAAGAGTCTATAAATTGACTTTTGTTCAGGATCATATAATTGATACCTGGAACAAGTCTGATTGTTCAGAGAATTGTAGTAAAAAGTTTCCTCACACACTTTTGTTAAATATTTGTTTTACCCTTTTAACCGAGATCAAAGAGAAGAGAAAACAGAAAGAAGGAAAGATCTCAGAATAACAAGACATAATCCAACTGGTCACAGATAAGGTTTAATTCGATTTGAGGGAATAAGCGCTCAGAAAACCAAAATAATTAAGTTTTAAGAAAGGTATTTTACACTGTACAGCTGTCTTTAAGTTTGTCATTTCCGTTTCATAGATTAGAAAATGGTACACATCATAGAATGGAAAAGTCCCATTGATTAATCCCCCAAAACAATAGTTCCAATGTACAAAGTCGATTGTCTTCAGAGTAGCAGGTACAGTTATAAATGGCATGCCCTGAGACAAGAACCAATATACAGAAAAAACAGGGGAACATTAGAGTTCTCAAAGAAAACAAACCACAGCTATTGAGGCATACTTTGTAAAACATCGTAATCTCAGAAGAAAAAAATCTGAACAGACCAACAAGACATTTTGCACTCAGTAACGAAAGACACTCTCCTTTGCCTCTTTTCATCAACAAATACCTTTCCTTTTTTCATCCTTAGGGCTTAACACTTTCCCCCATACTCTGTCACGCACACGTACACAAACACACTTACATGCATCCATACAGACATGTCCCTTTATGAAGAACACATTACTTTTAAATACAGCAGTTATTACCCCCCTCTCTTGTGTGGAAGCTTTCTGTTAAAAAAAACAGAAAGCATAGTAACATCACCTCCTCATGCAGACATACAGTATAGCAACACTGCGTATTAAGTTGTGATATGCAGAATAAGAGGAGTGGTACAGTCTATGCTTTCAATTGACAAAGATTTCCTGTGAGTCCTCTAATGATCAGCAATACATGGGAGGGTGACATCCTAGACTAGCACAGTGAATAACAATGAGATGGGAGTAAACTGTAGCCGGTGGATGGGAGATGGGTGTGTTACTGTAATCCATGACTGCATAGATCAAAGAGGGATGTAGACTTGTGATGCTATGCTAACCTCACTTTGAATCAAACAGAGGTTTCAGGTCTCATGTTCAGAAGTGCTTGCAAAAGACACCAATTGAACTCAGATAACTATTTGAACCTAACAGGGAGCCTACAAGTGATTTGTGGGGATGAACTGTGTCAGAGTGCAGGTAATATACACATTTACAGTACTGAGAAAGTACGTCAAACCTAAAAATAACTAATCACAATTCTTACACTGCCTTTGTTATTTTTTTGCAATGTACAATTTTTTTTAAGCATGGCAACACTACATGTAAACTTTGAAATACATTTACCATTGCAGATGGAGTATTATAACCCCATTACAGTCCATGACTTGGCCCACGTCCCAAAGATTGGTGAAAGTTTCTTCTGATAATCCATATTTTCTCAGGTAAAGTACCACAGGGCAGGAGTAAGAGAGTAGGAAGCAGCACTTTTGTGTATCTGATACGTTGAACCTAATTCTCAACTACTCATCCCATCATTCCCTTATGACCTTGAGATGATTTTGTCCAGACTCAGAGGAAGGCTAAACTGAATTATTTACAGTGCAGGATGGATGGGGGGAAGAAAGTAAGCTGAAGGAGGAAAGCAGAGGATACTTTAAGAGAGTAATAGAGCAGAGTGGAAGAAAAGAGGAGGACAATGAGGTGAAGAGAGGGGAAGAGAGAGACTGTATTTCTCTCCTCCCCTGGTTAAGAGGCTTACTGAGATTTCTAATGAGGCCCATGGGAGCAGTGTCAACACGTTTGACACTCACACACAGCCCATGTCAGAGACCTCCCGCTGCCCTCACACAGGTACTTTGATCTCACTTACACACAAATATACATATACATTCACAATTACACACACATACCGAACCTCAAGCCTCAGAATGACAGAAACAGACAGAATGTCAAAAATGTACAAGAGAGCTTTGTGGTATAAAGAGAGGAAAGAGATTGAGATAGACATTTGTTAGTAATATATCTTAGTGTTAGTTTGTTTTCCTGTCACTGACTCGCTCTGGAGGTAACCATTAAAACCTTTGGGCATCCGTTAACCCTTGATAGTCAGTGTGGAATGTAGGAGTGAATGGTGCGTAATATTTGTATTCCTGTAATATTTGTATTTTATGTTGTATTTTATATTGTAAACTGGCAACTTATATTTTATTTTATGGCAACTTGTATTTATTTTATTGTATATTTAATTTTAATTGTATTCCACTTAGTATTGCTAGTTATGCATCCTTAGTATAGTTAGACCACATATTTAAATTTAAGATTCCTATATGTTTATTGTATGCACCTTCCTGCCAAAGCAAATTCCTTGTCAGTGCAAACTTTCATGGCGAATAAATCCCTTTCTTATTCTGATTCTGAGAGGTTGGGGCATCCAAATACACCAAATACAATAGGATCTCCACTGGACATATGGTAAGACCAAACTCTACAGTTCTACCAGCATTGCTCAGTAGGAGGGCCACAACCACTTCTAACAGGGGGAGGAAGTGTTGGGCTGGCTGGATGGCTGGCTGGCTTACTGGGTACCCAGTTCGATTGTCAGTGCAGTAGGAGAGCAGAGTGGGAGATAGGCTTACAGCTGAGGCTTCTTCAGAACTGTCTTTCTGTCTGTGGGTCTGATCCATTATGGGGAACAAGGTGTGAAAATGATAGCACATGGAAAATAAAAAAGGATAGATGCCAAAGTAGTATTGGCATTCGCCATGTCCATCCCTCAATACTGTACATGTGCCAGTACTGCCACACACACACTAACAGACACACCACACACATTGTGTGTCCTTGGCCATTTTGAAATATATACAGTACTGAAATCCTGCCCGCTCCCCCTCATCTTTGTCCACCTGCTGTCTCCTGATTGGAAATGTGGTTCTGGGGGCGGGCCTTCTCCAGTCATGTGGTCCTCGGGTTGGGCAGATCAAAGACGATGGGCGGGTTCATGGGCTGGAAGTTGACAGTGCAGGCTGAGGCATTGATATAGGTGGTGGTGCCGTCAGTCATCATACCATAACCTGTAGAGAGATTGAAGGAATGATAAATGGGCCCTAAATGGAAAGGCATACACCAGGGTCCCACAGTTGACAGTACAAATCAGAGCACAAACCAAGCCATAAAGTCCAAGGAATTGTCTGTAGACCTACGAGACAGGATTGTATCAAGGCACAAATCTGGGGAAGGATACCAAATTATTTGTGCAGCATCGAATGTCCTAATGAGCCCAGTGGCCTCCATCATCCATAAATGGAAGGAGTTTGGAACCACCAGACTCTTTCTAGAGTTGGCTGCCTGGCCAAACTGAGCAATCGGGATGGAAGGTCTTTATTCGGGGAGGTGACCAAGAAGCCGATAGTCACTCTGACAGAGCTCCAGCATTGCTCCACGAAGAGAGGAGAAACTTCCAGAAGGACAACCATCTCTGCAGCACTCCACCAATCAGGCCTCTATGGTAGAGTGGCCAGACGGAAGCCACTCCTCTGTAAAAGGCACATGACAGCCTGCCTGGAGTTTTCCAAAAGACACCTGAGGGACTCTCAGACCATGAGAAACTAAATTCTTTGGTCTGAAGAAACTGAGATTTAACTATTTGGCCTGAATAGGGCTGCAACGATTAGTTATTAACAAATATTTCTGTTGTCGACAAATCGTTTGATCTCATAGGACCTATTTTAAGTGCCTGATTCGACCAGTGCGTCGCTGTAGCGCTAGACTAATGCAGGCCTCCCGTATGATATCCAATAGAAGAAAACAGCGGTAAACATTTTAGGGTGTAAACGGGCCTGATAAAGTATTGTGTGGGAAAGTTTTACCAAAGATCCGACAAAAAATACTGTAATATGTATTGTGTGCAAGGCGGAACTTGTTTTCCATGGTAGCACAACGTGCATGCATGAACATTTAGAACGAAAGCATCCCCGCATGAGAGGAGATGGAAACGGCAGGAGGTGAGTGTGCTCAAACTGGATGGCTAGTTAGCTACACCAGTTGATAACGAATTACGCAGTATTTCACGGATACTAACACCGTAGCAACATGTCCACAGACAGCAGTTAGACAGTTCAGTCTATACGACTATTGTACTGAAACAAACAAAAAGCCAGTCCAGAAATTATACTGTTACTCACAGTTTTTCATTGAACAGAACCCTGTTGTCTTACAAGAGATTTGTTTACATTCCTACTTTTTTTGTCTGTAATATAACTGACTTACTTTTGTTTATTTATCTTTTATATAAAGCAACATGATTGAAACAATGCTTAGAGAGCATTTTGGATTTAGGTTGGACACAATTGGACAAAAAGAGATGTAATAGCCTGTTCAGTTGGCTCAAAGTGCAATACGTATATTTTTTTCAAAAGCTGAAGTGATTTCTTGGTTTTATTTATTAGTTAGAATAACTATGACTCAATGTTTGAACACATTTCAAAAGCTGAATAATCGTTCAAAGCTTTCTGATTAATCAATGAAAAAAATGAGATGATAAGTCGACTAATCAATCTAATAATCGTTAGATTAATCGATTATCAAAATAATCGTTTGTTGCAGCCCTAGGCCTGAATGCCAAGCGTCATGTCTGGAGAAAAACGGGCACCGCTCATCACCTGGCCAATACCATCCCTAAAGTGACAGTGAAGCATGGAGGTGGCAGCATCATGTTGTTGGAATGTTTTTTAGCGGCAGGAACTTGGAGACTAGTCAGGATCAAGGGAAAGATGAGTGCAGCAATGGACTCTTGCTCTGGATCTCAGACTGGGGCGAAGGTTCATCTTCCAACAGGACAACAACCCTAAGCATACATCTAAGATGACAAAGGAGTGGCTTCCGGACAACTCCGAATGAAAGTCCTTGAGTGGCCCAGCCACTGCTGTGCACCAACACGAAGAAGAAGAAATGGGAGAAACTGCCTAAAACTAGGTGTGCAAAACTTGTAGCATCATCCTCAAAAAGACTTGAGGCTGTAATTGCTGCCAAAGGTGCTTCAACAAAGTATTGAGCAAGGGCTGTGAATACGTATGTATGTTATATTTTCGTTCATAATTTTTACAAATCCATGAAAAATATTAAACATACATTCATTTTTTATGAGGGTATTGTGTGTAGAATTAGGAGGAAAAAATGACTTGAATCCATTTCGGAAAAAGGCTGTAACACAAAATGTGGAAAAAGGGAATCGCTGTGAATACTTTCCAGATGCACTGTAAATCTAAATTCATTGGAAATCACATTCATATCCAAGATTAAACCAGGCTGGGTTTTCCTGAGTGAATATGATCTAGTTTCTAATCTGGTCCGTTTCTACAGGGCCCTGGTGCTCCAGGGAACCTGGCTGACCTGCTAACCCCCCAAAACGACCTTTATCCCAAGTAGAGGGTCTGACAACTTAGCTCCCCTTCCCTCGCTTGGATGAAATCACACAAATGAAGCTTAGTGCAAGTTCAGTCAGGCAAGACCGAACCCTGCACTCGGGCTCACACGGTAATGCTTAACTATTCACTCCCTCTGCTATGAACGCTCTCTCCTTTCCCTCTTTCTCATGTCGGGCTGTCATCTGGGTTTTAGTAGGCAATCGATGAGCCGCTCTCTTCTATCAATTAGCGGTGACAGAACTTTCCCCGCTTGCCAGCCTATCATAATGATGCCGTGCCTTTTAAATACGTGTTTCTCCCTGTTTAATTTATGTTACCAAAGTGCGCGACCCTCCACCGCCCCGTCGCCACCCGGTGACTTCGTTCCGGCTCCTCTGGCTGGGTCGTTGGCTGCCGCCACCACCACCAGTGTCTGGACTCCGTGGGGGATTCCTCTTCGGATACGGGGCAGACGCCCTTTGATCAATTAATTCCCCATGGGGTCTAAGCTCCAAACACTTGTAGTACATTTATTGTTCTGTAAATAAACATCACTTTACTCATCCCAGGTCTCTCCTGATTGAACTACTGTACAGGACAACTGTGTGAGTTTGATCTACCTTCATGAATGTGTCCAAACACGTGGAGCTTGGGCTGTACTCTTCTCTGGACGGTGTTGAGCAGCTCCATACAGCCCACACGCTGCATCTTCTTAGGAACCCAGTCTAGAAAGCCTACACATACACACACATACACCAATCAGACATTCAGCCACAAATCACACGTGCTGCAAATTTACAAGTAGTTCGTAAAAACTGCTCTAAAGCTCTTCCATTTCCACTCCAGCAGTGAAGTGGAGAATAGAGATGAAGTACAAACACACCCAACACCCACACACACACCCGCCACACCACTCCAGTACAGTGTGTGTTGTGGATGAGAAAGAGGGAGAGTGATTTATTGGGAGGGATGGGAGTACTGAAACAATACAACCCCCCCCCACATCACAGACACAAGGACAGAGTGTGTTAATCTCTCCATCGTCAACAATGTGTCTGTTTCATAGGTATTCGTCTTACACTGTAGTGTTTGTAGGTGGAATACAAGTACAAAGAGCCCCCTAAATTTTTTCAAGATTTATGACATTTCTGTGACTATCAAATAACAACACAATTGTTTCAGCTATTCCTATCCTTCCAATGCTTTTTGTTTAGTTATGGGCGAGGTGGCACAATCTGCACCATGTTGATGATAGTGGGTCTACTTCCTGTCCATGCCATGTCACTTCCTGCCTTTGTATGAACTGTATGAAGGGGATATATTTATCCTGCTCTGCCTTAAATCCATCACTTCATTGCTGTCCATGAAGACACTGCAAAGCTGTATCTGCATCCTTCACTCTTTCACAATTCTTTCCTCTTGTTCTCTTTACTTATCTGCTTTCAGACTGCATTCCAGTCTTTCTCCTGGACTCTATCACATATACTCCTTTCACTCCCAACTGTATATCACTCCCTTTGTCTCTTGTACTATCTTGCTTTCTTTCTCAATACTTCTCCTCCTCACCCCCCTCCCCCCACCACCCCCTTCTCTCTGCCTCTCTCATGCATGCATTAGTAGCCTGCTGTAGCCAGTCCATATGCTGGTGGCTTACGAAGAGATAGCTAGAGACACTTGGCTAAACTGAAGGGAAAATAGCTCTCCGTGTTTAGAGGCGAGACGCAGCCTTAGAATTCAAACACACACACTCGCCTGAGCATCCCAGCTGCAGCAGGAGATGAGGTGTGAAAGCGCGTGTGTGTGTCAGGGTGTGGTGTGTGTATATGCATTTGGTGTGTCTATGCATGTGTTCATGTGTATGATCTGAATGTGTAGTAGAAATGTATTTATAACATGCATGGCATTCACAATGCAACATTGTGAAGTAATGGTCTGATTAACTCACACATTGAATTAAAAAAAATCTGTCTGTGTGTGCGTGAGAGAGATAGAGAGGGAAAAGGAAGGAGAGCAAGTGAGAGAGTGAGTGAACAGTGACTGCTGCAGTGAGTGACTCACCCAGTGGAGGGCAGTGTGTGACCAGGATGTCGGTGGAGTCAGGGATCTGGTTCCACTTGTCTAAAAGAGCCTGACCTCTGGGCAGGTTGAAGCCCCAGCCAAAGTACCACGGCTGCCTGCCTCAGAGAGAGAGAGAGAGACAGACATATAATGATTGAGTGAGACAAAGAATATAGAGAAAAAGAGATACAGTGAGAGAAAGGGGTACAATAGGGATCGTAGAATGAATGATTGTGTCTAGCTTGACACTTGGCTCCTTATTAGAACCCACTGTACATTCAGAAGGTTTAGCATCAGCTAAAGGGAGAGATAGACAAATTCTTCCTAAAATATCATTGCATTTGTTAACCCCCTTGTAGCCCTGTGGAGCCACAACCCTCATTACCTACATAACTGTGTAATATCACTAATTTGGTTACACAATGATTGCATACACTGTGTAGCATTGCACATTTCCAGTCGTTGCATTGAAGAGGAAGGATGGTACAAATCAAACCATTTCTTGCTTCTAAGGCTTTGAGCAATCTTGACTCGATGGTTCTCCTCCCTCCAGCTTGTGCCAATTCTTTTGTCACCAAATCAATGATGTTCTTAGTAAAGGAGGATATAATGGTTGCGGTTCCACTTGGCCACAGGTGTTAAGGGAATATGGTCTAGAGTCAATGGTATCTCACAACCCCTGACCCAACCTGTCATGTTCCCCAAACACAGACACAGCTCGGCCCCTTTCAAAGATAAACGCACACCTTTAAGGGCAAGAAGCTATGTTTTGAGGTTCCCAAACTGCAGTTGTTTAGCGCAAGGTGGCAAGATGTAATCAAACAGAGCTTTAGAGACGCACAAGGAGGAGAGCTTAAGTAAAGAAGCGTTAAAAAGTGAACCTGGTCTTGATCATGCAGGCAGCTTCACAGTGCTACAAGGGGGGGGAGAAGAGATGAAGGAGAGAGGGACTTAACGGCTGCGGCCTGTGTTCCTTACTTCCCCTTGATGGGAACGCCTCTGGTCTGACTGACGGTTGAGAAATTAACATGTCACTAACAATCTGTACTGAGATCCATCTTCCCCTTGCGCTGCCACGAGCCTTGCCACATGCACCCGCAGACCTGCGCACGCCACGGCAAGTCCACGAGCCGCCGGCTTTTTTTCATTTGCTGTGCGCAGTTGCTTGAAACGCCAACTTTATCGTCATTCCACACTTTACAGCTCCGTGGAATTTCAGATGGAGGCTCTTTGAATAATTTCCTGTCTTTGTGTGTCTGTGTGTGTGAGAGAGAGAGAGAGAGAGAGACAGAGAGAGAGAGAGAGAGAGAGAGAGAGAGAGAGGGGGGGGGGGGGTCTATGTATCTGTTTGGTCTGTTATTGTCCAAGACTTAAAGGGTAATAGAAAGAAATACAGGGCATGACTCATGAGATACGGGTGGTAAATCAAATGTACGCCAGCACCTACACACAGACATACACTTCATTTGGTTTACGTGTGTTGTTCAGTCATGAGACAAAGGATACATATACTGTTTTAACATTTGGTCACCCCTTTGGTTTGCAGATTTAGCAAGTCAAGGAGAAAGGGTGATGGATTATGGGCCATTTCAGCAGAATTCTATTTAAATAGAATTCCATCATGTCAGGACAGAAGTCTAAAGAGTTGTTATGAAACATCCGAAACGAAAAGTTTCCCATGAATGCGATATCAATCACTCACACTGTGAATTTTAAAACACAATTGGCATTATTATATTAATAGGCCATCTGATATGTAAGGGATAATGTATAGAACGCCGGTCATTATCTGGAGCCCCGGCAGGGCAAACAGCACCCCGACACGAAGCGGAGGGGTGTAGCTTCGTTCTGAAGGGGTTTAAAACTGTAATGATCCTGCAAAATGGGTCGAACAGTATAATTATCGACGCTCCGAAGCGGCAGATGGCGCAATCCACCTAATGCGCTGCTCAACATTAAGAAGACACGTTGAACAATGCAACCCTATTGAATGCAACGTGGGATTTGCAAAGCCAAACCAACCGTCCTCAGGCACCTAAAGTCCAAGGTAAGAAAGCGAGGTAAATGTAAGCTCAAATTGTCAAAATTATATTTTCAGTGTGATGCCTGCGGTTTGGATGTTTGAATATGAGGTGTTTGGTAATGCATGTTGTTCATTTATGGAATTAACAATTAATTGACCATGCCGTGGCTGTTAGCTGTATTGACGTGTTAGCCAAATAATTGCTAGCTAGCTCACGTGTCCGACCTACCCTTACAAAAAAGAAGTTTATTAAAGTATACTATAAGTATACTAAAATATGGTTAGTACACTCTTAGTTCACTTTTGATATACTTTTAAGAAGTATGCTTGGAAAATAGTTCAATTTTGATATACTTTTAAGAAGTATACTTAAAAAATTGTTCACTTTTGATATACTTTTAAGTATGCTTAGAAAATAGTTCACTTTTGATATACTTTTAAGTATGCTTTGAAAATAATTCTCTTACTTTTAAGAAGTACGCTTAGAAACAGAAAATTTATTTTGGAGTAGGATGTACATTGTTGTATTATAATACAGCAAAAACAGTCAAAATACTTTTAAAGTACGTTACAGGTTAAATTTCTTTGATCCATCTTGTATATTCTAATTATTCATGTCAGGGAAAATCTATAATGCAAATATATATAACAAATGGAAAACGACATTACATTAACTCAAAAACACATTACATTAACTCTGAACGGAAAGGGTAGGTACTACCCTTTAGCGCTGATTGGATGCAGTAGGCTAACTAACAAGAAATAAGAAATTGATCGACAGAAGTACAAAATGCAATAGCCTGACAGAGTTACGTGCACCAGGAAATGTATTTGGGTATCGAAGCATGTAGCATAAGCTACGTATGCAAAATAATAAATTGCGTGTTAAACTTAAACATCGATAGCCAAACAACTAGTCCACGTAACTCTGTCATTATCATGAACTTGATCGTTTTGGTTGGAAGGAAAGAGGAAACATTAGTGCTAACAATTCAGAGTCATGACACTACTCTTCCCTTACAAAAAAGAAGTATATTAATACTATAAATATGGTTATAGTATCGCTCTGGATAAGAGCGTCTGCTAAAATGATAAAATAATGAATAAATGTATACTAAAATCTGGTTGGTACACTTTTAGTTCACTTTTGATATACTTTTAAGAAGTATGCTTAGAAAATAGTTCCCTTTGATATACTTTTAAGAAGGATCCTAGACAATAGTTCACTTTTGATATACTTTTAAGTATGCTTAGAAAATAGTTCACCTTTGATGTGCTTTTAAGTATGCTTTAAAAATAGTTCACTTTTGATATACTTTTAAGAAGTTTGTTTAGAAACAGAAAAGGGTATACATTTCTTCTGGAGAAGGATATACTTTTTCATTATTATACAGCAAAAACAGTCCAAATAATTTTTAAGTACATGTACAGGTTACATTTTTTTGATCCATCTTATCCTTCATGTCTATGAAAATCTATTATGCATTGCACATTGAATCTTGTTTGGTATTGAAGCTGTAACCTTGATTACTGCCAAAACATTCTGAAGCCCTATAATCTTATACTAATAATTATCAATTGGAGTATTAAAGGAAAAAAACGAAAAAGCTACTTGAGAAACAAGCAGACAGAAGGGTTGCATTAGGCATTTGAAGGTTGTGCTGTCAAACTGACTGAAGAACGAAATAACTACGTGAATTAATGAAGATAGTGTTGCTCATTGGCTAGTCAATTCCCATGATGCAAGGCGGTAAATAGAGTAAAAATGTGCTGATAAGTTTGCCGTTTGCTCGAAATACAAATGTAACTTCATGAATTTCGTTTTTTAAATGTGTCTGCTTAGAATGTAGTGTTTTGTTGCGTGGTAATTGTCATTGTTTTGCAGGTTTACCATTGTAACCATGAGTTAAATGACTGTTACATTTAATAAGAACAGCTGGATTCTTCCAACCATGCTCCGAACATAGCTTCTTTCAGTTAAAAAGCCGTAGTGAAATGATGCGAGGGCCCCGTTTTCACCACGTGATTTAAGATCTTAGGCCCCCCTAAACATTTTAATATATTAGTAAGTAATATAATAATAAAATAATAAAATATAAAAATAAATAATAAAAAATGACTAAATGTAAATGTAATAGTCAAATTAAATTTTGAATTTACTTCGTGAAGTACTTACATTAAATGAAAGTGCACTTGTAAGTATTCCAAGGTATACTTTTAAGTACTTTAGGAAGTATACTTGATGAACTGAAAGTGCACTACACAGGTTACTTTACAGTATTCTAAAATATACTTTTAAGTACTTTAGGAAGTATACTTGATGAACTGAAAGTGCACTACACAGGCTACTTTGAAGTATTCAAAAGTAAACCTTGAAATACACTATAAGTGTACTTTAAAGTGTACTAAATGACCTATAAAGTGGGCCAATTCAGTTTACTTAGTACAAAAAAAGTATATAAATAAGTACACTTCTAGTATACTTTACGTTTAGCCATTTAGCAGACGCTCTTATCCAGAGCGAACTTTAAGTAACATGATAATAGTATACTTTTTATACTAAGTATACTTACAAAATAAAGAAGACATTTAGATCACTTGCTCACTACAAACAAAAGGAGTGGAAGAACACTGTACATATTGTACAATATTTTTTTTATTGAATGCAGTTGGTTGTCTTGTATATTCTGTTCTATTTTTTTGTATTGAACAGTTGCTGGCGATAATGGTTCGATTCAACTTGCATCAAGAACTACAAATATAAGTGTTGTTAATGTGGTAAATTATAAGTGGGCTGATGAATAAAAAAACGTTTAACAAGTCCCATTTACTTCAACAGTCCGAAAGGGATTTATCAGAAAGGGATTTATTAATCAAAATCAAATCAAATTTATTTGTATAGCCCTTTTTACACGCAAGCATGTCACAGAGGGCTTCACATACGCCCATAGAACTGCCCCTCAACCAACCTAAACCCTCAAGGAAGACAAGGAAAAACTCCCAGAAAAACTCCCAATGGGAGAAAAAATTGAATTTTTTAGCCATGAAAGTTTGCACAGACAAGGAATTTGCTTTGGCATACAAATATTACAGGAATTGAATGTAGTGCAAAATGCAAATAGTTTTAGACATGAAGTCATTAAAGTCAGAGTGAACTCTTGGCCTTGTTGAGGAGGCCAACAGCGGAAGGGATGAAACTGTTTGTGTGGCGTGAGGTTTTGGTCCTGATGGACCGCAGCCTTCTGCCAGAGGGGAGTGACTGAAACAGGGTGGGAGGAGTCCGCCACAATCTTCTTCGCTCGCCTCAGGGTCCTCGAGGTGTGCAGGTCCTCGAGGGAAGGCAGATTGCAGCCAATCACCTTCTCCGCAGCGCGGATGATACGCTGCAGCCTGCTCTTGTCCTTGGCAGTGGCAGCAGCATACCAGATGGTGATGGAGTAGGTGAGGATGGACTCAATGATGGCTGTGTAGAAGTGCACCATCATTGTCTTTGGCAGGTTGAATTTCTTCAGCTGCCGCAGGAAGTACATCCTCTGTTGTGCTTTCCTGGTGAGGGAGCTGATGTTCAGTTCCCACTTGAGGTCCTGGGAGAGGATAGTGCCCAGGAAGCGAAAGGACTCCACAGTGTTGACTGGGGGGTCACACAGGGTGATGGGGGTGAGTGGGGCTGTGTTTTTCCTGAAGTCCACAACCATCTCCACTGTCTTGAGAGCATTGAGCTCCAGGTTGTTCTGGCTGCACCAGGTCACCAGGTTGTCCGCTTCCCACCTATAATCAGACTTTTCTCCACCAGAGATGAGCCCAATGAGGGTGGTGTCGTCCGCAAACTTCAGGAGTTTGACAGACGGATGACTGGAGGTGCAGCTGTTGGTGTACAGGGAGAAGAGCAGAGGAGAAAGGACGCAGGATGATGGTGGAGGACTTGAGACAGGCTGGCCCATGGCTTGTCTCCAGGGAGATGTTGAAGTCGAAGGTTAAACGTTGAGTGGAACAATATAGTACTCATTAGGCTACTGTTTGTTATGTACAGTATGGTACCATTGGTACAGTATGGTAGCTAGCATAGCCTTTTCCAGCTCTGCTTCACAATATTGCGTTATGTATTATAAGTTAACGTAATACATAAATGTTAATAAACATTTACATTTAGTTATTTAGCAGACGCTCTTATCCAGAGCGACTTACAGTAAGTACAGGGACATTCCCCGAGGCAAGTAGGGTGAAGTACCTTGCCCAAGGACACAACGTCATTAGGCTCGGCCGGGAATAGAATTGGCGACCTTCAGATTACTAGCCCGATTCCCTAACCGCTCAGCCACCTGACTCCCTTTTATAAAGTATCAGACATGATACAACACACCAGTAACCAATTGCCATTTTGTGTTAATATGCCAAAAATATCTGTTAATCGAGATGGTGCTGCTGTCTGTCCCGCCGAAAACCATTCAAACAGGTTGACAGCAGTGTTTTTTTTTTTACTACAGCGAGCTACCGGAACCACGTGACAATAAAGCTCTAGCTTTTTTCCCATGTTTCACTGGCAGTAAGTTTTCACAATGTTGTATTTCACTCCATTCTACACCAAACACTTCAGGGAAAACTGCCTTTTGTAGATACGAGTCATTTGCCTGAGAAAGCGACTTCCGTTGGCCAGCTTCATTGAAAACCATTCAAACCGGTTGACAGCAGTGGTTTTTTTTGGAACTACAGCGAGCTACATGAACCACGTGATCAAGTTCAAGTGTCGGTGAGATCAAAGCGTGTCGCAACTCTCTTTTTATTTGGCTCCGGTGACACCGACACAGTACATTCAGAAAGGTAACATTTTCAAATAGGTTAAAATAAATATTGAAGTCACTCATTGTTGTAAATTACAAGTTAGCTTCTTGTTAAAGTCTTTCAAAGTCGTAAATGTAGGCTTTGACCCCGTCACTGTTGTTATGGTTACTTATTTCAGACACTTTGTACAGGCTCATATACTATGTTGCCAGCGGAATAATTTAGAACGTTAAAAAGACAGTTTTGCTGCATGACGCAGTAGGTGTCCGTTATCACACCTCGTCGGCCATTATCCCTTACGTATTACACCACTCAATCCCTGGGCGGATCCGCATGCATAGCAAAAACATATGAAAAATTATAAATATATATCTGTATTTTTTTTAATTAAATATAAAACTTAATTTATAAAACTTATATTTTATTCTATTTTATTTACATTTAAGTTTATGTAAAATAAATATATACATTCGAGGCCAAAAGTATTGGCAGTGACATACATTTTGTGTTCAACAAAATTTGCTGATTCAGTGGTGTTGATTCACATTTTTACTCAATTTTTGTGCAGAGTGATCAGATGGATTTTAAATTGCCCCCCCCCAAAAAATAAATGTATCACAAAAACCCACATTTCACCGTTTTTGGGCCCTGGCATAAAATTACTTCTAACATCATTTCACAAAGTCATATCATCAGCACATGGGAAAGTGCGAACTAGTTCTAATTAGGTGAAATCACTATCATTCTGATTAGATTTTAAGAGCAGATTGATTAATGTAAAAGATTATTTGCATATGTTTAATGTTTTTTACAATAAAAGCTTTTGAAAACGATGAAATGTGTGCTACTGTTTTGTTTTCAATATTAGTATTCCATAGAGAACACGTGAAAAATGTATCCACAAATACTGAACCATGAAACTTCGCAAAACACAAAATTTGTCACTGCCAATACTTTTAGCCGCGACTGTACACACACACACACAGTGATTTTGTGACACTAACTGGGTGAGAAAGTGTGTATTTGAGTTAACTTGAAACAAAGGAAAAGAGGAATTGGGATATGGAAAAAAAGAAAGGGTGAACCCACAGTGTGGATAAAAAAGTGGTCTGCGAGTATTTCTAAATTAAGGCACTCTGATCTCTAGTTTAGTACTGAGAGAAACAGAGAGAGATAGAAAGTGTATGAATGTGTGTGAGCTTGTGGTCCACTGAAAGCTCATGCCAAAGTGAATGCTGCACAGACAAGTTTCACTCACAGTTGATTAAAAAAACAAATCTTGTCTAACAACCTTAAGAAAAACATAGGTAAAGGAGCACCAATCAGTTTGTGCTCTGAATGGACCAGTGTGCATGTGCCCAGCTACTCCTCCTTCCCCCTCCTCATCACTACCTCTTGCCACTATAACCTTGTTACAGTTTTTCACAGTTGTTAACACACAAAAAGCAAAAATTTTGCACAACCTTCACTTCATGTACCAATTGCTCGACCCAATTTGGCACTACTTCACACTCCCTTATCTGCATTAGACTCTGACTTTCCTCGATTACACACTGATGTCAATTACACATCACCTTGTTGTCAAAACACGACACATAATGTTCAGTTGTTGCACACACTTCTCAAGTGAAATCTCAAAGTCTCAACCTACAACACACAACTATTCAAATCTCACACTCAGGTCTGGTGAGCAATTTGCAATCAGGACTGCAGCATAAAAAGGTCCTTGGGCCTCTGTTTTGTTTGGTGAACAATGGAGAACAATGGAGAATAAAGAAGGAGAGGGGTAATGCTGGGGACACACCACAGGATAATCGGGCCGATTTCGGCCCTTGCGACAATCCTAGGTAATGTCCCGATTATCTTGATGGTTCCGCAGATTATTTTATCAGAATTTCCCTTGGTGTGAGGTGTGTTTCCAGAGTGACCACACACTGTAGGAGCAAATCGGCTAAATCTGGGATTTTTTGTCCTCATGTTTGTGGTCTCTCGCAGTTTGAAAATCGTATAAGATTAAAAAAAATCGGAGGAGGACAAGGAAGAGGAAGAAGGAGGAGAAAGAAGGAGAACGATCATCTCTAATGAGATTCGGGCCACTGTGGTAGACCATGTGCTCAACCATGGTTTGAGCATAAGGGAGGCTCATGCTCAAATGGCTCACTCTCCAGAGTCATTGTCAATCATATGTCATCCATTTCTATAATTGTGTTTTCAAGTTGGCACTACAGTGTGCTATGAATGCTTGGTAGTGTGCAGCAAATCCTTAGTTGTGTGTACTGTTATGAATGGTAGGTGTGTCATTTGAAAATATGGCTGTGTGTACCAAATGAGAACACAACTTCAATTTTGTGAACAGGTAAGATGCTTTGATGGCAAAGAGTCATCTTGCAAAGGGAGTGTCAGGTTTAGCATTTTGTGTGTGAGGTTTTCAGTTTTGTGTGTGCAGTTTAGAGAAAGCCGTTATTGTTTTGAAAAATGTGTGTTATTGTGAAAAACTGTAAAAGGGGCGAGGGAGTTTTGCACTTTGCACTCCTTTCTCCATCATTGGCCCCCAAGGCCAGCTGAAACAGGTCAACCTTGGGCCTTCTGTTTCTGGAATTTTGGAAGACAGCTTTCAAAGGAGTTGTGATGCATATGAGCCACCCTACTGTATAGACTCTGCAAAATGTCTAATTCCGTTTCTACAGCCACACAATTCGATTTTAAAATGGAAATGTGACAGTTATATTATAACTTTGATTTTTTCAAATGCTTACACACATTTTTTTTACTTGTCCTCTTTTTTTCAAAACTTAACACACAAATCCAAGAACTGCACACACAAAATGCTAAATGCCTTGCTTCTCTTGCAAAATGAAGCACTGCATTCAAAATATCACAAACACATCTCAAAAGCAAACATTTGTAAACACCACAATTGACTCAAATTAGGCTATTTATAAGCCTATTCTAAAGCCATGATTGGTTGGTGTTGAGTAAAGCAATGAGTGTTTACACATGTGAGAGGTTAGTGTGAGGCACTGATGAATTAGTGTGGCATTTTGATTGGTTGATTGGTTGTGTTTGTAAAAGGAAATCAAGATGCTTCCTGTTAGAATTTTGTGTTACGTGGAGAATTGTGTTTTGTTTTGCAAAAAGTGTTTTATGAAATTGAAAACTGAGTCAAAGGCCAAAAATGTGCGTATGGTTTTGCAGATTTGAGGTGTGGTTCTGTAGCCTGACATTGTCATACTCATAATTCTAGTCAGAATATGAGTCTGAAAACTCTCCGTTGGGCTGTGACTATGGGGCGTGTTTCAACCGAACTTGTAAAACAAATGCCTCTTCGCTCAATTGGATAGACCTACAACCAATCAGAGCAACGTAATATGTTGTTTGTTGAAAACTAATTCAACCCAAGCGCTCTTTCGTGACGTTGTTGGTTACGTTACTGTTGATCATCTGTCCATCATCGTATAAAGCCCGCCCAGGCAATTTCATTGGTGCGTCCCGATTCTGGTTTTCTGTAGTTGTCCCCAATACGAGACCCTCCAGACCCAACTTCCCGACCAAATTCTTTTGTGGGCGGGGAGAAGTTGGGCTGGCAGCCAGGCTAGTGGTTCTGGTGTTTGAGTGTTAGGTTTCAGAAATGGTGTGAGAAGTAAGGAATTTGTGTGTAAGCATTTGAAAAAAACTGTAATGGACACTGACATTTACGCACACGCACAGCGGTGGTACAGAACGAGCATATCAGTGATTAACTTGGTCTGCCCACTTAAAGTGGGCGAGAAAAAGAGTGCTGTGTTTTGTATGTTACAGAAAAATACGTTGCTCTCTGTTTTCTAGGATTAATTCTGACTTCACACTTTTCTCCGCACCCTGCCATTCTATTTTCCCTGCCGCACACAATGATCCATGTGTGGACTTTGATGTCAGACTACCACACACACACAAGCCAGTCAGCCCAGCAAGACTGATCCTCACAGCAGGACATCTGAGTGGGTGGGGGAAGCAAGGGGGAACAGAGAGATGAAGGACAGGGAAAAGAAAGAGAGAGAGGATAGAGAGAGGAAGGTAAAGAAAACAAGAGAGGGGAAAGAGAGGGAGAGAGAGATTGTAAGGAAGGAAGAAGAGAGAGAGAAGTGAAGAGGGATGGGGGAGATAGCAGGGAGAGAGAAGCTGGAAGGCAGAGTATATCCAACTCCGAGGATTAGAGTTGTGACAGAGCCCAGCCTCCAGCAGCCCTCTCACTGTCAGCATGTGTGTATTTATGTACATGTGTGTACACCACCTTCATCTGTCTTTCCTTTGATTTCCCATTAATTCACATCTCTGTCACTCCCACCTCTCTGTATTTGTCACTGTCACCTCCACCTCTCTGTGTTTATCTGTCACCCCCACCTCTCTGTGTTTCTCTGTCACTCCCACCTCTCTGTCTTTCACTGTCACCCCCACCTCTCTGTGTCTTTTACTGTCACCCCCACCTCTCTGTGTCTCTCTGTCACCCCCACCTCTCTGTTTCTCTGTCACCTCCACCTCTCTGTGTTTTTCTGTCACCCCCACCTCTTTGTGTCTCTCTGTCACCCTCACCGCTCTGTGTCTCTCTGTCTCTCCACCTTTCTATGCAGAGAGGCAGATTGACGCCATGTTGGCCCACAGCGTGACTTATGTAACACCCAGCAGGTGGAGAAGGGGATCGAGGAACATTGGCATACACACTCACACACAGACATTAAGACAGACACACAGGGAAGCAGACATACTCAGGCACACAAACCATGCACCATTGAACCCATTTGGGCAGCACTTTGTTAACCTCTGGGAAATCAGGCAACATTGCCACTCTCCTCCCACCTCTTCTGCTGCCTTTGTGTGTGTGTGTGAGAGAGAGAGACATAGTGTGTGTGTGTTAGTATGGCTCTGTAATGGTTTAATTGCAGGCGAGTGGTGAGCACAGTGGGGGATCTTCAAAGCACTGGGTGGGTGTGGGATTAGGTGACTGACTAGCAGAGTGCTATGATCCACACTACACACTCACTGGGTTGTACCAGCCGGAGCCTGCCCCAGGCTTATACACACAGTGCTCTATCTTGCACACACACGTTGGTTGTGTCCAGCCATCTTGCAAGCGCTTGACAAGGCAAGGCCCATCTGTGTGACAGAGTGCAAGGACATCTGCCCATCCGATACACACACAAACATGCGCACAAGCACACAAAACACACACAGCAAAACTCATCACTAAAACAGTGAGAGGAACCAGAACATTAACACACAGGGGGAGAGGGTACAGAGGGTGCTCCTTGGGTAGAGTCAAAAGAAACACAAGTTCCTCTTCTCAGTAGCAGACAGTCTCCCCACAGCTGTGCTCCTTTGGTATTCACAGACTCACACCCGACACGTAGTCATGTTGACTGAAACACGCACACATTCCAAAACCACACTCAAATGTTGCATTTATTCCCCTGCACATATTTTACAGTTGAATATATCTGAATGTAATCTGCAGTCTCTCGTCAAACCGACCTAGCACCTGCCCCTAAACTATGTCAATGCACACAAACATGCACATAGATCCACACTCATACATGCGCACACGCAACCACCTGCGTGTGTCATTCTTCTCACTCTGATCCACCTGTCCTTCCCCTCTCTCGATATCCTCATCCCTCGCTCCTTCACACATTCCCTTCCCAGGACAGTTTGTTTTGCTTGTTTACTGAAATACATCATGCCATACGCCCTGTGTTAATCACACACATACACACCTGGCAGGTCTCAGTGTCCCTGAAGTCTGTTGTTTTCTATCTTGAATGAAACACAAGCAGAGTTTTGTGCCTCGGAAAGGAGGGGGAAGAAAAGAGATATAGAAATACAAAGACTAAGAAAGAAATGTGAGAGACTGACTTCAGAGACAGAGACAAAAACACAGGAGAGGAATAGCGGAATAACAGAAAAAATGAAGAGAGGGACTCTGGCATGGAAGGTTTGTGACAGACAAATAGACGAATGCCTCTTGTCCCGCTCTCCTCCGTCATTCTCTTTTTCTATTTCTCTCTCTTTCTTAACCAGATATGTTGCTCCGTTATCAAGTTTTGTTGCTGCACAGGATGTGCCTGCTGTGAGCTGATACAGTGACCGGTATACTGTTAACGTTACATAACCAATTAAGCAGATTTTAGATTTTAGTTAAAAATAGCGGTCAATCACTCTTTGTCACTGCACTCCATTGTCATGTTACAGGGAGCTAACTTGCGCACTAAATATGAAGAGCTGAAAAGACAATATGAACATTTTGGGTGGGTGCTCCTAAAAATGTTGCTGGTGCTCCTAACTTTGGAAAGTTGGGATTACCAGCGCTACTAAGAAAAAAAAGTCAATTTCGAGGCCTGATTAGGACCTTAGATATTTTTTACATCTCACGGTGCACCAGTGCTCCATGATGCATCGATACACCACCACAACACCGAGGTGCATTCTCCAGGAGAACTGATGCTTGACAGAACTCCCAACACCCCACCCCCTTCAACCCGCCGCCATCTTATCCCCCTCCCCACACACCCCTCCCAGAATGTTCAGTGGGAGACTCGGGTGTTGTGTGCGTGGCGGGGGTGACAGATCTTCTGGGTCTTGACAGACAACTTCATACCCAACGATAATGAGCTCTCGCCAGAGTGGGCTTGCTCTCTCTCCCTCAGGCACGTTGAGCACATTGTGGCGACGACGCTGCTACAACAGAATGTAAAGGAAGATGCCTTTCTTTTGTAGGAGAAGAGGGAGAGGTGTGAGAGAGAAGGAGAGATGAGAGAGACTGGCAGACAGACATACAGACATAGTGCCAGCAGGGAGGTAGGCTGGCATGCAGATGGGCAGAAAAACAAACAGAGGAGGTTGAGTGAGTGAGCCTCTCTATGGATGTGTGTATGTGTTTTTGCTTGTGTGGCACACCAGGTTTTGACATCCCCTAAGCCTCCCTTGTCAGAGCAGGTGGAGGAAAGCCGACAGCCTTGTATGTTTATGTTTGTGTGTGTGTGTGTCACCATGGAGCAGGTGTGTTAGAGCTGTGTCATATGGCGGTGCCTACCGAGTTGTGTGTTTTCCAAAAGGTGGGAGTGGGGTGAGAGAAGGAGAATGACCTGTGACCTTGACGTACGGTAGACTTGCCCTGAGTCTCCTGTGTGTGTCTCAACACCACCATTATCTCCCATGTGGCCTCACTAGGCTCAGACAACAAGTGTTTCCCAAACATCCTCTTTGCCTGGTTGTGTCTAACTGGTGACATTTTCTAATGGCGGGGTAGGCAGCACTGCTAGCTTCACTCACCGTTAGCGCACACATAATGAATTCCAATTTAACTAGCACTTACAGACCCTGGGGAGACACATTTGTCCCTTTTCCTGTTCTGAATAATGACCAATTACCACGGAGGATGAGTTGGTGAGGTGGGGGGGCTCAAACAGCAGAGGAAACTTCTCCTATCTAATTGGTGGCAGATCTCACAGTGATGCATCTGACTTTATTTCTGATGATTCTGCAGGGAGAGAGAGTGGGAAAGAATATAAGGAAGAAATAGATCAGGGAGGATAGCTTAAGTAAAAGGGAAGAGAGAGAGGGAGAGAGAGAGAAATAAAGGAAAGCACATGTCTTGGTTCTGTTTGTCTTGCAGGGATTATGTGCATTACTACATCCACGAAAGTCTAATTCCGTCCATAAAAGCTGTTGGACTTCTTTTTCTCCCCGCCTTCCAAGTGATAGTTGCCTTGGCAACCATGGCAAATCTTCCTTTTCTCAAACAGATGTCCCATTTAGTTGGAAATTAGAATGTGTAAAAACCCACGAGACACAAATTATTTCAAAGTTCTCCAGCGGAGAGGGAGAGACAGATGAAAGAAAGGGAAAGAAAAAAAGATGAAGACCAGTTCTCCAGTCTTCCCCTCCCCTCTGCTTCCTTCCCCAACCCAACACACATACACACCTACAAACACCCGCACACACAAACTTCTCCAGAACAGCACACATCTGCAAATTTCTGGTGGGTTGTGCTGTGTATAACTTGATGAAGAAACCGACCCCCATTGGAAGTATGTGGTTGGCTTGCTTGTCATAGTACAATGTGTGTGTCTGTGTTATGATACAGGGGAAGAGAGAACTGTCACTCCTGCTCCTTGTTGGATGAGCATCACAGCCTGTCCAATCTAGTATGACCCAGTAGTCACTGTGGTGTAAATGAGGTCAACAGTGACTGTTACCACTCGTAGACTGATTTGGCTGAGAAATAGAGAGATGGAAAAAGGGGGCAAATAAGAGGACATATGGACAGTCTAATTCAGTTTTAATGCAAAGGGAGCATTACCCAGATAAAGGCAGGCCATCCCTCCAAACTGCACACACACATACTTAATGTCATGCCTCTGGAGGCCATTTTTCAGGTAATTTAAAGAGAAATCCCTCCAGGGAAACGACACAGTAAAAGTCATTTTTTCTCCTACCTCGCTCGCTCCCTTCTAATCGCTGCACCATTACTGGGTGTTTACCCACCTACAGGGCCAGGGACTGGCAGCACTTAGGAATGAGAGAGAAAGAGGGAGGAAAAGAGGGAGCCATGAAATGGAGGGTAAAGACAAAAGAAGAAAGGGATCGGACGAAGAAGAGTGACAAATGCTAAACTAGGCCGCCCCTCTTTTCCTTTCCAACTCCTCGTTTATTAATGCTCATGTGTTCACAGGCTACTTCCTTGTCATCCTCAGAGAGTAGGCTGGGACTGGGGAAATTGGTGGGTGGAAATAAAGGAAAGGAGAGGGGAGAAGGGGAGAGGAGGAGGACAGGACCCAAAGGCTTACTGAGTCTTTTAGCAAATCCGATGTTAAGTAAGCAATAACTCCACAGTAGCTAGCTCCCACAAAAGAGCAAAATAACCCTTTTTATATTCTTCTTCAGGAACTGAGGCTTTCTATTTCACTCACTCGTTCATTTTCCCTTCTCTCATTCTTCACCCTTATTTTTCTTCCAACTTTCCCTCTTCCTGTAGCCCCCCCCCCCCGCCATCTTCCAACTTTATTTCATTTACTTCAATTGTTAATTTAAGTCATGGTGTATTGCTCTCAATCAGGACTAACTAGCAGAATTTGAAGACACACTCCAAAGCAAAGGGAGTATGAGAAAGATGAAGGTCAAACTATCTTCATCATATCTTCACGATCATTAGCACAGTCTGTCTCTTTCTCGTCCTCTCCCAAACCATCCCTCTGTCTCTCCATTAAAACTCCCCTTTAATTAAAAACAGAGAGATCCCCCTTGCCTCCCTCCCTCCCTCCACCCATCCATCCATCCATCCTTTCATCACAAAGGATGTCATCATACAAGAAGCAGGTACTCCCTTTTTGTCAAGAAGAGGAGGCGGAAGAGGGTCTCTCCATCTCTTTAGTTTTTGATGAGGTTTCTTAATTGGGCCACTACAGAAAAAGAAGTGAATCTTCAATAATTAAAAAATCTAATTAAGGAGTCTTTTGCATCTTTGTTCATAATTATTCCATGTGAAGCAGAGGGCAGTACGATATTTCTTGTATTTTCATTTTCTAAATGAAAAAACGGTCTATTACGCATGCGCACGCCATGCACACACAAACACACACTTCCCTAAACACCATGCCCTAAGTCAACAATCAACTAACAACCTATATTTTGTCATGTATGTGTGTGACACTTGTCTCTCCTGCCAGTGTCCTCCGAGGCAATCATTATGCCTCACGCTTACAGGGACTAACCCGCTTACAGGGATTTAACCCATTAGAGCAGACTCTCCTCCACAATGGACCTATCCACTACTCCTCTCATCTTCCCTCATATTCCAACCTCACCATTTCTCTCTCTCCTTCCACGTCCCTTAATCTCCCGCTCTTACTTTTTACTTCTCTCATACCATGGCCTTTCTTGCTGAGTTAAAAAGAATCGAAAAAAATTACGGAAAGATACAAGTCAAATAAATAATGTAAGGATGGGGTGTGTACGGATCAGAATACACACAATGTTCTGCATCTCAACAGTGTCTTCGAGGACTAGAAATGTTAGGTATACTGGGTAAAAGAATAAGACAATCACTGAATGGTACCATTGCCATAGAGAGACACTGAGTTCACAAAATAATTTCACCCAATCGTTTAACTGTACTCAATTGACTGTTGTTGATGTTAATTACTCAAATCAGAGTCACACATCCTGTACAGAGGAGCACAGCAACACAAAAACACACACACACACACACAAAGGAACAATTTAATACACGCGCAAAAGCGAAGTGGACGTTCCCCGGTGTAAAATAAAACATGACAGTCAGGACCTCACCCATCCCAGACACACACACACAGTGATTAAGGCTGCCACCTATGCCCTATCAGATAGCTGAACATAGGTCCACAGCACAATCCTCCTAACTCCTTACTTTCTATACTGTCCTCCTTCCCCTATACTTACATTGTTATGCTCTATCTTTCACTGTTTGCTCCCCCTTTTTGTGTGTGTTGGATTCTCTGCCTTATTCGGGCTTTGAGCTTTCTGAAAAGAGGACCACTGTGGTTAATTCCCATGCCTCCCACGCTCCTGTTAGCTCCTTTTGCTCTGAGACTCATGGTGGCTGTGCGATACGCCCATGACAAATTACTTGTAAACTTGCATTACCGTCATAAAAAGACAAAAAACACGCAAACACAAACAGCCCTCCCCTGCTGTCCTTTTAATTTTGGAATAAAAAAAATTACAAACCTTTTACAAGTGATGGGGATTCTATGCTAGGATCAAATTTGGGTTGAGGTAGGGATGTTTGGGGGTTGTGGTTGGGGCTAGTCTGTTTATGTGTGTGTTTGTTTGTGACTGCATGTCTGACTGAAGCGTAGGACAGACAGGAAAGAACCATAATGTGAGCAACATGCCACTACACCCCCGTGAAGAGAGAGATAGAGAAGGGTGGAGGCAAAGAGGAGAAGTGAGTGATTCCGGGACGACAGGGAAATGTTGGTGAAGACAGATGGAGGGGATAGAGGAAGAGAGAAATGAGTTGGAGACAGAGCTAGTCGGAGACAGCTCTGGCTGACAGGAGGACACAAGGAGGGATCTGATAGAGAGAGAGACATGGAATGAGAGAAAATGAAATGGGGAGGGAGTGAGTGAGACATGGTAAATGCATAGCAAAAAAGTATGAATGAAGAGATGACGAGAGGGGACACAAGAAAAGGGGCAGAGAACGACAGAAACTAGGAGAAGTGAAGAGGGGGCTGGAGCATGGGATAGTGTCTCGTCAGCAGAGGATGACACTGTGTCTCTCTCTCCCTGCCCTGAGGCAACGGGCCAGTCGGGCATTACCATGGAGATGGGATTGGAGCACCCGCCGTCCCACCGTTTCTGCCGGAGATTAGAGAGCGGGGAGGAGATTTCGGCGCTTGCCTCTGACGCTGGAGCCAGCGACATGTGGAGCATCGTTGCAATGGACAGACAGACTGATGGAGGGAGGGGGGGAGATGGAGAGAGCAGACTATGCAGAGGGGGGAACACACGGCGCCTCCAGCTGGAGCCCCTCTGTGCTGGAGCCCCTCTGTGCTGGAGGAACAGACCCTCGGGCGCTTGCATGACCACACACACCATTTCATCTACCTCCCATAGCAGCCCTAGAGCACCAGCCGGCGTTACTGAATTAAGGCAATGAACACCATCCCCTTCCCTTTGACCCTCCCTCCTCTCTCACTGTTCCTCTCTCTACCTCCATGTCCTTCCCTCCCTGTCTCCCTCTTTCTTGTCCCTCCTGTCCTTCTTTCTTGTCCTATACCAGCATACAAGGCACATCTCTTCATTGCTCCATAGCAGCCCAGGCAATCACTCAGGGGATCCAATATCACAGCAAACCAATTACCCTACACAGGGGACCACACACACACCACTCCATATCTACACCCACTGATCATCCCAGGACCCCTCAGCCAAAACACACACACCAGTAGACCACTTTGAAGTGGAGTAGAGTTCACACTCTCTGACACACATGCATACACTCATGTAACAGATTCATACACACAGCCTCGGTTTCAATGGGGAAGAAAGAAGAGAAATGGAGTTATAAAATAGAGCAATAAAGAAAGGCATGGAGCAAGAGGTGAGCTGTCGGGCTGCAGTACCAGAAGCACTCACCAGGGAGAGCCGTAGATACGGAAACCCCGAACGGTGACCTCGGAATCCTGCAGGTAGATGCAGTTGGTGAGCAGCGACTGGACGTTCTCATAGTTCTCCGGTTTGAGCTTAGAGGCAGAAGGGAAGTAGTAGAAGTCCTGCTTGATGAGGTCAGCCATGAACTCCTGGTCAAAGGTCAATTCGTGGTTCCCCGCAATCACAATTTTTATATCGTAGGGCAGGGTGCCTGGGCAGAGAGAGACATAGAGAGAGAGTGTGAGAGAAAACAGAGGATAGGAGAAGGGCCGATGCAACAAACGGTGTTGTTTCAAATGAGAAGCCTGATGCCCTTTGTCTTCTTCTATTCATCCCTGCATGCATCTGTCCATCTGCACAGCTATAGTCCATCTCTCCCACTGTTTTTACTCTACCATTAATGAATCAGAATCAGAAAGGGATTTATCCGCCATGAAAGTTTGCACAGACAAGGAATTTGCTTTGGCAGGAAGGTGCATACAATAAACATACAGGAATCTTACATTTAAATACGTGGTCTAACTATACAAAGGATACATAAACTAGCAATACTATGTGGCATAGAATACAAACAAAATATACATAGAATTAAAATAAAATATAGTTTTATTTTTGCGGATGATGTGGTCCTGTTGGCTTCATCGGGCCGTGACCTTCAGCTCTCACTGGAGCGGTTCCCAACCGAATGTGAAGCGGCTGGGATGCGAATCAGCACCTCCAAATCTGAGGCCATGGTAATCGGGGTGGAGTGCCATCTCCGGGTCGGGGAGGAGATCCTGAACCAAGCGGAGGAGTTCAAGTATCTCGGGGTCTTGTTCACGAGTGAGGGAAGAATGGAGCGCGAGGTCGACAGGCGGATCGGTGCGGCGTCCGCAGTGATGCGGGCTCTGCATCGGTCCGTCGTGGTGAAGAAGGAGCTGAGTCGAAAGGCGAAGCTCTCTATTTACCAGTCGATCTACGTTCCTACCCTCACCTATGGTCACGAACTATGGGTAGTGACCGAAAGAACGAGATTGCGAATACAAGCAGCCGAAATGAGCTTTCTCCGCAGGGTGTCCGGGCTCTCCCTTAGAGACCCGATCCCCGGACAAGTGGTAGATGACGGACGGACGGATACATAGAATTAAAATAAAATATACATAGAATTAAAATAAAATATACAATATAAAATACAAATATTACAGGATATACAAACGGTACAGATAAAGTTTTGTAATGTAGTGCAAAATGCAAATTGTTTTAAGACATGAAGTCATTAAAGTCAGTGTGAACTGTTGGCCTTGTTGAGGAGGCTAACAGCGGAAGGGAAGAAACTGTTTTTGTGGCGTGAGGTTTTGGTCATGATGGACCGCAGCCTTCTACCGGAGGGGAGTGACTGAAACAGGGAGTGTCCAGGGTGGGAGGAGTCGGCCACAATCTTCTTCGCTCGCCTCAGGGTCCTCGAGGTGTGAAGACCCTCGAGGGAAGGCAGATTGCAGCCAATCATCTTCTCCGCAGCGCGGATGATACGCTGCAGCCTGCTCTTGTCCTTGGCAGTGGCAGCAGCGTGCCAGATGGTGATGGAGGAGGGGATGATGGACTCAATGATGGCTGTGTAGAAGTGCACCATCATTGTCTTTGGCAGGTTTAATTTCTTCAGCTGCCGCAGGAAGTACATCCTCTGTTGTGCTTTCTTGGTGAGGGAGCTCATGTTCAGTTCCCACTTGAGGTCCAGGAAGAGGCTAGTGCCCAGGAAGCGGAAGGACTCCACAGTGTTGACTCACACAGGGTGATGGGGGTGAGTGGGGCTGTGTTTTTCCTGAAGTCCACAACCATCTACACTGTCTTGACAGCATTGAGCTCTAGGTTGTTCTTGCTGCACCAGGTTATCCGCTTCCCAATCAGACTTGGTTCCACCAGAGATGAGCCCAATGAGGGTGGTGTTGTCCGCAAACTTCAGGAGTTTGACAGACGGATGACTGGAGGTGCAGCTGTTGGTGTACAGGGAGAAGAGCAGAGGAGAAAGGACGCAGCCCTGGGGAGATCCGGTGCTGATGGACCTGGAGTCAGAGACTTGTGTTCCCAGTTTAACGCACTGCTTACTGTCAGACAGGAAGTCTGTGATCCACCTGCAGGTTGAATCAGGCACTTTCAGCTGGGAGAGCTTGTCTTGAAGCAGGGTGGGGATGATGGTATTGAAGGCAGAGCTGAAGTCCACAAACAGGATCCTGGCGTAGGATGCTAGGGAGTCCAGGTGCTGTAGGGTGAAGTGGAGGGCCATATTAACTGCATCGTCCACAGACCTGTTGGCTCTGTAGGCAAACTGCAAAACTGCAGGGGGTCCAGTAGAGGGTCTGTGGTGGATTTAAGGTGTGCCAGCACCAGGCGTTCGAAAGTCTTCATTACCACAGAGGTCACGGCGACGGGTCTGTAGTCATTAAGTCCTGTTGGCTTGTTTTTCCATAAAGTCAAATTGTTGTGCATCTGTCAAGGAAGTGCAGCAACAATTGTTTTCATACTTTATAGTTTAAACCCAGACAAACTCACAAATCCATTATTGAGAAGACAAACCAGTACCATACCCCGAGGTTTCATCATAGGACATGTTTCTGTATTTTGTATAACCTAGTGTATACCTCCTCCCTCTCAGTCTATCTCTCCTTCCATCTCAATGGGTTTAATTGGTTATTCAGAGATGGGCACAGTGGGGTACAGTCCATCGATCAGCACCTGTCAAACACTTATGGCCGGCTTTCCCAAAATCTACATATCCCCGAACGTTTTCAAAGCATTTATGAGGACCACAAAGTGAGAATGCTGACAAACAACTGGAGGGGGGGTGGGAGAGGGGGATTGTGCTTTGTCTGTCATCACTGTTTGTCAGCCGGAATGCTCAACGAAAAGTTCAATCACCGTTCCTTTTTTGACAATTACTGCGGTGGAGCTGTGTGTCTGGGCGTGTGTGTGAATGTGTGCATATTTAAATACATCTATCGGTGTGTTTTGGGAACTGTGCTTGAGTGTGTGCATGTGTCACATTGCTGAAAAGGAGTAATTAAACTCAGCTTTAGAAGAAGTTGACAGCCCAGAGACGGCTCTGTCATAACAGCCAATCACGACCTGTCACACTGAACAGAGTGGCGAGAAGGGTGGAGGGGCAGGAAGAGTGTTGGAGTGTGTGTGTGTGTGTGGGGGGGTGGGGGGGGGTGTTGGGAAGCCCAATTTATTGGGGTGTGAAATGAGGAATAACAAGCAGACAGTGATTTGAATTAAACTGGCAGACGGAGGTGACCATAAAGAGCTGCAATGATTGAGAATACCTGGTCCGGGGCATGGAGTCCCTCTTGGTGTAGTGTAGTGTAGCGTAAGAGAAAATAAGAGAGAGAGAAGAGACGGAAAGAGAGAGAGAAAAGGATATGGAGAGAGACAGATAGCGAGAGAAAAAAGGTGTGTAGGAGTGACAAGACAAGCATAATTTGTGCGACAAATAAAGACCATGCACAGGCACCTCAAACATTTTGCAGCGTCTGTGTTTTCTGCTCATGAAGTTTGACGTGCAATTGTAACTCAGCCAGCTGTACACACCCCATAGCCCCTCAAAACACATGCTTTTCACTTAGGGGAATTACATTTCAATTTCATGGATGAATTTTTTGAGTTTCCTCACAGAGAAATTGCCTGTAACCTCATAAAAATGTGAAGCGCAGCTGGTTCTATCATGTTTTAGTCATACTAGCTTGTGGCTGTCTCTTCTTTTATGACATAGGTTTGGATGCTGGTTCCCCAGATCAATGCATTACGGTTCAAATCACCGTTTCACAATGCAGTGTCCCTCTCCGTCGCTCTTACATCCGCCAAAGCAGGCAGCTGATAGACAGAATCAATCACTGCATCGTAAAGAGAAATGCGGAGAGGTGAATACGCTGCTTTTGTGAAGGGATAAGGAAAGAGGTAGAAGGTGGGGTGGGGATATCAAGAGAGGGGGGCTATTCTAAACGCGCGTCCATCTGTGTGTTGTCTGCTGTTCGACGCACCCATCTTTCTTTCCTGCTTTTGTCTTTGATTTCAAAAGCTGCTTTCAAGCAACAAATTGTTTTAATTTTCCTGAGAGTCACCCACACAAGGCTGAAGGCCCTGTTTTCTGTGTTCAAAAGAAGCATTCAAATAAAGAAAAGGCATGCATACATTAACGCAAACAAAAACATTAGACACAAGCAATCCACTGCGCACACATGCCAACACGCGTCCGTCTGACGCAGTGTTGAAGCATGTCATAGTTCTCAGCAATACTCATTGCTCCCAATAGAAACTGACTCAGTCGCTTTCTCTCTTTCCCCATCTGTCTTCATCCCCATTATCCCTTTCATTCAGCTCCCTATTGCCTAGTCCCTTCCGGTGTGTGAGTGCGTGTGCGTGTCTGTGCTGGGGTCCACTGATCTGCAGTGTAGAGGGGGGCCTGTGCTTGACCAAATACACAGGATTGAGCTTTCTCCATTGGACCTCACTATCAACCAAAAATCCTTACAAAACTGTAAGTCAACTGTGTGTGTGTTTAGTGCTCCAAGGAAAGCTTCCGGCGCTCACCCTACCATTGTTCCAGAGTTCCTTACTCTTTGAGGAGGAAAATCCCAGTTCTTTCCAAATTTGTGGCATGTTGAGGGGGATTACAGGCCTTTCTGTGTGTGTGTGTGTGTGTGTGTTTGTGTGTGAATTGTATTTTGCAGTTGAGAAGACATGACCTAAACCTAAAACTTCAGTTTAACAGTGAACAACTATTCTGTGAGCTCTGTAGACCAAACACTGTGTTCATTTATCATAAATCCTCTAAAGCAACGATGCTAGTGTTCAAAGGAAAAGAGACATGCTGAGACTCAACCTAGATCTTTACCATTCCCTCATACTGTGTGTGTGTACGTAAGCCCTACCATCTGAGCAAGAACCTGACATTCTACAAATTGTACACAAATGGCACAACGCTAAAACAATCTTCAGACAAACAACCACACTTCCTGAACACACGTCATGTACAGCTATCCTTGTTGGGACCCCAAGAAATTCAGTCCCATTCAAAATCCAGTTTTACCTAACTAATCCAGACCTTAACCCAAAAACCTCACCTGAACCCTAACCCTTAATGTTATTCTAACACTAATTGTAACTTCCACCCTCCAAACTTGAAGTTGTGTGGACCAAGTAAACGTGCCCACAAAAGTGTTTTGGTTTTTATGTTTTTTGATATCCTTGTGGGGATCTTAAAAAAGCCACACACACTCACTATTCTTTATCGCAAAGTTAGAAATACAGCATCGTCTCCTGCTTTGCAGGTGGTCTCTACTGTTTCTCTTCTTCTCCGCTTTCCGCTTCCATATCCAGGCTTATCACATGTATGCAACATATCAACAAACAGCATAATGACAGGCTTCTCGTATCGCACTAGCTCACGTGTCTGAAGGCAGGGGCCATGTTTTCAAGCCAGATGGAGGACAAGTTCGAGTGCTGGACCAGACCCAGGGATAGACCATCAGAACAGTGAGCGGTACTGTATAGACTGACCAAGAAATAAGGAGGAAACGATATATTTTGAAGGAAGAAACACAAGGAGAAAGACAGAAAAAAGTCTGGAAGAAAAAGAAAGAACAACATCAGACTACTTTCTTTTCTCTCCAATGTGTACCTTTGTTAACCCTTGTATTAGCTTCGGGTCATTCTGACCCTTCAGTCATTGTGACCCCCTAATGTGTTGCAATGACTTTACTTCATACAAAATAAAGTGAAGCATTTTCTTTTAACTGTCGGGCTGTCTCACACCCCCCACAGTGCGAAGGTTGAAAGAAAATTATTTGTATTTGTTTTTGTAAACAACGATGGGTCAGTGTGAACCTTCGGGTCATTGTGACCCGAAGGCAGCATAAGGGTTAAGATCCATAGTGAATCTGCACATTGCAAAATATTTTTTGCAAAGTTAACAGAAACTTGTTTTAAAGTGAAGACTTTCAGAAACAAGCAGGAGGCACATTCTGAAGGTGCACAAACCTACTGTGTGGAGATGGAAACCTACAGATGGGAACTAGTTTGATCAAATACATGTTTGTTTCAAATTCTGTTCTGCTTCCAATGTTGAGATCTTTAAAACAGTATTGTTACGTAATATCCTGAAGCAATGCCCTTGTCACGCAGCAACACTAAGAAAGAGAGAGAAGAGTGAGGAGAGGGATGGAAGAAAAAAAATGCTGAGAGTGGTAGACAGAGATGCGGATAGAGTGTGAGAGAACAGTGTGGGAAAAGACAGCACTCATGAAACTTTAATGTCCATACTGTTACAGAGCTAAAGGGGTGGTGGGGGGAGGAGGTTGCTGGGGGGACTTAAGGGGCTGTTGGGGATGTTGGTACTGTAAAACACCTGACAGGGATGCAAGGGAGGCAGATATTCACCACCCTGCCTCCTAGTGAGAATGACTATTGAGAATGACACACACACAAACACAGAAAGTGCCAACACGGCAATTGCATTATAGGCGTCAGTCATCTATTATTCAAGAGCAAAGGGGAACAGCGAGGAACAGGAGCTAAATAAAGACCTAAACCCCAGACACTGGACCTAGAGAGAGAGTGAAAGAGAGAGAAAGAGAGCACAGATGGTGGAAGTAGAGATGTGGAACATAGAAGGAGAGGAGAAAGGGAGCAAGTGGAGTGAGGATGTGTGGTGAGGAGAAGGAGAAAGAAAGAGAGGGCAAAAGAGCTTAAATAACTGAAGTTGCTTTCTTCTGACCTGACTATGACCCAGGAACACAATGAGATCCATGTTTAAACAGCGAGGTGCACACAGCAGTCTGTTTTCTATGTATGCTCCTCAATACACACACACACAAACACACAGAAAACACTACACACACAATAACACAAACACTACAGTACAAAGAAATGGCAGTCACTACGTTTTATTGATGGTATCAATTCGAAGCTAGCTTTATCCGGACAAAGCTATTTTCGGGGCAACTGCTATTATCGTAATATATATGGCAGTGAATAAACCGAATCATTGGCCGAAAGCATGTCATATCCCAGTACGATACGTAGCGCTGTTTTCATTACAACTAGAACTACAATTATCAACATTTCGAGAAAGACGGCGAACAGAGAGTAAGGTGAAGATACGTCCCTCTACATTTCGTGCATGATGACAATAGGAGAACTGTGAACGCAAACGGCACTATTGGCTCGCGTTGTTTGTTTCTGCCGGGCCGGCCCCCGGCAGAGACAACTTATCGTCTCTTTCAACATCCAGGTCACAACCTCCAGTCCAGTTCATAGCCTAATTCACTGTTTACAAGCATGCGATGTCCGAATTATCAACCGACTCGGGCCGAGTTATCTTGGGGTGTCGATCGGATCGTAGTCGGACCGCAATTATTCAGAAAAAGGTGTTTACAAGAAAGGGATCATTCTATTTCAGTCCAAATAAGCCAGTAATTCAAATCCATGTAACCACGGTGAGTGAAAGGACACATCCATAAACATGGGTATTGCCTACTCTTCCATATTGCAAAGAACAGCCACACACAAACTGTAAATGGTCATACGGTTTACATTGTGAATCGGATGCAGTATTTTTTTTTAAGAATATTAAATGCGCAATGTTTTTCCTTCAGTATGGCTAAAAGGAACTAGATGAGTGAATGTAGAGTGTGGTTAAATGGAGAAGTGTGTGTTAAGCCGTGTTCACACTTGACTTATTTTTTTAGAACAAAGTGCCTTTTGGGGGCCTTTTGAGCGTGTTTGAGTGCTTTCGGCGTATATTCTGTAGTGCAGTGTTTTTCAACCTTTTTTGAAACACTGCACATTTTTTACATTGGAAAAATCTTGCGGCACACGACCGACCATAAATGTCAAGCCTTCGGCGAGCACAACCATTGTTCTCTCTCATATATATTTATTAGTACTGTCAAACGATTAAAATATTTAATCGCGATTAATCGCATTTATGTCATAGTTAACTCACGATTAATCACAATTTTTATCTATTCTAAATGTCATTTGATTTATTTTTGTCCCATTATTTTTTCTCATTTTAATGCTCTTTTCAACATGGTAAAGTGGATTGCATGTTAGTGTTATGTTTTTTTTTTTTTTTAAACAACATTGCAACATTGCCTGGCTTTGATGAGGGGGCGGAGAATTCGCATCAGCTGTGCGCTTGGCCATCAAGTGGTATTTCAGACTGGATGTGCTGCGATGATAGCTCAGTTCACATCGACAAAACACACAGATCAATTTGTTCTTGTCAATGGAACCATTTGGCAACTTTTTTAAAGTAACCTTTCCATTCAGAATCTTATTGGCATCCTTTTTGGCATCTCGCGCTCGCCATCCACTTAAAACGTAATGTTAGCCTACTACTCTTTAGCCAGCTCGCAAGTCCAAAAAAGTGTGTGCAGCGTGCAAGTTGTTTTGTTTCCGGTTTAGCTAGATCCGGTGTGGTGTTGTAGTTTTTCAACATCAGTAGTCGTTGCAACAGCATGTGAAAAAATTTAAAGTTTGCTAGGCCAAAAAGAACGTTAATCTCGCAATAAATATGGCTTTGCGTTAACGCCGTTAATAACGCGTTTAACTGATGGAAGTAATATTTATTATTTTTATTTATTGTTCCAGCCCTAAAAAAACGTAGTCCCAATTGAGTTGCTTGTGTTTGAGCAAACGTCCCGTTTGACAGTTTAGACTTGAATTAAGTTTTTGTGGCAAGTTCTTTTGGTGAGCAGTCTCACGAGCCCTACTCACCCGGCGTCATCGAGCCAACCAGCTAAATACTTATTTATTAGTAGCGTTGCTACCTGCACCAATTATTTGTTTGTAAACATTAGGGGTGTGCGCACAATGTGGTTGCAGAAAACCGGGAAAGGAAAAGGACCACACGGATTATACAAATAGTTAGATTTAAAAAGGTCAAAAAGGTTGAGGAAGACAGCCTTTAAGAGAGAAAGCGATTACCCATTGATCTGTCGTTTCAGAATTTTTATTTGGGTCACGAAGTCTTGAAATTTGAGTGAGAATGTCGCCCGGTACAGACCGCATAGTCGAGCAGCAACCATGTTGAAATGTATTGTTTGTTTGGAGGATAACCCCTTGAGATGCAGCATCTCGTTTTCGAGGGGGTCCTCAAAATGTCTTCACGTCATGTCACAAGTTCATAATTTTACAGTTTTACAGTCAATTCTACATCTAAAAAGTCCAGCAGGGCAGCTTTCAAGACATATGGGAATTCTGCTCTTAGCCAGCTGGTCAGATTATTTTTCTGATTTGTTTAAACTCGCAATCTGAGTGAGACTGAGTACCCGTTACACTGTTTTGATGTTAGCCTCAGTCAGACTCGCTCACTGGCAGTGTGCACAATGTTGTATTTCACTCCATTCTACAACAGAAACGTCAGGGAGGACTGCCTAATGTAGATACGAGCCTGTTGAAGATAGCCAGCATCTCGGATATCTTTAACCGAGCCTGTTTAATTCGTAATTTGCCTGAGAAAGCGACCTCCGTTAGCCAGGCTAGTTTTGCCCGATCACTTGGTCAGGCTTTTTAAGGGTATCGGGGTCAAGTGACTTTTGTGCATAAACAAGTGAAACGTAAATGTATTTTTACAAAGGCCAAGAGCCTCAAAAAGTTAATATCAAGCCCTGCAATCCAGTGGCCAGAGATATATGATGACCTGATCGACACTCCAAGTGTAATAGTCCGGGGAGAAATTCGTCTTTTGCAACCGACATGCGCAGTTGAGCCTGCTTGACAGTTGTGTGACGTAGGGTGATAATTGGTCTATACCTACAGCTGGCAGCTGTCTTCCGTTTAGCTCCTAGATTCAGACCTAGCCCCGGTATATTGTAGAGCTAGCTGACTACTACACTTCTGCTGTGTGTTTGCGTTCTTCCTTTTTAAAACTTCTCCATCACCACGTCACATGCGGAACGAGGCATTTGCTATCTGCTGCCACCCGGACCCAGATTCTTTAAGACTAATTAGGTGAAATTGAATAATTTCTCACGGCACACCTGACAATCTTTCGCGGCACACTGGTTGAAAATCCTTAGTGTGCGTGTATGCCTGCATATGTGTGTGTGTGTCTATGTATACTAGGGCTGTCCCACTCAGTCAACTAGTCGATTTTCTGGTCGATATGCTCTTGGTCGACTAAGACTTTTTAGTCGAGCTGCCGTATGGCAGTGTGAGATCTGACTCCCGCTTGTGTCACCATCACCATTGCTGAATTAAAGGAATATTCTACAGAAATTGTAGATTATATTATTTAAGACAAATAAAGGAACTCAAAAAAAAAAATATTTAAAAGAAAAGGTGTTATTGTTTTCCCTTTCGTTAATCTGTGCTTTGTTTTGTTTGTTTCTTGCACACGGCACAAGCACAATTGGCTGCCGAACTACAAACTCTGCCATAGCCTACTTTGTCCATGTTATTAGGCAAAGTGGCAAAGAAATCTGTGGTATGGCAGCATTTCATTTACAGTACATTTACGGTAAAAACAGTGGCGGCTGGTCAATAGAGGGCGCTAGGGGCGCTGCCCTCCCTGGTGAAAAGTTAATAAGATTTTAGTTTTTCATGTAATATATTGCATGACTGTGTTAAAAATACACAATAAAGTGTTGTGTATATCTATACAAAAATTCTGTTTTGGGATAAATTTATTTCATGCTCGACATCTGGGGCGCTAGAAAAATCGGCCATCGAAACGCCTACCAACCTGCTGGCGATAGGTAAATTGCTGACCGTTGCTAATAAGAAACACATATTTAGCCAATCAGCGTCCTCTAAAATGATGCCTAAAGGGCGCTGGAATTAGCGCCCCAAGCAGAGTTAAAAGTATAGAAGTGATTTTGCGACTGTAGGGCCTACTTAATGTTATTGAAAATGAATGACTTCAGAAGTTCTCATTTCTGTAATTCTGTCAGATATCCACCAAAATCCTTTTGAGAGGAGAACTTTAGTGGAGAAAATTAAAATAAAAGAGTGGCCCAACCTGACATCAAAATTACACAACAGGCGAATGAAAAGGGTAGAGGGAAATCATACACAGAAGTTTCTCCCACGATTGGTAAGCTACAACAGAAAGGCCTGTTTAGCTGCATGCAGTCATGTCAATGCCTTATTTTGCTTCCAGTGCTTGCTTTTTATAACATTCGGAACAGATACACAGCATGGACTGTTACATGAGTTAAGGACATTAAACATTTATCTGAGAAAACAAAAGTGCACAAAGGCACACATGGAGAATAGAATCAAGCTAGCCATGCTAGGCCGAGACAATCGCTATGCAACTGGACGAAGGTCACCAGATTGAGGTGAGGAGAAACAACGAAGAAGTGGATAAGAACAGGCATGTTCTATCAAATATAATGGATTGTGTTAAATTCAATTATAAATCCTTAATATTTAGTTTTACACTAATAGTTGTGTTGTGTTTCCTAATAATACCAGGGAGAGTGGCTCAAGTGCCCAGATGTCCGTGGTTTTAGCTGTCTGTATCAATTACATAATTACTATTTCACAGAGAACTCGTATCATGCAGTTTGTGTTCAATTGTATCAGGATGGTTACCGAATTGACTGAATATTTCACAGCCCCACCTAGAATAATTTTCACCAGCCGCCACTGGGTACAAAGTACAGACGTTTTCATAGTTCAACGTTGAATATAATGTAGCCTACCACCTGAAAACTATACTTCGCTCATGCTAACATGCGCTGGGTTGAAAAATGAATATGCCTATTATAAGAATCACACCAAATCGAATGACATTATGTTCTCCGGCCAAGACAACACAATCGTTCTCTGTTGCACCATTCCCCACTCGGCTTCTACGTAAGTTCGCATGCTGCACTTTTTCAGGCAGTGAATACCGCGCTGATTTGCATGTTAAACAAACAATAGTTTAAATTTGTAGTACATTGTAAGAGATAATAAAGAATAAGCAATCAGGCATTTTGTATTATATCGGCATTGGATAACAACCGGACTGGTGACATGAAGCGGCTGAATCTGGAATGTCCATCAGCTACATTGAGTCAGATCGGGAAAATGTTTGTACATTTATGTTTGTCTAGTTGTCAATCACCCTTCTTACGTATGTATTTCTTTCATATAAAAAAATAAACGTTTTGAATAGTCGATTTTCAGAAGTGCTTAGTTGAGTCTTGGTCGACCAAAGAAAATTGTAGCCGGGGACAGCCCTAATGTATACAGTTCAAAAGGTCTTGAAAGCTGATCAAAGAGGCCATCAGTTGGACTGAAGTGGTGTTGCACACTCTCCCCTTCATTGGCAGTCTCTAGACCTTAAATGATATATCCTCAGAGACTGACCACAAGGGGTGGGCCTTACCTCAGGTGAAAGACAGACATTAGTCCTTAGTTATTCCATCCTTCCTTTCCTCTCCAAACTTCTTTCCACCCATCTTCAAACTTTCCTGTCACCCTTTGCCCCTCTCCATTTGCCTCCTCCCATTTCCTCTCTTTTTGCCTCTTCTCCTTTTTTCTCCTCTCTTCAAATATCCTCTCCCCTTTCCTCTCCTCTCTTCTCCTCTTCTCCTGCAGTCTTCACCAGTACTAAGAAAGCTTTGAGCTTCTGCCAGGAGCCCCCGGAGCCACCTTTCTGCTAAGAATAAGGGCTGGGAGTAGAAACAGAGGGAGCTGCCACAATGCCAGCAAGTAGAGGGCAAGGGTAAGAGAGGAGAGAGGGCCCCCTGTACTTCCAAACAATGACAAAGAAAGAGAGTGAGAGAGTTTCAGGGAAGGAAACAAAACAGAGAACAGATAAATGTTTTTTTTTTTATAAGGACACAGTATACTATATAGAGTTATAGTTAATACAAAGAGAGACAGGGAGGAAAAATAATTTGAATGTGTTCATCTGGTGGAGTGAACCGCAGAGAGGTTCATGCAGGCCTAAAACTGAGCCTGATCTCTTTGTAAAGCTATACGCACCCACAGAGCAGCGGGAGATAAATTCATCCTCGGAATGAGCAAACTACGTGAGTGTGTGTGTCTCTTTAGAAGGAGATGGTGGAGGGCGAGAGGCAGCGATATACAGCAAGAGATGGAGACAATGAACAGGAGAAGAATCCCGTTTATAAATATTTATGTGAGAGAGCCTGAAAGGGAGAGAAAACAGAAACTGCAGGAAAAGGGGAAGAGACAGAGCGGGGAGAGAAAGCCAGGCTTGTCCAACCCCCCTTCACCTCCTCCTTCCTCGTGGTCTCTCCTGCGGTCTCTTGCGGTCTCTAACAGCGTGAGCCGAGTGAGTTGCGAGCTCACACTGCTAGCTGAAGGCACCTGTAGTGCCATTTCCCACTTCCTCCTCCGAATCACTCTCCTTATCTCTCCCCCTCCCTTTATCCCGTCCTATACTTTTCTCGAGAACTAGACAAGCCTAGGATTGAGATGTGGCCTTAAGGTTTTGGTCAATAAGTAACACTAGAGAGGGTACAATTGCTGGGAAAATTGTAATGTGAGCTTGCGTTCATTGCAGCACGGGCAGTTCTTTATTTTTTCTTTTTTTAACTACATCACCTCAAAACCTATTATTTTAACTAATATCAAACATCCAAACATTTGTAGAATTTTCATGGGTGTACTTAAATGTTACAACTGATATTTCTGTATATTTAAAATAAATAGGCATTATGCTTATTATTTATGACGATTGCATGGATTAACAAGCATATGCTGCTGCGCATTTACACTTACAATTCTAAGAGTGTAGTGTAAAATGAAACAGTTCTCTTCTAATTTTCCTTAGTGCAAGAGGGAATTTTGATTGGCTAAATGGCAACCTTACAGAGTTGAAACAGATGCATCAAAACAAGAAACCAAAGAAATTGGGCAGTCCTGTGTAAAAATTGTCCTAACCTATATGACTTGAAAGTGAACGTCCTTCAACTTTTTCCCTTCTAGTGATATTTTTAAGAATTTACTCATATTGCATTTATTCATTATTAGAACCCCCTTTGAAACAAGCTGATTCTAACAATGTTGTCACCAGCAGTATCTCAGCTGGAATCACGATTAAAACAATACCATCTGAAAGTTGAAAATATGCCCCCACAAACGTAAATAAGCTTGAATTTTTTGGGGGGGAAATGGCTAATATAATATAATGGCTAAGTTTACTGGAAGCGATCATTGTCAGTAACAACGCAAAATGCAACCAATTGGTCGCAGTCTAGAGCCCTGCCTGGAGAAGTCAGCTGTGCTCCATTTTGCTCCTAGATTCAGTTAGTAGGTGCATTCGACATGGACTGACTTCATGCAGTACTATAGCCGGCTGCAGGCGGTTTGAAACAGTCTTTTTGTCCGACTTGAGACGGCGCCGAGGCTAGGTCACTGTGACGTAGCCATCAAAGTACCGTGAGATCGATTCGAGAACTGCCGGCTGTGCAGCCGAGCGCATTTTCTCAAGAGCAACTGCACGGGTTCTAATGGAGATACAGCTATTTCATGATTGGCCAGACTCACACACGACAACTTTGACGCGTGTTTTGTAATTATTCTGACACTTTCAGTTTCGCCAATGCTCAAATCCGGACCAAACACTTTAATTGAATTAAAAATGTCTTGAAGGGTTTTAGTCCGCCTCTTCACTAACAGAAAGACTACGTTTAATTATAAATAAAGTAAAGTAAGCAAACAGTGTTTGATCGGCCATGACTGACGTCAAGCAGCAAGCCACGAGAAGCTGGAATGTCTTCACAGAGCCGTCTTTAAATCCTCCCCGACTGCAAACGGCTACTCTCGCGGGTCCTGATGTTCTGCTACAGGTAACTGTGCATTTTTATGACATTGTGACGTTGGTTACGTTAGTGACTTTTGTGACTGTGGCTAGCTGTGGCTTTTCTTACAAGTGTCACGTACAGCGTTACAGTGAGCTACACTGGTTTAAAACTAAAGGTATATAATGATAATTTCACCAACAAATCCTTTACTTGTAATCTAATGTCATAACAAATTCTGAAACAAACATTTATTTGTGAGGCATTTTTATTATTTTAACTGTCATCCAACTGAAGCTAATGTCATGATACTAACGCCTCAGTGAAATAGCAGGCTACTGTTTCCGAAAGTAAATGTATGCTCCTAATAATATCATCGTATATCGTATTGTACATTACATTTCACAATTGTGTTTTTTATCACAATGTTAAATGAGCCTGGCCTTGCCTGTGGTGTTTCTGCAGCTGTCTTGCTGGCAGTTTTAGGTATCTCACAGAAGTTAACAAGTGCACAGTTTTGTGACGTTAGTGACGTTTGTGACTGTGGCTAGCTAGTTAGCCACCGTTAGCTTCACTTTTCACCACAAAAACTTAAATTATACCTAAACCGTCAAGTGAAACCTTCACATGGATACAAGCAACGCAATCGTGACCAAGATTAACATTTTGACACCGACTGTCTATGTAGTGGAAAAATTTAGGGGTGAGTTAGGGTGGGAAAATTAATATGAATAAATAATAATATACATGAAAGGTTATGCCTTGCCAGAGGCAAGCAACACCAAATTAAGACAACAAGAACATATAACCTGAAACCAAGTTTATTTAATCTACTACTAAGTGATTAAAGTTATTAAATAAATTATTCATACCATCCATGGTAATACTATAAAGAGATGTGCAGTATAAATAATGTAGCACTGTCTTCATTTCATACTTAAGGGCCCAGAAGACTGGTTCATATCACGGTCCCTTCCTGCTGCCCAGCCTCTCAGGGAAATGTTTTTTTTCTGGCTACTGTCTGTTCAGACAGCCCTTTAAAAACAGACACAGCACAGCGTCGTACCTGGGTTTTTGTCTGGACAATTCACAAATGCATTTCCAAGGAAATACATGCTGGTTAACAACCTACACGGATCTTGGGGTTGAAATGGACATGTAGGGTGTTCGGTGTGATGTTGTCAAGTGTACAACTGTTCGTTTCTGTCTCACCCAGCCAGTCGTTGAACTTCTTGACCTCGGAAGGGAGGCCCAACTCAGTGAAGTCTCCAGCATGGATGAACACATCTCCGTAGGGCATCTGGATGGCATCAGTGCGTGAGTGTGTGTCAGAGATGCACACAAAGCGCGTGTAACCTGGCGGCTTGGGAGTGTCGTGGGCCAACGGATCAACCCTGGGTGACAGAAAGAGAAGACATCAGATATTTTCTAAAACATACTTACCTTGATAACCAGCTCTGGATACATAAAGGTTTTAAAGGAGACATGAAATGCTGTTTTTGGATGCCTTTATATAGGCCTTAGTGGTCCCCTAATACTGTATCTGAAGTTTTTTTCACGAAATTCAGCTATGGTGCAGAATTATAGCCACTACAAGTAGTCCCACAATCAGCTTTCCTCAGAACGCGCTGTTTCTGTGTCTGTAGCTTTAAATGCTAATGAGGAGGAGAGGGGCGGCAACATGCGCTAATGTTTACAACGGATGTATTGCAATGGCTCGTAGCCCCCGTTGCTGTAAGATGCCTCGAATTTAGCCATTCTCATCTGATCACCCTGGTTTGCAGAGGTGCACACTCAGTCATTTCAATGTGGAGAAAGGCGGATATCGCGAGCCATAACACCAACAGCAGAATGGTTATCCAAATAACAAAGAAGTGTACAACACTCGCGTTACAGCGTTTGTATTCACACACACACTTGATGCCATTTATCTTTACGTTAGCAACAGTAACTCAGCTGTTGGCTGCAAAGCTAATGTTACAGCCACATTCTAAGGGTAGCAAGCTAGGTAACCATATACAGTAAAGCAACAAAATGATATAGCTTTAGTTAACTTACTTGTCCAAGGTTTGTAGCTTGACCAAGGAGATTTAGTAATGATCCAGAATTTAATTTCAGCAAGGCCAGCTTTATGTTGGCTCAAGTTGAGGAAACAGTAGTGGCTGAAATGTTTGGCGCAGACATGCAAAACTTTGGGAAGTTGTGTCGGCGCATTTCCAGCGAAAATAAAATTGAGATATTGGTTGTGCAGAGGCTCGGATGAAGGAATTAAATAAAGATTAGTGCTTGCATTTGTACATCCAAGCACTGAGCAACTGTTGTGCTTCGTTTGTTTGCTCGCCATGATGTCTCTCCAGGAAAAACCGATATCGCACTGCCCTTGCACGCTCAGTGTCTCATGGGCGGGCCAGATGATCTGGGCGGGCAAAGCAGAGAGAGGGGAGGTAACCTTTCTCGTATCTACATCACTTGGAGGAGATTTTCAAACAGAGCGTTTGAGCCTTCATTTTGTCAAAGGCGGAGAAGAACACCCAGGGCTTTGTTTAGACCTATCGAAAATTCTAGCCACTGGGCGACCAAAGGCAGGCTAGGGGAACTCATATTAATGTTAAATAACCTCATTAAATGAAGTTTTCATGTCATGTCTCCTTTAAAAGGAGCTCATCTGTTAAACTTCTAACAGGGTAGACAGTGTTAAAATAGGCTGTAATATATGTATATAACTGTAACACGTTTGAATGTCTACACTGCACCACCTTACAACTTGCATAGAAAGGAAAATTATTTTCTCTCAAAGAGTGAGAAAAATATGGGTCTGAGACCACAATAAATGCACAGCAGCAATGTGAAGGAGAGGAACGGGGAAGAAACAGGGAAGAAGTGTGTTCTCCTATGGGAGTTCTTGTGACTGTATGGCGCTCTGTGGGGTCTCCAGAGGAAAAGTGGACCTGGTGAATAACAGTGGCCCACTTTATAAAGCTCTCCTCCAGGTATGCTACCCAACAAGCCCAGCCTCCCCCAATACATCGCCTTAGTTATATGCCTACACAGTGAGAGACAGCATACAGCAATGAGTGTGAGCAATAGAGGAAGGGGAGGAACAGAGGAAAATGGGAAAAACAGAGAGGAGAAGGGATAATATGAGACTGTGCTGGTGTAGGAAGGAACTCAAGGTGTTAGATGTTGTTTTTGTTTGTGGATAAGTGGGAGAGAGAAAGAAAGACAGAGTGAAGGAGTTCGATGAAATCAAGAAAAAGAGTGAAAGTGAGAGAGTCAGAGGAAAGAGAAAAATATGTAGAATAAAAGACAGAGAGCTGCATGCGATATGTGCATGCACGTCTCCACTTACATGTGCACGTGTGGGGGTTGGAAGCGTCCCTGGTTGATGTTGTAGAACGTGAAAGCCTGGGTGGGGTTTGTGCTGTACTCATCCACCTCTACGGCTGTCCTGCTGCCAGACCTCTGGGCCTGGGACTGCTGCTGTCGTCTCGCCGCCATGATCTCAGATAGGGTGAAGGCCATGACACCAGGGCCACAATGCACACACACTCGAGGCTGGAGCTTGGACTCCTTGAATTTGGTTATTGGAGAAGACTTGCTTCAGGGCCGTCTGGGATACAGGAGGATGGGTTTGTCACCTGTAGTTAATCAGGCATAAGCAGGCTGGTGCTGTGGATGGGTCTGGACACCAGGCAGTACAGGTGAAACCAGGGGAACAGCGGGCTGACCTGGGTTATAATGAGTCAAGGGGCACATCTGGGGCTTCCAATCCCTGGGGAGGGTTAAGGTGAGGTGGGGGGCCTTACTTGGCACTTTTTCTTCAGACACTGGCCCAGTTCTGTATAACTCTGTTGGGCTGCAGCAGAATAGGCATGCCCCCTTCTCCGTCTTTGGATTTGGGCACCACTGACACACACCTGCACAGAGCAGACAGTGAATGAAACAAAGGCTGTTTATCAATTCTAAGAAAGCTAAGAACGTACTTGCATTCTTGAGAAGAGCGTTCTTGCAAGCATCCTTGCAAGACCGCAATTACGGAGAATGAATTGAGATGCGGGGTTCCTTGGCTATTGCGCAATACCCTGGACTCGTTGAAAAGTCGGAGCAAATTTACTAATTAGCCGTTTCATCATTAAAATAAGCACATTTTCAGCGACTACACTGCCCATTTTTCGTCACATTCAGATGCTGATTTTCACGTATCATTTAGCTGAAATATGAATAGTAAAAACTTTAAGTTTGTCCGCCTCTCCTGACATCTTGCAATGACTTCTATGAAATCATATGCGATCAATTGTGTTCATTTGATTGGAACCGTACTTGGCAATGAAATATGACATAAAACAAGTTTGCAAGAACACAAGAACTGAGAGAAACGTGGATTGATAAACAGCCAAAGTCAATTATGCAGAAAAAGAAAACCACAGAAGGAGAGAAAGTGAAAGGATGACAGAGAGATGCAGAGAGATTGATGAATTAGAAATAAAGAAAACAAAGAAAGATATAAAGAGGATGTTCTACCTACCTCTCAGAAGGAGGTGGAAATGGTTAGATGATTGGAGAGTGGCAGGAGAAGGAAGGAGGGAGGTGGAGTGTGCAGATTTCAGGGATGGATATTGGTGCTAGAGTCCTTCTTAACTGGTGTGATGTCAGTGTGCCATCTCATTCCCATTATCACACACACACTCAAACGGCATGTTCCAGTAACATACATACTCAAAGAGTGCATGTGTGTCAGAAAAATGGTATGACTAATAGTTTTGTCTATCCTTGTATCTGTGACAGTAAACAGAGAACACACATTTTGGAACAATGACAGGCCAACTGAAAAAGCCTTCCTGAGCAGGAGATGATATAGTAGAATATATGATTTGTGGGAGGAAGGAAGGTTTAACAAACGGATGGGAGAAGTGCTGATTGATGCACTCTGTTCGTAGGCACGCAGTGGACACACTAATGATTGTGCCAGTTACATTTGCATTTGTACTTCATTCATATTCTCTAGGCTGGACATAGGCTGAAACAGGACATTATATGTAGTTGTACATTAGGCTTAAATATAGATTTGGGTAATCATTTACTTAATGGTAATGCATATTGGTCAAAGTTTTTTTTTAATAATATTGAATAAATAGCCTGCAAAATAATTATATAATATAATATCCAATTATTATAATAAAGTCTATTATAGTTATATAAATATAAATCTATATTTAAAAGTATTTCGCAATGGAAAGTAATTTGGGTGAAATAAAAGGGATGACTATTTGATTTCAGGCCTAAACAATATTACTTTCATATACCCTATAGCTTTAGGATTAGCGAATAGTCCAACTGGAAGAAAGCCTTGCATATTGTTTCACACCGGGAACGTGTTAAAATAGGCCCCTTACTACATCCAGAAACTTTGCATTCCGTTTTCCGTCTGAACATTTCATGATAACCTACGTAATTTTTTTTATACAGCGATAGTTTACCATGCAGACTGGCTCAGAGTTGGTTTTGTTTTTGTTAAGTTCATTATTTATGTTAAATATGAATCCATCTATTAAAAGATAGAGGTAGTAGTCTCCTCTGTCGCCTCTTAAACATCGACACGCAAACAAAAGTAATAAAATAAATAAGTAAATAATATATAAAAGCTTTTATACAATTAAAATACAAATTATATTTAGTTGGCCTATATAGTAATACTTCAACGGCTATAATAATTTACTGAGGCGATAGAGCCTAAAATAGGATACAACATGCCGACATTAGATGACTGAACTGCATTTAAAATGCACCACGCCAATTAAAAACATAGCTTCATCAATCACCCAATAAACAGACAAAAAGACAATTACAGAATAAAAAACCTACCTGGATTACGGTGATCTCCCGGTGTGTTGGGTCGGTGCCTTAGGGAGGAGGTGGTTTTGTAGGTGAAAGGGTGGACTAAGGAGCTCGTGAGTCGCGCTGGTCCGTTTGAACGTGCACCGCGTGTTTTTTTTTGCTGGCTTCCCCCCCTCCTCTTCTGCTCGAGCTTTGAGTCTTTCCGGTTCTCTCTTTTTCTCTCTGATGTGATCTGCTCAAGGCTTTCACCCGACTGTAGATCTCTCCGGATCAACAGTACAATAAGGAAGAGTAGAAGGGGAGGTTGAGAAATACATGTTTTACTTTTAATAACAGTGTGGAGAACAAGGTGTGGAAAACACCAACATCAAGTGACAATTTCCACATCAGCAGATCTAATATCTACTACAATAGTGTAATCAATGCATGCCACTATTTAATTTACCTGTTGATGTCATGATGCATATGCTAATAAGGATCTAGGATATTTGACCCTTGAATTTGAGTTTTATTGTTTTATTATTGTCCTTTTTGCTGCTGACCTCAAATACCACAGACTGTAGATTTTGAACCGTCAATGGTTGAAAAGTATGATGCCTTGAAATGCTTATCTGAACAAAATTTGAAAAATACTTATATTTGTAGAATGGAGAAACAATGGAAAAACAACCAGAATTTCAGAAACAACACTTACTATAATTTACTTTGCTTTGTGCCAGTTAGAGCAATGTAAAAACTGGGTAAGAGCTAGTTTTTGAAGCAGTAGTGGCCTTTACTGTAGATGTGCAAATACGCCATCTGTTGGTTACATCTTGCCATCAAAGTCCCTTATATTAAATTTAATCTACCCAAGGTTGTAATTGCAAACATTTCCAAACTGCTTAATTCTCTGCCTTTATTGTCATGAGTAGGCAATGCCGTAGCCATGGAGTCAACATTGGGGGGGACGAAATCTGCTGGGGTGTTTGAGGGTCCCCCCCTGAAAACCTTTTACGTTTAGTATGATTACATTTCTTATGATAATTTTGGACAACGTGCGTGGTTGCCTGTCATAGTGTAGCACATTTATATTTAATATATATTTTTATATCAATATATTGGGGGGGACATTTTGAACAGATTTTAATGTTGGGGACAGACACACATCTATCCTTCATCTCTTCCTAACTAATGAACTTTAAGCAGAGCAGAAGCAGGAGGAGATGTGAAGATAAAGGGAATGGGGGCTCTGAGTCTTATCTATTTGTCTACCATTCTCATTTGCCTGGAGATCCAAAGGGTTGATATGAAGTCCTATAAAGTTCAAGAAGGAAACTGTGGACGTTCCTGTCAGATACATGACATGGGTGCATAAAATGCTAACCAGGCTTCTCCTACCATTTATAGCACATCAAAGTATGCATATTTTGAACCGTTATAACATTTACATCACCCAGCATATTGTTCTTCAAATGTATGCTATATGTAGAAAAGGGAAGTCCAAACAAGCTAAAATGGGGTGGACATCTTGGTTATGTCATCTAAAAGGGGTGATGTTATTTCTAATGGGGCTCCCAGATTTACTATGCAGATTGTAAAACTTAAAGATAAGGACAACATTAGCACTGCCAGCTAAATTTCTCAGAGCCGTATTTCAGCTCGGTTGCTTCTAACTACCCATGCAGCCATGGAATATTGTGTACACTAACGACTGAGCAAAATGAAAAGATATGTGATATGTTGAATAACTAATTTCATAATTTGCTACACCATATGATATGAATAACTTCCAATTACTATAAACTGGTCTGTTCTGGAAAGGGGTAAAAAGCATGTGTGAGCAGGTGGCCATTACACTAGTTACCACTGCCAGCCATTCAGGCCCAAAGTCCTGTAGCTAAACTTCTAGAGACAGAATGTATCTGCGGAATTTAAATAATAATTTGAACATCAAATTCCATATTTATGAGATAATGTGAGGAAGGGTAGAACAACGAGAAAACAGAAAGATTGAGAAGCATTGTGGAGTAATTTTTCTGCTACTGTTTATTTAAATTGTTATTTACTCGATTTTCATGGACCAAACAATGGCACAGCACTGTTATACAGTTTTGTTCTTTGGGTACAACTGACTAACACAAAAGTTAAAATTATTCCTCTATAAAATGGACTAAAGTACATACATACATTTTTTTTGTTGTCTCTCACTCCCTCACACAAACATACATGACACACATGAACAGGCACCCATACACACTCACAAACACACATTCCTCAATCTCCCATACACAAAAGAATACATTCGCAGGAAAAGTTTATCTCAAATGTTTTGAGCATTTTGTACAGATTATCATCAGAACACTCTTGATTACTGGTAATGCAGGCAGACAGTCATCTCTACCTCAGTGGCAGCCATTTTGAGTGGACTGGGACAAACACTCATACCTCGGCCGAGAGACAATTTTTTTTACTGAACTAAAAACAATGTTATGAATGTAGGTCAGTGAAAACCAAGTTCTTAGGATAATGAAACGACAATACGAGTTGGAACAAGAGATGGATCATTTCAGGGATCAGACACTACTTTGCATCATTGTGTTCCTCAATTACATACTGCGACAGAGGCCCTTTGTATATGACCTCTGGGTTAGAGAATACAAGCCATATATATTTATTACTACCCTTGTGCCCAGCACAAAGAGTTAATGTTTTTATAACCGGGTTATAACACTGTAATATGTTTGTAATAAGATGATAATAGGTGCAAACACTGACTGTCGGGGCAATTTACGTGGACAGTTTGTTTTTATGTTGTTCTTTATTAGTAAGCATTTACTGGCTACCCATAGCAGCTGTAAATGTTATGTATATACAGACACTCTTTTCAATTGTTAGCTGGTTCTCTCATACAGAGCTAATCCCAGGTGACTGTACCTCCGTCACTACATTCACTAATTAACCTCATATTCTACAATCCAGTCACACAATACATCTCAGCTTCCATCCCATTGTGTAGAAATGACGTTAATCTTCAATATGATATTTTGAACTGATTGGTTATAAAAACGATAGTATGGAGGTGAATGATGCTTGTTAGGTTGGGTTATATTGAAACAGAAATATACTGTACATCTCTCTCCTTTTCAGTGACAGGAAGCATGTGTGAAGGAGAGATGGTCAAGAAAAGGGGTTCATTGTTAAAGGCAGGTATTTGGGTTTTGTGTGCTTAGTGCCATCATACAAGAAGCCTTTCATTGTATGCCCCTTCTCTCTGGCAGCAAGTCAAAAGCATCTTAAAGGAATGAGACAGGGCTTGGGAAGGGAGCCACTGTGTGTCATTACCCTTTAAATGATACATGTGCATGTGTGTACTCAAGTTTACCAAGGAGTCATGATAACTGACATTTGGACAGATTTGTGTTTTTCTTCTCCGCAAATAACATGTTAAATTTCTATACAACACAGGACAAAAGAAAATGTAACTTAGATTTCTTTTCTCTACAGTTTACAATATACAATTCAAGTGCAATTAAAGTTCCAAATATTAGTTACATCACATACATTTCTCTCTAGTAACGCCTGTTGCTTGCAGGTAATTTTACTTTATATATCTTGTTTTTAAGATCTGCAATACAGCCTTATTATTCTCTTTCGACTAAGTTTAGTTTGTATCGGTGCTCTTCAGGATGAATCATTAGTTGATGTGGAATGGTCTGAAACTCAAGCCAATTTCCTTTGTCTAAAATAACTTTTAAATGCACCAATTCTTTCAGTTTGTGCACATCAGGGATATATATACATATCCCTGATGTGCACGAGTATACTGAGTATAAAAGCATGAGTATAAAAGATATACTGTATATATACTGTATATATTTTATACATATCTTTTACAATACAGTATATCTATCTATATGATGCATCCATGTACTTGTTTGTGAATAATTGTTTTGAACACTTGTATGCACTTGCATATGTTTAAACAAATAAAAACGTACATAGGTGCATACACACCTAAACACACATTCCACGTGGTTTGAGTGCCTGTACTGTATGTACGGTAAATGCACATACATCAGACATCCATGATGTGGGCTTTTGCAAGTTCTAACACATAAATATCTCAAAACAACAACAAAATAAAACGGGTGTGTACTGTTAGAATAAAAACGAGGATGGTAGGAACAAAAGGTGTTAGGAAAGTTGGGCAAACATTAGGGTGTTTAGTATTGTTCAGGGGGGCACTAATGTTTGCCAAGGAGGACTGAGGGGCAGAAATAGAGGTACAAGGGCTGAAGTCAAAGGTTGGGGTGTATGGAAAAGAGTCATTGAGTAGTTACAGGGTAAAGAGGTGAGACACGGGGGAGTCCCAGTCTATTTGTACGGCCGTAGGAACCTGGTGACTTTGGAGCGGAGCAGTTTGATGAAGGATCGGGGAAACATCTCTTTGGACTCCTGTGCTGTGTACCTGAAGTAGTTCTGGGGGTGGGCCAGCACATCGAACAGGGCCTTTATCAGCTTCTTATCCTTCAGGGAGGCACAAGAGAAGGGGGTTGGGGCAGACGTCAAAACATGGTGGGGTAGGATACAGGAAGTGGTAAAGAAAGCAGATCCCAGTCAGGGAAAGGCCACTTACTTTCAGGATCTCCTGGTGGTTCTCTGAGGCGTAGAGGCGCCCGTCTCGTACAATGTCTTCTATCAGTTGCTGGTAGTCCTCTGTAACGCAACACAGTGTTGACAAACACAAACAAGGTGGTCACACAGGGGGGACACAATTTGTCACACACTTTTACCCACAGCAACAAAGACAGAGAAAGACAGTATTTGGTTGGCTACTTTAATGTATACATAAACATGAGGATGTAAAACCTAACCTAAAAAAGTGCAGTTCAAAAACACAGCACTGCCAGTCATTTGATGGTGCTGCCATTTTTTTATGTCCTATCTCAGCTCTCAAAAAAGTTTGGATGCTGTACTTTGGTAAACTATCCCCAGTATGTATGAGCAGTCTCAAGAAATGTGAGTTTTTATGAAAAAAAGAAATTGCTGACCATCGTAGGTGACGTAGGGGACCTGGAAGCCCTTGCCACTGTTCATCTCGTTGGACTTGAACTGAATCCACAGCTTGCGGGAGCGTGAGGTGAAGGCGATGGGCCTCTCGTACGTCTGGCACGTCTCATAGGTGGTGATGGAGGTGGGAAGGGCTGGAAGGAAGGAGAAGAGTGGGAGGGTATAGGAGGTAGTCAATGTTCCCTCTAAGCTGCGTGCCTGCGTGACCGCGCAGACCAGTTGAAGGACCCACGCACTAGATTTTCCAGACCGCGCACAAAATAAAATCAGTATTTATTTTTTAATAAACTATTACTTTTTATAAACTTATTTTATAAAACAACTATATGTTCAGTTGATCGGCGAAATGCGGCAAAGCCCACTTCATACATTTCAATGTCACTCTAGACTACACACAAGCTTTTAACAAAACAACGACCCTGGCGCTCTGCTCAAGCTTTGACTGGCAACTAAATCAGAAACGTTACCTTTACAGGCCAAGGGCATAGGTTTGCATAGGGTCCATAGGGACTAGTCACAACCAAAATTAGGGAGAGATACAATCATCCCCACAAATATTTTGTTAATTTTCAACAACAAAAATTAATTATTATCTTTAATATATTCGTCACCGAGAAAAGTGAAAAATACATTTCCAAGTTAAACAATACGCCCTCGATCCTGCGAGACAAGATGATGTTATTTAATTGGCTGAAGTGGCAGGCAGAGTCAGAAACACTTAGTGAATCGTGACTTGCAGAAAGAGAGCTGGCAGTACGCCAGGAAATAATAAAGCCTCATATTGATATTTCGTTTGGTCTCAGCATTGATAGTTTTGACCCTTGTGTGCTTTGTAGATAGGAAAATGTCACCCAAAAAGAAGAGAGATATCAGAAGTTTTTTCACCACCCAGAGAGTAAGTAGCTATCAAGATGGTTGTTGTTAGTTACATTTATTCATTTAGCAGACGCTTTTATCCAAAGCGAATTCCAAGAGAGAGCTTTCCACCACTGGGGGGCCAGACAGAAGAAGAGCTTGTCTTGAGACCGGGTGGTCTTGAGCGGTGGGACCAACAGGCGGTTGTCTAAAGAAGACCGTAGGTGGCGGGTGGGGTGTAAGGCTGCAGGAGAGACTTGATGTAGTCGGGTGCAGTCCCGTTCACTGCTCGGAATGTCAGTACCAGGGTCTTGAATCTGATACGGGCCATGATGGGTAGCCAGTGGAGAGAGATGAGGAGCGGGGTAACATGGGAGTGTCTGGGTAGATTGTAGACCAGACGGGCCACTGCGTTCTGAATCCTCTGAAGAGGAAAGGCTGCGCATGCTGGGAGACTAGCAAGCAGCGAGTTGCAGTAGTCCAACTTGGAGAGGACAAGTGCTTGGACTAGCAGCTGGGTGGAGTGCTCAGACAGGTATCTCCTGATCTTCCGGATGTTGTAGAGGGTGAATCTACACGACCGGGAGACTGCAGCAATGTGGGCCGTGAGGGAGAGCTTGTCATCCATGGTAACCCCAAGGTTCCTGGCAAAGGATGAAGGGGTCACCGTCGCAGATCCCAGGGTGATTGAAAGATTGTGGGAGATGGCGGGTTAGCTAGTAGGTTAGCTAGTAGTAGGTTAGCTAGTAGGATGGCGGGTTAGCTAGTTGCACTACACACACAGTGCAAACCTGCTAGCCTTACACCGACACCCATTCTACAATGGAAACATGTTTTGAAAGTTGTTAGTGTAGTAGAGCATGTAACTTTTGCTTGTATTAAATATATCCCTTGCGTCTGCAATCTTTCGACCAGTGTGTTAGCAGCAGCTTGTCTTGTTGAAGCCAGAGGGATAAAGCTAACCTTCCTACATAATGGGACCGTGCTAATTTACCCTAGTACCAGCAGGCTAGCAACTCAAAAGTGATATTAACTGGTAATAAGTAGGCCTATATGATCCCTTGGATAGTCATATGCCTATTCTTGTAATCTCGACCTATGTCAGCAGTCAATTAAGCATGGTTAGCGTCTGTATTACATTTATGAATTACTGTGCAGGAAAAACAGCACCCTGAAGATACAGATGCAGAGCAGGTTGGTGATGAATCAGCATTAGGGGTGAAGGTGAGAAGTTGAATTGTCCATTTTGGTAAATATTGCATTCAATTGCAGTTTTATAAGGGATGTTTAGAGAATGTTACCCATGAATTTTATCATTCACACGTATACTTGTAGATAGTAAAAGGTGCTATAAATTGGGATGCCCAAATGTAGCTCTATAAAACCTGAACCAACTACCTAGTAGTCAGCCTTTGGTGTTAAGCTAGGGTTAATAAAGGTATGACTACAGAATCATGTGACAAGCAGGCGCTGGACACTGGGACAAGAGAAAAGTAAAAGCACAATAACAATGTTTGAGTCTTATTGGTGTATAAACAGAGAATCGGAGCACAGAGTTTTCTTGTTATTAAACCATTGAAAAGGCGCTCGCTCCCTTTTTGTTACCTGTAATCACCATAATCCAGAGAATTCTGAACAAGGGGTGTCTGTCAGTATTATTAGTATTAGTGTCTGTATACAGTGCCCTCCAAAAGTATTGGAACAGTGAGGCGAATTCCTTTATTTTTGCTGTAGACTGAAAACATTTGGGCTTGACATCAAATAATGAACGTGAGACCAGAGATCAACGTTTCAGCTTTTATTTCCAGGTATTTACATCAGGATCTGATGCACAACTAAGAAAATATCACATTTTGTTTGAATCCACCCATTTGTCATGTGATCAAAAGTATTGGAACAGATATACTTAAAACATATTTAAGTGAATAAGACTTAATATTTAGTTGCAAATCCTTTGCTTTCAATAACTGCAGCAAGTCTGTGACCCATTGACGTCACCAAACTTTTGCATTCTTCCTTTTTGATGCTTTCCCAGGCTTTCACTGCAGCCTCTTTCAGTTGTTGTTTGTTTTGTGGGGTTCCTCCCTTCAGTCTCCTCTTAAGCAGGTAAAATGCATGCTCTATAGGGTTTAAGTCTGGAGATTGACTTGACCAGTCTAATACCTTCCATTTCTTGCCCCTGATGAACTCCTTTGTTGTTTTGGCAGTGTGTTTTGGGTCGTTATCTTGCTGCATGATGAAGGCTCTGCCAATCAGTTTGGTTGCATCTTTCCTTAAATTGGCAGACAAAATGTTTCTGTAGACTTCCGAGTTCATTTTGCTGCTGCCATCATGTGTTACATCCTCAATGAAGATTAATGAGCCCGTCCCAGAAGAAGCCATGCAAGCCCAAGCCATGACATTACCTCCACCGTGTTTCACAGATGAGCTTGTGTGTTTGGGATCATGAGCAGTTCCTTTCTTTCTCCAAACTTTAACCTTTCCATCACTTTGGTAAAAGTTAATCTTTGTCTCATCAGTCCATAAAACTTTGTCCCAGAATTTTTGAGGTTCATCTCTGTACTTTTTGGCAAATTCCAGCCTGGCCTTCCTATTCTTCTTGCTAATGAGTGGTTTGCATCTTCTGGTGTAGCCCTTGTACTTTTGTTCATGAAGTCTTCTGCGAACAGTAGATAGTGATACCTTCACTCCTGCCATCTGGAGGTTGTTGCTGATCTCACTAACAGTTGTTTTAGGGTCTTTCTTTACAGCTCTCACAATGTTTCTGTCATCAACTGCTGATGTTTTCCTTGGTCTACCTGTTCGACGTCTGTTACTTAGTACACCAGTAGTTTTCTTCTTCTTCAGGACATTCCAAATGGTTGTACTGGCTATGGCCAATGTTTCTGCAATGGCTCTGATTGATTTTCCATCTTCTCTAAGACTCACAATTGCTTGTTTTTCACCCAAAGACAGCGCTCTGGTTTTCATGTTGTTTTCACCTCTGAATACAGTCTGCATAGACAAAACCTATCTTACCCAATCTGAACCTGAGTGTAGACATTCAGTGGTATTTATTGATTGAATAATGTATGTAATAGGACACACCTGGGCAACAAAACACACCTGTCAGTCACATGTTCCAATACTTTTGCTCACGTGACAAATGGGTGGGTTCGAACAAAAAGGTGATATTTTCTAATTTGTGCATCAGATCCTGATGTAAATACCTGGAAATGAAAGCTGAAACGTTGATCTCTGGTTTCACATTCATCGTTTGATGTCAAGCCCAAATGTTTTCAGTCTACAGCAAAAATAAAGGAATTGGCCTCACTGTTCCAATACTTTTGGAGGGCACTGTATGTGTACGTGTGGTGTGGGGGGGGGCACACATACCACTCTTCCTCATCACCAACACATCGCCACACTCGTCCTCCATGGGGAGGAATATCTCTGGCACCACGATTAGGATGCGTCTCTTGTGGGGGGGGTTAATGGTCCAGATGCAGTCCACGTTGGAGGGGTAGTCCCCAGGGTAGTTGGGGGACTCAATGTAACCTGTGTAGTCACCAAGCTCCCCCCCGCACACCTGGTCTAAGACAGAGACAAATTAGGTGAGTGGGGGCTGCACACCAGAATAAAGGGTTGGAAATTTGAAGCATAGATCAAAGTAAAGTGGTAACACTCACAATATAAATGTAATATCTCTGTATCACAATATGATGATCATTTGCTTTTTAAAATCTGTTCAGTGGATGAAATCAATCTGTACCTTCTCTTTCATTGATCTTTTATGGATTTCTGAAAATGTTTACAGTATGTCGTTCCTTGTTATCACTTTTCAATCAGCCCAGTGCAAAATAATGCAGCCCATGACAATGTGATGTTACACTGCTCTGATAGAGCAGAGGGGGGCTCTTTCATGGGGGTCTTACTCTTGCAGTGGGACACATTGGTGGCACCATCAAAGTCTGTGGTGGTGTTGCCAGGGCAGGTGATGCAATAGTTCTGTCCGAACTCAGACTGGTAAGTTCCCGCTGGGCAGCGGATGCAGCGATGGGTGCTGGAGTTGTAGTGGTGCCCGGGGGCACAGTGAACTAAAGGGATATGCAAGAAAGATGGTCACGCACACACACACACATACACACACACACACACATACAACGCACTGTCAGCCCTACCTTTGGCCTCACAGTCCTTGAAAGCGATGGAGCCCTCGTACTTGGTCATGAGGCCTCCTCCGCAGGGAAAACAGAGCACGCGACCAGGCTCTGGCTGAAAGGTGCCCAGAAGGCATGGCTGGCATGGACGGAAACCGTCAGATGAATACTGACCCGCTGGGCACTGACCTGGGAGATGGGAAGGAGAAAAGGCTATTGGCACCATAACATTAGATCCATCATTTATTTGTCATGATATCAGTAACGTCCATTATTGGTTTGGTAACTGTAAATTACAGGTATTTGGTGCCATCTTGTAGTGAGAGAAATTTCAGAGACTGCCAGTTGATGCAATTTTCACAATGCTGTTTTAATAAACCAGCACAAGAGGGAGCCAAAACACTGTTACCCTTGTGGTGGAATTGGGATTTCCTGTGTACTTATGTTATTCACGAATCAATAGAACTTTTACGAATCAATAAACTAGTCAATGGATACTATTAAGTATGGTCTAATGTGAGTTTGCTATTGATAAGAGTAGATTGTGTCTATATGTCAGGTTGATTCTCCTGACCCCGAACATCTATTCAACCTGACAAATAGACACAACCTACTATCAAGCAAACTAAGCAAATCAAATTTACATAAGAATATACTAACTATTATCCGGTGTCTAGTTCTATTGATTAATGAAAATTCTGTTGATTAACATAGGTACAGAGGAAATCCCAATTACTTCCACACCCTCTACACCCATTGCTGGCTTGCATATGACACAGACATGACCACAGATACACACACTCACTCACCTCCACACTGGGAGACATTCTTTGCCCCAGTGATGCCCTGACCCTCGGTGCTGGGGCAGGGCTCACAGGACAACTGGCCCTCCGTGTCCTGGTAGGTACCTGGGGAACACTGCACACACTGCTCCTGATCTCCGCTGTAAAATGTTCCCATGCCACAGCTCACTGACACACACACACACCCACACACACACCAATGTACCAAACCACAAACATGGTACAGTAGCTCACTGAGAAACAAAATAATAAACATCTGCTTACATGTAAGTAACAAACACTTTTAATTAAATGCTCATTAATAAAAGTCTTAATATCCCAGGATGCCTTGTAACAAGATTTTAAGTACCAGGAGGCCTCGTGTAAGGACTATGTTTGCCAGGATGCCTTGCTCACCACATTTTCCATCTCGTAAAACCTGTCCAGTGCTGCAGCCCTCTGCCCTTTCGGGCAGCCTGGCGGGTTTCTGGGCCACCTCGTACTCAGTACCGGAGAACTGGATGTAAAACTGCTGCTTGTTGATAGACTTTCTCAGGGTCCGCATGGCACTCTGCAGACGTTGTTTTGTTCTCTCCCGCACGCAATCTATGTCACACGAGTCTGTGATCGGTGGGGGGGGGGGGCTTCATTGTGTTATGAGTTCATTTGAAACCGACATAATGTTTCGATCATACATGCATGCACAAAACTCTTATCTTTTCTCTTTGTGTGCACAGAAAACACACATGTGCGCCCACATACCTGAGGCCTCCTCCTCCTTCATCTCCATCTCAAACTCGGCTGTGATGTGGGACACCTCTTTTGAGGGTGATTTGCGTCCGCGCCGTCGCTTCTTGGATGAATCGCACTTGAGATTGACAAACGTCACCTGGCAGTTGTCGGTGCATGGGAACTGGCCGCCTGAGAGGGCGGGAGAGAGGAAGAATAAAGCCGATGACTCAATTCCTTATTGATGTTCATCCCTTTGAAAGCATACAATTTACATATATTTTATAGTGTTGACCTTGTGTGGTTGCGCGGGTCCATGTGGACTTGTTTGTCTGTGTTTTTGTGTACCTTGCGGACTCTGCTTGGTGGCATCTCTGTGTTTCTCCTTGTTGCGGGGCCTCAAGTGACACTTGGCATCTTTGATCTTGAAGCGAGCCTTTTGTTTGATGGGGGGAGCCAGGATGTCTTCATCAACATACAGGAAAAAACAACTTTGACTAAAACAAGTCAACCAAACGCCACAGTATCTTGATATTATTAGCTGTCCCTTCAGTGTTTGTCTGGCGTGTCTGTCTGTCTGTCTGTCTGAGGCTTCAGGTAGTGAGGAGGGACCTGCGGAGAGGTGGTGAACACAGTGTAGCCAGTGTGTGGTGAAACTCACTCCTCAAGTATGTAACAGGCCACCCGCGTCAACGAATTGCTAGCTTTTCGTTGGCGTAGTTGGTAGTGGTGGTAAGTTCGACTCCTGGTCGGAGCGGACAGTGTCTCTGACGGAACTTGCAAGACCACGTCTGTTACAACAGCACATACAAAGGCTGAAGGTCTGTACTATGCGTGTGTATGTGTGCATGTCCTTGTGTGTGTCCATTTAGCTTCTGCTGCTAAAGAGGGGGAGAGACAGTTCAAGTTCAAGTCTTTTATTTGTCAGGTACACAGATCAACACAAAGTTAGACTGGGCACTGAAATTCTTAAGACAAGACAACGCAAGCACCTGGCATAACATAACATATAAGTACACGGAACATAATTGACATCTATGCTGAGCTGAAATAAGTGAAACTTCCTAAATATACAGATAGCAATAAATAATCGACTATACTAACTCTAATACTAAAACTTCCTAAATTACAGATAACAATAAATAGTACACTATACTAACCCTAAATGCACATAAAACCTGTTTCAACCCTATAACCTATTCTAACCTAAGTGGAGTACAGTACAATAGTGCAAATTTGCAGATCAGGGACTAAGTCAATGACCATACAGGAGCCTGGTGGCGAGGTACAGTAGTGCAATGTTACTGATAGTGCAACCAGTAGCTGAAAGTGACAGTGTATAAGTGACTAGTGTGCAGTAAATCAATGTCCATATCATTGTCCATTCAGAAGCCTGACGGCCCTTGGGTAGAAACTGTTGTCCAGTCTGCGTGTGCGTGACCGGATGCTGCGGTAACGCCTGCCAGAAGGCAACGGGGTAAAGAGACTGAAGGATGGGTGGGAACAGTCTCTTAGAATCCTGCCGGCTTTCCTTAGGCAACGTGTGTTGTAGGTGTCCTGTTGGGCTGGGAGCTTCCTGCCGATGATGAACTCGGCAGAACGGACCACACTTCGTAGGGCTTTGCGGTCCCTGTCTGTGCAGCTCCCATACCACACTGTAATACAACCAGTCAGAATGCTCTCTATAGTGCATCTGTAAAAGTTAGTGAGGATGATTGAGTTCATACCAAACTTCTTCAGTCTCCTCAGGAAGAAGAGGCGCTTACGGGCCGCTTTGACCACCTTGTCCGTGTGAACAGACCAGGTGAGGTCATTGCTGATGTTCACCCCGAGGAACTTGAAGCAGCTGACCTTCTCCACTTCCGATCCATTGATGAGTAGGGGTGCATGCTCCTCCTCCTGCCGCCTCCTGTAGTCCACAATCATATCCTTGGTCTTGCTGATGTTAAGAGAGAGGTTATTGTCCTGACACCATGATGTCAGGGTGTCAACCTCCTCTCTGTAGGCTGATTCGTCACTGTCAGAGATGAGGACCCACAATAGTTGTGTCGTCAGCAAACTTAACAAGGAGGTTGGAGCCGTGCGTTGCCACACAGTCTTGAGTGAACAAGGAGAACAGGAGAGGGCTGAGCACACAGCCCTGGGGGGTGCCTGTATTAGTGATCAGTACGGATGAGGTGCGGTCACCGATTCTCACCACCTGTGGCCTCCCCGTCAGGAAGTGGAAGTTCCACTTGCAGAGGGAGGTGCTTAGTCCCAGGTCCACAAGCTTGGAGACCAGTCTGGAGGGGATGATGGTGTTGAATGCAGAGCTGTAGTCAATGAACAGCATCCTCACATATGTATTCCCCTTGTCCAGGTGGGAGAGAGCGGTGTGCATAGTCAGAGCGATGGCATCGTCTGTAGACCTGTTGGACCGGTATGCAAACTGCATAGGGTCCAATGTGGGGGGCAGCGAGAAGCAGATGAATGATTTGACTAGCCGCTCAAAGCACTTCATGATGACAGAGGTCAGTGCTATCGGGCGATAGTCGTTCAGACATGTGACCTTGGTGTTCTTGGGCACAGGGATAATGGTGGTCCTCTTGAAGCAGGTGGGGAGTACAGACAGGTTAAGGGAGAGGTTGAAGATGTCACTGAAGACCCCTGCCAGCTGGTCAGCGCAGCCCCTGAGGGCCCTCCCTGATATGCCGTCTGGGCCAGGTGCCTTGCGAGGGTTGATCTTCTTAAAGCACAGCCTCACCTCGGCTACAGTTAGTGTAGGCACCCCACTAAGTCGGGTTGGGGCTGGAGCACCAACAGAACCTTCATCATCATCAGCATCATCATCAGCAGGGTTGTTAGGGCAGGAGGTGTACTGTAGTCTGTTTGATGAGGGTCTGTCTGAAGTGAGTTGTATTTCACAGGCGCGCACATGCACATATACCTCCACACACACACATTCCTCTGTCTGAGATTTTGTACCTAATCCCTGTCCAACATCCACAAAGTGCTGATGGAGAAAAGAGCCCCAAAGTAACTAAGCAGCTAAGGGAGAGAAGATAAGGATGGAGGGAACGACGAAAAGGAAGAATCCACAGCCCAGTGGACTGAGGATGACGGGCCTCTTTTAGAGTAACTGACCTTGCGCAGTGCGTGTTGCAACGTGCAATGTGCCGGTACCTGCACAGGTGAGTAAGGTGGTTGTGACATTCCTCTTCTGTGGTGCTTTCCCAGGTTGCACGGGCACCCCACAGCTCAGCGTGTAGCTGTTCTCAGAGTCTAGGAGTCACACATGCACGCTCACATTTTAGGACCGAAAGGGTAAACATTTGATTGATGATAAGAACATAGCTGTTAATTCCTACTCATCAAATTCCAATGGACTAGGGACAGACATGTTGAAAATGTGTGTATGTGCTTAACTGTCTGATGGAAGTATGTGTGTTCCCTGTGGCGAGGGTATTAACAGAGTTCGGAGTGTTAACACTTCTATTAATTTTCTATGGCCTCCAATTTTCACAAACACACATACACACACACACATTTGTTAACACACTAGGGAGATAAAGAGTTGAGTGATACGTCTACGGTTACTTCTACGGTTAAGAGCACACACAAAAACTCACACACACAAAGACACCCGAGTATACAAGCACACACAGCAAGGCTGAAATAGGGATGAAGACTTCAAAACTCATAAAAGGTGGAGGATTTAATTGGGAAGCAGTACTGCGTGCAACTACAGGAATTTAAACACTCTTTCTCCATATTTCTCTCTACCTTATATTCTCCAGTAAGAAAGAAAAATAAACAAATAGTTTACTTTCTACTGGAGGGCTATCCATCATCCTCACACTCCGTTGGCCAAGCCAAACAGAGCCCGGCAGCAATCTGAGGCCGGGCAATGGAAATATGGCAGGATTAAAGAATGTTATAGTTGATCTGACTGGGAGCCAGCACTAAGCACTATCGCAGTCGGACAGCCTGTATTGACAGCCAACGGGTTTATAAAGCTCTCTCAGCGGCTTAAACATTCATTCATTTCGCTGAGATGCCACATGAGGTCGTTTTCGGCCGACAAGAAAGAGGCAGGCAGATGGAGCTTTATTCACTGTGAGAAGGGTGTGACAGAGGAAGTGAGGATGGTCTCACACCACTAGAGGGCAGCACATTCTCTTTAATAAAAGGTGCATGACTGCTGTGCGAATGCTGTGTGCTGTGAGAAGGTAGGGTTACCTGACAGAACCAAACCACAGAAAAGATAACAGGCGGGGGTAGTCCATGCAGTTGAAACATTATTAGAAATACAAGACAGTACTCAATGGCTGGTTGAGGTTTTTTTTTGTTTGGTTGTTGGAAGGTCCAGTAGATTTGAGAGAGGAGATTAGAAAATGTTTGAAGGACAAGGCAACATCTAGGTCAACATGGCTAAAGTTGTTGGGTGTTTGCGTGTGCGTGCTCATGTGATTGTGTGCTTACCTGCGAGAAAGAGGGCGTTGGAGGGGCAGGAAAGCGAGCACACCTCAACACCCCCGCTCTTGGCACAGCTGAGCTGGGCGCGTGGAACTGGCTTCCCATTGGGCATACACTTCACCGCCTCTGAGGAGCACACACAGAGAGTCACATCACCAATACAACCACCAATCCACTGCTACTCAGATACACGCGTACACAATCACGCTAACATACACGGTCACACACACGCACAAACACGCTGGTGCTTACCGACACAGTCCTTCTTGTTCCAGTGGAGTTTCTGTCCGGGTGGACACACACACTCATAGCTGCCCAGTGTGTTCACACAGCTGTGCTCACAGCTCCCGTTGTTAATACTGCACTCGTCTATGTCTGGGACACAAAAAAAGACAGGAAAGTCAGAGGCACACAAATGTGTGTGTGTAGGCGTAAGTATCACGTACATTGTTGTGCAAAATGAGAGGGCACAAAACCCTCACATGTCAAAATCAATGCCTTCTCATTTTAGGTGTGTGACAGGTACAACACACACTTGCACCTATGTGAACTAACACACACACAGTGACTGACTGACTGATTGAGTCTCTGAGGGAGTGACTGAAGGAGTGAGTGAGTGGTTGTGATTGGGAGTGTGTACCGGACACTTACCTCCACAGTGTGTAAGTCCATAGAGAGTGTATCCTTTTTGACACACACACTCAAAACTGCCTGGGTAGTTGATACACGTGTGGTCGCAGGTCCTTTCAAAGGAGCATTCATCAATATCTGTACAAGGACCACACACACACGCACACACACATACTAAAACACTGATTTAATATCCCTCCTCCACAGACATGAACCACTTGGGCCCAGACACGCAACAGAACCCAAACCCAGTGGACAGAGAGCTGAGGTGGGAGCTGTAGGAAAATGAAGGCTTTTCGACCATGTTTAGAATAACACCCTGCACAATCATCCTGAACGAGTGGGTTTGAGTATAAACATTGACCGGATACATCGTGTGTGTATGTATTTAGGGGGATTTCCCCCACCCTTTTATTCACACAAATACACACACACCACTTGTATAATAAGATGATGCAATTATGGTAAAAGTCACTTTGGGAGTTCAGTATAGAAAAAACAACAGTGTATCTTTGGGAAAGCTAAGAGACACATTTATTGATATACAGTAGGTCTACATGGCTCTTGAGTCGCTGAACACACAGTTTACTCAGGTATTTCAGCTACTTCAGTCCCCAAACATCGGAATGGAACCTTTCGGAAACACTTAACCTCAGCCGGTCATATTCAATGTGGCATGGAGTGAATTAGACTGTGTGTCTGCATCAATGCTAAATGGCGGGTTCTTACAGAAATGCATGGGCTTGCTTCGTTTTCTTCATCCTCACCTGCGCTGTATCAAAATTGTTCAAAACACCCTGGGCTTCATGTACGTGCATTTGCAAACGTATCGTGATACTGCTGTGATACTTGGTCATCGGGTAAACAGCGCCTTTCTCTGCAAATCGGAGACGCCCCCCCACCCAGCCTCAGCGCCCTCTGCTGGTGGTGCGGACGGTTAATTAATGGACGCACTTCAGTTTTTGGCGCCCCCTCTTCATGGCGCCCTAGGCGGTTGCCTAGTTCGCCTATAGCAAACGCAGGCCCTGCTATCATGAATCAGCCACCAAAGTCAAAACAGCGATGACTGTTTGAAATGATCCTGATGCCAATATTCTAATGTAGCGAGGAGTTTAACAACTGCTGGAATGGAAGGTGAATGAGTCGGAGATTCTATATAATCTTTGATTTCTTCCTGTAACTGTAATATTGCATGGTTGCTTAATCTGTAACGCGTAATGATTTTGTGTTCACTCAACTCAAAAAGTGTTATCCTTGTGGCAAAAATCCTTTGGCCTGTCTGTCTTGCTCGGGTTACAGCTTCCATTTCACCAGTAGGCATATGCGCATCCTGGTTTACGCCTGCTTTTAAAAGGCGGATAATTTTCACCGCAAAATGGAAGCATGCTTTCACGGGCGGTTTATGTACATACCACGGAATACATAATTAGGTGCACTTTACGCATCTCCTTCCATCTCTTTATGGGAACTCCCACTTTCCCCTTGACCCTCCCGTGAATGCATATATGCATTACTCGAAAAGCACAATTTCCCATTTTCATTTCCCGCGACAGGCAGTCTGTACTTTTACCTCAGTGCGGCATGTTTGTACATACCTCGCCATGCTTTTATGCGCAATTTGCTAAACAAATATGCCTGAAGTGGGCACAAAATGGTTAGTACATGAGGCCCCCTGTGTTATAACATTTGTCATGAGAGGATTTAGCTCATCTGTCTTCCTTCACATTGTGGTGTGTGTGTATATGTATATGTGTGTGTGTCTTTGTCTTTCTTGAGAGAGAGGAAAAGTGAACCGAACAAGACCCTAAAACACTCAACACTGACATATTAACCATCAAAGCATGCCGACCAACACAAACGGGAAGATATACAAAATGCACTTGCACACATACACATGCACACTGAGCACACACACTTCCTTTCTATATTACATATTACCCCCCTTCTCTTTCTCACTCTCCCTCTAAAAGCTGTGTGTTGTTTTGAGTTCAGCAACAACATAACTCCAGAGGCAAAATTGTTCAGTTCAATTGATCATTTGTGTACTCTCCTGCCCTATCTTGTACAGAGGATTATTTCCAGGTTCCCTCCACACAAAACCATTAATTTCCTGTCTCAGACAGGAAAAGAAAAATCAGGCGACAGTTGACATTCGAAATGGAAACTTTGCTCACCAGGTAGGGCGTGTACTGTACGGGCTGTGGCCCTGACTCTAGCGACTAGGGTTCGAATCCGGCTTGGGTGTTTTTATATGTCTACATTTCCTGTCAATCTCAACTGTCTCTGTCTAATAAAACCAAGAAAATGGCCCAAAATACATATTAAAGGAAATGGTAGCTAGTCACACTGACCTTGGCAGGTGCGCTCGTCAGTGAGCAGTTTGTGACCCTTCTGGCAGCTGCACTCGAATGACCCCACTGTGTTTCGGCAGAAGTGGTCACAGCCTCCGTTGTTCTCCTGGCACTCGTCTATGTCTGGATGGATGGAGAGGGTGGTGAGGGAGGTAGAGAGGAAGAGAAAGGGAAAGGGGAGAAAGGATGAAGGTCAGAAATACAGCATTACCAACTGCCTGTTGGCAATAAACAAATGGATGAATGATAACTTTCTTAAATTAAATGAAGACAAAACCGAAGTCCTACTATGTGGCCCCAAATCCAAAAGAGAGCTGCTTACTAAGAATCTAGGAGGCTTAAACCCCTGTCTTAAACCAGAGGTGACGAGTCTCGGTGTAATCTTGGATTCAGATTTGAATTTCAACTCTCATATTAATAAAGTGACCAAAACAGCTTTCTTTCACCTGAGGAATATAGCAAAGGTACGACCATTCATAAACCAAAATGATGCAGAGAAGTTAATTCATGCTCTTATATCCAGCCGGCTGGACTACTGTAACGCTCTTTTTACTGGTCTTCCCAAGAAAACCACTGAAAGACTACAGCTCATTCAAAATTCTGCAGCTAGATTATTAACAAAAACTAAAAAGAGAGAACACATTAGTCCTGTCCTAGCCACTTTACACTGGTTCACTGTTACCTTCAGAATTGACTTTAAGGTCCTTTTCCTCACATACAAAGCTCTACACGGACAAGGACCTAGCTACATTGCTAACTCCCTTATAAACTACACACCAGCTAGAACCCTGCGATCATCAAATGCAGGCCTATTAGAGGTCACCAGAAGCAGTCATAAGAAGATTGGTGATTCAGCCTTTGCCAATTACGCCCTATGGAACTATGGAACAAATTACCCATAAATATTAGGGAAGCAAACACTCTAGACATTTTTAAAAGACAGCTTAAAACCTACCTTTTTACCGAAGCATTTAAGTAATTTTACCTCAAAAGGGTTTTACTACTTTTTTTTGTTTTTTTATTTTTCTTATAGATTTGCTATTTTAATGATCACTTTTGTCACTTTATTATTGTTTTTATTGAATTTATGTAAAGCACCTTGAGCACAATTCTTGTATGAAATGTGCTATATAAATAAAGTCTTACATTAGAGTTACATCCATTTTCTGGTGGTTGGCATGAGCAAATACAGATGCACAAGCGCATACACGTGGGTTTGTGTGTGTGAATATGTAGATGGTGCTTCCCTACAGGTTTGGACCACGGTACCAATATGTTGCAGAGCATGGTCAACCTCATTGACACATATATTGTCACAATGCATGGTAACAAAGCACAGATTTGTTCTGGAATGTAACTTTACTAAACTGCACTGCACTATACTGTACTGTTCTGTATTATACTATATTATACCACACGATGCTGTGGTGTACTGTACTGCAATACTATAATAATACCGTACTGCATTAAACTCTACTATATTATACTACACGATACTGTACTGTACTATACTATACTAATACTGTACTGTACTGGACTGTATTGGACTGGACTGCTTCCATTCAATCTCCAGTCTGATTGGATTTTGGATGAATATCATACCATCTGTGTCATTCTGTGCTCCCTCTCACATGTGTGTTTTTATCTTCCCTCCCCTTCTTTGGTCTGCCGCTGAAAACATTACTCTGGTGTGAGCATGCAGTTGTCTGCTACGGTAAAGGGCTTATTCTGCAGGGGTTATCACTGTCTAAACTTGTGACACACCCTTTTCTTCCTGGAACCAAGGGAGCTTAGCGTAGCTACAGTACATATACCTGAGAGAAGGTACACCACTCAGGGACTCAGCCAGAGAAGCATCGAGACAGAGAGAGAGAGAGAGATAGAGAGAGAGAGAGAGAAATCTGTCTGGACCGCCCCAGCCCGGGAGATCCAGAGCAGATGAAACATGAGCTCTAACTCCAGGTGTCCACAGACAAGCCCATCAGCAATAATAAGTTACAGGGATTTCCCGCAGGGCTGATGTGGGCAGCGGTGCCAATGCCAAACCTAGCCTTCATGCTAGCACCCTCCCTCACCCCGAGTATGAGAACAGAGAGAGGTAAGGAGGAAGAGGAAGAGGACAATAGCATGGCAGATTACACAGGCTAAACCCTTTTTGATTGGTGCTCAAAGTGATGAAAATGGCTGGGGATTAGAGTCTAAACCTTTGACCGTGGAAGTAAGTCAGGCATGAGACCGCTTAGACTCTAGGAGAGGGAGGAAGGGTGAGGGAGAGGAGAACAAATAGAAGAGGAGAGGAGGGAGAGGATAAAAGGGGGGAGGTGTTGGGGTCAAAGAGAGATATAAGCCTAACCCTAACCCTAAGAAAAGGAAAGAAGGGTTGTGAGTGAAAGGATGAAAAAACTTAAGAAGGGAACGGAAGTGGGGGTGTGAGTAAATGCCAGGACAAATACAGGAAAGACATAGGGAAAGTGAAGAGGACAGACAAGAAAGGAAGAGGTGGAGGAGGAAAAACAAAATAAGTGAGAGGAGAGATGGGGAGAAAGAAGGGAGGACAGTCAGAGAGTGAAAAGCTTGCTTTTAACCTCGGCTTAAGTGAGTCTGCCAGACCAATCCTCCATCCAAGCCAAGTGAGATTAGTTGAGAGCAGAAAACGAAGATGGCGTGACATTAAACGAGAGGAGGAGACATCTTGAGTGTTTTGTTTTTCCACAGTTTAAAACTAGGGTTGTCCCTATTGGGTTCTTTCTTTCTCCCTATGCCTTCCTCCTTCTCTCTCTACCACCTTCTCTCTGGCACCCACTCTCTCTCTCTCTCCTGCATCAATGCTGAGAGGTATTATTTCGTGAAAACAAAGCAATGACTTGGCCTGTCTCTCCCTACAGTTTTACTGGGAGAGGTACAGTAGTAAATATGTCCTCTTTCTGCATCTCCTGCCTTGTCAGTGGCTCGCAGGGGGGTTTGGTCTCCATCTGGATGGGTTAAAAGGGATTTCCTCCTATCAGAGCATAGTGGAGAATGGATTTGTAAGGGGGATGGAAGAGGATAGGTGAGGACTGGAACTCCTTGAACCTATTACATCATTTAAGGTTTAACTTTCTCTGTCACGTAGGTTCTCTTACTCTTTGTACAATTTGTTTGCCCTACTTGGCCCTCCCTTTCTGCCTCTGTCTATCTGTCTCTGTCTCACTTTCTCTACAGTCACTCTGTGGCTCTGTTCTCCCCCTAAGGGATGTCGGATCAGTCACTTCTGTCTTTTCAGTTCGGGCTGGAGCCCTGATCTTTTATCTTTCAGGACAGGATGGATGTCCCTGACACTACCGCCAGGTTCACACACGCACATGCATCTTTGTCTGCACACAAACTCTCTCACACATACAAAGACACACAAGTAATTCCCCACAGTATCCAAGAAATATTTTCACAATTGCTACAGTTTTTCATGATTGCTTGAACACATTTCTTGAAAAAGTTACCCATTTTTTCAAAACAGTAAACACTAAACCTCATCTTCAAGCATGATTTTCAAAACCTCTGAATCTTCTTGCAAAATTTAACTTTCGCCTCAAAACTGTTTTACCTGTGCTCTAAATCAAACAGTGCTCTCAAAAACAAAGTGATCAAAATGATATACACTATCAAGCAGTCAGTAAACAATACACCAAACAATTTAAAACACATTGTTCAAAACATATAGTTCTTAGGGAGTACATTTTATATCTCAAAACAAATGTCATATTTATCCGTCATTGTCTTTTGATGAACGAAAACATGTTCTATCATAGTAGCTCAAAATTGATCAGAAATTACTACTCTGCTTTGCTCTTAGCACATTTTTTGGTTCTTTCTCCTCCTGTACCCCTACAGTACTGCACCCTGCATCTCACAACTCACTCTTGTTCTTTGTTGATATGAACCTGGAACCAGTCAAAATCTATTGAGCAGTCAGTACTGTTACTGCAACAAATGGAAAGCACAATGTTCAGGGCCATACAATTTGTTCATTGTACAGTATACAGCCTACAATGCACTGTACTACATTATACAATACTAAAAGGGACACAAATCTAAGGCGTAAACATGTGATCAATGTGCTTCTTCTTGTCTTTGGGCTGGGTTAGGCCAGAGCACTTCGTCGACATCACAAGCAATATTTTCCCACCTTCAACAACCTGTTTGCTCTCTGAACTGGCTTATATTGCTTGTGTCACATTATTTGTAACAAGTGAAATCAATTTTGTGTGGTTGTGTTTTGTCAATGACATGTTTTCTCTATTTGTATTTGATTGTTGCCATTTGTGTTCACCAGTATGGATGACATGTGCATCAGAGTGCAGAATGTGTTTTGAGAATGAGAATGTGATTAGAGTTTTGCTGAAAAGTCTAAGTGATATCTGGAAATTGTGTTTTACCATGTGAAATGGTTTAAGGTATTGACAAAAAACTGCACAATTAGCTACATGAGTTCAGGCAACTGAGAACTTTGTTCTGCCAATGTGTTTTAGTGTTTTAGCAATTGAGAAAAACTGTATCCAGTATGTTATAAATGCCAGCAGAGACGGAAAAAAAGAGAGAGAGAGAGAGAAAGTGGGTGAGAAGGAGAGAGAAATGGGGGAGGAAGAGAGACAGAGATAGAGAGAAAAAGACAGTCTGGCAGCCGTGACCACTGGCACAGTCACCACATCACACCAGGTTTACTGGCCACTGGGGATGCCTGCGCCTAATAACTCTGTATATAATTACCTTTAATAGCCCTTAAACAAGCTTTGAGCTTAAATAAATACTTTAAAATGTCCACACATCTTGAAATGATAAAGCACTGTCTCTGTGTGTGTGTTTAAACGATAGAGGCAGACAAGACTAAGAGAGGGAAGGAGAAGTGTTGAGTGTTACTAAGGAATGTTTTTTAGCCTGACAAGAAACAAAAAATAGGCAAAAGAGGTCAAAAGAAAGAGGGCTCGTTCAGGGAACTGGCCAAGAGAGTCAGCTAAAGAGGGATGGATGGATGGGTTGAAGAGGTGCAGCTCATGAGAAAACAAGAAAGTTTCTCTGTGTTTTTCTGCGAGAATCATCTAGAGTGGAGACACCTCGTGGATACACATTGCACAATGCACCAATCACATTGCACTCTTTATATCTTACATTACATTTTTTACTTTGTAAATTAGTGGTTAGAATTATTTAGATCCTGTTGAAAATGTTTTGTACATTTTATATTTTCTACATTTTATATTTAAAACTGTTTACCACATGCACCTTGCTGCCATAGTAAATTCCTTGTTTGTGCAAACTTACTTGGCAAATAAAGCTGATTCTGATTCTGATGCTGCTTTGGGCAGTGGTCGGGACAGTTATCCAATTCCCTGTCCAGTTTCTCTCTCTCTCCTGTAGTATGCTTTCTCATTTGTCCTGTCTGTCTGTCTATTACACACACAAACAAACACACACACACACAATCCCTGACAGATATGTAACAGTGCCTGATCAATACTCTTCTCTCGCTGCGATCAATAACCCCATCCTAAGGCTGAATTTCCTATGCCTTTGCCTGGCCATTGCATGGTATTACTGCTGCCTGTCTGCTTGCCTGCTTTCCTGCCCACCTGTCTGTCTGGCTGCCTGACTTACTGTTAGCCCAACAGTCCTGTCCAGTCCAGTCCACAGTTTGACTGTCCTTCTATCTGTGTACTTATTTGCCTGACTGTCTGATTCCCAGCCTGTTAGTGTGCCTGCCTGACTGACAGTTTGTCTGCCTGTCAACTTAGCCGTCTGTCAGTCTGCTTGCCATCACCTTTTTTATTTGCCTGCTGTCCGTTCCTGTTACTAAATAAATTTCTGTCTGTTTGCCTTGTAGTTGGGAAGATGTTGGAACTGGTGTTAAAAAATGCAACTCTGTGTAAGCTGAGCACTGTGTTGAACTCAAGTAGTAAAGAGTCTCTCAAAGATTTAGGGTTACGGTACCAATTAACATCAGCCTTAGGTCAACCCAACGCTGTTGAGCATTTATTTAGCATAGGTAGTTGTTTATTTAGCGGTGTTCTAAACAAACAAGGATTATTGAGAATATCGGAGTGCATCTTGACCCATGACCTATGAACTCTGGGTGTATGAGGTCAAACCCTGGGGTTGCCTAGTGCACCAGTGTGTCCAGACGTCATGTCCGAGCCCAGCGTGTATTTACTCGAGGGTTATCCTCCCGCGCCTCTGTTAGCTTTGTCTCTAAGGGCTCTATTGTCGGATCATAACAAGGACGCTAACCGTTGCGTTTCAGCCTAGAGCAGCAACTCTCTTTATATTATTTATTCATTTTTTCCATGGGGATGCCCAGATGCTGAGTCATGTGAAGAGCCTGCCATGGCATTCACATGGTTTTCTGAAGAGATCACAGTGTGTGTTTTGGGAAAAGGACTCCATGACAAAGTCATGACATTTTCATGGTCGTTCGATTGGATTATGAGTTTGTTAGTGTGTGTTTTTTTATGTGTGTGTTTGTGTGCGCAGGGAGAGGAATGCAGGCCAGTGAGGACGTGTCTAAGGTGCCCATACAAGCAATGTGCAGCTGAGCAGCTCTGTCTCACTGCACCTACAACACACACACACGCGGACACAAGCAAACACTGCACAAAGGCACACATATTGCTTGCGCCATTGTTAACCATCTCAGACATACGAACGACACAGACGTTAAAACACGCCCATAACTCATCCACCCCCCGACAAGCACCTTCTAATCAAACATCTGGAAACGGTTCACAATCACTCCCCCCCTCTCTCTCTCCACCCGCACGAGAGCCTTGTGGTGAAACACCTCCTGCATCAGTGCATCTGTCATTGGAGAGAGCGAGAGCTGCCTCGTCTGTCAGAGCAGATGAAAGAGCGTTTATCAGACTCCGGGGATTTAAACATGTCCTAAATAGTTTATTTTGAAATTATTATGTTAGAGGGGCCAGACGGAGCATGTCCCTGTGGACCTGGCGGGGCGCTGAACACACACGCACGTACACGTGCACGCACACAGGAGAGAGAAATTAGACCACCTCACAGTGAAGCGCTTTCCTCCCCACTAACAACTAGTTTCAGAAAACCACTAAACACAAAAAATCTATGATCCGATAGTCTATACACCACAATCAACCATGTCCCAATAGCTACTGTGAAATGGAGTTACAGTGTGTGTGTTTGTGTGTACAGTATCTGTGAGTGTGTGTGCCTACCTGTGGTAATGAATGAATGTAAAAAGGAATGTGTGCTTTGTGTGTCTTTGTGAGCGAGTGCATGCCTACCAGTAGCAAATGGTGTGGCAGTATGTTTTCCTGCCAAGGTACCGAGGTGATGGAGAGTGATAGATGTCCCTCGGCCCACATCAGGCCCATCAGGTGGGATTTATGGACCCCATGGGCTTGCCTTAGCTAAATTATCTGGGCGGACACAACCGGACTGTGGCCCTATCCATCTTCTCCATTCAGTTCTACCCTCTCTCCACCTTCACAAAGATTTTTTCATTATTCTGCACCATAAATGTGGGGCTGTCAGATGGGCCACAAAGCAACATACAGACAGACAGACAGACAGAGAGGGTGGAAATCCTTCAAGCTGCAATGGTAGCTTACCATTGAACTGATGGACAGACAGATATATACATAGGACAGATGGATAGTAGGTCTGAGGCAACATAATGACAGCCAAGAGCAGGAGAGCCAGTGGGCTTGGATAACATGCATTAACATTCATTTTTCTACTCTGGTATATTGCTACTACTCAGTTATACTATAGACATAGTCTGGTTAGATACAGAACATACGGTGTGAGACTCTGCAATGTGTTTCTCTAACATGTAGCCAGTTGGCACTATCTCTGAGTGTGTGTGTGTGTGTGTGTGGGTATGCTTGCATTTATGTGCAAGCATACACACATGTATTTGTCTGAGTGAGAGACAGAGCACCAGTGTGGGCCTCACTGTTCAAACAGCTCAAAGTTTGCCAATGCCCCATCTGCATGCTGGGCATAGACAGTATTTCACACACCTACATGTCACATTCTCCAACTGTGACGCCAGATTCACACACTCACACACACACACACACATACACACACACAACAATGAGTGCATGGGTAAATACAAAACAAGAGAGAGATTCAGTACCACGTGAATTTGTTTACAGCAAAGCCACAGGCAAATCTAATTTGTTTACAGGGGTGGCAGCACAGCCACAGTCTCGGACGTCACCAGTAAGAACGCTGGAAACGGAAAGGTAGAGCAACAACAACTGCTACAGACCACTCATTCCCCATGCCAGAGGAAGTGAGGAGGGCCATGGTGTTTGCCTTGGCTTCCAATCTTTCAGAAGGCTTTTATTCCGGCCTCTGATAACGGACCACCTCCGTTAAATGCTTCTGTCAACGAGCACCAGCCCCTGACCGTGTGACCCTACAATAGCTCTATATATCACAACCCAAACAGTTCACCATCCAGTGCTGTCCTTTCATCTGTCTCAGCTCCAATACTGTACCCTTCAACGACTGCTTTGTCAAACAGCAAATGAAACACACTGACCCACCCAAACATAAACACACTGTCACTGACCTTTGCAGGTCTTGCCGTCGGGTTGCAGGGTGAATCCGACAGGGCAGCTACAGCGCACCCCTGTGGCGGTGTCCTTACACGTCCGGTCGCAGCCGCCGTTGTTCACCGCACAGGTTTCTAGGTAAAGGGATGGCGGGAGAGGGAGAGCGAGCAATGGACAGGAAAAGAGGGGGAGGGGCAGGATGAGGTAGGGATGGGGAGGGGAGGCCCGTTAACACATTGATGCTAACCCACTAACGTGATGCAAATCTAAGCAGCAGTGTGAACTTCCTGAACCAAGAAAGAGACTAAAGGCAGGGGAGATGAGTTGGGTTGAGATAGGGCTACATGCATAGAGGGAATACAAAACACACACACACAAGGAGGATGTCTGTGTGTATGGAGCATTTTCAAACCACCATGAGAAGCCTCATGGAATTCTGTCTATCCTTGTACAGTGACAGATTGTTTAAAAAGAGAGTCCAGATACAGTTATAATAAATTAAAGACAGAATATAAACATAGAGGATTATTTGAGCAACTTTGCACAGGCTATGCACAGACAAAATGTATAAAAAAAATGAAACAAATAAACAAATTAGGCTGATTTGATCAATAGATTTAGCAGCAAATGTAGCCAAATTTCCAAAACACGGCAAGAAAACATTTGGTCAATAATGGAAAGGTTAGGGTAAGTAAAGAGAAAACTGCAGTCTGAAAAAATTAAGGGTAGGGCTTGAAACAGCAACTCTGTTTTTTTTCTCCCCCCTTATAACATTTTTCTTGCTTGTGGCACTGATAAGTTTTGCACAGACTTGTGAAAATTGCCCTAACTAATCCCTGAGCAAACACCTCCAAACAGTGACTGAATCTCACCTGCGCAGCCTACTGTTGCCATAGTAAAGCCTGGCTCCAAGATCTCCAATAGACTGCAAGTAGTGCTGAGTGGGGTGAAACCTGACACATAACACTATATCCTTATAAGGTTCAATTTAACCTTAAGTTTACGTCAAGCAGGGATTTTGGGGGGGGGCATGGACACCATCTAGCCCAGGGGTGTCAAACTCATTTTGGTTCAAGGGCCACATACAGCCCAATCTGATCTCAAGTGGGCCGGGCCAGTAAAATAACAGCAAAATAAGCTATAAATAATGTCAACTCCAAATCTTTACCTTTTTTTAAATATTATGCCTTAATTTATCATTTAGCCTACATATGTGCATTATAACTCACAGATCACAGTGATTCTACAAAGGCACAAAACATATAGGCCTATGAAACTGAATAAATGGCATTTCACTTTGATTAAAACAACTTGTTTATTTTAATGTATTTTAATGTATGTTTCCAATCAGCGCTAAAGTGTAGTACCTACCCTTTCCGTTCAGAGTTAATGTAATGTGTTTTTGAGTTAATGTAATGTTGTTTTCCATTTGGGGGAGCGTGTTTTTGTATTGGGGGGAGGTGAACAAGTCATCCGATTTGGTGGGAGTTGACTCGTATTGGGGGGGAGTGTTTTCATATGGGGGATGTACTCATATTAGGGGGTGTGATTTGCACTTCAGGGCCACCGTACGTTAGCAATAAGGTAGCTTAAGGAAGCTTTCACCGCTGCATCGCCTATTCCGGGTGCGTTGCTGTCACGTGCTGTTTACGTTCAGATCTGCAGTGTGACCTCTGCTGGACACATTTTGAATATGTGTTCCTTTATAAAAATGTGGACGTTGTCTCACGGGCCGGATTGAACCATCTGGCGGGCCGGTTTTGGCCCGCGGGCCGTATGTTTGACACCCCTAGATTCTAGCCTAGCAGCAGGCCTGCTGTTAGGGTGGGTAAAATGGTGCAGATGGCCTACTATGCAGCATGGACACCTGGTTGATAAAAAAAGGCTAGTGAGCAAACCAAAAACCGACATTGCGGTTGCAATCTAATAATTGCTCACCTTAAGATGATTAAAATGAGGATCTAATGAGATTCTAAAGACGTTATGTTTGTTCTTAGACTGAAGAAATGAGGGCAATAGAAGTAGTTTGGAAGAAGAGGAGAGGTACTCCATCTTCCAGGGAACTTATCTGATAAGTGCTGTAGGGTAAGACAATGGACTGCTGCCTACTTTTCACTGTGCCTCAACAACGCGTGTACACGATGTATGTATGTGTGTATGTGTATAATATGTATGTGCTTTGCAAAGTGTGTGTGTGTGCGTGTATGAGGGCTGGGGTAATGGATCACGGTGATTTATAGAGATCCTGGAGGGCCCTATCATTAGACCTGTTTGAGTACAGTCCTGCCTTGCGCCCCCCTCCTCCACGCTTTAGCCCCCTAGGCCAGGCCCAAGCACAGGAACCCAGGCATGCCAACGTGACACATAAACACACTGATTGATGTGGACATACCTCCCCACTACCCCCACCCCATACACACACACACACACACCTCTTCACAGCAGACCCCTCCTGTGCCCCCTCCAGCCCCACCCACATATTTACGTCTCTTCATCCCTTCTACCACTTCTTTGGTGTGTGTGTCCGTGACAAGGAACCTCTCTCTACACTGGGCAGAGTAGTGAGGGTAAACCCTCACTCTGTCTCCTAAGAAATATTTGACAGCCCAAATCATTGACCATCTATACCACTGTGGTATAGAATTCAGCAAGAAAGCAATTACTGACCTAACGCATAACCATAACTTGACCCAGTATAGTGTAACATAACCTATTATTGTACCCTAGTTTTCACTCCGTCTTCTGAAACTAGACCAAACCAATTTCAACACAGTATTTCCTGGAAGAGAGGTGTGTTTTAGGAAAAATACCTTCGTGTACAATAATGACTTGACTCGTCGTTTTAGTTGCTCTCTAACTGCAGCACCCCCTGTTCTCCCTAAAAATATCTGCCTTTCCAGTACACATATGCATGCACATTCATCACATGCACAAAATAAACACATTATTTCCTCTAAGACTTCACCGTGGCTCTGACAGTTAGGAAGAAGAGATGTTATAGAGACAGACAGATAAACGAGGGGTTTACAAACATACACAGTTTGTATTACTATTCTTGTGGGACTCACTATTCAGTCCTATTTCAAAATCCAGTTTTTCCTAAACCTTAACCCAAAATCCTAACTTCAACCCTAACCATAGCTCCTCAACCTAAAACTATCCCTAGCTCCTAACCCCAACCCTTAATGTAATTCTAACCTTAACCCCCCTAAAACCCCTCAAAGTAGCACTTGAACTTGTGAGGACCACAACAATGTCCCCACAATATCAAATTGTCCTTGTTTTACGATTCTTGAGGTGAATTCTGGTCCCCACACACACATCAGCTCACACTCTTCCAACCGTAAATCTGGCCAAGCATATACACACTCCCATGAGCAGAAGACACAGCTGACAAAATCTCCTTCTCTCTGCGGTACCTACATAAGCTGTCAGGCAAGGCCCCAGCTGGAGATCACGCATTCTGCTCTGACTCACACAAACACACATACAGACCGTCACTCTCTCCCGTCGGCCACATCTTTCCCTGGGTGACAGGTTTATTTGGACTCCTCAGGCGAGGTAGGTACGTTGCCACCTTTGCCTTTCACACCTTCCCCCATATGTCCTGCACATGGTGGCTTTGTTAAGCTGGGACTCAGCCCTCAATACCTTCATTTCTATTGACTGAACATCATCAATAATATCAATATGAACCTTCTATATTAACCACTCGTTCTGTCTTTTCCTATTGTATTTTCATGTTTTTCATGATAGATTCAATTGCCACCTGACTATCTTAATCAGCCTGGGTCTGGTGCTGTCCAATGGACCGTGTCTTCAGAGTGAACTGCAGCAGAAGCGTGGAGACAACAAACGCTGTGTGTCTATACTTCTGCGTGGTGTGTACACATGTGTGTGTCTCAGAGAAGCATGGAGTGCAGTGTCAAATATAACACGAGGCTGCTGCTCCTGCCATGGCAGAAGACTGCTGCAGGAGAACCACCCTACCCTGAGGCCTGAGTGTGGTGAGCCACAACACGGGCACACAAATACATACATCTTGTACACACACACACATACAAAAAGACTGACACACACAAACACATACATGCCGAAGGATAGACACACAAACACACACCTACAGAAAGATAGACATACACAGACACGGTACTCTGACATCTGCCAAGCTTTGCATTCAAAGGGAGTGGATTAAACACCCACACACATCATGGTACACTGTACTCAACACTGACATGTGTGATGGGAACGTACACAGCAGCAAACATGGAGTTAATTGTGTGAGATGAGGAGCATCACAGGAACCTTGTCTGAGAGGAACAGAGTCTGGGTCAGGCAGGGTTGAAGTAAGAGAGAGAGAAAGAAATGGAAGTAAGTCAATTATGGAAATTTAGATCAAAGAAAAAAATAATAGGAACTGATAACAGGTTGAGGAGAAAGGAGGAGGATTACATTTATTACCTACATAACCCCCCCCCCCCTTCTGCTTCACTGGCCAAAAGTGGACACCTGTTGGGGTGAGATCAGCACCTGTAAGGAGAGGACTTGCCAAACAAACACACACACACACAAATACAGTCCTGTACTCTACATAACTGTAGTAAAAAGTGTACAGAAGATTCCCTTGCTAAATAGTTTTTTTTCCCTCAATGGGATAAAATTCATAAATAATGGTTAAAAAATAAATGGTACAATACAGTTGTAAAAAAGTGTACACTAGTTGACTGAGGGACTAGCTGGATCTTGTAACATACATACATAGATTAATATGGATTAAGAATTGAGGGCCTCATTTATCTAGGCCTTTGCGCCTGTTTCCAGGCATTAATTGTTCACAAAGACTGACTTAACCGATGCAGGCTATTTACAAACAGGGCACATCTGGATAAAATCGCAGACTTCCTGCCACATGAGCGAGAACAGGCAAGTTGCGCTTTCAATATGCGTTTGTGGGAGGGTCATGGGGAAAGTGGGAGGGTCGTGGGGAAAGTGGGAGTTCCACCCAAAAAGGTGGGAGGATACGCGTAAAGTGCGCCTAATTATATATTCTGCAGTATTTACAAAGACTGCCAGTAAGATCGTGCCTCTATTCTGCGGGGGAAATTATCTGCCCCTCAAATGCAGGTGTAAACCAGGAGCATGTTTTCCTGTGTGTACAAATGTACCTTATTCAATGGCAGCAGTGATCCGAGCAAGGGGAAGGCATAGGCCAATTTTTTTCCGAGGGTGTGGATGTTCTTCATGTTCGTATGCTTCATGTTTTGGGGGATATCTCGTTGTTTATAATCATTGACCTATGCACTTTTGTAGAGCTCTCTCTTGGAAGTGGCTTTGGATAAAAGTGTCTGCTAAATGATTACATGTAAATGATTTGCCCTGTAATATGTTCAGGTTTGCTGTTACTTCATGCATGTCGCTAAATTTAAGCTTGTGCTTTCTTTTTCCCGTAGGAAGATCCATGACAGACACATTGTTTGCTCTTTTATAGGGTGCGCTAATTAAGCTATGACCGAAAACAGACCTAGCGTAAACTGCGCCGTTGTTAGTATACGGGTATATGAGTATATGAGTATATAACAAGCCTGTTACTGTACCTGAGTCTGTACCTGAGTCTGTTACTGAGCCTGTTACTTAGCTTGTTACTGAGTCTGGTACTGAGGGTATTACTGAGCCAGTTACTGAGTTTGTTACTTAACCTATTTCTGAGCCTGTTTTTGAGCCTGTTACTGGGTCTGTTATTGAGCCTATTACTGTTACGGAAAATACATGTTACTGTTACTGAGCCTGTTACTGAATCTGTCACTGAGCCTGTCACAGAGTCTGTAGCTTTAACCAGACCTCGTCTACGGAGAGCCTGTCCACTCCCTATATGCCCCATTGTACCGAATTTGGTTGCAGTTCCACCAGAGTTCCACTGGGGGTGATCGCGGGTAAGTGCAAAATAAATGGGAGCTTTCTATGGAGCTAAATTATTCTCTTTCGCCTGATTGTCATTGAGTAATCTCAGATTTGATTGTAGTTTTTGCAAATTCAACATGGATTATAGGTCAAAAGTTGAATGAGCGAGTACTTATGTCCTTTCGATTTCTTACAGGGTGAGTCGTTGTTGCCCATAACACACTAGCATTCTGCTCATGAATGCTGAATGGTTAGTGAGGGACTGGTTACAACCAGAGATCCCGCTTGATGGCATCCGAAGCGGTACCAGAATGTCAGAGCATTAGCAACATTAGCAACAACATTAGCAAACCAAAACTCTTTCTAGCACGTGTATTGACAGGGAGAGCCTAACCTGTCAGCTGTGTTGTCGATGCATCGAGAGAAAAAAGGAACTTACAGAGTTTGCCAGAAAGCATTATCTCTGGCCGTACAATGTGTATGACGTCATTGACATTTGAAAAGGCTTTTTAGAACAAAAAGGCGACTTTAAAAAAAATCTAACACCTAGCAGTGTGTATTTTTTTTGCCTACCCTTTCGAATTCAACATTCAAATTACTAGACAAAAATGTATATCCTGAGAAAAGTGGATTTTGAGGGGTATAGCTCCATAGACCTCCATTCATTCTGCACTCGCCTGTGTGCACCATATATGGAACTAGAGTGGAACTGCAACCAGTTCAGAAGCTGGAAGTTTCCCGAGAGTGGCAGTTCTCCCATATTAGACATTCTCTGCTATAACTAAGCCTGTTAACTACAAAGTAAACTAATGGAATAAATAGAAGAGGAGCGGTGGATGAGACCCAGCAGAATAGGGCTGTTTTAGGCTCCCAGCTTTAAAAGGGGTGTGCGGATGGTTTTAGTATGATTTCAGTGGTTAGTCTGGTTAGTGGTTACTCAGAGACATAGTGCACAGCAAGTGTAAGAGTAATGGTTTAATTCTTTGACCCGTTCAAATGACTTGCTGTCTGTTGATGGAAGGGTCTTTGTAAATTATACTATTAACTCTTCAGGTAATTGGAGCAAAAAAATGCTTCTCTTCCCATGGCCGCGGGAACTAGGGGTGCTGAGGGTGCTGCAGCACCCCCTGACAGCACAAGCATTTAAATTGATATGACTTAAAAATCCACCACCGTGGCACAGCTCCGCAGTAGCGGACTGGCCATCGGGAGCACCGGGAGAAAACCAGGCTAAGAAACGTAGGGTGGGGATGAAAAATTAAGAGACAAAGAAATCACCTTCACTAGACAAGGTTTTACAAATTGAAAAACGGTTATGTTTATATTACATAAAGCTCAACTATTTTGCGCTCAAATAAAGGCCAAAATGTTTTGGCTCACGCGCTATGCGCGCTCGCATTAAGGATAGAACTCCCAAACTTGCATCACATCGAACACTGAATATGCTTGCATTAGCAGGTTGGCTGTGGTGGCGTATATGGGGGCCAGTTCTGGTGGGCCAGTCTGGATCACGTCCAGGGCCTATTTTTACTCCCAGTACGTCCCTGCCGCCCCGCAACATTAAGCCCCCCCCCCAGCACCCCCTTGATAAAATATTTTCCCGCGGCTATGTCTCCTCCTGCATGGCATACAGCGGTTTTGATAAGATGTTATTATGATGATATGTTTCTCACTGAGATAGACTCCAGGGAGACACAGTTGAGGTCAGGCAAGGACACACAAATGAGAGACAATGGAAGAGGGAGGAAAACAGGATTGAAAGACTTGGGTCCCTATTCCATAAAAAAACGTTAGAAGGAAGATTTGAGACTGAGCAAGATTTGAGAATGGTCAAGATTCTTCACGAGGCAGCAACAAAACACTTCTCCAAAAACTACAGTTTTCTCTAATAACATAGGCATGCTTTTTGACTTCACCTGCGTCCACCTGACTGGAGATTTTATTGAACAAAAACATAAAATACTTCACTATGAAGGTCTGGACAACAAATACTGGTTGTCCCCTTGAACAATTGCCCTAATCACAGCAAAATATAGAACAGATCTGGATTTCCTCCTCTTGTAGGGTAAACCTGGAGACTTTTAAAGAAAGGTTTGGGTTTGAATGGAAGGGAAGTAAGGTAAGCCAGACAGAATCCCTCATGCAATGACTGCATGTTCAACATTTAGTTATATTCAGATCACTATTTATTCAAGGGTTAGGGTTAGAAAGAAAGTGTATTAGCATTGTCAGAATTACAAACAAATGCTTAAGATGTACCAGATGCTTTTACATCAATGTCATGTTGTAATTTCTCAGAGTACATTGAAACATTTTGGATGGATCAGCATAATTGTATTTTTCGGAAAATAAGCAGCATTTTCTATAAACCGCACCCCACCAGAAAGGGAGCTTTGTGTTTGTAAATCGGAGTATAAACCGCACTGGAATATATGCCGTACTTGATACGGGAACAATGATATCAAATTGCCAAGCAATGCAAGAGTATAGGCAATCTTACAGTAGGGTGACCAGACTTCCTCTTGTAGCCAAACATGTCCTCTTTTCGAGACCTAAAAAATGCGTCTGGCAGGGATTCCAAAATCGTCCGGGATTTTTCCTCGGCGATGCGATTGCAATTGCAATTGCAATTGCGGCATGCTACTAACCCCCCCCCCCCCCTCCCCGAAGTGTCCTCTTTTTGCTAGCTGGGTCTTGCAGCTGTTTGATTTACAGAAATGATTATGAAATGTTATGTTCTACTAACCATTTGCCTATTTCAGCAAGTCACTGTATTTCTGATAGTGCAACTGAGACAACACAGTAAATCATTCCTCTTTCAAGTAAGCCCCCGTTCAAGTGTTAAGCATTAAATTAGCTGCACGGTCTGTAGAGATCTTGGGACAAAGACACTTTTTTGTTCGAAAACCGGGCTATAAACCACTTCAAAATATAATCCATACAACCACAAGAAAACTGTAAAATCGGGGTACAAGCCGCGGCTTTTATTCCCGAAAAATATGGTAGTATATATGGAGTGGACGTGCACTATAAATGTTTACACCAAATAGTAATTTGTGTCATCAAGTCATTCAAGTTCCTTGACCTTGTCCCCTATTTCATTTAAAATGTGTTTAAGGAGTGTCTGTCCATCTTTGAAGCCTTATCTAAATGGGAAACCAACTGTTAGTTCTTAGTAGAAACCTAGAGAACGAGACATACTTTAGGTAAGGGGAGAGAGCTGGAAGGAGTGCAGCAATCAGTTTCAGATTGTATTTTCACTATATTTTAGCCTATATAAAAACGATAAGCTTAGGGGTTGACCATGTTGGTAAGAAATATTAAATCAAATGGATCATTCATAAAAAATGGTTTTACAAAAAAACGTGTACATTTAAAAAGACTAAATAAAACTATATCAAAAAAGAGAGAGGAAAGGGGGGATACAAGCACAAGCGCCATGGCAACACATAGAAAGAGGAAGAAAAGAGTTACCCATAAGTAGCCGCCGTTTCACCCGCTTGTCCACATCAGCTACTGACGTGGCATTGAACTCAGAGCTCTCAATTGCAGCCTCATCTCTCTCTAAAACACAAGTGACAAGGGGACAAACAGTGAGCAGTAAGGTTAATGAGAAGCCCAATGTCCAATCGCCCGGCCTCAGGCCCCTGCCCACACCTCTTGGCGTATGAGTAAAAACCAAAGCCAAGAAGCAAGAAGCCATGAAGAAGCGTCTAAATCCCTGTTAGCATGTTAATCTCCCCCAACCCAAAAAACAAATTGAAGAACCCTGAATCCCAAAGCAAAAGTTGTTGTTAAAAATCGGTGTCAGTCTTTAGCTGTGGATGAGGATTGTGGATGGTGGAGGTCGGGGGGGGATTAAAAAACGAAATTATTCAATACACAATTATGATAATTAGTCGTGGTGGGGAGTGGGGAGTTTAGAAGTTCGTTGTTTGTTGCCACCGGTGCTGTTTCTGTCTTCCATACCAAATTGCCACACAGTGTCAGCAATGATTCCCTCACAACAGGACAAGAGTACAGGACAGGGGAGAAAGAGGAATAGGAGGAGGACAGAAGATGAGCAAAAAGAGTTTAAGACAAGCTGCAGAAATGTGGAAGGGGGTTGGGTGGAGGGGTGTGATGTGAGTAGGGTGTGTGTGGAAGAGGTAGGGTGGGGTGTGAAAGAGAGGGTGAATGGGTGTGGTGGGTGTAGAATGGAGGAATGTGAAGGGGGTTGGGTGGAGGGGACAGGGTGGAGTGTGCAAGAGGTACTGTGAATGAGTGTGGAGGGGGTAGGGTTGAGGGTGTGGATGGATGTGAGGGGTTTGGTGGGTGGAGGGTGCAGGAATGTAAAGTGGATAGGGTGGAGGGGGTAGAGTGGGGTGTGAAGGTGGTAGGGCGGAGGTGTATGGTCGGGTTAGTGTGGAGGGGTGTGGTGGGGGTAAGGTGTGGTGTAGAGGGTGTAGGACAGAGGGGTGTGGTGGGAGTAGGGTGTGATGTAGAGGGTGTAAGGCAGAGGGGTGTGGTGGGGGTAAGGTGTGGTGTGGAGGATGTAGAGTAGCAGTTTGTGGTGGAGGTGTGGTGTAAAGGGGGCAGGGTAGAGAGGTGTGTTGGTACTAAGGTACAGGGTGAAGAAGGGGTAAGTTGGAGGAGTGAGGTGGCGGTTGGGTGGGATGTGGTGTGGGTAGGACAAGAGAGAGAGAGTGGATGAGGATGAGAACAGAAGGGTGAAGAGAAGCAGCGATTGAGAGGGCATGCAGAATAGAGGAGGTATTCTGGGGGCAGTGCTGGTTGCCTGTTTGTCTATGGAACACATCAACTGTCTGTAACAGTCAACACTGGAAAACACTTTCCCAAGCCGAAGGCGCGCAGGGGGAAGGTTTGGAGAAGGTCGGGGTGGGGGGGGACAGTTAGAGTGGCATGCAGATTCACAGCTGTTGGGCAGCGGTAGCATGGGCAGAGTGTGAGAAGAGGGGGGTAAGGAGGGAGGAGCGGTAGGAGGTCTGGAGTCTGGATATCTGGGAAGATAGGGTGTCTTTCCCTGGGACAGACAGGGGAGGGGGGTGAGTAAGCTCTGAATGAGAATACTTCTATGAATGGGGGGAGCAGGGGTAGGGCACTGCCACTCAGTACAATGGGGCCTAGAATCGTGTTTGATGTACAGATTCCTCGTAAGGAGCGGCAGGGGGTCGGGGGTATTAATAATTTTTTTTCCATCACCCTCGTTTGGCCCATTTCAACCACCCCTCTACCCCCCAACCCATCTCCCACCTGAACCCCACCAGCCTCTCTCTGAGGCAGTTTGTTTGTTGAGGATTGGTGGACAAAGCAGAGGACTTACTGAAGTACCCTCACGGACGAAAAGAGGCTTTCTGATCCTTGGCTAACGGTTGAGGGTTGTGTGTGTGTGAGTCTTCATCTGCATGTATGCTTGAGCCCATGTCTGTCTGCAAGCTAGAATAGAAGGAACTCAGTATACTTAAGTGTTTGCTAGAGATAAAGAGAGGGAGAGAGAGCAGGAGAGTGAGCTGCAACGATTAGTCGACGTTATCGACAACGTCGATGATAAAAAAATTGTTGACAAATATTTCTGTTGTCGACAAATCGTTTGATCTCATAGGACCTATTTTAAGTGCCTGCAATAACGTGATTTGACCAGTGCGGCGCTGTAGCGCTAGACTAATGCAGCAAGTATTGTGTGGGAAAGTTTCACCAAAGATCCAACTAAAAATACTGTAATATGTAATGTGTGCAAGGCGGAACTTGTTTTCCATGGTAGCACAACGTGTATGCATGAACATTTAAAACGAAAGCATCCCCGCACGAGAGGAGATGGAAACGGCAGGAGGTGAGCGTGCTCAAGCTGGATGGCTAGATAGCTACACCAGTTGATAATAACGAATTATGTAGTATTTCACGGATACTAACACCGTAGCAACATGTCCACAGACTGCAGTTAGACAGTTCAGTGTATAGACCAATTATCACCCTACATCACACAACTGTCAAGCAGGCTCAACTGCGCATGTCGGTTGCAAAAGACGAACTTCTCCCCGGTCTATTACACTTGGAGTGTCGATCAGGTCATCGTATATCTCTGGCCACTGGATTGCAGGGCTTGATATCAACTTTTTGAGGCTCTTGGCCTTTGGACAAATACATTTACATTTCACTTGTCTATGCACAAAAGTCACTTGACCCCGATACCCTTAAAAAGCCTGACTAAGTGATCGGGCAAAACTTGCCTTCTCAGGCAAATGACGAATGAAACAGGCTCGGTTAAAGAAATCCGAGATGCTGGCTATCTTCATCAGGCTCGTATCTACATTAGGCAGTCCTCCCTGACGTTTCTGTTGTAGAATGGAGTGAAATACAACATTGTGCACACTGCCAGTGAGCGAGTCTGACTGAGGTTAATGTCAAAACAGTGTAACGGGGACGCATTCTCACTCAGATTGCCAGTTTAAACAAATCAGAAAAATTATCGGACCAGCTGGCTAAGAGCAGAATTCCCATATCTCTTGAAAGCTGACCTGCTCGACTTTTTAGATGTAGAATTGACTGTAAAACTGTACCATTCTGAACTTTGTGACATGACGTGAAGACATGGTTGCCGCTCGACTATGCGGTCTGTTCCGGGCGACGTTCTCACTCAGATTTCAAGACTTTCGTGACCCAAATAAAAATTCTGATGCGACAGATCAATGGGTAATCGCTTTCTCTCTTAAAGGCTGTCCTCCTCGACCTTTTTGGTATTTTTAAATCTAACTATTTGTATATTCTGTGTGGTCCTTTTGCCATTTAAAATGCTATCCTATCCCGGTTTTCTGCAACCACATTGCTCGTGCAATCCCGAATGTTTACAAACAAATAATTGGTCTATACGACCATTGTAATGACACAAACAAAAAGCCAGTCCAGAAATGATACTGTTACTCACTGTTTTTCATTGAACAGAACCCTGTTGTCTTACAAGAGATTTGTTTACATTCCTACTTTTTTTTGTCTGTATACAACTGACGTATTTTTGTTTATTTATCTTTTATATACTTTAAAGCAACATGACTGAAACAATGCTTATAGAGCTTTTTTTTTTAAGTTGGACACAATTGGACGAAAAGAGATGTAATAGCCTGTTCAGTTGGCTCAAAGTGCAATACATTTTTTTTTTTTTCAAAAGCTGAAGTGATTTCTTGGTTTGATTTATTAGTTAGAATAACAATAACTCAATTTTTTTTTTATTGCAAAAGCTGAATAATCAATCAAAACTTTCTGATTAATCAATGAAAAATGTTATTATTAGTCGACTAATCGATCTAATAATCGTTAGATTAGTCGATTATCAAAATAATCGTTTGTTGCAGCCCTACAGGAGAGAGAGGAGAGATTAAGTGCATGTCTACGGGGGGGATGTTGAGTAAGACTAGGTCAGGAAGGGGGGGAGGGTCTCCAGGACCATAAAGGACTGGAGGACAACTTACATATGGAAAGGATGGGGTAAGGAAATTGATCTATAAAACACTATTACTGATATACGTGTCGACAACACTATATTGAGCAGAAAGACAGAGGTTGCAATTAATGTAGACTTGAATTCACAGGTATAAATTCAAAACGGTAACAATGAAAAATGCACGCAGAGCAGACTCTACCATGCAGCCGGCCAGATGGAGACAGACAGAAGACTTTTGATTAGCGACAAAGATTTGATGAGGATTAACAGCAGACGCATTAGAGAAAAAGGCATGCTTCAGCGGTGGGGAGGGGGCCACGAAACAGGCAATTGATTTTTATTGAATATTCGGGGTAGGGCCTGGGCTACACATCAGTTGTCTCTGGGCTGGGCAGTTATGGAGAAAGGGATGGATTGTTGAGGTGGATCAGATGATAGGCAGGAATTTTGTGCTCGTGCGGGGGTGAGAGGTGACGGCCAGGTTTGTGTGGTTTCAAGATGTTGATTGTTTTGTTTCTAGTTTTTTTGTGATCTGGAGGGGTTGCACAAAAACGTTTTTTTTCTGTGGCAGTATCGTTTTTTCTTTTCGGCAAGGAAGGGAAGAGCTGGAGTAGGGGAGGTTGTTGGGAGCTCTATGTCAGATCAGGCTGCAATTGAGATGTCTGTTCCTACCCTGCGCCCTCAGCCCGCCCAACACCCACACTGACTCATCGTGAACATTTTTGTTTCTCCCTTTTCTCTTTCCCTCACATACAACTATTGATGCACCTCAAATAACTCTTAAACTTTTGTTTAGGAACACAATTTTGAACATGGATGCTCAAGACAAGACAGGCAATCAGTAACTATCACCAGAAAGTAGGAGGAGGAATAGAGAAGGAAGAAGGGGGAGGATGGAAGAAAAGGAGAAGCCAGTCAAAGATGGTTGGGACGACATTTAGGAGACTTGGAAAAATATAGGCCTTCTCTTCTATCTACCAGAGAAAGAGAGAGGAAGGGAGAGAGTGACGAGACAGAAGGGGATAGAGAGGAGAGGAGGGTTCACGTTTGCTTTCACTCTACATGGAGCTGTCCTCTTCTTAGTCATCGAGTTCGTTCTCATTTTCTGGATTGGCTGGAAGGCAAAGAGTTAGGAGCACAACTGAAGGCAGACCTGTTAGAGAAAATTTCTGCTGATTATTGTGACATTACTATTTTCTATTGATAGGAGACGGAGATTAGAGAGAGAGTCTCCAGTGTTCTAATACAGCAGGAATACAGTCCACAGGAGAGAGAGAACAAGAGAGAAAAAGGAGACAAAAGGTTTAGATAGGCAGACGAGAGAGAGGGGCAGACGAGAGAGAGAGGTCTCCAGTGTTCCAGCACAGCGGGAAGGACAGCACATGGGAATTAAAAAACAAGTGTATCTCAGAATGTGTGTGTACCTGTAATTCATTCAAAAGAAGTGTGTAACAACTCTGTTGTGGTTACAAAAGCGCACCACCGCATGTACAACTTCAGAGCTAGATTAGATAGACTGAGGGCCTCATGTACGTACATTTGTAAACTTAATGTTATTAGCGCCATGGCCAACACGCAGAAAGCGCATGCTGTGATACTTCAGTTTATGTCGTATTTACAAACCTGCATGTCATCGGGTAAACAGCACCTTTCTCCGCCCACTATACCGTACATTGCGAGCATTTAAACACGCAATTGAATGGGCCTCCTTCTTCTCTTTCTATCATGGATCAGCCACCTAAGTCAAAACAGCGATGACTGTTTGAAATTATCCAGGCATATGCGCATCCTGGTTTACGCCTGCTTTTAACAGGCGGAGAATTTTCACCGCAAAATAGAGGTGCGCTTTCACAGGCAGTTTTTGTACATACCGCACATATTTACATATGTGTATGTACAAAATTAGGCGCACTTTACGCATCCCCTCCCATCTCTTTATGGTAGACTCCCACTTTCCCCTGACCTTACCGTGAATGTATTTGCATGACACGGAAAAGCGCAATTTGCCATTTTTAGTTCCCGCGACAGGCAGTCTGCGCTATTACCTCAGTGCGGCATGTTTGTACACACCTCGCCATGATTTTACGCGCACATTGCGAAACAAATACGCCTGAAGTGGGCGCAAAAGCGTTAGTACATGAGGCCCTCAGTGTTATTGGAGTAGCACACCTGTGCTGTGTGCGACCTTAGCCTGACTGTGAGCATGTAGCACGTTTGCACGCTGGTGTTCCTTTTGACTGTGCCGGTGGCCACCTCCTCGTTGGCTTGTGTGCACATGATGATTCATCTGTAATGTCTGTCCCTTCTGCCTGTCAGTGGCTTTCACTTGCATGAGAATATCTGACCAGGCTGTCAATAGGACAGGTAACCTAACGGCCAGACTGACTGGCTGGTTGACTGCCTGTTTGTTGACTAACTGTCTGGCTAAATAACTGGTTGATAGACTAATTGGCTGACTGGTAGACTGACTGAATTACTGACTAACTGACCTCTAGCTGGGAGTCATCCTTCTCTCCTCGCAAAAACTGGAACTATCTGGAACATTCTTGGATGACAAAATGATGAATGGCAGGCTGAAACATATAGACAAATAAATAAATGAAAAAAGGGATAAAAATTCACATGCTGATGATAACTGCATATTTGTCTGCCCTCGTTTGGCTTCCAATTTGCTTCCCAGTGTGACAAACTTGTCGGCATGGGGTTGCAGATAAGTCTGTAATTCTCTTTCACTTAAAAGGGATACACAAACACTGAAGCACACATACACAAAACTTCTTAGTGTAGAACATTGTGGAAATAGAACTGGGTCCTGATTGGTAGTGATTTTTGTTCTCTGCATATGGACCCATCGCCTGAGGACATTAAAGCTCTATTGAAAGGCATGTGTTAAAGTTTCCCATTTGGCAAAAGGCTGCATGGACTTTGGGCCCGACATCTTGTTAATTTTTCCACCACCCTTCGGATCTCACTAATGCTCTCACATAATACTGAACCTCATCCCTGGGCCATAACACGCCACCACTCCAAAAAGTAGTCTGACACTTATTGGAGTATTGAAGTGTGTGTGACAGAGACAGAGAGTTATGAGGTTGTATTATACATATAATTATATTAAATAATGACACAATATATATTGACATGTCATTGCAAGAACTACTTAATCCAGTGTTTATACCCAGTCAGTTTTGTCCCATAAAATATGTACACTGTGTGAACGATCTGGCAAAAATGTGTATTGCTATGTGTGTCAAGAAACAATGCACATTGTTTTGGTAATATTGGAATGGTATTATTCTTGTCTGTTCTTCCCACTAAATTTAATTCTCTCCAATGGTCTTTCTTGCACTCTCTCTTTTTCTGTGTGTGTGTCAGCAGCTCAATTACTTTCCATCTCCATCTATATCTCTCTCCCTTTGTGTGTTTAAATAAGCTGGGGCCAGGGCAGGGGAGAGAAAGACTGCTGGAGGAGAAGAACAACTCTGTCACGGTTCCTCTCTCTTTTCCTCTCACACATACACAGACACAAACAGAAAGCTCTACAATTGTCTGCCTGTTTGCCTTGTCTCATGATGGTACTGTTAAACAGAGGGTCAAATTAACGACTGTACTGGAGGTTTTATCAATAGCTCCAGTCCAAAAGTTTGTAATCCATGTGTATGTGAGCGAACGTTCATGTGAATCCCAATACATTCATTGTGTTGTTGTGAATCCAAAGAGTATAATGTGAATATAAAGAATATCATATACATCGGGGGCATTCAACCTGACCAGGAAAGCAGTGGGTGTATAAGTGTTTAGTTGTCACTCACCAACGCAGGTCTTGCTGTCTGAGTGCAGGGCGTACTTCTGATGACAGCCACATACCGGCCCAACATCCGTTTCATCACACGTGTGCTGACATCCCCCGTTTCCATAGTTGCACGTCACTGGAAACATATGAGGACAACGAGGGAGGGTTACTATACATGACCACCCCACCGACACACACACACTGCCCACATACACACCCACATTCTAGGCCTCAAATACACAAATCACTTGGAATGCTGTTTTCAGAAGGCTAAGCAGAAAGGAATTCACTGTCTGCCACTACCTCAGATATCAAGTGGCAGCCCCCACCCCCAAATATAACAGAGGATGCCTCTAGGGGGCATCCCTAATGTGGGGTAATAAAGTAGCCAGCAGGCCATGCTGACTGGAACTAGGCTTGGACTGGGCTCACTTTGTTTCTACACATGACAACATCTGGTGAAATGGCTTCACCAGACACTGAGCTGGCCCTGGGACAGAGGGAAGGAGTGAGGAAGAGAAAAAGAGAGCAGAAACGGAGATAGACGGAGAGAAAGGTAAGTAGAAAAGAGAGATTTGAGAGAGCGAGAGAACAAAAGTGAGGGCGGTTGGAGAGAGAGAGTGGGGAAGCTCCTATGCAGTCTGTCTGCGGGAGTTTAATCAGGACAACTGAAATTTGTTAACGTGCCATTCTTTGACGTTTATGAGCATGTCCTCAGAATGTAGAGAAAGCGAGGGAGGAGGCGAGGGGAGTCTGGAGAGGTGTGTGTTTCATCTGGAGACGGACATAGCTGGTCCTGTCCCTCTTTAAACAAGACGGTAGATTATAAAATCACACAGCCCTTCCACCGCTGGCCTATTGATACACTAGGGTAGTCAGCAGCTGAGATGGTCGTTAATTACGTTCAAGTCCAAGTTCGTACATAATTTGCCTCACAGTCTCCTAACTGTCTGGGCTGTGTGCTATATTCTGCTCAGAGAGAGGCCTTGCTGCAGGACCTCTTGACCTTACAGATACTTAGGCTGTACATGTACACAGAAAATCTGCCTTACACCTATTTTCTAGCTTGTTCGTTAGCCCTTTTACTAGTCAGTTTGCTAGCCACCAAGGAGCTATAGCTAGAGTCTCTTCATCGTGTGTTTACAGCTGCACCTAAACCCAAACCCTTTCCCCCCAACTCCCCATTCCACCTTAAACCCCCTTTCCCCCAACCCCACCCATGTAAACACTTTGCTAGCAAACATTTACCACAAATGAACCTCTCGGGTGATGTAGTAACTAGCAAATCCTTTCAATCCATAGAGGGACACATTTAACAGCTTTAAGGATTTCACAATGTTACAGTCTAAGAAGGACAAAATGTGTTTGCCAAAAAAAAGTCAGATGGCTGAGCGGTTAAGAAATCAGGCTACTAATCAGAAGGTTGCTGGTTTGATCCCCGGCTGTGCCAAAATTACATTGTGTCCCTGGGCAAGGCACTTCACCCTACTTGACTTGACTCCCTGTACTTACTGTAAGTTGCTCTGGATAAGAGCCTGTGCTAAATGCAAATGTAAACTAATAAAACAGTTTTATTTCCCCCTTCGGAACCCTACACCGATTGAAATTCCATGGTTTGAGGCGTTCAGGGTGAGGAATGAATACAATTAATACATTTGTTTTAAAACATCCTTTAAGTATGAAAAAAAGTTTCTGCTCATAATAAAAAAAAGAATAAACAAGGGCTTTGGGTTGGAAAATTGCATATCAAATGCAGTTTAGGTTGAAGACTTGGACAAAAATCTCATGGAGCAAGTGTTCACATAGACCAAGCCTAACTGATACTCCTTCATTTCTGTTGTGAAAATGGATACTCCTTTATATTTGGCTCTAAAGCCTACAATAGTTGTTAGTTTACCCTGGCTTTGTCTCTCGTCCTAGCCTCTAGCTGTCTCAACAAGCCGCATGATTTGTGTTTTAGGAGGCCCTGGGGACCTCTCCCAGAGTAACCATAACCCATCACCTTCCCTTCCAGACCAGGGAACACTCCAAAGCCAAGGATTTGGATCTCAGCTCTGGAGGGGAGGACCAGACTGGTACCTTTGTCCAATACTCACTGATAAATCAAACTGGGGAGTGTGTGCTTAGTGTGGGGTTCTCTGGGAAGGGTACATACGTGTACAGTCTCTGAGGTTTTTGGCCAGCTCAAAGCCAGGCCTGCACTCGCATGCCACACCCCCCTTGGGGGTCTCTCTGCAGATGTGGGCGCAGCCATGATCCTTGTTCATGCAGTTCATTCCATCTGAGGAGCACAGAGAAAGAGTGTTAGATGGAGAGAGAGCACATACATACCTACATAATAGTACATTCAAATCATAAGCTGAGTATTACCGAGATAACTGAGAAGAGAGGGGGTCGGAAAGTGTGTGTTTGTGGGAGGTAGGATAGGGTAGGGTCATAGGTCAGTGTTAAAGTCAAAGTCAAACAAGACAGACTTTGAAGGCCAGTTTCATGCTTTGGGGCATTACTACCTCTACCCAGTCTGTTTAATGTGGGTTCAGCCACTTATTTACACAGCAGCCCTCATAACTTAAATTCCTCCGTATCTAAATCTTTTGAATGTCTCTTGTGTGTAGAATTTTAAGGGAAACAAATTAATTAAATCAATTTTGGATAAGGTTGTAAAATAACAAAATGTGGAAAAACTGAAGCGCTGTGAATGCTTTCCGTATGCAGTGTCTTCTCTGTCACTGAGGACACAACGAGGATATCAGTATCCACAAAAATATGTTGTTATAAGTGTGTGTGTGTGTATATATTTGTGTGTGCATTAGAGAGAGAGTGTGTGTCGATGATTCCTTTGATTATTAAAAACTTTGTTAGTTGATAATGTATGTTTTCAATACATTGTCGACTCAAATGCTTCCTTAAAAAATAGAAAATTATCCACTTGAGGAAGGGAAGTGGGTATTTTCATTGTGAAGACACACAGTACTAAAACTCACAGTCCAGAAGGAATGCACTCTCTCCAAAAGAACAGTCGGTGAGACAACATTATAATTTTTCCTGCTCTAGACAACTGGTAGGCAACCAGTCCCAAATTGGCCTGGGGGACCCTTTGTGTCTCATTAAGGGAACGTCTCCCCAAAGTGGAATCCTAGGAGTACACTTGACAGACAATCACCCCCACTTACAAGTCAAACACTTCCATTCACTAAGCCCCCTTTTTCCTGAAGGACAAATCGATAACATTCCTAACTTATGCACCTTTGTGTCTACCAGGTTTCACTAAATTATAGAGAGGCAGTCATTATGGTTTCGTCAGCATATCCATAAAATCCCCTAGAACGATTAACAATATTGCCGATGCATCCAATCACAAGTCTTTTGGCTACATTTCAATAGTTTTCAAGTTACAAATCCTCATAAATGTAGCATTTTGGTTAGCTCTATTTTGCACACAACTACCGCTAATTCAGTCCTTCGGACTGCCACGACATCATTGGATTAACCATGGGTAATATAGAGAACTAGTGCAAAAGTTAGTTTGGAATTTCATGTTTTACTTTTTATTTTCCATCCATCATTTTCATCCGCTTAATCCGGGTTTGGGTCGCGGTGGCCCAGCAGGCTGACCCAGACTTCCCTCTCACCCGCAACATTTTCCAGCTCATTCTGGGGGATCCCAATGCATTCCCAGACCAGCTTGGAGATACAATCCCTCCAGCGTGCCATAGGTCTTCCCTGGGGTCTCCTCCCAGTTGGACGTGCCAGGAAAACCTCTAAAAGTTTGGGCATCGAGCTCCCCCCTGATGTCTTAGCTCTTTACCCTATCTCTAAGGCTGAGCCCGGCCACCCTACGGAGGAAACTAATTTTGGCTGCTTGTATCCGCAAACTCGTTCTTCGTTTGTGACCATAGGTGAGGGTTGGAATGTAGACTGACCAGTAAATTGAGAGCTTCGCCTTAGGCTCAGCTCCCTCTTCACCACGACGGTCCGGTGCAGCGCCTGTTTTACTGCTGCAGCAGTACCGATCCGCCGGTCGATCTCCCGCTCCATCTTACCCTCGCTCGTGAACAAGACTCCGAGATACCTGAACTCCTTCGCTTGGGGCAGGCACTCTGTCCCCACCTGGAGGGAGCAATCCACCGGTTTCCGGCAGAGCACCACGGCCTCAGATTTGGAGGTGCTGATTCTCATCCCTGCCGCCTCACACTCGGCTGCAAAACGCCCTAGTGAATGCTGGAGGTCATGGAGGAGGCCAGCAGGACCACATCATTTGCAAACAGCAGAGAGGCAATCCGAGACCCCCGAACCTAATGTTCTCCACACCACGGCAGTGCCTAGATATCCTGTCCATGAAAATCACGAACAGGACCAGTGATAAAGGCCAGCCCTGGCAGAGGCCAACACCCACCGGGAATGTGTCTGACCTATTGCCAAGAATATGAACACAGCTCTTACTGCAGGTAGGGCTGTGCAATATATTGAATATTAGCGATAATATCGCAATAATTTTGACGACAATGTAAAATTAGAAAATATCGTGAATATCGAATATAAAAAAAATAAGGTATTTGTGTTGCTTGTGTTTTAAGATCACCATCTGGCTCTTCTGTGTTCACATACAGACACTGAAAATTGCACTCGCACAGGCACTCTCGTTTTGTCCTGTCACATAAGGACCTCTGCATGAACTGTTCCATGTGAGGTCCATTTTGTCATGGTGCAAGTACCATGTTACGGTAACTGCTTAAATTTGCACACACTTTTTGCACTTTAAACACAAGCTGTTCTATCTAAATAGTATTTGTTGTTTTCTAAAGGAGGCCAAATAAAATCATGTTTTTTTATTATTTAAATGCAAAAGCAAACATATCGAGATATATTTTTAATATCATTACATTGTTGACAAAATCGACATAATTTGTTCATACAGTGCCCTCCAAAAGTATTGGAACAGTGAGGCGAATTCCTTTATTTTTGCTGTAGACTGAAAACATTTGGGCTTGACATCAAATAATGAACGTGAGACCAGAGATCAACGTTATATACATATAGGCCGAGGCTATACCAGGCAGCAGCCAGGTTAGATATAGTAAACTGTGCAGGATGTAGTCGGAAAATAGCTAAAGCTAGATAGAATAAATGTAAACTAGCATATCTACCGAACATAAAATCAAATATTCACCATCGAAGTGACTGGTTTTTTTACTAGTACCCAGATAGCACACATGACAGATCGAAACGTCATTCATAACGTCGGATAAGCCTCGGTAAATGATCAGATTTTCTTTTCATCTCTGTGGTCTATTTAAACGTCGCAGATACGTCGGCTCATGACTGACTGTTCCATTATGCTCATTCCGTGTTGTAGCAAGCATAATCTAGAGCCAGAGACTCGTGAGTCAGAGACGTTCACTTTTTAAACCGTCATCTATCTTCACATAGAAGGAGCAGTCGTTACCCTTAATTGTACATCATAAGTAGCCTAAATTTCCTTGCGCATCGCTAAGCTCAACACTCAATATTTTCGCTTGACGATAGGTCGGTAAGGGGCCCGTTGGTGAGATCTGCACTCGGGCCCGCCAAGTACTTGTTACGCCGCTGCCTCGCTCTGTTTTGATCAATAGTAATCGAGTCGATAAGCGTGTCTTCTTGTCTGATCAATGCAACTGTGAGGTGCGCGAATGGACAGAGCGGCCAGTAGACAGACGTTCCGCTGCGAGGGCCAGCCCGACGTGCACGAATACACCTGTACAAATGCAAATGAAATTTCCACTCAAAATGCTGACAAAAGTTTTATTATCCATTTCCAACGCAGCCTCCATTGGTATTTTTCACCTGGAATGATAATATATAGCCTAGTATAGACACGTAGAAAATAAAAGGAAATGGCAAAACACCTGGAAATAAATAGGCTACATTTATTAGAGAATATATAACGTTAGTTGCTATCTGCTCGCTATAACTTCTATTGGAGCCGGCATCGCAATTAATCACTCATGCAGTGCATTTCCGCGAATAAGTTTAATAGTATTTTTCAAGTACATCCGAATTGTTGTTTTGATCAATAGTAATCGCATTGATAGAACGATCGAGTGTCTTCTTGTCTGATCAAGACGCAAATGTGCTGTGCGTGAACAATAGCTTGCTTCGATAAACTAGAATTCTAAAACTGGTTGTTCCCTTCCTTGATTGTGATTGGCTATATCGCATTCCATGCCGTTGTAAAATCCAGCATAACCTCACAGGTTCTCCTCATAACATTCTTTAACATTCCATATTACTGCGCATCGAATATTTCAAATTGAAAAAGACGGCAAAGATGTCCATCTGGCTGTTGCGTGGCAACGATTTATGTAGGAACTATACTTTGTAGTGGCGGAAGAATGACGGTTTATTATTAAACTATTTTGTTTCTAATGGTTTTTATTGATGGAACCATATCAAATATTTGTAGTAACAGTTTTAGAAAAGCAATAAGCCCCGCGAGTCCGTGGTTTAAGCTGATTTTAGAACAGGTAAGGGAGTTGTTAGGCACGACGCGAAGCGGAGTGCCGAAAACCCCCTTACCTGTTTATAAATCAGCGTAAACCACGGACTCGCGGGGCTAATTGCTTAATTTCAAAATGTGTGTGTTCCATTTCTGAACACTGGTTAGTTCTAGATTCTATTGATATACATTTCAGTAGTTTGCATACTTGATCATCTTTGAACCATACATGGCATCATGGGGCTTGGACTATTGTCAATCTATTAGCATATCTATTTCAATGTAAAGTGGAAGCAAAATGATTCTCTTAGCCTCCATTATTTAAGAAATGTAAAAAATAAAAGTATATGTCTGCTAATAAGGTGACACGGTAACACACTTTTATTTTTATTTATTGCACCGAAGACCCATTTTGATCCAGGAAAACCCCTGCCTTTAGTCTTTCTGTACATGCGTTGTTGTTTTTCGTGTGCCTGCGCAGCTAATAGAGACTTTTACTGCCAGCCTCTTCTTTGGAGCATTGAGCAGTTTGCCCAACTGAATGCCCAAAATGCTCAACTCAGGACCTTTTCACTAACGGAAAGACTATGTTTAATTATAAATACATTTTATTAAGCAAATAGTGCTTAAATCGTCCGTGACTGACGTCAACACAGCAAACCACGAGAAGCTGAAATGTCTGACTTCACATACCCCCTTTCCACCAAAGTGAACTGGGAGCTAGTTCGGAGCTGGTGCTAGAGTCGCTGGTCAAGAACGGAGCTTACTAAGAACCGGTTTGCTTTTCCACGGGCGAGAGCCACCACAGAGCCACGTCATTACGTCACTGTATACGTCTCATATTTCCCAGCAACGCTAGCGCGGTAGCGCCAAACACAACATCAACAATGGCGGACGTTTCGTTGCTGTTGTTGCTCATGGTTTTGCGAACCTACATCGGCATCCAAACACGGCGCATCCGACGTGTTTGTTCAACTCGCCATTTGTGACCAATTATCACCCTACGTCACACAACTGTCAAGCAGTCTCAACTGCGCATGTCGGTTGTAAAAGACGAACTTCTCCCAGGTCTATTACACTTGGAGTGTCGATCAGGTCATCATACAGTGCCCTCCAAAAGTATTGGAACAGTGAGGCGAATTCCTTTATTTTTGCTGTAGACTGAAAACATTTGGGCTTGACATCAAATAATGAACGTGAGACCAGAGATCAACGTTTCAGCTTTTATTTCCAGGTATTTACATCAGGATCTGATGCACAACTAAGAAAATATCACATTTTGTTTGAATCCACCCATTTGTCATGTGAGCAAAAGTATTGGAACAGATATACTTAAAACATATTTAAGTGAATAAGACTTAATATTTAGTTGCAAATCCTTTGCTTTCAATAACTGCAGCAAGTCTGTGACCCATTGACGTCACCAAACTTTTGCATTCTTCCTTTTTGATGCTTTCCCAGGCTTTCACTGCAGCCTCTTTCAGTTGTTGTTTGTTTTGTGGGGTTCCTCCCTTCAGTCTCCTCTTAAGCAGGTAAAATGCATGCTCTATAGGGTTTAAGTCTGGAGATTGACTTGGCCAGTCTAATACCTTCCATTTCTTGCCCCTGATGAACTCCTTTGTTGTTTTGGCAGTGTGTTTTGGGTCGTTATCTTGCTGCATGATGAAGGCTCTGCCAATCAGTTTGGTTGCATCTTTCCTTAAATTGGCAGACAAAATGTTTCTGTAGACTTCCGAGTTCATTTTGCTGCTGCCATCATGTGTTACATCCTCAATGAAGATTAATGAGCCCGTCCTAGAAGAAGCCATGCAAGCCCAAGCCATGACATTACCTCCACCGTGTTTCACAGATGAGCTTGTGTGTTTGGGATCATGAGCAGTTCCTTTCTTTCTCCAAACTTTAGCCTTTCCATCACTTTGGTAAAAGTTAATCTTTGTCTCATCAGTCCATAAAACTTTGTCCCAGAATTTTTGAGGTTCATCTCTGTACTTTTTGGCAAATTCCAGCCTGGCCTTCCTATTCTTCTTGCTAATGAGTGGTTTGCATCTTCTGGTGTAGCCCTTGTACTTTTGTTCATGAAGTCTTCTGCGAACAGTAGATAGTGATACCTTCACTCCTGCCATCTGGAGGTTGTTGCTGATCTCACTAACAGTTGTTTTAGGGTCTTTCTTTACAGCTCTCACAATGTTTCTGTCATCAACTGCTGATGTTTTCCTTGGTCTACCTGTTCGACGTCTGTTACTTAGTACACCAGTAGTTTTCTTCTTCTTCAGGACATTCCAAATGGTTGTACTGGCTATGGCCAATGTTTCTGCAATGGCTCTGATTGATTTTCCATCTTCTCTAAGACTCACAATTGCTTGTTTTTCACCCAAAGACAGCGCTCCGGTTTTCATGTTGTTTTCACCTCTGAATACAGTCTGCATAGACAAAACCTATCTTACCCAATCTGAACCTGAGTGTAGACATTCAGTGGTATTTATTGATTGAATAATGTATGTAATAGGACACACCTGGGCAACAAAACACACCTGTCAGTCATATGTTCCAATACTTTTGCTCACGTGACAAATGGGTGGGTTCGAACAAAAAGGTGATATTTTCTAATTTGTGCATCAGATCCTGATGTAAATACCTGGAAATAAAAGCTGAAACGTTGATCTCTGGTTTCACATTCATCGTTTGATGTCAAGCCCAAATGTTTTCAGTCTACAGCAAAAATAAAGGAATTGGCCTCACTGTTCCAATACTTTTGGAGGGCACTGTATATATCGCCCAGCCCTAACTGGAGGTGTACAGAGACTGGATAGCCCGTTGCAATGAGTCTGGCACCCCATACTCCCGCAGCACCCCCCACAAAAACCCCCGAGGGACCCGGTCGAATGCTTTCTCCAAGTCCACAAAGCACATGTACACTGGTTGTGTAAAATTCCAGAACCCCTCAGGTAGTCTTGCGAGGGTAAAGAGCTGGTCCACTGTTCCACGACCAGGACTGAATCTGCACTGTTCATCTTGAATCTGAGGTTCGACAAGCGGTCGGAGCCTCCTTTCCAGCACCCTGGCATAAGCTTTGTGTGAGTATCCCCACTCCCGCCCGGCGCCTCTCACCCTAGGCAACTCCAGAAAAGGACAAACAACCCTTCTCCAGGAGCTTGGTTCCAGAGCCAGTGCTGTGGGTGGAGGTGAGCCCAAGTACATCTAGCTGGTACCGCTCCACCTACCGCGCCAGTTCTGGCTCTTTCCCCGCTAGCGAGGTGACGTTCCGCGTCCCTAGAGCTAGTCTATGCTGCCGGCGATCGGGTCGCCCAGGCCCCCTGCCCGGCCCGCCACCTGGTCTACATAGCACCCAACCCCGATTCTTGACCCTGCCGGTGGCGGGTCCACAGGGTGGCTGCTCCATGTTATTTCTTCAGGGTGAAACCGGGCCCCATAGGCGAAGGCCCGGCCACCAGATGCTCGCCGGAGAGCTCCCCTCCTGGGTCTGGCTCCGGGAGGGTGCCCCGGTTTCCCTGGTCCGGGCGAGGTAGCTGAAGTCTGTGGGGTGCTATCCATCAGGGTTTTTTAAACCGATCTTAGTATGGGCTCTCCCCTGAGACCTGTTTGCTTTGGGAGACCTTACCAGTGGCTAATGCCCAGGACAACATAGCTCCCAGAACCACTCAAACTCCTCCTCCACGTTAAGGTGGCGATTTGCGGAGGAACTTTTTATTTTATTTCACATAATTCAAAATGATCCTCCACCGACTTAAAGCGGTGAAGTAATTTTCTAACTATGCTATGGTAATCTTGATGAGTGGGATTCTAACAACTGTCACAGTTCAAATGTGAAGTCTAGGTTGATCCTAGCACCTTTATGTATTTTACTATAGATTTTATTTTAAAGTTTATTTTATTTCATAATTTTTGGGTTGTTCAAAGCACTTGTTTTAGTGGGAGATATTAATTTATTAGTAAAATAATATTTGTTGTGCTTTTTGATGATGCCTTCAATGCTTAGCAGAGTTTTCCCCTTCAGTCTGCATTAAGAGCTGATTGATGAGGTAAGGTAGAGCTAATAATATTCTGGTTGTTTAATTTATTTAAAATTCATGAGGGTGTTTATTGGCCTAGCTGATATTTATTTCATGTGAAGTGAGTCAAAAGTAAAAATGTGCATGCTAAGTGTTGATAACTAGTAGCTTGTTACTGGTTTTGTCTGTGCAATCCAAGACCCCACCCTAAGCTCCTCAGTTTGAAGCATAGACCTATATAACAAGACCAAAGGAGCTGTTTAAAGATGGCGCCCCCATTCATTTTTCTATGGAAAGTCTCTGTGGTGCAATGAGGCAAGCATAGAATTGTATACCTAAAACAACCAAAATAGCTCTTCAAAGAGAGGTCACCAGAAGCAGTCATAAGAAGATTGGTGATGCGGCCTATGTCAATTACACCCCAAAACCATGGAACAAATTACCCATAAATATTAGGGAAGCAAACATGCTAGAAATGTTTAAAAGACAGCTTAAAACTGACCTTTTTTTACCAAAGCATTTTAACAAATTTTATCTCAGAAGGGTTTTACTACTTTTATTAGTTATACTATTGTTTGCTAATTTAATTATTACGTTTATCACTTGTATTATTATTTTTATTGATTTTATGTAAAGCACCTTGAGCTGCAATTATTGTATGACTAAATGTGCTATATAAATAAAGTCTTATTATTATTATTATTAAAGATGGCGCCCCCGTTCATTTCTATGGAAAGTGCTCAGTGAGGCAAGCAAGAGCAATAAATAGACTGTGGCATCTTTTAACTTCCGGCGACACTTCCCAGATTTGTAACATACCAATCAAAGATAAGATTATTTATCTAGGGATTACTATAATGAAAAATGAGGAGGAGAGATGCTCTGTAAAATTAGATTTGATTAGTGATAAGACAAAGAAAAACCTTAATCAATTTCAAATCAGAGAGATTTGTCCTTGAAAGGACGAGTATTGTTGACAAAGGCAGAAGGTTTATCCCGTCTTACGTATGCAGCTATCCCCTTATTTGTCAACAAAAAGCTTTTTAATTCCTTTGATAAATTACTTTTTAATTTTATTTGGAAAAACAAGATGCATTATGTGAAAAAATCTGTTATTATGAACCCCTTTGAACGTGGTGGTCTAAATGTTCTTGATTTTACAACCCTTAATAATACTTTTAAAATAAATTGTATAAAAAATTTTCTAAATAACCCCACATCTACATGGAATTTTATACCTAACTATATTTTCTCTAAGGTTGGTAGTCTAGAATATGTACTTTTGTGTGATTATAAAATAGAAAAAAATCCCTTAATCTTATCAAAATTTCACAAACAAATGCTCTTAACATGGTCATTAATCTACAAACATAATTTCTCCCCACATAGGTGCTTCATCTGGAATAATCGGCTTTTTACGTTGGTCAAAGATAAATCTTTATTTGATAAAACTTGGTTCAATAATAACATCATTCTAGTATCCCAACTACTAAATGATAATGGATCATTGCTGAATTATTCTGAATGCCTTCAGCTTTGGACCCTAAGTTGACCTCAGTTGGTAATATATGTTTTACTACCACAACAAGGAATAATAATCGCAACATTCGCTCTTTGTTCCAGAGAGATATAACCAGCACGCCTAATGATGTTCCCTATTGGTCTAACTTTGTTGACAACCTGAATTGGGGGAATATATGGAACCTTCCTTACAAATACCTCCTTACAAATAAAGTAAGAGAAGTCTCTTTCAAAATCATACATGGGTATTATCCTGCTAAGCATTAGATCCTTAGGTTTAAGCTTGACATGTGTTCACCCAGCTACTGAACACACTCAACAGATATCAAGATGAATTCATCAGTGGACCAATTGCATGCTTTCGCAGAGGAAAAGAAGCCTTCAGTCGACTACTATCTTTCAACACATGGTTGGCATCTGTCTGTCTGGCACACAAACTGAGATTTATCGATAATTTCAATGTGTTCTGGAACTGTGCAGACCGTTTTCAAGCTGACGGACTCCACCCAAACCGTAGAGGATCTCAACTACTAACAGCAAACATCAGTCACGTGCTCCTGACCACAAATCAAGTTTCTCTCCCTATCCCTGTTGTGTCTAAGCTGACTGACGCATCCCAAACAACCTCCCATGGAACAGAACAGAACATTCAAACAGCCTCCTGCAAGGACATGGGCCCTGCACAGATCTTCACCCCCCGGATGAATTCCCTTGTGATGGAACAGCTCAGTGACATAAACTTTCCCAAAGAAAAGCTACGCTAGGACAGCCACCATGCTATTTCATTAGACATACCGGTCATCATCAGAAACAGAAAATGGCATGGTAGAATGCATGGTTACAAACCTGAAACTAGTGTTAGAAGTCACAGAACTATCCATATTCTTCCAACAGATTTATTAACCCTTGTTTTATCTGTTAATACCGCACAGATGAAACTGTCCCTTCTAAATGTTAGAGCACTAAATAACAAAACATTTCTAGTTAATGATCTGGTCAAAGAAAACAACGTAGACTACATCTGTCTAACAGAAACCTGGCTAAACCATGACACGGCAACAGCAACTCTGATAGAAGCGTGTCCGCCCGATTACAGCTTTCACCAAGTTTTGCATGAAATCAAAAAAAGGTGGAGGAGTCGCAGCTATTTTCTCCTCTAAACTGTTGTTCAAAATCACTGAGCTAGGTGAATTCACATCATATGAATGTCTTGCTATAGAGCTCAAAACCGAATCAATACTTTTTGTTATTATATGTCGGCCACCCAAGCACTCGCCAATATTCATACAAGAATTCTCTGAACTATTATCACTCTGTGTCACTAGATATGACAAGGTAGTTTTAAACGGAGACTTAAATATCCAAGTAAATAAAAAAAAGCAGACCCAAGAACTATTGAGCTCTTAAATCTCCTCGACAGTTTCGATCTAACTCAACAAATAACAGACCCAACACACCGGCACAGAAACACACTAGATCTAGTGATAACAACTGGACTAAATATCAATAATATTTCAATAACTGATCTACCCCTCTCAGACCATCATTATATACTTTTTAATGTGGAAATTATCCTAACAAAAAAACACAAAAGAAATCTTAGTCCAAAGAAGACATTTAGACAATACAGCTATGATGACATTTTCTGAACAATTTGCTCTATATGAGCCAACTAATCATGATTGCTCTCTGAATGAAATGGTAGAGAACCTCAATGATGCACTAGCATCTGTGTTAGACTCTGTTGCACCACTGAAAACCAAAAAGAAGTGCACAAGCAGAACCTCCCCATGGCTGAGAAATAAAAATGTTAGTGAAACGAAAAGAAAATGCCGTGCAGAGGAAAGAAAATGGAGGAAAACAAAGATCACTATCCACTACAATATCTACAAAGATACACTAACCACCTATAACAAAACCATCCGTCTAGCAAGGAGATAATATTTCTCCAACATTACAGTTTTTTTCCATTGCTTTGGCTCATTTCACGAAACAGAAATTACATTCTCAAAACAATACGTGCAGCCCGCTGGGCAATTGTTCACAACAGATAGGAATTTTACATTCCTTTAATCAAAGTGCTATTGCCTACAGTTTGCACACATTTCAAATGATTTAGCACATCTTTGAAATGGTTAGGTATAATTGCCTTCAATTAGGCCAATTACCAATTGAAAATATCTTGCTGGTCTAAACTGACTGTTGCTTCTCAGTCAAGTGGTTGTTCTCTGCAAAACATATTGGCATCATTTCCTTGTGTACATCATCACCTGCACAATAGTTCACTCCACTGTCAAAATCTTTCAGGCACATAATACCATGAAAAACATCATGGTATATACTGTAATATGGATCTCTTGGATCATCTGCTTACAGACATTGTCAGGTGCAACTAGAACTAGAACTTTACTAAACAAGGGGACACATCCGATCACCAATCAAACAGTCAGTTTAGTTAGCTGACAGGAGCTATCCAGGAGTATAAATGCTTCCATCAAATATATAGAGCTTGTCCCAGGCCAGCTTGGGGGCAACATCACCATGTGTGCTGCCATTTCAGAGAATGGTGTAGTCACCCACATTCCCAGTCTTGGCCCATACAATACCAAGACGCTCCTCGTGTTCTTGGACCACCTGCACTCCGATCTTATCCCTCTACATGAGAGGGGTTTGGTAGGGCCTCACTCTCTTACATTTGTCATTGTGTGGGACAATGTAAGCTTCCACCGTCGCCCACTCATCAGGGTTCACTGCCCATCCAAGAATGCTGATGTTGCTCTTATCACCTGACTTCCCATTCCTTAGTCCTATCCAGGAGGTTTTTTCTGCATGGAGGTGAAGGGTTTATGAGCATCGGGCTCAAAACCAGAGCTCCCTGCTCCAGACAATGGATGCTGCTTGTGATGATGTCACAGCAGATCAGTGTAGGGAATTGTTGCGGCATGCGAACGATTCTTCCCCTGTTGCATCGCAAGGGAGAACATCAGGTGTGATGTCAATGAAATCTGTGGCCATACAGACAGAGTGAGGATGAGCAGGAGAGTGAGGACGACAACTAGTGAAACTCCAGCTTTGCTTTACTTTCTTACTGTATGTGTTTCCTTCTGGCCATGAAATGCACCCTCGGCAAATCTGACTAGGAAAGGGTCGCATGCCTGAAAATTACTGTGGTTACTCATACTAGTCCCCTCAGTGTACAGTAAGAATCATTTGATGCTGGGATATACAGAACATACAATAGAGGGGGTGCATTTCATGCCAGGCCTACTTTAATGCAATTCAATGTCAATGTCAATGATCCTAAATAACGAGATAGCTCCAAAAACATTGTGGTTAGCCAAAACATGAAGCATACTTTACAGTATTGTTGCTTGCTTTTCTACAGGTACACTCTTGCACTTTTGAGGTTCATGTTGTTTAGTTGTAATGTGTTTAGCTACATGCTCTTATGGTTCTTCCTTTTGGCACTTATTTGGGTTTTTCACAATGTATGCTTCATGTTTTGGCTACTTGCAATGTTTGGGACTACCTCGTTGTTATGATCAGTGACCTATGCTCTTTTGTAAGCTCTCTTTTGGAAGTCGCTTTGGATAAAAGCATCTGCTAAATGAATTAATTTAAATGTAGATTGAGACACATTGTATTCTGGAAAGAAAACATCTACTACAGTAACTGTAGCACAGTGCACATTTACATTTACATTTACATTTATTCATTTAGCAGACGCTTTTATCCAAAGCGACTTCCAAGAGAGAGCTTACAAAAGAGCATAGGTCACTGATCATAACAACGAGGTAGTCCCAAACATTGCAAGTAGCCAAAACATGAAGCATACATTGTGAAAAGCTAAACAAGTGCCAAAGGGAAGACCCATAAGAGCATGCAGTTATACAAGTTACAAATTAAACAACATTAACCACAAAAGTGCAGGACTGTACCTGTAGTAAAATATTTCACAGCGAGTACAGGACTTAACTTCGTTATATCTAACCTAAAAGAGCAACAAGTCACTCAATAAGAGTCATTGTGATCCTGGAGGAAACTAACTAACAAGTCCAGCCAAGCATTCTTAAGTGCCGTTGTACTCCCGGAACAAGTGCGTCTTGAGCCTTTTCTTGAAGGTGGGGAGACAGTCAGTGTCCCTGATGGAGGTGGGGAGCTGGTTCCACCATTGGGGGGCCAGGCAGGAGAAGAGCTTGTGTTGGGACCGGGCAGTCTTGAGCGGTGGGACCACCAGGCGGTTGTCTGAAGAAGACCGTAGGTGACGGGTGGGGGCGTAAGGCTGCAGGAGAGACTTGATGTAGACGGGTGCAGTCCCGTTCACTGCTCGGAAGGCCAGTACCAGGGTCTTGAATCTGATACAGGCGTTGATGGGTAGCCAGTGGAGAGAGATGAGGAGCGGGGTAACATGGGAGCGTCTGGGTAGATTGTAGACCAGGCGGGCTGCTGCGTTCTGAATCCTCTGAAGAGGGCGGGTTGCACATGCTGGGAGACCAGCGAGCAGCGAGTTGCAGTAGTCCAACTTGGAGAGGACCAGTGCTTAGACTAGCAGCTGGGTGGAGTGCTCAGACAGGTATCTCCTGATCTTCCGGATGTTGTAGAGGGTGAATCTACAAGACTGGGAGACTGCGGCGATGTGGGCCGTGAGGGAGAGCTCGTCATCCATGGTAACCCCAAGGTTCCTGGCAGAGAATGAGGGGGTCACCGTCGCAGATCCCAGGGTGATTGACAGATCGTGGGAGATGGAGGGTTTAGCCGGGATGATGAGAAGTTCTGTTTTGGCGAGGTTCAGCTGGAGGTGGTGCTCGGTCATCCAGGCGGAGATGTCTGCGAGGCAGGCCTCAATCCTAGCTGAGATCCCCGGATCGGTCGGGGGGAACGACAGGTACAGCTGGGTGTCGTCGGCGTAGCAGTGGTAGGAGAAGCCATGGGAGGTGATGATTGGTCCAAGTGAGGTGGTGTACAGAGAGAAGAGGGGGGGTCCAAGGACGGAGCCCTGTGGGACACCGGTGGAGAGCTGGTGGGGGTCTGACAGTTTGCCTTCCCAGGAGACCTGGTAGGATCTTCCCGAGAGGTAGGATGAGATCCACTGGAGTGCAGTGCCAGTGATGCCCATCTCAGAAAGTCTGTAGAGCAGGATCTGGTGGTTAACCGTGTCAAACGCTGCAGAAAGGTCCAGCAGAATGATGACGGAGGGATCCACATGGGGGATATTTCTAAGGTCCACTGCCATACTGACAAAACATCTAAACATTTTGACCTGCAGTGTTTACACAATGCCAAAGGGACTTTTCATTTTGGGGGCACTGACTATTTGTATGAAAAAAGGATTGAGTTTTGACTGATGAGTTGTCTGTTTTAGGAGAAAGATGACCCTTTGCAGGTGTTCCATGGTGTTTTGCTGAACTATCTAGGTTATTTTGGCAAATGTATTTAAAGGTTTGGGAATGTACTCTTTCTTCTCGAGAGATGAGCCAAAGCAATCGAGAAGGAACTTTTTAATTTGGGGGTACTGACTATTTATATGAGAAAATGATTTGGTTTTGAAGCATGCATTAACTGTTTTGGGTGAGATATGACCTTTTGAAGGTGATCTATGTATTTGTGCTGAACTATTTGGCTATTTTGCTAAATGCACGTGGAGCTTTGAAAATGTAATTTATGTTTCAAGAATTGATCCAAAGCAATGGAGAAAAACTGTATTACAGAAAATGCCAGAAATTCCAGAGTTCGTTTCTCCACCATTGACCTGATACATCCGGTGCGCCTAGAGATGGCTGCGCCGACGAGAGCTCTGCAAAAACCTAGCTTTTTGTTTGTCATTTTATGAACAAAAGCTTAAACAGGTCAGACCGGTTGAGAGGTCAGTTCACCTATGGAGTGACGAGAGTATGGCGACCCTCCAGGACTGCTTTGACACCACTGACTGGCTGATGTTCAACTGTTTCCAGCTACATCCAACACTGCATTTACATTTACATTTAGTCATTTAGCAGACGCTCTTATCCATAGCGACTTACAGTAAGTACAGGGACATTCCCCCCGAGGCAAGTAGGGTCAAGTGCCTTGCCCAAGGACACAACGTCATTTGGCAGGGCGGGGAATCAATCCGGAAACCTTCTGATTACTAGCCCGACTCCCTCACCGCTCAGCCATCTGACTCTGAGCATTGATGACGTTGTCCCCAAGAAGGTTATCCGGTCTTTCCCAAATCAGAAGCCCAGGGTTGATGCCGCGGTCCGGGCCAAGCTGAGAGCCTGCACTGTTGCCTTTAACTCTGGGGACCCTCATGAGTACAGGAAGGCCAGATACGACCTTCTGAAGGCCATCAAAGCAGCGAAAAGGGCTTACAGGACCAAGGTGGAGTCCAGCTACCATGGCTCTGACCCCAGGCGCATGTGGAGTGGACTTAAAGCCATTACATTTTACATTTACATTTAGTCATTTGGCAGACGCTCTTATCCAGAGCGACTTACAGTAAGTACAGGGACATTCCCCCCGAGGCAAGTAGGGTGAAGTGCCTTGCCCAAGGACACAACATCATGTGGCGCGGTGGGGAATCGATCCGGCAACCTTCTGATTACTAGCCCGACTCCTTCACCGCTCAGCCATCTGACACCCTCAGCCATTACTGACTACAAAGGGAGAGGCTACAATGAGACCCAGTCCTCTGTCCTACTGCCAGACGAGCTGAATTCCTTTCTCTGCTCTGTTTGAGAGGGACAGTGACCCCCCTGCAGTGGAGCTACCTGAGGGCTTAGCCAGTGGTGTGCCTACACTAAATGTAGCCGAGGTGAGGCTGTGCTTTAAGAAGATCAACCCTCGCAAGGCACCTGGCCCAGACGGCATATCAGGGAGGGCCCTCAGGGGCTGCGCTGACCAGCTGGCAGGGGTCTTCAGTGACATCTTCAACCTCTCCCTTAACCTGTCTGTACTCCCCACCTGCTTCAAGAGGACCACCATTATCCCTGTGCCCAAGAACACCAAGGTCACATGTTTGAATGACTATCGCCCGATAGCACTGACCTTTGTCATCATGAAGTGCTTTGAGCGGCTAGTCAAATCATTCATCTGCTCCTCGCTGCCCCCCACCCTGGACCCTATGCAGTTTGCATACCGGTCCAACAGGTCTACAGACGATGCCATCGCTCTGACTATGCACACCGCTCTCTCCCACCTGGACAAGGGGAATACATATGTGAGGATGCTGTTCATTGACTACAGCTCAGCATTCAACACCATCATCCCCTCCAAACTGGTCTCCAAGCTTGTGGACCTGGGACTAAGCACCTCCCTCTGCAAGTGGATCTTCCACTTCCTGACGGGGAGGCCACAGGTGGTGAGAATCGGTGACCGCACCTCATCTGTACTGATCACCAACACAGGTACCCCCCAGGGCTGTGCGCTCAGCCCTCTCCTGTTCTCCTTGTTCACTCACGACTATGCGGCAACGCACAGCTCGAACCTCCTTGTTAAGTCTGCTGACGACACAACCATTGTGGGCCTCATCTCTGACAGTGACGAGTCGGCCTACAGAGAGGAGGTTGACACCCTGACATCATGATGCCAGGACAATAACCTCTCTCTCAACATCAGCAAGACCAAGGAGATGATTGTGGACTATAGGAGGCAGCAGGAGGAGGAGCATGCACCCCTACTCATCAATGGATCTGAAGTGGAGAAGGTCAGCTGCTTCAAGTTCCTCGGGGTGAACATCAGCAACAATCTCACCTGGTCTGTTCACACGGACAAGGTGGTCAAATCGGCCCGTAAGCGCCTCTTCTTCCTGAGGAGACTGAAGAAGTTTGGTATGGAATCAGTCATCCTCACTAACTTTTACAGATGCACTATAGAGAGCATTCTGACTGGTTGCATCACAGTGTGGTATGGGAGCTGCACAGACAGGGACCGTAAGGCCCTACGAAGTGTGGTCCGCTCTGCTGAGTTAATCATCGGCAGGAAGCTCCCAGCCCTACAGGACACCTACCACACACAATGCCTCAGGAAAGCTGGCAGGATTCTAAGAGACTGTTACCACCTATCCTTCAGTCTCTTTACCCCGTTGCCTTCTGGCAGGCGTTACCGCAGTATCCGGTCACGCACACGCAGACTGGACAACAGTTTCTACCCAAGGGCCATCAGGCTTCTGAATGGACAATGATATGGACATTGATTTACTGCACACTCGTCACTTTCAGCTACTGGTTGCACTTACAGTAACATTGCACTACTGTACCTCGCCACCAGGCTCCTGTATGGTCATTGACATAGTCACTGATCTGCAATTTTGCACTAGTGTACTGTACTCCACTTAGGCTAGAATAGGTTATAGGTTTGAAATAGATTTTATGTGCATTTAGGGTTAGTATAGTGTATTATTTATTGTTATCTGTAATTTAGGATGTTTTAGTATTAGGGTAAGTATAGTCGATTATTTATTTACCTGTATCACACTTAGTGAACATTCCAAAATTGTCAGCGAATCTAACTCCACAACCTCAGATATTGATCCTATACCCACAAACAAATTTAAGCGAGTGTTTGATAGTGTCTCAGGTCCGGTGCTAGAGATTATAAACACATCCCTTAGAACTGGTGTCTTCCAAGATGCCTTCAAAACAGCTGTTGTAAAGCCCCTATTAAAGAAACCCAAATTGGATAACAGTCTACTTGCAAATTACAGACCAATATCAAACCTTCCATTTATTAGTAAAGTACTGGAAAAGATAGTTTTAGTCCAATTAGATAATTTTCTTGAAGAAAATAACATCCTGGAAGTCTCGCAGTCAGATTTCAGGAAATATCACAGTACTGAAACTGCTTTCACCAAAATAATTAGCGACCTCAGACTAAACTCTGATGCAAATAAAGTCTATATCCTTATCCTGCTAGATCTCAGCAGCATTTGATACCATTGATCTCGACATCCTAATCAATAGACTGGAAAAGCTTATTGGGTTCACGGATAGTGTATTGAACTGGATAAAATCATATATCACAGGAAGGAAGTTTTATGTTAGTTTAGGAGACCATAGGTCCAAGAAACATGAGAACTGCTATGGGGTTGCTCAAGGAAGCTGCTTGGGTCCATTACTTTTTCTCTTTATATGTTACCACTCGGCGACATAATCAGAGAACATAACATCGATTTCCACAGCTATGCGGATGACACACAACTATATATATCCACTGAACCCAACAATGCAACGGCCATCAATTCCATTACCAACTGCCTGTTGGCAATAAACAAATGGATGAATAAGAACTTTCTTAAATTAAATGAAGACAAAACCAAAGTCCTGCTATGTGGCCCCAAATCCAAAAGAGAGATGCTTACTAAGAATCTAGGAGGCTTAACCCCCTGTCTTAAACCAGAGGTGACGAGTCTCGGTGTAATCCTGGACTCATATTTGAAAGTGACCAAAACAGCTTTCTTTTACCTGAGGAATATTGCAAAGGTACGACCATTCATAAACCAAAATGATGCATAGAAGTTAATTCATGCTTTTAAATCCAGCCGGTTGGACTACTGTAACGCACTTTTCACTGGTCTCCCCAAGAAAACCACTGAAAGACTACAGCTCATTAAAAATTCTGCAGCTAGATTATTAACCAAAAGTGAAAGAGAGAACACATTAGTCCTGTCCTAGCTAGTTTACACTGGCTCCCTGTTACCTTCAGAATTGACTTTAAGGTCCTTTTCCTCACATACAAAGCTCTACACGGACAAGGACCTAGCTACATTGCTAACTCCCTTATAAACTACACACCAGCTAAAACACTGCGATCATCAAATGCAGGCCTATTAGAGGTCACCAGAAGCAGTCATAGGAAGATTGGTGATTCAGCCTTTGCTAATTACGCCCCAAAACTATGGAACAAATTACCCATAAATATTAGGGAAGCAAACACGCTAGACATTTTTTAAAGACAGCTTAAAACCTACCTTTTTACCGAAGCATTTAAGTAATTTTATCTCCGAAGGGTTTTACTACTTTTATTAGTTATATTATTGTTGCTGTTTTAATTATTACTTTTATCACTTGTATTATTGTTTTTATTGTTTTTATTGCTTTTATGAAAAGCACCTTGATCTACAATTATTGTAGGAAATGTGCTATATAAATAAAGTCTTACTTACTTACTTAAGTGCTCGTTTTGTGGAATATGTCCAGAAACAATGTTGCACCTTTTCTGTCACCACCACTTTCTGGAAAGATTTCTCTCAATACATTTCTGATAGACTTGTCTTTGATTTTTCTTTATTGTGGAGAGATGAACTGTTTGGTTTCCGTTACAACAAAAGAAAGAAACAGAAAGAAATGTACCTAATTAATTTATTGATCATTTTAGGGAAATATCATATTCACAAAGCCAAATTTAGTTACTCTAAACCTTCTTGTATTGCTTTTGGTAGGGAAACGGAACAATAGAATCAAAACCATCTATGATTCAAAAAATAAGAAAGCTGCTAAAACTATTCAGTTATGCTCAATTTTTTATATATACATTTGAAACTCCCCCTGGCTCTGCCCTTGACTTATGTTTTTTATGTATTAATGACTCTGTTTACTTGTCTTTACTGTTTGTAACGTGAAGATTTAATAAAGATTTATAGAAAAAAATATTTTTTTAACTTCTGACTTGTCCGGTCTTGCACAGTACAGTGGCTCGCCATGCTAATAGGTCTGAGTCTTGTGCACGGTCGCAACCAGCTGTACACGTCATACTTGGCGACAATGAGCGTAGGCAAGCGTGTAAGCTAAGGCATTGCAGTAGAATCTGACATTTGTCACAAACGACATAATTTACATTTAGTCATTTAGCAGACACTCTTATCTAGAGCGACTTACAGTAAGTACAAGGACATTCCCCCGAGGCAAGGAGGGTGAAGTGCCTTGCCCAAGGACACAACGTAATTTTGCTCAGCTGGGAATCGAACTGGCGACCTTCAGATTACTAGCCCGATTCCATAACCGCTCAGCCACCTGACTCCCAATAGGATCCCTCTACAACAGACCTATGTATTCAAGACAAGTAGCACAAGCTAGCTACTTTATTATACTTACATATATATATATACTTAATATTATACTTAATTTTCCCAGTCATTGAATGCTGTAGAATACAGTCTTGGATGTCTGGTATGAACTGCACCATTGACTAGAGTGCCCTCGATCGGCTGCAATCAGCTCCGACACCCACAGCCGTAACACGCCGCAGTGTGTATAGGGGGTTAGAGTCTGTTCTTGTTGCAGCAATGCAGCAAAATACTCTTGTATCTTGTAAATAATATTGTTTTTGTAGTTTTCGGCTCAATATATCCATAACCCTGACCCTGATATTTTTGGGGGGATCTCAAAGCACTTATCCAAACAATGTCAAACTGCATGTGCTTGGGTCATGGACACCTGCAAAATTACAACTTTGCACAGTGCCCGGTTCTTGAGATTATCATACCTCAAAATCCAACCACAAAACAACACTTTTTTATTTATTTTTCTATTCTCTAACCTGGCTTTTCCATTAAATAGTTTTAGTTTTTTGGACAAACCAAAGGCACAAACGGAACGGTTGGTTAGAGATTCTTTATCTGATTTTTGGTTACATGTAAACATCACAAATGTTTGTTGTATGTCATTCAGGATGTTGCCATGATATTTTCATCAGGAGGGGGCGTCTTGATTCTAGGCAATTAACCTAGTTGACCATGAAAAAGTCCTGGGGAAAAAAATTGGACTTCAAACATCACTGACAGGGTTTGGACCCCCATCCACATTTTTACCCAGCAAATTTGAGCAAAGATAGAAGGAGTGGCAAGATATACGCTGGGCCAGTTTTTAAGGCTAAATTCACAAGAAAAGCAATGCGTATAATAACTCCATCCGTACTCAATTTTAACCAGGGAGAAGTCAAATAAACTCAGGAGAAAGAGGGGAAAGTGGAGGGGGGGGCACTCATCACATTGCCGCCTGTAACAGCAAACTGAGAAAGGGGCCTGGTAGCCTGGTGATGCCGATGTGATGATGACGGGCAGGCGAGGAGAGGAGTGGCGGCTGCCAACTGACACGTTCACTTATTGGGCCAGACACTGTGCATTGTCCGGCGTCTGCTTCGCACTGTATCCAATGTCGAGTCATGGCTCCGGCTAGGCCAGGACACCAATGACAGGTGTGTGTGTGTGTGGGGGAGGGGGGTGGTAGGGTGGAGGTTAAATGCAATTGGATTTATAAGAGACAGAAATAAAGGAAAGAAGTCCATGGAATGAGAAGAGAACAGATTACACCACGAATACCGAGGCTATATCGCAGTACGATGGAGAGAATAAATAAATAACAAAAACTATGCTGCTCCCGGTTAAAAGGTGAGGTTGAGAGTTGAGACAGACTTTCCATTCCAGCTCCCTGTGCTCATTGTTTAGACTGGAGAGGTCAGGCGGTGCATATGCTACTGAATCACTCTGCTGCTAGAGCAGTGGGTCCAGATAAGCCAGCCAGATCTTGGATCGCCCCAGGCCCAGCCCAGACCTCTGCCTCAGTCCCTGGAAACCTTACTCTAGGGCCTCAGCTCCAGGGCCAAACCCATCTCAAGGGCCCCAGCCCTGGAACCCCTTAGCCCCCACAAGTACCAGATCCCTAGCCCAGGTCCCAGGGCCCCAGCCCTTGGCCCCAGCCCAGAATGTGGCCCCCTATCCCATCTCAGAGACCAGGTCCAATCATAGCATTGTCCTGTTATTACAGCCTGTCTCTCCTTTCACTGCACTGTTCACTGTTTAACCCTAGAAATGACAAGTATGAGAAACACAGAAACGTTTAGTTTTTTGGGGTCTCTACTCCACTTTTCCTCTAAACTTCAAAACACAAACTCACACACACACCTATGATTTGACAGGGGATATGATTGAATCTTTTGATTCTTCCTGTCAAATCTAGTATAAGAGTATAGGGATAAACAAAACGATCTCATGTGAATGTGTCTAAGCTCATACTATCTCCCATCGTAAATGTGTGTGAGCTTGGGTGGGTTTGAGTGTGTGTGTACAGTATGTGTACATGTAGGACCACCAGTGTTTGTACTCTTAGTGTATGGTAAGTGTACAGCTGCCCATAAAGCTTCCACTTAAAAGGACTATTTTAAGTAAACCCCCTCCTTAAAGCTTCAAACTCAATATCAGAGGGTAAGGATGTTCAAAGACTGCACCAACCACTTATGCAGCTACTACATACGAGCATGATTTTCTCTTCAAAGAACCCTTCCAGGGACCTTTGATAGCTGACTCCTGCTAGGGAAGAATATTATGGATGTGAGCTTAATACAGAAACAAAGCTGTCAAATGAATGTTGTACTTTGGCGTTCAGAGATGTACAGTGCCCTCCAAAAGTATTGGAACAGTGAGGCCAATTCCTTTATTTTTGCTGTAGACTGAAAACATTTGGGCTTGACATCAAACGATGAATGTGAAACCAGAGATCAACGTTTCAGCTTTTATTTCCAGGTATTTACATCAGGATCTGATGCACAAATTAGAAAATATCACCTTTTTGTTCGAACCCACCCATTTGTCACGTGAGCAAAAGTATTGGAACATATGACTGACAGGTGTGTTTTGTTGCCCAGGTGTGTCCTATTACATACATTATTCAATCAATAAATACCACTGAATGTCTACACTCAGGTTCAGATTGGGTAAGATAGGTTTTGTCTATGCAGACTGTATTCAGAGGTGAAAACAACATGAAAACCGGAGCGCTGTCTTTGGGTGAAAAACAAGCAATTGTGAGTCTTAGAGAAGATGGAAAATCAATCAGAGCCATTGCAGAAACATTGGCCATAGCCAGTACAACCATTTGGAATGTCCTGAAGAAGAAGAAAACTACTGGTGTACTAAGTAACAGACGTCGAACAGGTAGACCAAGGAAAACATCAGCAGTTGATGACAGAAACATTGTGAGAGCTGTAAAGAAAGACCCTAAAACAACTGTTAGTGAGATCAGCAACAACCTCCAGATGGCAGGAGTGAAGGTATCACTATCTACTGTTCGCAGAAGACTTCATGAACAAAAGTACAAGGGCTACACCAGAAGATGCAAACCACTCATTAGCAAGAAGAATAGGAAGGCCAGGCTGGAATTTGCCAAAAAGTACAGAGATGAACCTCAAAAATTCTGGGACAAAGTTTTATGGACTGATGAGACAAAGATTAACTTTTACCAAAGTGATGGAAAGGCTAAAGTTTGGAGAAAGAAAGGAACTGCTCATGATCCCAAACACACAAGCTCATCTGTGAAACACGGTGGAGGTAATGTCATGGCTTGGGCTTGCATGGCTTCTTCTAGGACGGGCTCATTAATCTTCATTGAGGATGTAACACATGATGGCAGCAGCAAAATGAACTCGGAAGTCTACAGAAACATTTTGTCTGCCAATTTAAGGAAAGATGCAACCAAACTGATTGGCAGAGCCTTCATCATGCAGCAAGATAACGACCCAAAACACACTGCCAAAACAACAAAGGAGTTCATCAGGGGCAAGAAATGGAAGGTATTAGACTGGCCAAGTCAATCTCCAGACTTAAACCCTATAGAGCATGCATTTTACCTGCTTAAGAGGAGACTGAAGGGAGGAACCCCACAAAACAAACAACAACTGAAAGAGGCTGCAGTGAAAGCCTGGGAAAGCATCAAAAAGGAAGAATGCAAAAGTTTGGTGACGTCAATGGGTCACAGACTTGCTGCAGTTATTGAAAGCAAAGGATTTGCAACTAAATATTAAGTCTTATTCACTTAAATATGTTTTAAGTATATCTGTTCCAATACTTTTGCTCACATGACAAATGGGTGGATTCAAACAAAATGTGATATTTTCTTAGTTGTGCATCAGATCCTGATGTAAATACCTGGAAATAAAAGCTGAAACGTTGATCTCTGGTCTCACGTTCATTATTTGATGTCAAGCCCAAATGTTTTCAGTCTACAGCAAAAATAAAGGAATTCGCCTCACTGTTCCAATACTTTTGGAGGGCACTGTATATGCCTTTCTGAGTGGCTTTTGGAAAAGTGGCGGGGTAGGAAATGTGTGGGTTGACTGGTTTTAGACATGACACCTTGCTTGAAGAGAGGCAAGGCATGACTTAGAAAAGATTGTGACTGTGTGAGCAACAGGGTTTTAGTTCACGTTCTTGGGGTTTCTGCACACACACCCACACATTCCCAAAACTTTGATTCCTCTCTCCAAATCGTTGCCATTGTAAGTGCCACTTTATTGGGTGTGCTTTGCCTTCGGCAAGGGCGCAACCTTTGTTCTCCCACATATATATTATTTAGTGATGGGCATAGATAATCTTTTAATCTAGAACAGCTCTATCAGAGCTTGGCTGATATTAACGGCAATATTTATTTTATTGCCCGATAAGAGTCTCACGTTAACGGCGATAACGGCCCACCACTAATATTATTATTATTTATTTTTGCCCCCCTAAGCCTCAATCAATATTTTGACTACATAGACAACCTAGGTGTCAAACGTTTCGTCTTGGTAGCGATTGAATTGCTTGTATTTTTATTTACGTTCCTTTGTACGGTTTAAGTAGAAATTACGTTTTTGTGGCGAAAAGTAAAGCTAACGGTGGATAAATTGCCAGCCAAAGTCACTGTCGCTACTAACGTCATGAAAACTCATGTGACTATCTCTAGCAGAACATTAGTTTAGCAGCTTGTTAACTTCTGGGAGATAGCTAGGCTAACTGCTTTACTGCAAGGCAGCTGCAGATACGCCACAAGCAAAGAGGCCAGGGTGATAACTATTTGCTAATTTTACTTTGTGATATGACACACAATTGTGATGTGTAATGTACAATATAAGCTTATATTATTAAGGAAGTATATCTACTTTCGGAAACAGTAGTCTACTATTTCACTGAAGCATATCTAATATCCGACTGCAAGCGAATGCAGCATGAGACGACTCCACCCCCTCCCCAATCCGCCGAGTTGGACATTTGCCACAGCGAAGAGTTTGACGCGGAATAGGCTATGGTCGATTGAATGTTGACAGCAGTGTTGCCAATTGGGCTACTTTTGAAGTGTTGCCGCGGGTTGAATTTTTGGTCCGCTAGTTCGAGTAGACCTATTTTGCATGCTAATTATATAAATATCTTTAAATAAAAATCCATATTTAAAATGAAATAAGTTATTTATACCCAAATTCTACCAAACTGACTCCAGATCAACACGTACATGGGATACGCCCACATACACACACGCACTGTGCGTGTGCACACATGCCTAATGCTCTGTCTCCTGAGAAAACCTCCTGAAAACTGCGTTTAATGATGGCATACTAAACATTTGGTGTTACTTTGTAGATATTACAATACATTTGGCAATGATAACAATGCTGTTGGACTTTAAAAGCAGTGTATATGGCAGAGGTGTGGACTCGAATCACATGACTTGGACTCGAGTCAGACTCGAGTGATGAATTTGATGACTTTAGACTCGACTTGACAAAATGTAAAGAGACTTGCAACTCGACTTGGACTTAAACATCAATGACTCATGACTTCACTTGGACTTGAGCCTTTTGACTTGATAAGACTTGCTCCTTTCCCCAAAACCCAAATATTAAAAAGTCTGTTATTAAGGAACGCTCTGTATCTTTCATTGTGTATGTGTGCGCCCGTGTGTGTGTGTGTGTACGTGCTGTCTGCACAACATCCAATCAAATTAGATCCACGTTGTTTTGAAGCGACAGCATCCATACAATCAAACTGCAGGTCAACCATGGAAGAGCAACTGTAAAACAACGCGCCAGTTAGGGAAAAAATTATACCAAAGATAGTTTCGTTCGGGTATAAAAACTACGAGGTGGTCAACAAAAAACGAAGTTCAGTCTGCAAAACATGCAGGTCGAAGATTTCAGACGGAGACGTGACAACTTCCAACTTCGTTCGACATTTGAAGTTGCACAAAGAACGGTAGTCCCTACATACAACCCAACTTCACAAATCCCGAAATAAGTTTTACAATACATGACCAGTGCTGGTCAGCAACTCTCATCGTGCACAAATGACTGACAGACTTTTGGCCAATTTGGTCTTTTGCAAATGCAATGCAGCATTGGGCCCTGACATATAAAAAGCACAACCCTGTTCATTGTTATGTTCATGTATTTGTTACGTTTCTCACATGTACACACACACACACACAGACAATATGAGGTGAGATAAATTAGATGAGATAAATACAGGACAGAAACTGCTGTGGAACTAGTTAAAATGCGAAATACAATGTTAGCACTTTTGTACAAATAATTACAGTTGCACTTGTTTTTCAAATGTGTTCATTCTACAAAGGAGTGGTTTAAAATGAAGAATATTCTTTCAAAATACGAGTTAAATGTAAAAAATGACTGGTTAATAGTGCAATGTCAGCACAATCTTTTTTCTGCAATTTCAATTGCACTTATACTAAGTTATACTTGTACTTATGATAAATAAATACAGATTTTAAAAGCATACATGATCTGTGTAAATATTAGTGCTGTCAAATGATTAAAATATTCAATCGCATTAATGTCATAGTTAACTCGCGATTAATCAATTAATCGCACATTTTTATCTATTCTAAATGTCCCTTGATTTCTTTTTGTCCCATTTTTTTTTCAAATTTTAAAGCTCTTATCAACATGGAAAAGTGGTTCGGATTGCTTCGTGCAAATTTTTTTTTATTGAAAACAACATTGCAATCGCCTGGCTTTAACGAGGGGGCGGAGAATTCGCATGAATCGCATCAGCTGTGTGCTTGGCCATCAAGTGGTATTTCAGACTGGACGTGCTGCGATGATATAGCTCAGTTAACAACGACAAAACACACAGATCACTTTGGTCTTGTCAATGGAACCATTTGGCAACTTTTTAAAAGTAAACTTTCCATTCAGAATCTTATTGGCATCCATTTCGGCGTCTCGCGCTCGCCATCCACTCAAAACGTAACGTTAGCCTACTACCAGAGAATGTCTAATATCCATAAACGGGCTCTGCTACTACTCTTTAGCCGGCTCGCAAGCCAAACAAGTGTGTGTGGGGTGCCTGTTGTTTTATTTCCGGTCTAGCTAGATCCGGTGGTGTTGTAGTCTTTCTAACGTTGGTAATTGTTGCAACAGCATGTGAAAAAAACTACAAAGTTTGCTAGGCCAAAAAGAGCGTTAATCGCGCGATAAAAAAATTGACGCCGTTAATTTGGGTTTGCGTTAACGCCGTTAATAATGCGTTAAACTGACAGCACTAGTAAATATATTATTACTCTGTGATCAAAAGGACTCAAAAGGACTCAAAACTCAAACTGCAGGACTTGGACTTGAGACTTGTCAGTCTTGACTTTGGACTTGACTCGGGACTTGCCTGTCTTGACTTGGGACTTGACTCGGGACTTGAGGGCAAAGACTTGAGACTTATTTGGGACTTGCAAAAAAATGACTTGGTCCCACCTCTGGTATATGGTTTGGCGTGGGCATATTTTGAGTTCTGATATTGGGCTGGTTTTATTGGCCATTGGGCTGGTTTTATTGGTCATTGGGCTGGTTTTGTCACACAGACCTGGCAACCCTGGTTGACAGACTTGGCTGAAAAGTGTTGATCCATCCTCATAAAGATCGCCTGAACACTTACTGTCCCTGTCTATTCCTGTAATTTTGGTTGATAAGTGTTTCCGTGTCAATTCTTCAGGGCTGAATCTGAGCATTTTTGACTAACGTTTTAATGTTGGCTATAGTTTAACGTAAACGTTACTGTATTAGTTTAAGGGTTTAGTTTAAGGGATCTTCCTTTGATTGCTATCACAGACCTAGGCTACAACCTACACTGGTGGAAATGGTCTCCGGTTACAGGTTAAACATTTCGAAAAGAATACAGACGTAATATGAGTTGACAAGCTGATTTAAATTTAGCCTCAGACCAATGCATTCTATTTGAAATTCCGCAGGTTTTTGTAAAACGTAATTCGCTCCCGAATTTTCGGCCTGTTAATATCCCACTGCAAGTGAAGTTTTATGTTCGAGATTCAACAGACTTTCATATTTGTACCTCAGTTCAGGCTCTGTGTCATATTTAGGGACCAGGGTAAAAGAGTAGACAGCCTGAATGCCGAAAAAATCTAGCATCCATTTGAATACACACCATTTTCAGTGTTTCTTCAACATTTTTGTCAAAATGGACCATACAAACTTCAAACTTGTGGCCCATTCTTCTACTACTAGCCGGCCAAGTTGTACAAACTTTGGTTTGATGATACAGTTTATTATGGATTAGCCAATAAATCAATGAAAACACTTTTGAAATTTTTGTTCTGTGTTTCCTCAATATCTTTGATTTAAGGCTTTAAAAAATGTGCCATAATAATGTAGCCTTATGGTTTTTAGTTAAAATGTCTTAATTTGGGGGCATTCTAAATAAACATTGATTCCAAATAAACATTGATTAATATGACTGCGATTAAATCAGCATATATACTTCTGCCACGGGGGTGCCACCCCTCAATATCTCCTGCCACCCTCTTGCCACTCCATGAATATTTTTCTAGATCCGCCCCTGTAGCTAACAAAAACATCTCCACAGCTGTTTAGGAACTCAAACGGCGACAGAACATGTTTCGGCACTACCCTTACTTAAATGAGCTTTTTATGAATGAGGGATATTCCCCTAAATAAATGTCAAGCTTATTTACGTTTTTGGAGGCATATTTTCAGTTAGCAGATGGTACTATTTGAATTGCGATTCCATCTGAGATAGCTACTGCCGGTAACGTTGTTGTTAGAATAGCTTTAAAGTTGTTTATTAATGAATGAATGCAATATGAGTAGGCTAAATGCCAGAAAATATCACGAGAAGGGAAAAACTTAAAATGACATAAAAGTCATGGAGTCATTTTTACACAGGTATGCAAAATGTATTCATATTGATTCAATTAAAAGGCTGCTGATCACAATTCCCTCTTGCAGGGGAAATGAGAAGACAACTATTTCATTCTATTCCTCACTCTTAGTATTTTAAGTTGTAAATGAGCAGATAAGTAAACTATGCATTTTTTATATAAAACATACAGAAATATCAGTTGTAAAAATGTTATTAAAAAACGGACCTCTCTGCAACCAACGCAAGCAAGCACACCCTACAATTTCCCCAGAAATTGTACCCTCTCTAGTTGGGTGTTTCTTGCCTTCGGCAAGGGCACAACCATTGTTATCTCACATATATATTATTGTGAATATTGATATATTATATATAATATTCTCACTATTGTTTTCCTGTTTCTCTTTCTTATTATTGTGAGAATGCTGTTAAGCTCCTTCAGGAGATGATGGCTATGACTTGAATTTGTGCAAATTATTCTCCCATTAAAAGTAAAGGTAAATCCTTTAAAATCATTAAAAAGCTTCCTCCTCTTTCAAACTTAACTACTTCAGCATACTTTCAGCTAGAGACACCATTCAACCTTTAAAATGTCCACAAGACATTCAGCTATTCTCAAATGATTCAGCTTTTTCAAATATATTCAGCCAATTTTGAATTGTGACAGCTATAAATACATGAAAAATTTAGCTCCTTCTTGATTTTTATGATTCAGCAGCCAGCTGGCTGCTCTTTTTCTGATATTCAACTAAATTGTCAAACAAATTCCTCTGATGTTCATATAGTTTAACTTACAGAAACAAGTTCTACCTTAAAATGTAGGAAAACTTGTCCTCTTTCAGCCAATGTAACTATTAAAGAGCTCACATTTACAGATATTCAGCCATGAGCCTTGAAGCGAGAGCAGCCTTTCAAATTCTCTCAATAACTTCAATGGAGAGGTGGGTAAAATTCGTCAGAGAATTTCAAAAGTAGACGTGTTTTTAAACTGCCGGTAGAGTCGTATTTTTGACAGCACAGACATATAAAGTCACACATTTTTTGTATTTATTTCAGCTTTCAGCTTGCGGGTATTTTCTCATTTCTGTATTTTCAGCAATAAAAAAAATTGTCTTTCAAAAAAACGTTCATCTCCTTCAGGATATATGTGCTTTTTGTTTTGATATTTCTCACTTTTATCAATTTTTTTTATAAATATTAAGGTTTTTGTCCAAATTATTCTCCCTTTAAAAGTAATGGTTAATCCTTTCAACTCAATAAAAAAGATTCCTCCTCTTCAAAACGTAACTACTTCAGCATACTTTCAGCTAGAGACATTATTCAACCTTTAAAATGTTCACAAGACATTCAGCTTATAACTTTCTACAAAATGTTCACTATTTTCAGCTTTTTTAGCATGGTCAGCTATCCCCATTCAGGTTTTCAGCATTTTCACTGCTGTTTCGCAGGAACAGCCTTTTCTAGTTATTATTCTTTTTGCCCCCCTAAAACTTTGTCAATATCTGGACTACATACATAATGCCTGTGTCAAAATGTTTGTCTTGGTCTCGATTGAGTTGCTTGTATTGCAATTTATGTTCCGTTGCACAGTTTAGGAGGTTACAACGTTTTTGTGGCAACAAAGTGCCTTTAGTTAACGAAGGGTAATCTGTGCTAACTACGTCACCACGTCAACACACGTTAGCAACGACGCATGGATACAACGTGATAGAGACGTTCTAGCACGCAAATTGGAGCTTGGATTACGAGTGAAAAATACCACCCCCCAAAAATCCCAACCATTTGGCTTTGTTGAGAAAGCGGATCTCGGATTTTTGATTTAGGTCGCTAAAGTCTTTGTAAATTGAGCGAGTGCGGGTCGTCCGTGAGACCGCCTAGTCTTTTAGGCAGCAGACATGCTCGAAAGTGTCATAGTAGTATTTTCGTAGCTAATTTTGTAGTTCAATTTTACACGAAAAAACAGAAAGAAGGAAATGTTATGACGATATGACTATTGTGAAGACATCCAGGTGGTGAGATTTTAATGTAGGTTGCTGTAAAAACTTTGATTTGTTTTCTACTTGAGAGCACCGTCAGCCTCCATTGACGATTGCGGCAGCAACAACAGTGACTCACAGTGACGTGTTGTTAACGAGTGTTGACACTCGACGACAACAGTGTTGTCGATCTGCGTCTGATGAGTCTCTTCTTAATTTCGTACCAGGGTCAATTCTACATCCCAATGGAGAGCAGTGTTTTAAAGATATGGCGATTGTGAAGACAGCCAGCGGGTCAGCATATTTTAGTGATTTGTGTAAAACTTGGAATTTGAGTGAGACCTCGTCTTGTTTTGACATTCGCCTTAGAGTCACAGACTCTGCTCGCCCACTGGCAGTGTGTAGTAGTAGGCTACAGTCATGGGCGACGCCGCAATGTAACTTGGGGGGCCCCCAATGTAACTGCCCCCAAAACAGTCGTTTGGACCCCCCCACATTTGCAATCAAAATATTAGTGCATGACTGGTCTACTAGTCCAGCGATCTTTCCATTGCTTCACAATCAAATCCGTTCCACTTTATAAGTAGGCAAAAATACCCATAGCAATAGAATTCCACGTTTTCTAGAAAAACAGCATCAAGCACGCAGATTCAACTCTTTGATCGACACATCGCGCTTGTAGCTAGTAGCATTTCAGACATGACTGTTCCACAAACGAGATGGACATAAGGAGGGTTTTTTCGAGGAAGAGGAAAGTAAGTCAAAGTTGCCCAGTTTTCCCTTCAGTGGCCAAAGCACCCTTATAAGACATTCTCTGACTATAATAGCATTAGTTAAGTCACAAAGATCCTTCTGCAAACATTATGATTATTGCTAGCTAGATAAGCAAGCTTTTTACCTACTTCTAGCACTAGGCAATACCATACTTTATTTTACCCATTACAAGTGGAACAGCATTTGTTGATTTCTTAATCTGGCTCTGAAATATGTTGTGCTTTTGGCCGTGTTCAGACCTAGGCGTCTGTTTCAGGCAGAAAAAGGATGTTTTTTCTAAGTAGCTACAAAATAAATTGCTGGTGTTTTTTTTTATTGCCATTACAACCGTTAGCTAATCTGGAGTTAACCTTAGCTAACATGCTAGTTTTCTAACGACTGAAAAAAAGAAGAAAAAAACCTTTATTTCAGAATTGTCTTCCAATTTAAATAAGGTTGCTCAACTTGTAATTTTGGCAATTCGCAAAATTGTATTGATACATGTTAGTCTGTAACATGAAGGCAAAACTGATTCAACCATATATCCTCTGAAAGCTTATACCCTCAGGATGTTATCTAATGAGACAAGAGACACGTCCATCTCTCCATATTAGTATGCTGCCCATGCATAATAAATTCGGTATTGGTAAATGGAGTAGGCTATATGGCTGATTTTTTTTCTACTTTTTTGGGCTGTGCCATTTAGGGAAACTGATTCAACCACCCAAACCATGTATTTTCTGAAAGCTTACATCCTAAGGATGTGATCTGTGTAAAAAAAGACTACAGGTTTGAACACAAATTTGATTATTTCTGAACTGTCCAGTCATGCTTTAGGGAGATGCAATTTTTTTATGTAGCCTACATAATTATTAGGCTACTAAACCTATACCAATTGTGAATTTCACATGCTGATAACATGATTTACATCTCAGAAGTCTTCATATCAAAAATCTACATTAAGCTTATTATGATCAATTATGAAAGAATGCTCAATGCATCTCCATGTCTCCTAATATAGGTGGTAGAGAGTGAGTCAGAGGCAGGGGCAGCATGCAGGGACAGTGGAGACGGCTTTGTTGCTGAGGTGAGTGCTGAAAGGTGAAAGGTAGTTGAAGATGTCCCATTGCTTATTGGGAAGTTTAGTTTTCAAAATATTTTAATGTCCAGCCCCTCAGTACATGTATAACAACTATGGTAAATGCACTAAAATGCGGGAAATTGCATCTACATCTTAAAAAAAATTATAGGGGAGAAACCCCCAGCATCATGTGTCCCCCCCACTCTCAAAATGCTGCTGACGCGCATGGCTACAGTACTGTCTTTAATGTGGCTAAACGTTATTATGTCTTATTACACGGCTGTTCTTTAATGCTGTACAATGCTCCATTCACTTGAATGGGGCTTCCCAACGTTCTGCGGTGAACAATCTTCTCATATTTGACCGTTGCTGTGCACATTTGACCGCTGTCAAGGGAAGTGGCCTTTTTGCCTCTGATTCACGTCTTTCGTAGCACTCCGCAAGTAGTCCGGTAACTTTTCAACCCCAGCGTACTCTGTTGCTTAGCGACGTCAGCTGATTTGAAGCCTAAAGAATGTTCAAAGTCTATGAAGTTCAACGTCTTTGGCCGATCAACAATACGAATGGTAACAAATACATTGTAAAAAGACACACTGTGTTAAGTTCTTTTTGTTGGCAAGTAGCCGTGTAATAAGCGGGATAATGTATAGAACGCCGGTCATTATTGGGAAAATAAGCCCCTTCAGGGCAAAACAAAACCCCTCCACTTTGCATCGGGGCATTTCCCGATAATGACAGGCGTTCTATACATTATCCCTTACAAAATAAACTTTCTAATTTCCGGCGCTTTCAAACAATCAGTGAAGTGTGGATAGCAACGGCAGCTAGCCTGCCTCTAGCAAACTGCTTTTGAATTAGCCATGTCCGCCTAAATTAATATCAAACTTTACGTTTTGGGGGGCTTATTTTCAGTTAGCAGACGGTACTATTTGAATCGCAATTCCATCTGAAATACTGCCAGTGACAAAGTTGTTACAGTAGCTTGTTTCAAAGGGGATTCCTTGTTTCAAAGGGTGTTCTTAATGAATTATGCAATATGAGTAGGCTAAATGCTTGAAAATATCACTAGAAGGGAAAACGGACCCACCTGCAACCGATGCAAGCAAGCACACCCTACAATTTCCCCAGAAATTGTACCCTCTCTTGTTTAAATCTGTTATCCTTTTTCAAAAAAAATAAATTGTATAGCCCATTTTACAAGCAATTTAACAGAGGGATTCACATACGCTCATAGAACTGCCCCTCAACCAACCTAAACCCTCAAGGAAAACAAGGAAAAAGTTTCTCTCTTTCCTTCTTTTTTTCTGTATGGTGAACCGGAGTCAGGTGGGTAAGCGGTTAGTGAATCGGGCTAGTAATCAGAAGGTTGCTGGTTCAATTCCCCGGTCGTGCAATATGCCGAATAACTTTGAGTCCTTGGGCAAGGCCCTTCACCCTACTTGCCTCGGGGGAATAACCTGTTCTTACTGTATGTCGCTCTGGATAAGAGCATCTGCTAAATGACTAAATGTAAATGAACCACAATGTTATAGGTACAAAGCCATATGCATTTCAATACGCTCTTCTTAAATTTGCTGCACTTAAGTCATTTAAACTGAGGACTCCCCTTATTTGATAACATTTCCGAATCTCTTCCTCAAAGACTAGAGGACGTACACAAACACACATGCACACACAGATACACACATACTGTTACTGTTGCACACAAACATTTCTCCATCTCTTTCTTTCCTGGTCTCTAACTCCATGTACTTACCGTAGCAGGGTATGTTTTACAGACCTGTCTGCACAAATGTTTGTGCGACTTACCAATAGGCTACTGTCCGTTGGCCAAATGTACAAAGGCGCGTACACATGAAAATCGGTGCAGAAACGTGTAAGGGTGTTTCTACAAAGAGTTTCAGATTTATGAAAAAGCACATACCGTGAAAATCTGCGTACCTCTGCGCACGAGCGGGAGTTCAGGGATAGTGCTGATTTATTGGCTCACAATGATGACTGGTTAATATATCGTTATAGATATCCGAGAGCCAGTCTTTTGGATCTCTGTACTGAGTGACTTGGGCTCTGTGTTTGAATGCCCAACAAAAGTCAAGCAAATAGGCTGTAAAAGTTCTCTGCAACTGGGAGATGGCAGACAGGTCGGGGATAAGAAAATCCACCCTCAGTCGTGTGATGCCCGAGATGTGGGATCTGCCTGTCCCCAATGTATATTGGTTTCCCAAATGTAGCTAATCAGTGCTATTGACTGCACCTAGGGCTGGGCGTAGGCCTGTCGCGATAGTTGATATATTGACTTATCGCACAATATATGGAAATGAGCGCAATCATTTTTGGTGCCACGATATATTGCAACTGATAATTAATATAATAAAAAATAATGATTATATATACATTTTTACATAAAAACGAACGTCACCAACATTTTAGTCGATCCCGCTGCGTCTGTCATTTTGTCTGCTTTCTGTGTCGAAAGCGTAGGCGGCAGTAGCGTTTCCACACACACACACAGAGCGGACACCGACAGGTGAAGAGAAGGCAAGAACCCATTGTTTTATAAAGTGTTCTGTTTTGTGACATCTACAGCTAGTTGTCAAGCAAAAATGGAGTGTGGGAACGTTTTGTCTTTAAGCCGAATGAGATGAGAGCCAATTAACGTGAATGAGCCGGTATGTCGACTTTGTTTGAAAACAGTGGAAACTAAAAATAGGGCCACTAACCTAACATCTCACCTAAAACATAACTATCCCACCCAGTTGTTCAACCTGTGAACAACAACTGCAGCTAGAGCTGGAAACGGTTCTTCCATACAGTTATCTGTTACAGATGCCTTTTCCGTGCAAATATAAACGTGACAGCGCGAAATGGCGCACACTCACAGATAGCGTAACTTGCTATATAGCCAAAGAGATGCAGCCATTAAAAACAGTCGAAAAACCAGCATTTACAAATATGCTGCAAACTTTTGACAAACACATGGCTCACAACTGTCACGCATTTCAACGATTTCACACGCTCTCACGCCACACCTGGTATATCTCACGTTGAAAAGGCAACACCAACCAAGTAGCCCTGTTAACGTTGTAAACAATAACGGATGATGCGCAGGTTCACGGAGTAAAGCGACATAGACTCGCGAACCGGTGTGAAAACTCCTTGGGGGGGGGGGTCATTATGTAAACAGTGGCATAAAATTGTCTGAAAATTACAATGATATTGTTTATCGCAATTAATTTTTTTTAAATATATCGCACAACAAAAAGTAGTTATTGTGACAGCCCAAGGCGATATGGGTAAAACATTATCAATATTTATATTTCCATTCAATAACGATAATTGAGACGATAGACCAAAGATCCGTAGTAGTAGTCTCTTCCTCAACCTTTTCCCAACACTCGGCATAAAGTTTAGGCAGCGCGGTGCGAGAGAAATGTTTGCTGCTACGGAGCACGTATGTGGGGTCAAGTAACTTAAGCTTTTTAAAACCTTGCTTTTTTTCAATACCTTGGCGCAAACTCACACTTTCAACTTAACTAGTGATTTTGCTTCAGGTGGTAAAAAAGGTTTCTCAAAAACTAGTATTATAATTGGACCAATACGCTGATCTTATTGGTCCAGAGACGTTGATTTACGGACTTAGCCAGCGGTTGCCTTGGAGATGTTGACAACATGCCGTCTGATTCGTCGTGTTTGATTTGGGATTTTCCTACGTATTGTTGTAGTATATAAGAGACCAAATATGGACGGTCTCGGTTAACAAACGTTTTAACAAATCTCTGCTTACAAAGGCGTTTGTAGACCTGTTGAGAAGTCCACATTTGAAGTTTGTCGTATTACCAGAAATGGTAGCCACCTGTTTGTTTACTACACAATTTGCACGGAAACATTGCTCTGCTCTTTGTCGGATTTCAAAAAGCCAAACCTGTTCCAAACAACTGAAGAAGACTAACCCTTTTCATCAATAATTTCTTCATTGGAAGTTGCTCCCTCGCCATGGCTATCGCTGCCACTGTTTTCGGCAATAAGACTAATTTTCCGCGGGTAACAATAGCTCGAGGTGCTCAGTATATTTTAGTGAGCGTAGGATACCATTTCTCCGCAACTTCCTGCTGCATCACAGAAATTAAATGGACTGCTGTTCCTAATTATTCTCTATCGACATTATCGATATTATTGAAAATGAATTAATGTTACGATATCTTTATTGAGGGAAGTCATAACTTTTTTTTATCGCCCAGCCCTAACTACACCCATGTTACAATAAAGGAACCCTGGGTTAATGAAATCATTTGTTGTAAATTGAAAGCTGTTTTACTCCATCAACGTTCAAATAACTGCTAGCCAGGCCACCAGATGGTCCTTCTATTTCACTAATTAAGATATCCATTTCATATTCAGTCAAGTCTTTTTGTTGCCTAACAGTAAGCTATTAATAATAAAGCAAATAATAGTAACATCGGCTTATGTATATAACTATTTAACTTGCTTTGCCGGACGGGAGCAACGGCAAAGCCAGAGGCCTGTTCCATAAAGCAAGTTTACTGAATAAGCCAGGCTTTTTGTCAATTAGTCTGACTCATTTTTAGTTCATTCGGTTCCATAAAGTCAGCTCAACGTAGTTCGAACTCAGTTACTATGGCAACTTATGCTGCAAAACTAGCCTGGTCTGGGGCAGGATAACGCTCAGGCTTAGCCTGTGTTGTTGCTTAACCAGACGTTCTTGTAACACTGACCCAACATGAAAACGATAATTTACTAAAGACATTCTCATTTTCTCATTCTTATCAGTTCAATATGTAGGCTACATTTTCTACTTAAATACATAGGCTACAACATTTAGCATAATGCAATAAACAATGAGGATCAAATATTTCAGAATGATCCAAACCATAGCCTATCTTAAACGAATGTACGGTGTTCATTTTTGGACATCCTCAGATCTCAGACTTAAGTGTCTGACACAAACAAAAAGGCATCAGGTCTCGGACCAAAAGTCGTCAGGCAAAACGGCATCGGAGTAAAGTCAATCATTCTCAGAAAAACCTCTCTTCTTCAGACGAATTTCATTAACGATTCGTTGTGTCGCGCAACCAGACATCCCAAGTCTCCCGGAAGTTCCCGGAAATGAGTCTCTGCAAGTTGGGATGTCTGCGCAACTATTACCCACTCAATAAGTCGCGGATGTTTGAGTATAAAAAAAAAAAGTTTCGTTGAGCGCGGAGCAGAGCGGAGGTAGAGGAAAGACCATCAGAGAGTTGTTGTTCTGAAACACATGGCGGAGGCAGAGAAATCAGTATGACCTAAGTCATCCAAGGTGTGGGAGCATTTCACGTTAAATACATCGAAAAAGTGTGTTCATTGACCTAGGTGAAGTCAGTTTCATATTCGGTATTTGTCTCACATTCGGAAGACGCTACTTTGCAGCGTCGCGTTAGGGATCGGGTGAAAACTACCCATACCATTTTGGTAACACTTTACAATAAGGGTGCATTAATTAGCATTAACTAATGCATGAATCATCATCAGTTAATACATAATTCAGAAAGTACTTAATGATGCACTGATCATGAACACATATTGGTCCAGAATCAAGGATCTGTTGCAGCCAGGCATTTTCTACGGAAGATCTGATCGATACTTCGAATGGACTTCTTCTCAGAAAGGTGGCCTTGCATGTGTTGTTCGAGTGACATAAAACGTTTTGCAAACGGCATGGTAGTCATCCATTCGTCAAAAAGTTATTTTGACTGTAATGCAGGATTCCAACTCATAATAGAGTTTATTTAAATGTTGTCTCTGAAAAAACTGTAAGTATTTGTTGAGTGAATAATTAGTTAATGATTAGTGAATGTATCTCATGTTATGACTTTACTTGAGGAGGCACATTACTATTAACAAATGATTAAGTACCGTCTCAATCCATGGATGCCGCCATTGTAGTAATTAACACATGAATTAAGGTATTACCATTAGTTTACCCTGTTAACTCAGGGTTTTAGTTCACACAGTTAACTAACAGTCATAGTTTGCACGATTAACTAAAGTAGTTGACTCACCTATCAGTTAATGCGTTAATGTCAATAGGAATTGATACATGAATCCAGATTTAATTAATAGTAAATCATATGTGACTCCCTATTACCAAATGATGTGTTCATGATCAGTGCATCATTAAGTACTTTCTGAGTTATGTATTAACTGATGATGATTCATGTACTAGCTAATGTATTAATTAATGCTAATTAATGCACCCTTATTGTAAAGTGTTACCAATATTTTTTTGAATATAAAACCTCAAACAGACACCAGAGTATTTTAACAATGTCTGGTATACTTCCACAGCCTTTACTTTTTCAATGAAGTTTCAAATAAAATGATAGAAAATCACTCATCTTTGAAAATAGCTTAATCCTCACAAATCGAAACTTTTTTCAAAATGTTGTCAACAAATTTTACCAGATTATTCTAATAAATTTGAGCCTACTTCCACAACCTTTAAATTTTCATTTGTTAACTTTTTTGATAACTTTTTCATTTTAAAAAGTGTGCCTGTGTGTGCACATTCTGAAGATTTTTTGCACTGTGAATTTGCACTGTCAGTTTAGTTTTTGAATAAAGGGTTGGAAATTAATGCTTTTTTAATCCAATTCATTGATTAATCGAAAAAAGAATCTACAGATTAATCGATTATTAAAATAATCGTGGTGTTAAAACCCACTACTTCCTGAACAAAATGAACTCTGCCTCAAACCCCCACAAACTTTTCTCTACCTTCTCCACCCTTCTTAACCCACCTCCCCCCCCCCTCCACCCTAACAACAGATGACTTCTCCTTCTTTGAGAAAAAAGTAGCCGACACTAGCAGTCGGTTCCCTAAACCCACCTTTCCCACCCCCTATGACTGACCCAACTACATGTCTAAACTCTTTCTCTCCCCTGTCCGAAGCAGAGGTCTCTGACCTCATTCTCTCCCATCGCCCCACCTCCTGTCCCCTTGATCCAGTCCTCTCCCCTCTTTTTCAAACCATCTGTCCCTTCATCATAACTTATATTCTCCATGTCCTCAACTCTTCTCTTGCTTCCGGCACTTTCCCCTCTCCCTTCAAACAGGCCAGAGATAGCCATCTACTCAAAAAACCCTCCATTAACCCAGCCAGAACTACAGACCAGTATCACTGCTAGCCTTCTTTTCAAAAACAATTGAACGTGCTGTATCTAACCAACTGTCAAATTTTCTCTCTCAGAACAACCTGCTTGACCCCAACCAATCGGGCTTCAAGCCACTCAGGCCACTCCACAGAAACTGCCCTCCTGCGAGTCACCACTGCCCTCCAGTCTGCCAGAGCGGCTTCAAGGTCATCCGTCATCATTCTGCAGGACCTTTCTGCAGCGTTTGATACGGTTAAACATCAGATCCTGCTCGCCAGATTTTCTGAAATGGGCATCACTGGCACTGCACTTCAGTGGATCTCATCCTACCTGTCGGTAAGATCCTACCAGGTCTCCTGGGGAGGCAAAGTGTCAGGACCCCGCCAGTTCTCCACTCGTGTCCCACTGGGCTCCGTCTTTGGACCTCTCCTTCCACCTGTACACCACCTCACTTGAACCGATCATCACCTCCCATGGCTTCTCCTACCACTGCTACGCTGACGACACCCAGCTGTACCTGTCGTTCCCCCCGACTGATCCGGGGATCTCAGCTTGAATTGAGGCCTGCCTCACAGACATCTCCGTCTGGATGACCAAGCACCACCTCCATCTGAACCTCGCCAAAACAGAACCCGGCCAAGCCCTCCATCTCCCACAATCTCTCAATCACCCTGGGATCTGCGACGGTGACCCCTTCATCCTCTGCCAGGAACCTCGGAGTTACCATGGCTGACGAGCTCTCCCTCACAGCCCACATTGCTGCAGTCTCCCGGTCGTGTAAATTCACCCTCTACAATATCCGGAAGATCAGGAGATACCTGTCTGAGCATTCCACTCAGCTGCTAGTCCAAGCCCTCGTCCTCTCAAAGTTGGACTACTGCAACTCGCTGCTCGCCGGTCTCCCAGCATGCGCAACCCGCCCTCTCCAGAGGATTCAAAACGCAGCAGCCCGTCTGGTCTTCAACCTTCCCACACGCTCCCATGTTACCCCGCTCCTCATCTCCCTTCACGGCCCGTATCAGATTCAACACCCTGGTACTGACCTTCCGAGCAGTGAAAGGGGACTGCACCCGACTACATCAAGTCTCTCCTCCAGCCTTACACCCCCACCTCAAGAGCGCCTGGTCCCAACACAAGCTCTTCTCCTGTCTGGCCCCCCAATTGTGGAATCAACTCCCCAACTCCACTGACTGTCTCCCCACTTTCAAGAAAAGGCTTAAGACGCACTTGTTCCAGGAGTACAACGGTACTTAGGAATGATTTCCCGGACCTGATGCTAGTTTCCTCCAGGATCACAATGGCTCTTATTGAGACTTGTTGGTTAGTTGTAACTGATTTAAATTCTTCTACTTGCTGTGAAATATTTTACTGTTGATTGCTTTTCTACAGGTACACTCTTGCACTTTTTGAGGTTCATGTTCTTTAGTTGTAACTTGTTTAACGACATGCTCTTATGGTTCTTCCTTTTGACACATTTGTTTTTTCACAATGTATGCTTCATGTTTTGGCTGACCGCAATGTTTGGGGCTATCTCGTTGTTATGATCAGTGACCTATGCACTCTTGTAAAGCTCTCTCTTGGAAGTCGCTTTGGATAAAATCGTCTGCTAAATGAATACATGTAAATGGATGAGGGAACTGTCATAGTACACGACTTAAAGGCTGTGTGCATTGCTTTTTGCCGTGATGGATCAATATGATCCATGTTCTACCTCTCGGACTGCTTAAGAATAGGTTGCACACGCAATTATCTTGACTTCTTTAATCTGACTTGAATAAGTTAGATTGCGTGAACTTGAATTGGCCTTTATGGAACCGCTTTAGCCCCAACTGACTTGTTTGGTAAATTCAAGTAATCTTTTTTGAGGTGCCTTTATGGAACAGGCCTCAGGTATTCAAGTTCACAGTTTATTTAATCCGATACAATGCATTGGCAATCAAACTCAAAACACGAAGCAAAAAAAACTACGTATGTGTTGAGTTCCATCTAAAATTGGCTTATATGTATCTGCTTCTTGATAGGACTTGTACTCCATTCTGCCAGTTTTCTGACTGCAATCGTGCACGAGCCTCGGAGTGGGAGTAGGAGCCACTGTTCTGAAAAACAAAACAAAACTTGTGGTGTCTGTTACGTCTGTACGTACGTAGTGTTCAAAAATCGGAGAAAAACGTTGCATAAAGAGCTTTGCTGTTTTCTCCGTATGCATACTTTTACACATTCATTTACACAGAGTTTGAGACATTTGACTCCTGGAGTTTCTACACATGTGTGCTGGTTGGTTAAACCCATCCGTACGAACACACAACAGGTTAGTTTTTCCTAACTTTTGACAATCTGTTCCACCCAGTAAGACTGTCATGTTATCATAAAAAGAAAATCAATCTGTGTTTGAATCTGACCCCTTATTTCCCATTCCCTATACCCTAAATATAAACCACAATCCTATCATAAATGCCTAAATGGGAACTAAGTTAATAAAATACTGAATTTAAAATACTATTTTGTAGGGGTCGAAATCTTTTGGTACCGATTTTTTATCCAAAAACACATTTTAATAAAAAATGATATGAATGATAATTAAAAAAAAATTACATTAAAAAAAGAATACTTTTTTACATTTGTGAATCACTAGAAGACTGAAACGTGATTCAAATGTGAATCAATCTTGCGTGTTCTGTGTTTGTATATTGTGTGAAGGTATGTGTATTGTGTTTAGAGTGTGTGTGTGTGTGTCCAGTATGTAAATCCAGTGGTAGCCAGTCCTTCACAGAGCTGATGGTACACACCAGTTTGATCGCACACTCACCAACATATTAATGTTTCCACTCATCAAAGACATACTACAGACAAAATACAAGAGAGGACCTGCAGAAAATATGGTGGCAGAAGATAAAAATGGGTTGTCCTCTGAGAAATATAACAACTCTATTTATCCCTGAGAGAGAAGGGTAGAAAAAGAGACAGTGAGAATGAAAGAGCGAGAGAGGGGAGGAGTAACTCCTAGCCAAATTGTTCAAACTTTTGAAACCTTAGCACAAACTGTATTAATATTTTAACAAAGTATTTTTGAAATGGAGGACAAGCTCTGTGGTGAGAGAGCACTAGCCCTGTGCCCAGTTACTTTCAGTGCCTCAGCTGTGCTCTGATGTCCATCCGTGTGTGTGTGGACACACTGAGAGGCGCCTGGACAGACAGTCCTTGTTTTCACGAGGCTCAGTCACAGGTCTGCAGCAATACAAAACCCAAGCAGCCGAGGAGGAAAACCTACAAGCCTGAAAAAGTTTCTTTTTTCCCTTCCTTCCATCCTCCGTCAAAGAATAAAAGACACTTCACTGTCAATGGCTCATTGAAACACACAAAAAAGCTCTGGACATTGTGGGAGTGTGGTCTCTGAGGCATCCCCCCTTAACTCAAAAATGGCAGCCCGCCACTAGCCCTGCGTGCTAACTAGAGTGGTACACAATGAGTAAGCCTGCTGGTACACACACACAGTGTTCTTGAAAATCCTTGCCTTTCTCCAACACCTAGCCTCATTCCACATCCCTAACCTCATCCCAGCTTCCCTGCATTTTACTCATCCTTCTTTCCTTGTCTCTCACACACCAGCCTCCCATGAGTCCACCAAGATGTTTGCTGTGGGATGGGATGGTTAAAACAAAACACCACTCCTTCCCAATCTCCCCAGATTATTCTTTGTGCTTACTCTCGCAGCATTTATGTGATATGTCCATGGATGGCAAACACCTTGTCTGAGTGAACTTAAAAACAGTAAAGCATGCACACTTCTGTTGACTCAGTAATGTACTTTACACATTACATAACAATACAATGTAGGTGTCAAGTGTTGCCAAAACCTTCTGACTGTTGATTTTAAATACAAATTAATTTATGAATGCATTGCATGAAAGAATGACTGAACAACCAAAAGGGCGAACAAACGCGTGATGGAAGGGGCGAACAAACGCGTGATGGAGGGAGCAAACGGGAAAGCTAATAAATGATCCATATTTGAAACAAACATAATAAATTGGCTGTGCAAATGAGTAAAGGGGGGGGGGGATGACTAGTGGGATGGTCCCTCTTGTATTTACGGCCTTCTGAGTCTCCATTCCAGCCCTGGTAATCCCAGCCATTAAATATAGCCCTCTCTGGAGCTGTGGACAGGCCATTTCATCTGCCCCATAAATCACACAGAACTTTGATTTTCTCACCCGGCTCACACACACACACTGCAGAACACAAACTCACCATCACAGACACCTACACCAGCAGACACACACACCAGCAGCAAATCCTTTACCATCAAAAAATTACGTGTTTTTGTATGCCAATGATGCAGACCATTGTGCCATACAGATACACGTGGCACGCATGATTCATAAACAATAACAAGAACCCGAAGCTCGAAAAAATATTTAAAAAACTGCAGGCCTGTGGGGAACTTTCTTCTGAGTTCTTGGGACTGTTTTGTTGACAGTCTGGAACCCCCGTACTCCATCCGGGCATTCTGTCGACATGAGCTCCGGTTCAAATGTCCAATTTACTACCCGCCCCAAATTTCCAGGGATCTTAGACTTGGTTTGAGAGAAGAATATACAAGCATATTCTTTTCACAACATGTGGGGACATCCATTGCAGCAGTCTCCAAAACACACAACCTTTTGGTTCACTTTACACGTCCTCTAGATGAGTGGTGGAGCATGACATGGCCTGGGGTCTGACCACTTTTGTTGGAGAAGCTCATAGTCCTCACTCTAAAGGCTGCTTTCTTCAAGAACCATTGCCAGCCCACTTTTCCTCTATGAAAACCTGCCAATGTTTTTGTGAAAAAACTGGCTCTGATTGTTAACTAAATCCATTGTGTCAAGTTGTCTTCAGAGTGGGGGGGATCTGCCATTACATAAAAAGAGCAAGAGGGGGCACCCCGGTTGCTCACTAGGTACCATACGGGCTGAGAACCACACACAGTGGCCTGCGTTAGATTCCGGCCAAGGCCATTTCCTGTTTTCGTATTATATACATATATATCTCTCTCTGTCCAATAAAGCCTTTGTCTAAAGGCAAAAATATATATATTTAAAACTAAAAGCTGTTTTTTGAGCTCTATTAAATATAATATTTTGGACTGATGTTGTTGTGATGTTTGAGTTTAAAGGTCACATGATATGCTGTTTTTGAATGCTTTTATATAGGCCTTAGTGGTCCCCTAATACTATATCTGAAGTCTCTTTCCCAAAATTCAGCCTTGGTGCATAATTACAGCCACTACCAGCAGTCCTACAATGAGCTTTCCTCAAGACGCGCTGTTTCTGTGTCTGTAGCTTTAAATGCTCATGAGGAGGAGATAAGCGGCACCATGCGCTATGTTTACAATGGATGTAACGCAACATACTTGATGCTATCTACCTTTACATTAGCAACGTAACTCAGCTGTTAGCTGCAGAGATAATGTTACAGCCACATTCTAAGGGTAGCAAGCTTGGTAATCAGTAAAGCAGCTCGGTAATCATCATACAGTAAAGCAATAAAATCATATAGCGTTAGTTAACTTACTTGTCTGAGGTTTGTAGCTCGACCAAGGAGAGTTAGTGCTGATCCAGAATTGTATTTCAGCAAGGCCAGCTTTGTATTAGCTCATGTTGAGGAAACAGTCGTGGCTGAAATGTTTGGCGCAGACATACAAAACTTTGTATGTCGAAGTATTTCCACAGAAAATAAAATTAAGACACTGCGTCTTCAGAGTTTAGGATGAAGTAATTGTAAAAATACTTCTGTTTTCCTTTGGACATGCAAACTGTGCAAATGTAATGCTTTGTTCGTTTGCAAACCGAACAAAGTGACTAAATGACTAAATGTTAAACCATGATGTCTCTCGAGGATAAAAACACTTGCACGGTCATAGCTCAGTTTCTCATGGGTGGGCCAGATTATCTGGGCGGGCAAAGCAAAGAGAGGGGAGGTAACCTTCCTCCTTGTGACGTCACAAGGAGGAGATTTTCAAACCGAGCGTTTGAGCTTTCATTTTCTCAAAGGCGGAGAAGAATACCCAGGGATTGGTTTACGCCTATCGAAATTTCTAGTCACTTGGGGACCAAAGGCAGGCTAGGGGAACTCTACAGTGAAGTTTTCATGTCATGTGACCTTTAAATAAGATGATCGGTAGGCCTATTACTAAAAGACTTTATTTAGTTTTGTACCGTGTTTATTAATGTTTTCTCAGCCTACCTCAATTCTGACTTGCTTGCCGACACCTGGACTTCAACACTGCACTGGCTATTATAGTGCGCACACAAGACAGGCATGCAAACAGGTCAGGGGTAAAAAGGTGAGAAGTATACAGCCTGTTCTGCAGTTTGGCAGTGTTCAACTTCAGTTAGTTTTGTCGACGGAGTGCTTAGTGTTGCAGACTGTTGCAAAAAAAACCTCCCCACTCTGCCTCTGATTGGCTGTGAGGTTTAGGCATTAGGAGTGACGATTGGTTCCAGAGCAAGCTGTAAAGTTGCGAAGCACGGGTAAAATGCTGTGTTGGCCACAGCCACAACCCCCTCCCCCCATTATTTTCTCATTGGATCTGAATGAATCACGTAGGTTACCCATTTCGGTTTCAAAAAGGTGAGTTTTACCTAAAGGTGAGGAGTTTTCATGCCTGACAAGAGCACGCGAACATGGAATTCTGCAGGCATGCATCACTTTGTGTTTTTGGTTAAACGGTTTCTTTTTCTACATTCTTCACTTCATAAAATTAGGCATTCATTACAGTTTACTCTATGAAATTAGCACCATGAGGTCTGAGAAAAAGTACTATTGCCTGCCAATACTTGATTGAGAAGTAGTATTGTCATGCCAATACTGGCATTATGATGCCGGCAGCCATGATATGTGGCAGCCTCACAGTTTAAACTCTTAAAACACCAAAACAAAGAAATTGGGCAATCCTGTGAATATCAAATGTCAAACCTGCCCCCACCTCTCATATGCTAAAGTCTCGAATTTCTGGACGGTCTCAACTTGATGGCTCTCACACCCCATTCATGATCTGGTCTGATTGGTTGTCCTTGTGTATAAAAGGAATTGTAATGGATTGTTCTGTGGATTCTTCATCTCCTGAGACCTTCTCCTCAGTTCTCCCTTGTCCTACTGTCCTACTCCTTGCTCACCTCTTGCTTTATCTGTGGTTTACAATGATTATGGTAGTGTAGGTAAGAGTTAAATCTTCATTTTGAAACATTTTTGCCTTGTAATTGATTTCATTCATTTGCAATGTTATTAAATGTTAATTTTTTAACCATACTTTGACCATTCTTGCTCTGATTTAATCCATTGAGTCAAATAACTGTTAGGGGCCAAGCAGTGAAGCTGTTTTTGTTAGTTTTATTAGTAGGGTTTCTCTGGTAAGAAGAAACCTATTGTTTATGTTAGATTTCCTATTATTATTATTAGGATTCCTCTGTCAGGAATCCTACACTCTCGGTAGGAGGGAACCTATTGTTTTTATTAGTATTCCTATATTATTGGTGGCCAAGCCGCAAAGCGGCAAAGCCACCTTATGTGTTTTTACTTATTGGGGTGTGCTTGCCTCGGCAAGCACAAACCATTGTTATCTCACATATATATTTATTATTATTTATTATTATTGTTTATTTTCGCGCCCCTAAGTCAATATTTGGACTACATAGACAACGTCGATGTCAAAAGGTTCGTCTTGGTCGCGATTGCGTTGGTTCTATTGGGATTTGTGTTCCGTTGCATGGTTTAGGTTTTAATTAAGTTTTTGTGGCAAAAGTGAAGCTAACGGTGGCTAACTTGCTAGCCACAGTCACTGACGCTACTGACGTCACTAACGTCACGAATATCGCATGACTACCTCTAGCAGAACATTAGTTTAGCAGCTCGGTAACTTCTGGGAGATAGCTAGGCTAACTGCTTTACTGCAAGGGAGGAGCAGAAACTTCACAAGCAAATAGGCCAGGGTGATAACTATTTACTCATTTTACTTTGAGATACTTTTACTTTGTGATATGAAACACAATTGTGAAGTGTAATGTACAATATAAGCTGATATAAGGAAGTAGTTACGTCTACTTTCGGAAACAGTAGTCTACTATTTCACTGAAGCATTAGCATCATGACATTAGCCTCTTGCCCGGGCAACACATACTACAGCGGTCTATGATGCATCTGTTTTCAATCGTTAAAATAAACATTCTTCTCCAATACATTTTCGTTATAGGATTTATTATGACATTATATTACAAGTAAACGATTTTTGGGTGAAACTATCATTACCTGTGGTTTCAAACTAGTTTAGCTCACTGCAACACTGTACAGTAGCCTAGTAGGCTACTTACAAAACAGCGTTAGCGGCTAGATAAAGACTACTAACAGAACAGCGCTAGCGGCTAGGTAAAGACTACTAACAGAACAGTGCTAGCGGCTAGGTAGCCTAGTAGGCTACTGTAGCTAACAAAAACATCTCCACAGCTGTTTACAGTACTGTAGGAAGTCAAACGGCGGCACATGTTTTTGGTGAAACTATCTGACTAGTGACTACTAACCTGAACTCCATTGCCACAGCCTAAACTTTGTCAATCTGTTCATGAAAATAATTCATTTCAACCTAGACCGTACAATGGAAGTAACGTTAAATCGAATTCAACCAACGCAATCGCTACCAAGACAGTCTAGTAGTAGTTGTAGCCTACAATCTACGGGGGCAGCTTCTCCACACAGCAGGGCTATATCGCATTTTGCCTTGTTACTGGCAATGATCGCTACCACTGACATTCTTATGAATGAGTGGTAGTGAAGCAGTTTGCATGTGCTTCAGTTAGCAGATGATACTATTTGAATCGCGATTCCATCTGAGATAGCTAGCTACTGCTGGTAACGTTGTTGTTAAAATACATTTCAAAGGGGGTTCTTTATTAATTAATTAATGCAATATGAGTAGGCTAAATGCCTGAAAATATCACGAGAATGGAAAAACTTACAATGACGTTTAAGTCATAGAGATTAGGTACATTTTTACACCGGTCTGCCAAATGTATTCGTTTTGATTCAACTATGAGGTTGCTGATCACCATTCCCTCTTGCAGGGGAAATGAGAAGACAACTATTTCATTCTACTCTTCACTCTTAGTATTTTGAGTTGTAAATGAGCAGAAAAAAATATGCTTTTAAATCTATGTAATCTTTATAAATAATAAGTAGGCTATGCATTTTAATATAAAATATACAGAAATGTAATTTAAATACAGACCCCTGCAACTAACACAAGTAACCAAGCACACCCTACAATTTCCCCAGAAATTGTACCATCTCTAGTTCTTATTATTATTGGTGGCCAAGCAGCAAAGCTCGAGGCACCTATTGTAATTGGTAGTGTTATTATTATTAGGGGCCGAGCAGCGAAGCATATTTCTCCGCTATCATTTAGCATCTCGGTGAATTCATCAAAAAGGTAGAGGAGGAAAGCTTTTAGGAGAACAAGCGATTCCCCACAGACCTATAGGCTCATAATTGTGATTTGGGTCGTGAAAGTCTTTGTAATTGGAGTGAGTTCGGACACAAAGGAGACCTCATAGGCTTAGGCGGCAGCCATGCTTTGGTCATGTCATGTTCATAAATTCACCATTTTACAGTTAGGTCTACACCAAAAAAGACGAGCAGGGCAGCTTTCAAGAGATGTGGGAATTGTGCTTTTAGCCAGATGTTTTTTGGTGATTTGTGCAAAACTTGCAAGTGGAGTGAGACTGTCCCGGGAGTACATTGTTTTGATGTGTCGTGGAAGTTTTTGAGAGAATCAATCAGTCTAAGCTGAAGTCGGGTGAAGTACAGAGTTCATGTTTATTTGACGAAGATGTAAACATAATAACGTTACCAACATAACGCACATCAGCACACAAACATAAGACAAAAACACAAAGACAATTCCATACAGCTCCATCAGTCAATTCTACTCCAGAAACGTCAGGGAAGACTGCTTTTTGTAGACAAGAGCCTGCTGAAGATAGCCAGTATATAGGATTTTTCAAGGCGAGCCTGTTTCATACGTCAATTGCCTGAGAAAGCGACCTACGTTAGCCAGGCTAGTTTTACTCCAGCAGCCTATTTAAAGGTCTCTGACAGTCAGAATCACTGTTTACAGGCAAAGGTCGAGCTGGTCTTTGGTCAGATGTGTATATGGACCAGTTTAGAGCTAAATACTCTTGCTAGAGCCTGGAATCGAACCAGTGCTTTGAGTGGCTTTGCATGAGTCTCCAACACATTTGGATTCAAGTTCAAGTATTACCACTGCATTTCACAGTCAAAACTGAAGTCTGTGTCAAGTGTAGATGGAAAAAGCAGAGCATGCTGACAACAGCTGAGTGTAACAGAGGATGCGACAGAGGCTGCTGAGAGCAACACAGACCCCTTGTTGGACTACCCCCTCTAGCTGGACAGCTTCTCTTCAACCCTGCCCCCAAGACAGCTTCATCCAGCTGGCCTGCCCTGCCTGCCTGCCCCTGCTTTGATATCTCAAAAGATCACTGAATTACAGCTGCTAAAACTTCAGCCAAATGTTATAATGCTTTCCACAGGACAAATAGCTTACTTTTCTATACAGTAACTGACCACAATGGTTCTCAACACTGAAAATGGCTCAGTAGGCAAAGACAGTGCACTGCAAGGAGCAAGGTCACAGGTTTAAATCCAGCCACAGTCTTTTGACCTGTCATCATTTTGATTATCTGTTTAGTTAAACAGGATGACGTCACCTTGAAATGTCTCTCTAACCTCTTCTTGTTCTTGTTAAATGTGCCTGAAAACGCCTAAACAGCATACCCAAAGTAAATTGACAGCTGTTCTTGAATTATTTGGAGTACATGCATGTAAATGGACTCTTTTGAAAGCTGACACTCTGAAGTTATGTTCCTTGTTGTCAGGACCCCTGTCAGTCCTACTGGTGTTGAGTAATAGAAGTTTGAACACAAGGAAAGTGAAAGTTTCTATTTCCGCCTAGATTTTGTTTCGAAAACAGAGGCCTGAAGAAGCCTAGAGGTGGTAGGTATTAGCTGGAAGACAGAATTGTACCACAGGTTGAAGCCTTACCCAATTCAGATCAAAAGTCAAACATAAAACCACAATATATTCATATTTGACACACGTTTTTATAAGAGTACATCCAGGCGTTTTCTAAAAGGGCCTGGAGTCTCCAGAATGACCCTTGTAACCAAGGTCAAATTCTTAGGATAAAAAGATATAATTTTTATCTCTAATGAAAGGTGGTACTTAGAAGTATCACATATAATAGCTAAATCCCTCTTTAGTATTACTGACACACAAAAACTGAAGCATTGGAGTGCTTTATCTGATTCCCAGGATTGGCGCACAAAGAACACTGATTCTGTCAACCATATTGCGCAATCGTTGCGTAATCTTTTATTTTGAAGGCTCCACAACACCTAGCAAATGGGGTATCGCCATTTACAGCTAGCGCTAAGCTACAAGGATAACTAGCTCATTTAAGAGCCAGTCGAACATAGAGTTAATATAACTAGAGTAAGCTACTTTTGTCTTCCAAGATGGCTTTCCCATTCATTTCTATGAAAAGTGCTCAGTGGCGCAGTGAGGCAAGCGAGAGCGCGAGACTGGACGCTGCCATCTTTCCACTTCCGTGTCTTCCGGTCTAGCTTTAAACAGTGGCTCTTTTTTTCCCTAGCTGCAGGATCTCGTGCACGCTTGCAACTAGATGTACACGTCATATTTTGCGACAACTAGTCGCGAGCATAGATTTATATGGTTACGAGCATGTGAGCTAAGGCATTGCAGTGGCAGAATCATTGGGCAGAAAGTCCGATAAGAATCAGAGACATGATGCAAACTTAAATGAAATGTATTCTATCACTGTGTAGTATTCCTTCCACTTCTTTTTTAGAAATAGGCTATAGGGCTAAATATATGGCTATTCTAGATGGAACTCATCACATATGTTGCTTTTTTTTCTTCGTGATATGAGTATGATTTCCAACGCATTGTATCGGATGAAATAAACTGTTAACATGAACAGCTCCGTCGTTGTTCTCGCCAGGCAAAGAAAGCTTAGTTATTTTGGTAACTGAAATCTTCCATAATGCAGACTTACCATAGCTTACTGTCAAATTTATATTCAAACGAAATGCCACGAAATTCACACTGCCTTCAATTTATCATCAGTGTAAAAATGTGGCCAGTGTTTTATATGTTCATCCTACAAAATCAAACGCCTATATAACGTGATCTAACAAGACTTGGTAATAATATAACGAATAAAAGCTTGAGAACTGTGTCTAAAATATTCTTTATTGAACATTTGCCTTTGAAAGGGGCTTATTCACAGAACCATATAAGCTACAACACGTTTCCATCAGATGTAAGTGGGGGTGAAACATAATCACTGAGGACCTTCATTGTCCCACAAATGCAGTCTGGCTTGATGACAAATCAAAAACAGATCAAAAAAAGAATAATGGGTGTGTTTAACCAAAAGCTTCTGAAGGCAAGACTAATATTATTTAAATATATCATTTCCGATTGTGGTTAACAGTTAAAGTATTAATCTTCGTCTTTGCTCCAGATACACATGTCAACAATATGCTCGCGCTTAACATAGCCTACCTAATATATTTGCCATCATGTCATGAACGTTTTTACGAAATATCAAATCTGTTTTAAAATAACGGGAATAAACTATATTAACAACATTTCATGTATGTGTGACAACGATTTTCTAAACTTGCTACAACAAGGCAGGCAACTCAAGCCATTTCTCCCTGTGCTCATTCAATATAAGTCTATGGATCATTCAGCTCAATGTAAATCGGCTATCGGCCAATGTGAACTTTTGTGCTCGTGCCCTGTTAGTATCCGCAAGCACATTTGCAGGCAACTTTTATTGACGTAGGCAAATAAATGGGATGCTAGTTTACCCATTTCGGATTGGTTTCAAACTTAGCAAAAATCTGGAAAAATTATTCTATGAAAAAGCTAGTAGTATGAGCCAGGTTCGAGAATGGAACAAACATTATTGGGGGAGATCGTTTTGTAAATGTTGACTGGAGTTAATAAAATAAAAACGACCGGAAGACACGGGAACCTAACCGTAAATGCAATACCACCTACATCCACCGGGGCCGTTGCTTCAAGCCGAGGGGTGAGGGGTGGGGGTCTGCAGTCGAAGCCAGTTAGAAAAAATAGTATTGAGGGGGCGGGACGCACATACCTAGTTGGCTTTAGAGGGCTGTCAACGGGGCATGGAAGCTCCTATTGGGTCAAACAAGGTGTCAATCGAAAGGTTAGAGTGTAGCGTCCATTTTAAGACTACCCCCGCGTTTGTACTCGAACCACATCTCCTCCTATGAGCGATAGTGCGTGAGAGACTGGAAAAAAAAATATTGACGAAGCAAGAATGAAGCAACAAGATTGTGGCTATGTGTGGAAATAATTCATTGTTTGGACAACTACTCGACATGGTTAGATACTTTGGACCTTTGGGAATGTAAGCAGATGAGGTTTTGATGAGTTGTGTGCATACCTAGAACATTCCGAAGTAATGGTAGGTAAGAAAAACGTTTTTCTCTGGCATTGTTGAAGGAAGGGTCACCGGACAAAGACGTTGACGGTACTTGCTGTTGCAAGTTGAGCTTGAATTGGTTTATTTCAATGGAAGCACAAGAATCGTAGATTTCCAACAATGTATCATATGTGTAGCAGTCTAAAAAAGAAAATATACCGCGGGCGCCTCAGGACCGAAAACAGGTTTTGTCCCAAAGCTGACCAAAGCTAATACTCAAATCACAGTCGGAGCACAGCTAGATATTCAGCGTCAGCACCCCTTGGGTACCCAGCATGCAGTGTGGTATGTCAAATAGGCAAAGATTTGTGGAAAATAGTGCGGGTACAACAGCCGTGCGAGGGATTTCAGTTGTTGTGTTTGTTCAGTTAGATGTGTGTAATGTTATTGTTGGAATGCTGCTTCAGCATTCCAAGTATTGTTCTTTGAATCTTTATTCAGCATCTTCTTCTTCTATAAGTATTGTTCTTAGAATCTTTCAACTTATTGTTGGAATGCTGCTTCAGCATTCCAAGTATTGTTCTTTGAATCTTTATTCAACTTCTTCTATTTCTTCCGTGGCACCTTTCAGCGCCTGAAACTATTTTTAAATAATTCAGCTTTTTGATATCCATTCAACTTTTGTCAATATCACTGATTATGTTTCATGAGTTTTTCAAACCGTTTCTGAATTTACATGGGTGTGTACGTGAAAGCCTGGGGCCTCACGTATAAAGGAATACGCAGCTTTCATAACAGAAGATGGTGTACGGCCAAAACTCAAAAAGTACCTACGCACAGAAATATTCACATGTATAGAACCGGTCGTACGCCAGGTCCTGCCTGTTTCCTTTATAAATCACAATCAACTTGAGATTGACCGCACGTGAACGAGCCACTGACCCCGCCTTGCCTCCTCACATAAATGAATACGCAGATGGCCTATAAATGCGTTCCTGAGGTCATTTTTTTGTCTGAGTTACCGTATTTCTTCGAATAAACGCCGCCCTCGAAGAAACGCTGCACGAAGAAAGTTAAAAGCCGCAGCATTTATTCGAAGAAATATAGTGACTGTGAGATCGAGGTTCTGACAACAGAGGTGGAAGCGAGAAAATGTGTCCTGTTTGACGGCCTGTCATCAGGTATTAGCGACAAAAGAAAGTCGGCAGAATGGAAAACTGTCACTATTTGCGCCCTTTCTTGTTTTTTACCTGTAGCACTTAGATTTAGCTAAATGTAAATCGAATAACAAATAAAATTGTCATTATTATTATAGGGCCATCAATGCTGTGGATTCAGAGAACCGGACCATGGCAGAAATTAAGAAGAAATGGTCCGATATTAAACTTAAAATGAAGAAACGAGTGGTGGCGCATCGTAACAGCTTGGCAGCTATAGGGTTAGAGTGACATGCATTTCCTGAGTGATTTTGTTGTTCGTTTCAGTTACCACTGCCCTCCAGTCTGCCAGAGCAGCTTCAAGGTCATCCGTCATCATTCTGCTGGACCTTCCTGCGGCGTTTGATACGGTTAACCACCAGATCCTGCTCTCCAGACTCTCTGAGATGGGGATCACTGGCACTGCACTCCAGTGGATCTCATCCTACCTGTCGGGAAGATCATACCAGGTCTCCTGGGGAGGCAAAGTGTCAGACCCTCGCCAGCTCTCCACTGGTGTCCCACAGGGCTCCGTCCTTGGACCCCTCCTCTTCTCTCTGTACACCACCTCACTTGGACCAATCATCACCTCCCATGGCTTCTCCTACCATTGCTACGCTGACGACACGCAGCTGTACCTGTCGTTCCCCCCCGACCGATCCGGGGATCTCAGCTAGGATTGAGGCCTGCCTCGCAGACATCTCCGCCTGGATGACCGAGCACCACCTCCAGCTGAACCTTGCCAAAACGGAACTTCTCATCATCCCGGCCAAACCCTCCATCTCCCACGACCTCTCAATCACCCTGGGATCTGCGACGGTGACCCCCTCATCCTCTGCCAGGAACCTTGGGGTTACCATGGATGACGAGCTCTCCCTCACGGCCCACATTGCTGCGGTCTCCCGGTCGTGTAGATTCGCCCTCTACAACATCCGGAAGATCAGGAGATACCTGTCTGAGCACTCCACCCAGCTGCTTGTCCAAGCAATGGTCCTCTCCAAGTTGGACTACTGCAACTCGCTGCTCGCCGGTCTCCCAGCATGCGCAACCCGCCCTCTTCAGAGGATTCAGAACGCAGCGGCCCGCCTGGTCTACAATCTACCCAGACGCTCCCACGTTACCCCGCTCCTCATCTCCCTCCACTGGCTACCCATAACGGCCCGCATCAGATTCAAGACCCTGGTACTGACCTTCCGAGCAGTGAACGGGACTGCACCCGACTACATCAAGTCTCTCCTGCAGCCTTACACCCCCACCCGCCACCTACGGTCCTCTTCAGACAACCCAACACAAGCTCTTCTCCTGCCTGGCCCCCCAGTGGTGGAATCACCTCCCCACCTCCATCAGAGACACAGACTGTCTCTCCACCTTCAAGAGAAGGCTCAAGACGCACTTGTTCCGGGAGTACAACGGTACTTAGGAATGGTACACTTGCACTTAGAGATTCATGTTGTGTATTGTCATTTGCTTAACTACAGTGCCCTCCAAAAGTATTGGAACAGTGAGGCCAATTCCTTTATTTTTGCTGTAGACTGAAAACATTTGGGCTTGACATCAAACGATGAATGTGAAACCAGAGATCAACGTTTCAGCTTTTATTTCCAGGTATTTACATCAGGATCTGATGCACAAATTAGAAAATATCACCTTTTTGTTCGAACCCACCCATTTGTCACGTGAGCAAAAGTATTGGAACATATGACTGACAGGTGTGTTTTGTTGCCCAGGTGTGTCCTATTACATACATTATTCAATCAATAAATACCACTGAATGTCTACACTCAGGTTCAGATTGGGTAAGATAGGTTTTGTCTATGCAGACTGTATTCAGAGGTGAAAACAACATGAAAACCGGAGCGCTGTCTTTGGGTGAAAAACAAGCAATTGTGAGTCTTAGAGAAGATGGAAAATCAATCAGAGCCATTGCAGAAACATTGGCCATAGCCAGTACAACCATTTGGAATGTCCTGAAGAAGAAGAAAACTACTGGTGTACTAAGTAACAGACGTCGAACAGGTAGACCAAGGAAAACATCAGCAGTTGATGACAGAAACATTGTGAGAGCTGTAAAGAAAGACCCTAAAACAACTGTTAGTGAGATCAGCAACAACCTCCAGATGGCAGGAGTGAAGGTATCACTATCTACTGTTCGCAGAAGACTTCATGAACAAAAGTACAAGGGCTACACCAGAAGATGCAAACCACTCATTAGCAAGAAGAATAGGAAGGCCAGGCTGGAATTTGCCAAAAAGTACAGAGATGAACCTCAAAAATTCTGGGACAAAGTTTTATGGACTGATGAGACAAAGATTAACTTTTACCAAAGTGATGGAAAGGCTAAAGTTTGGAAAAAGAAAGGAACTGCTCATGATCCCAAACACACAAGCTCATCTGTGAAACACGGTGGAGGTAATGAAATGGCTTGGGCTTGCATGGCTTCTTCTAGGACGGGCTCATTAATCTTCATTGAGGATGTAACACATGATGGCAGCAGCAAAATGAACTCGGAAGTCTACAGAAACATTTTGTCTGCCAATTTAAGGAAAGATGCAACCAAACTGATTGGCAGAGCCTTCATCATGCAGCAAGATAACGACCCAAAACACACTGCCAAAACAACAAAGGAGTTCATCAGGGGCAAGAAATGGAAGGTATTAGACTGGCCAAGTCAATCTCCAGACTTAAACCCTATAGAGCATGCATTTTACCTGCTTAAGAGGAGACTGAAGGGAGGAACCCCACAAAACAAACAACAACTGAAAGAGGCTGCAGTGAAAGCCTGGGAAAGCATCAAAAAGGAAGAATGCAAAAGTTTGGTGACGTCAATGGGTCACAGACTTGCTGCAGTTATTGAAAGCAAAGGATTTGCAACTAAATATTAAGTCTTATTCGCTTAAATATGTTTTAAGTATATCTGTTCCAATACTTTTGCTCACATGACAAATGGGTGGATTCAAACAAAATGTGATATTTTCTTAGTTGTGCATCAGATCCTGATGTAAATACCTCGAAATAAAAGCTGAAACGTTGATCTCTGGTCTCACGTTCATTATTTGATGTCAAGCCCAAATGTTTTCAGTCTACAGCGAAAATAAAGGAATTCGCCTCACTGTTCCAATACTTTTGGAGGGCACTGTTCATGCTCTTATGGTTTCTTCCCTTTAGCACTTATTTTTGGTTGTTCAAAAAGTTGGCTTACACACAATGTGTACTTCTGTTTTTGGCTACCTGCAATGCTTTGGGGCTATCTTGTTGTTATTATCAGTGACCTATGCACTTTGTAAAGCTCTCTCTTGGAAGTCGCTTTGGATAAAAGCGTCTGCTAAATGAATAAATGTAAATGTAAATGTTTGACACCCTCAAGTTTAACAGAAGTTATTAAGTGGTGGCGGATTAAACAGAAGGATATTTAGCATTTCCCGTTTTGGGTTTTGGCAATTTAATGATAAAACTTTTATTTGTATGTTTTTTGAAAAGTCAACGTCATAAACGTAGTAGTGGAAACTTTATTTTGTAATGTTTGGTGAGTTTCGGCACTTTTCAGTTAGAATTCGCCATGTTACAGAGCCAGACAAGACTTTGCGGACGGTCAGCACATTCTCACGTCTGCTCAAAAGTTTCCGTGACGGCCCGCACATTCTCACGTCAAGTAAATCTTTATACATCACAAAGTGTACGTGAAAACCAGCGTACGCAAGCTTTTTGTGCGTACTCAACGTTTATACATGAGGCCCCTGCACTGGGTTGCAAACGTAGCCTAGTTTGAACGTATCTACTAATTTAGGTCGTATCTACTAGTTTACGCGCTACTAACATTTAAGCGTTGCACCAACTTAAAAAGTTCCAACGTAATCATGTTACAACTTAAATCTTACACCTAGTCCTTAGTGGGTGTAAAGTACTCCGTAAAATAACGGTTGGAATGGCGCATCGTTTTGAAAGGTGGGATCATTTGGAGGACGAGGAGATGATGATAATGCCTGTTTTGCGTCGGCAACATGTTTTTCGCGATAGGTTACACCCCTTAGACATATTTGACAACTTTGATTTATACTCGCGCTTTCGTTTTCCAAGAGCGAAGATACAGAAAATGACCGATCTGCTAGCTGCAGACTTGCAGCACGACTCCGACAGAAACGGGGCCCTAAGTCCGTCCTTACAAGTGTGCCTGGCATTACGCTATTTCGCTACGGGCTCATTTCAAAACTTGGTTGGGGATTCAATTCAAGTGCATAAATCTACAGTATGTAGAGCAATTAAAAAAGTCGCACTATCATTGTGTAAGCCCTTGAACGATTATGTAAAGTTTCCAACTCAACCTGAGCCACAAAACACGAACCGTCAGAAACTCCATCAGATAGCCGGTTTCCCTGACATACTTGGCTGTGTAGATGGCACCCACATCAGAATTAAGGGACCTAAAAAAAACGAGAATTACTTTGTGAACAGGAAGGGATACCACTCGATCAACACACAGATTGTATGTGATGCTGACCTTGTAATTACAATTTCAGTGATCAAATGGCCAGGGGCAAAGCATGACAGATTCATCCTCAAGCAATCTAGCCTTTGGAGAGATTTTGAGGCTGGACGATACCCCGGGAGGTTGCTAGGAATTTCAGGGTATCCCTTGAGAAAATGGCTTATGACCCCATACCTAAACCCAGCAAGTGTCAGTGAGCAGCGCTACAATTCAGCACACACCAAGACCATAAATGTGGTAGAGCGGTGCATAGGTGTTCTGAAGAACCGATGGGCCTGTTTGCACAGAGGTATCCAGCTATATGTTATTCTAACTTCATTGCCTACTTTATTTTAAGCACTGCATGCTCTGGATCGTCACATAGCATTTTATGTCCCCAAATGAATACCTACATGCCTTCCTTTTGTCATAGGCATCTTGATGGAGCCTGACAGAGCTGCCGCTGTAGCTGGTGCCTGCATTGTCCTACACAACATGGCAATGATGTGGAAAGTACCACTGGTGAAGGAAAGAAATGCAGATGATAGGGGTGACATAGACATTCCCTTCGGTGAGGACAACCTACCAACTGAGGCTACCACTGTCCGGGCCTATCTTACTACATCCTAATTTGGATGAGCTTTTATTATGCTAATAAATAACCTCCCATGGGCATGAACTAAAACTGTATATTGCAATAAATTTATTAGGTATAGGCCTACTGCAAAACAAGAACACGATAGCTAAAAAATAATTCTCCAAATATTTGAAATAAGAAACTGCACAAATAAATAATAATGATCAATAAAAAATATAATAGAAATAGTAAAATATTATTATTTATCCATTTATTCTGCCCTAATTAGAGTTGTCTGAATGCTATGGCTCATTTGAAAGTGTGATGACGTATCCCTTTGTTTTCAGATCTTCTTTTAGTGTAAATATTTCTATGTTCAATTTGATCTTTTCAAGCACAATTTTTTCTTTTTCTGCTTGTATCTTTTGATACAAACTTGTAAACAGTTTCCTGTTTGAGCTTTTCAACTTTAAAGAGTTGACATCTCAGTGTGTCAATATTTTCCACTGTGCTAGGAGTAGGAGGCCTTCTGTTGCCTTTAGCACGCTTGGCTGCTGGTGGTAGGTGGGTGTTGGAGCCATCCTGAGGTGTCTCAAGCAGACATGTTTCTGCAGGTGGGGAGAGAGGTTGTTCGGCTATTTGAGGGGAAAGTGGTGCTGGTGTTGGTGCGAGGGCTGTTGCTGGAAGAGATTTTGGGGAAACTGGTGCCGGAGCATCTTCTGCTGTTCCACTCTCAACCCCACATGAAATCCCAATTACTGAGGGGGAGACCTCACCAACAATGTCCAATACAAGAGAGGAATATGGTCCCATGTCTGGCTTTGGACCACCTCCTGTTGGGACATTTCGTGGAAAGTCCTCAATGGCTTGCATCTTTAAATCACTCCACTTCTTTCTAACTTCCTTGACATCCCTGTGCTCCACTCCTTTCGAATTGATGGTGTCTGTGATGTCCTCCCATATTTGTTGTTTCACTTTATTTGTTACATAGGTGTTAAATTTGGATTCTAATCGTCCTTTGTTTAGTTTATATTTTGAAAGCAGGATGAGGATTTCTTCATGGGAGAAGTTTTTCTTTCTTGGCTTACAGTCAGACATTGCCAAATTCCTGAAACAGTACAAACTAATGTGTCAACAGCATTAAACTGTTATTAAACTAGATTAACTAAGGTAACTTGACTAACGTAACATTTTGACGGTAACATTATATTGTTGAAGGGCAAATATAACCCCATTTTGGATTAGATAGCTAACTTTAAACAATTCAAATTTGCCAGTGTAGGCCATCATTATGTTTTTGTTATAATGTTACAATTTCCCAGTATTGTGATGTATTGCCCAGTAATAGAATACAGTAACTACAGCAGGCTACTACTAGTACAGCTAGTTACAACTGTAACTACTAGCTGTTGCAGCTAGTTACCGTTATGAACCCTGGCCTGATATCTTAAGAGTTGACGGTTTCACTGATCACCACTCGTCTTCACTATGTTGCACTATAGCTGTTTACATGAAGATTAAGGTAGTACTCTAGTTATCACCTAACAATTTTTCCTAGTTGACGTAGTCTAGAATCCGTGTACCCTTTGTTCTTTCATTTTTCCGTTTGAAAACCAAATCGGAAAAAACGAAAAACAAACTTGTTTTTTGTTTTTCTGTTTTAAAACCAGAACGGAAAAACAGGGAAAAAGAACAACAGAAATCACTAGTTCTGTAGCGGTTTTCTGTTTCAAAACCAAAAGGGGAAAGGGAAAACTGAAAATCAAGGCATATAAATTCACTTCAAGTTTGGATTTCCCCATAAATGCAATGCGTGGAACTTTTTCCGCCAAAATCACCAAAGTCCTTTCCTATTCACGACTACATGCTGCTGAAAACGACACGTAAGCAGCCTAACTTTGGCAAATTGATATTCATTTTTGTTATTTAAATTATGTCATTACATATGCATGCACTGAAGGACCGACGAATCAGCGTTAAGCATATTCCTCTTCTACTTAAAAAGGGTGTCGTAATCAAAATCCCATAACATGACGAATATATGGGCCATATGAAACACATGGGCCATAATGAAAAAATGGGCATGTTTCCGGCCACCCACGTGGCCAGAATTGTGGAAAATGCAACCATGCCCATTAAAAATAATTTGATTATTTTTTGATGAGGTGTACAGCTGAGTACTATACTATGCAAAGCAAAAGTAATATTGTTTCTCTTAACAAAGGAGCACATAGGGATGATTGACAGCTATCACTCACCCCATTTCTGCTTTGTAGAACATTTTAGCCCTCCTAGCTGTCATCACATGCTTCAGCGCTGCAGAGAATCTTACCTATTCCCCTTTCTCCTCCATGTCACTATATCTAAACTCACACTACCCTTTATCCACAGGGGGTGTCTGCGGACATCACTTACACACAGTACCTCTCCGCAATTAGGCACCCCTTTAGGCATTGGCCAGCTACCAAGCCAGACATGCTTAGTATCAACACTCCATTTAAAACATGCTTTTTAGCGCTCCCTATCAAGCACTGAATTAGTGAATTTGAAATTGTGTTTTGCAAATTAAATGTATCTTCAGTATGTCTGGTCTATGCATTGTATATCATTGAGTCTAATGCATTTAATGGATTTGTGTATGACTGTTGCACCAACTGGACATGTTATTTTAACATATACATTCGTTCCAGATGAGCAGTAGTCAACAATGGGATGTGGGACCAGGTGTGGGTCGACCATGGAAAGGAGTTTTACCTGTGCCTGTACATGCAGGAAATCCCCTGAAAAACAATGATGCCTTGTAGCCATCTTGAACTGTGCACTAGATGCGCCTGCACCTACACATTTCCACCAGAATTCCACGATCAAAATATTACAATAACAAAATGATTAAAAACTTCATTTTCCCGTTTTTCAGTTTTGGTTTTGAAACACAAAAACCGCTACAGAACTAGTGATTTCTGTTGTTCTTTTCCCCTGTTTTACCGTTCTGGTTTTAAAACAGAAAAACCAAAAAACAAGTTTGTTTTTCGGTTTTTCCGATTTGGTTTTGAAACGGAAAAATGAAAGAACGAAGGGTACACGGATTGTCTAGATACCTTTTTTTTGTTGTTTCGTGATTAGCGTTTTGCCGTTAGCCTCTTGTAGATGCGTAGCTAAGTGTTCAAACTGATAGATGGGCACGAGAGACATGTTTGAAGTGCACGTTCTTGCCTACAAAAACTGTCACGGTCACATTAAAAACAACAGTAAACACAATGAATGACAACACAAGTACTTTATTTCCGAGATGATCATTGCATAAATGGAAGAGTGCCTCACTAAACTAGCTCTCAACGAAGGCAGTCGCATTTTCATTCCCTCTCCTCCCCCTGACCTTCCCTGCTTGCTTCCCTGCTTGGCTTCACGGAGAAATGCTCTGAAGTTTCAGTAATTTGGATAGTTTTCGATGATATTATTCAAAATCAAGTGAATTGACTACAACCACAAAAAGGAACAACCTGAAGCCCAAGGCGGACTGAAGCCCAAGGAGAACAGAAGTATTTTGGGCTGCTCTCCCAGACTGACCACAGGCAAGCAAGGTAAAGCGTGTTCCCTGTAGAACTATGGCTTGCAACGACTGCAAACAACTTACTCAGAGGATAGTCGAACTGGAGTTAAGAGTCAGAATCCTCTCAGATATCAGAGAGACCGAAGACTTTATAGATTCCATGCTACCTAGCCCGGAGGCTAAGCTACCGGCTAATGAGCCACCCTTGGAACCAGCTTTCTCTCTACCGGCCGATCGACCAGATGAGTCATGGCCTGCTCTCGGCGCTAAACCAAAGAGGCCTAGCGCTGCTTCTACCTTCATCGGAGATGGGACTGGCGCCAAGGATAAAAAGCCAAAAAAGCAAGGCAGAAACTCTTCCCGCATCACCTCTCCTCCTGTCCCACTCAGAAACAGATTTGAACCACTGGGAACTTTCTCTCCCTTGTGTGTGGAATCCAAGGCGAAGAGGCACAGGAGTGCTAGCCACGCAGCTAACCAACATGAAGAGCCCGGATTGCCGACACACCATGATGGTAGCTACTACACACCAATCCAATATATCCTCGTCTGCTACGACCGGGAGTCCCCCATTTTACTCCAAGCCCCTCTCGGGGCGCTGTTCGACCCCCTATCAAGTCTAATCAGACAACAATATCACAGGTTTATAAAGATCCAAGGTATGCTAAGACTATCCACAGCCTATCAGCTCTTAGAGGAGCTAATGCTGCTAGCACTATAGAATCTATTGATAGCACTGACGCAGTGGCTGACCTTGGTCTAGCACAAGGACCTATCATTGCTAACCCAAATAAGATAAGAACTGGCTCCGCAGCTACAAATAAGGAAAACGTTAGAAATGCAAACACAACACCACATATTGCCACTATCTTGATTGGAGATGCCATGACAGCACATGTTAAACTGGCAAAGACAGAAAATATTTGTCTTAGCAACACATCTGTTGAGGAACTGTCGTCAGAGGTACTAACAATCCTCAACAATAAACCAAACAACCCTAAGATCATCATCCACACTGGCTCGTTTGATATCCTACACAAGAAAACTGGCACTGAGATACTTAAAAAACATTTCACCCAGCTACTGAACACACTCAACAGATATCAAGATGTATTCATCAGTGGACCAATTGCATGCTTTCGAAGAGGAAAAGAAGCCTTCAGTCGACTACTATCTTTTAACACATGGTTGGCATCTGTCTGTCTGGCACACAAACTGAGATTTATCAATAATTTCAATGTGATCTGGAACTGTGCAGACCGTTTTCAAGCTGACGGACTCCACCCAAACCATAGAGGATCTCAACTACTAACAGCAAACATCAGTCACGTGCTCCTGACCACAAATCAAGTTGCTCCCCCTATTCCTGTTGTGTCTAAGCTGACTGACACATCTCAAACAACCTCCCATGGAACAGAACAGAACATTCAAACAGCCTCCTGCAAGGACATGGGCCTTGCATAGATCTGCACCCCCCGGATGAATTCCCTTGTGATGGAACAGCTCAGTGACATAGACTTTCCCAAAGAAAAGCTACGCTAGGACAACCAGCATGCTATTTCATTAGACATACCGGTCATCATCACAAACAGAAAATGGCATGGTAAAATGCATGGTTACAAACCTGAAACTAGTGTTAGAAGTCACAGAACTATCCATATTCTTCAAACAGATGTATCAACCCCTGTTTATCTGTTAATACCCCACAGATGAAACTGTCCCTTTTAAATGTTAGATCACTAAATAACAAAACATTTCTAGTTAATGATCTGGTCAAAGAAAACAAATTACACTGCATCTGTTTAACACCACCAAGTTTCTAGGAAATCCCAAAAAGGTGGAGGAGTCGCAGCTATTTTCTCATCTGAACTATTGTTCAAAATCACTGAGCTAGGTGAATTCACCTCATATGAATATCTTGCTATAGAGCTCAAAACCGAATCAATACTTTTTGTCATTATATATCGGCCACCCAAGCATTCGCCAATATTCATACAAGAATTCTCTGAACTATTATCACTATGTGTCACTAGATATGACAAAGTAGTTTTAAACAGAGACTTAAATATCCAAGTAAATAAAAAAGCCGACCCAAGAACTGTTGAGCTCTTAAATCTCCTAGACAGTCTCAATCTAACTCAACACATAACAGACCCAACACACCGGCACGGAAACACACTAGATCTAGTGGTAACAACTGGACAAAATATCAATAATATCTCAATAACTGATCTACCCCTCTCAGACCATCATTGTATACTTTTTAATGTGGAAATTATCCTAACAAAAACCACAAAATAATTCTTAGTCCAAAGAAGACATTTAGACGATACAACTATGATGACATTTTCTGAACAATTTGCTCTATATGAACCAACTAATCATGATTGCTCACTGAACGAAATTGTAGAGAACCTCAATGATGCACTATTATCTGTGTTAGACTCTGTTGCACCACTGAAAACCAAAAAGAAGTCCACAAGCAGAACCTCCCCATGGCTGAGAAATAAAAATGTTAGTGAAACTAAAAGAAAATGCCGTGCAGCAGAGAGAAAATGGAGGAAAACAAAGATCACTTCACTACAATTTCTATAAAGATACACTAACCACTTACAACAAAACCATCCGTCTAGCGAGGAGAGAATGTTTCTCCAACATTATTACAGAAAATGCCAGAAACTCCAGAGTTCTTTTCTCCACCATTGACCAGCTGCTAAACACTGTCCCTGCCCCCCCGCCATCCTCAGCAGTTAAATGTGAAGAGCTTGCTTTACATTTACATGTATTCATTTAGCAGACGCTTTTATCCAAAGCGACTTCCAAGAGAGAGCTTTACAAAGTGCATAGGTCACTGATAATAACAACAAGATAGCCCCAAGCATTGCGGGTAGCCAAAACAAGAAGTACACATTGTGAACAACCAAAAAATAAGTGCTAAAGGGAAGAAACCATAAGAGCATGTAGTTAAACAAGTTACAATTACACAACATGAATCTCTAAGTGTAGCACCGGACCTGAGACACTATCAAACACTCGCTTAAAGAATGTTGTGGGTATAGGATCAATATCTGAGGTTGTGGAGTTAGATTCACTGAAAATGCTTTGTTCTTCAAGAACAAAATAACTTTGATCAGAGCTAGTACTAGTAATAGTGGGGTTGAAACTGACATCAGTAGATTCTGCAACATAACCATGAGCACATTTAACTGTATCACACTTAGTGAACTTTCAAAAATTGTCAGTGAATCTAACTCCACAACCTCAGATATTGATCCTATACCCACAACATTCTTTAAGCGAGTGTTTGATAGTGTCTCAGGTCCGGTGCTAGAGATTATAAACACATCCCTTAGAACTGGCGTCTTCCCAGATGCCTTCAAAACAGCTGTTGTAAAGCCCCTATTAAAGAAACCCATATTGGATAACAGTCTACTTGCAAATTACAGACCAATATCAAACCTTCCATTTATTAGTAAAGGACTGGAAAAGATGGTTTCAGTCCAACTAAATTCTTTTCTTGAAGAAAATAACATTCTGGAAGTCTCGCAGTCAGGTTTCAGGAAATATCACAGTACTGAAACTGTTCTCACCAAAATAATTAGCGACCTCAGACTAAACTCTGATGCAAATAAAGTCTCTATCCTTATCCTTTTAGATCTCAGTGCAGCATTTGATACCATTGATCACAACATCCTAATCAATAGACTGGAAAAGCTTATTGGGTTCAAGGATAGTGTATTGAACTGGATGAAATCATATATCACAGGAAGGAAGTTTTATTTTAGTTTAGGAGACCATAGGTCTAAGAAACATGAGAACTGCTACGGGGTTGCTCAAGGAAGCTGCCTTACTTTTTTCTCTTTATATGTTACCACTCGGTGACATAATCAGAGAACATAACATGAATTTCCATAGCTATGCGGACGACACACAACTATATATATCCACTGAACCCAACGATGCAACGGCCATCAATTCCATTACCAGCTGCCTGTTGGCAATAAACAAATGGATGAATGATAACTTTCTTAAATTAAATGAAGACAAAACTGAAGTCCTACTATGTGGCTCCAAATCCAAAAGAGAGATGCTTACTAAGAATCTAGAAAGTTTAACCCCCTGGCTTAAACCAGAGGTGACAAGTCTCGGTGTAATCAGGTTTGAATTTCAACTCCCACATTAATAAAGTGACCAAAACTGCTTTCTTTCACCTGAGGAATATAGCAAAGGTACGACCATTCATAAACCAAAATGATGCAGAGAAGTTAATTCATGCTTTTATATCCAGCCGGCTGGACTACTGTAACGCACTTTTCGCTGGTCTTCCCCAAAAAAACACTGAAAGACTACAGCTCATTCAAAATTCTGCAGCTAGATTATTAACCAAAACTAAAAGGAGAGAACACATTAGTCCTGTCCTACCTTCTTTACACTGGCTCCCTGTTACCTTCAGAATTGACTTTAAGGTCCTATTCCTCACATACAAAGCTCTACACGGACAAGGACCTAGCTACATTGCTAACTCTCTTATAAACTACACACCAGCTAGAACACTGGGATCATCAAATGCAGGCCTATTAGAGGTCGCTGGAAGCAGCCATAAGAAGATTGGTGATGCTGCCTTTGCCAATTATGCCCCAAAACTATGGAACAAATTACCCATAAATATCAGAGAAGCAAATACGCTAGACATTTTTAAAAGACAGCTTAAAACCTACCTTTTTACCAAAGCATTTAACTAATTTTTATCTCAGAAGGGCCTTACAACTGGTAGTAGTTATATTATTGTTTTTATAGATTTGCTTTGTATTCCCGCAAAGATTGCGGCTTGTGTTTGACTTGCACTATTGCTTACGTGTTACATTTGGTCAATTTTGTTAAGTTATTGTATTTTGTTATTCTGTAGTTTTTATTATTATTATTATAATTTTACTTTATTTTAGTTTTTTATTTTATTTTAATTGAGAAACCACAAAGACTGTGCAAGAGTGCATGTGTTTTGTTATATGGTTGGAAACTGCAAGTGCAGCTCGGATCTAAGACGGATTCGAGAGACCGCAGATAGAGTGCGGCTTGTCTGGGTTGTTATATGTGTGGAAACTGCAAGTGGCAGCTCGGATCTAAGACGGATTCGAGAGACCGCAGATAGAGTGCGGCTTGTCTGGTTTGTTATATGTTTGGAAACTGCAAGAGGCAGCTTGGATCCAAGACGGATTCGAGAGACCGCAGAAAGAGTGCGGCTTGTCTAGGTTGTTATATGTTTGGAAACTGCACGAGGCAGCTCGGATCCAAGACGGATTCGAGAGACCGCAGATAGAGTGTGGCCAGTCTGGTTTGTTATATGTTTTAGATCTATTACTTTTATCACTTGTATTATTGTTTTTGTTGATTTCATGTAAAGCACCTTGAGCTGCAATTCCTGTATGAAATGTGCTATATAAATAAAGTCTTACTTACTTACTTACACAGATGTACGTTAAGTTACATCGTTAGCTTGCACTAAGTTAGCTGAGTAGCTAGTCTATGAAACCCACCTAGCGTTATCATTTGTCAGCTGTTTTCATAATATATTTGTTGACAACACGGTACTAAACACTGCATTAAGAATAGTGCTCATCAGTGATTGGCCACAGAAAGATAAAACGTCACTTTCTGCGACATTATTTAGGATAGTGTTGACTTTACGCCAGTGTACCTAAGATGAAACGTACGTATCCGTGGTGAAACCAAACATCCTCTCAGCTTTAGTATCAAACTAACTAGTTTAAACGTATCGGTTAGTATGGACTTTGCACCCTAGACTAAGAAAGAACTTACGCACAGCTGGTGCAACAGGCTGCTGGAGTGCAGACGGATGTCGTTGAAAAAATATTTCTAGTTTGCCAGCATTGCCACAATCTTCATTCTTCCGTTTTTGGATCAATATATAGCTAATTTTGTGCTGGTCGTAGACAGTTGTCTGTGGAATCCAACAGACTTACACATTTGTTCAGAGCCCCACGAAAGCGAGACAAAGTCCAACTCTTGCCCCTTGGAGTCCAATGCAAATCTGGTGACAAATTCATTTACATTTACATTTACATTTATTCATTTAGCAGACGCTTTTGTCCAAAGCGACTTCCAAGAGAGAGCTTCACAAAGTGCATAGGTCACTGATAATAACAACAAGATAGCCCCACAGCATTGCGGGTAGTCAAAGACAAGAAGTACATATTGTGAACAACCAAAAAATAGTGCTAAAGGGAAGAGACCATAAGAGCATGTAGTTAAACAAGTTAAAATTACACAACATTGATCTCTAAGTGCAGGTGTACCTGATTCGTCACAGAAAGAAAAAACAACAAGATTTAAAAACTGCCGGTAGAGTCGTATTTCTGACCGCACACAGACATAACTTGGTGTTTGTGTGCAGGACATCTCTGGATTTGGCAGAGTCTTTCAAAAATATCTTTATTTTTTGGATTGGACATATAGTTTTGCGTCAAGGTTAACTTGTTTGAGGTGTGGATTCTAGCTAAATTTCTGCTATTCTCTGCCCTCAGCTCATTAGTAGCCATAGCTGCACCATATCCGTGGCAACCACACAAACACGCGCCAGTCTCTTACACAGATGATTGGTATTAGCTGATTAGTGGAGACACAAGACAAGCTTTTCAGTCAACTCGTCTCATTAAAAGACTAAGAGCACCACAACACAACTACTACCACTACCGATACTGCTATATCTTATGCCACACTACAACTACTAATTCTGCAGATGCTGCTAATATCTATTTTACTAACTAGTATGCTAATGGTAGGCTACTGTTTTGTTCTACTACGCCACCGAGTGCGTTCCTTGACTATGAGAAACCCGATAGCCATTGTCGGTTTAGGCCAATAATATTATTGCTCTGTTTACATGTGTAATTAGTTATGCGATTACTTAAACACGTCTACATGATTCGTTTTATTAATCATTGTATGCTCCACGGACAAAACTTGCACCATCATCCTTCTGCAAAAAAGTGTTGCCGTGTCTTCCTGTATGTTGTATGTTTCATTCAATCAACACATTGAATCCTACTAAGAAAGCTGAGTAAACACACTCAATGATAGGCTACATCTGCTACTGATATTACTATCCCAACTAATTTAAGCTGTTAAAACTATAATATTCTTGTTACAACCAGCTAGCCTACTTCTTCTTCTGTTTAACAGTTCAACTTTCAGCTTCTCCCGCATTGTAGGCTATTTAAGCTCTTAGCTTTGTTAGATGATGCAGTTCAGCTTCCACACTGCCTCTTGAAATTCAACTTTTTCTTCGATTGCTTCACAACGTTCCAACTTATTCTCCCGCGTTGTATTTAAGCACTTAGCTTTGTTAGATGATACAGTTCAGCTACCACACTGCCTCTTTAGAGTGAGTCACACATTTTTTAAATTAATTTCAGCTTGCAGGTATTTTCTCATTTCTGTATTTTCAGCATTTTTTTTTTTTTTTTCAGATTTCAGCATTCCAACGAAATGCCTTTTCTAGTTGTTTATATTAACTAACAATCTTGTTGGTCACCCTGATTGTGCATGTGGTGCAGTTTAATGGGACCAGAGAGTTGACTACTGTACTGTCTCAGGCTATTCTCGCAAGGAACTGAACATGAACTCTGGCCTAGCCCAGTTGCCCACATAACTATTGTTAAGTGTGCATAGACTGAGATTCTGGAAAAACATCAATTCAAGACGACTTTAAATGTCTGTGGTTTTCGAGCCATCTTTGGGATTTTTGTGGGAGTAAATAAAACATAACTTTGACTGTGTCTTCAAACTTTTCTTGCTTCAAGATAACATTATTCTGAAGTACCATGCGCAATTTCACTTTGAAATGTCAACCGTTTCTTAACCTATGTCCCAAAGCTGACCAAAGCTAATACTCTACCCTTTCTGGTCTTAGAATCTCAACAGCTGGTGTGTAGCAGAGAGGATAGAGAGACTGACTTGTAACCTAATGCTCATGAGTTCAAATCCCCCTCCAGCCTATTGTTGTTGGCCAAACATGAAGTAGTTTTGCTCTCGTTGTCCAACTCTCCATCTACTACAATGTACAATGTTATAATATTTAGCAATTTTGCGGAGGAACCCGCATCGCTGCTTGCAGCTATATTTAGGATTCCTCCATGAGTTTGGTGCTTCTAACCGTAAGCTAGAAACGCCAAACTTCACTTGATAAAGTCTGAACTGCTCTAGTTGTGAGAATGCTGTTAAGCATTTTTCAACTTCTCAGTTCTTCCACCGTTTTTTGGCCTTTAACTAGTCCTGCATACTTTCACCGATTCCTAATTTTTTTGTATCAAAACGTTCAGCTCCTTCAGGAGATGATGGCTATAACTTCTGGCATTTCTCACTTTTATACTTTTTAAAGAATTAAGGTGTTTGTGCAAATTATTCTCCCATTGAAAGTAATGGTAAATCCTTTCAAATCATTAAAAAGACACCATTCAGCCTTTAAAATGTTCACAAGACATTCAGCTATTCCCAAATGATTAATCTTTTTCAAATATTCAGCCAATTTTGATTCGTGACAGTTTTAAATACATGAAAAATGTAGCTCCTTGATTTTTATGATTTTTCTGATATTCAACTAAATTGTCAAACAAATTCCTCTGACGTTCATATAGTTTAACTTACAGAAACAAGTTTTACCTTAAAATGTAGGAAAACGTGTCCTCTTTCAGCCAATGTAACTACTAAAGAGCTCACATTTACAGATTTTCAGCTTTGAGCCTTGAAGCGAGAGCAGCCTTTCAAATTCTCTCACTAACTTCAATGGAGATGTGGGTAAAATTCGTCAGAGAATTTCGAAAGTAGACGTGTTTTTAAACTGCCGGTAGAGTCGTATTTCTGACCGCACAGACATATAAAGGACATGACTGGTTTCGGGAGAGTCTTGGGACTCAGAAAATATCCTCATTTTTTGGATTGGACAGTTTTGCTTCTAGGTTAACTTGTTTGAGGTGTGGATGCTAGCTAAATGTGTCATTCTCTCGGCCCAGCTCGTTAGCGAGTACAGCTGCTCCATTGCCGTGGCAACCAAACAGACACGCACCATGAAAGCAGAATTGGGTAACGTTTTGAAAACTGCAATGGAGTTGTACTTATGACCGCACAGACACATAAAGGATATCAATGGTTTCGGCAGAGTCTTGGGTCTCGGAATATATCCTTATTTTTTGGATTGGACGTACAGTTTTGCATCTAAGTTAACTTGTTTGAGGTGTGGATGCTAGGTAAATGATTGTTATTCTCTTATAATCGAGCTAGCGCGATATGGCTCTCCATAAAACGGTTCGACTTTTTCTTCCAAATTGGCCAAACAAGGTATGTACATTGAGCTTAAAGTGTACATAATCTAGCTAGATCGTTTTTATTTGAGCAAGTTTTACAGAAATCTGCAAAAATCGAGGCTCACTGTCATAGCTGACCGTCACTGTTATAACTACCCCAGGGCTGGGGTAGTTATAACGTGTTTGCTGCAGCTGGCGTTAATCCTACGAACAAACGCTAAGTAACTGGAAAACCTTTACTGTTATTTGATGATATTGAACACATATGTAAAGTAACTTGTCTTTACTCTAAATATTGTCTCCGTTTTCAATTTGAAGTTGTACATCTAGCTTATGTAGGAAATCTTCCATTATTGCATCCTCTCTAGCTTCACGCCTTCGGTTATTATTCAGGTGTTAATACATACCACTTTGACACACTTGCAAGAAATGATCCGCTGCTTAGATGTATCATGATCTTGTTATTTAGTATAAAAAACTCACCAGGGACAACGACAACATCGTCAAACCTGCACTATGAATTATTATTTTGATGTCATCTTAAAATGTCTGATCAGGACTGGGTGTGCAGTTACGCATGATTAGTTTCTCCTCCGTCTTGAACCTGAAACCTAGATTCTAGGTTAGAAATGTTGCCAGTCTGTTGCCAATGACCAACGGTTGCTACCTTTTTCCCGCAAGTTCAAGTCATTCCAGTGTTGACCTTCAAATTCGTTCAACCCAGACTTCAGCAACTGGAGCCGAGTGCACCAGCTGGGCGTACGCCTGGACGTACGCTACGTCCGACGTAGAATTGAAAGTTACGACTAACTTAAAGTTACGAATAGTGCACCAGTTAGACTTAAGCCCTTTATGTGCTGCACCTGGGTGTACATTTTACGCCTAGTGGGGAGCAGGGGTAAGTTGGAAAATTTGACTAATATCCATGGTAATTATAATGTAGAACAGTTTGATCGCACATGCAGCGCGTCTTGTTAATAGGCAACATGGAAAGGGCATTAAGGCGAGAAAGTTGTGCGTGGTAGCAGAAATCCACTGTTAATTTTGTTGTTGATCGATTTCCAGCTGATTGTTTCTGTTTGTTTGTGTTGATATTATTATACATTTCCCCGTGAACACGCTTCTATTCTCAGTATACAAACTATATGTTTTCTAATTTCTCTATCAGTAAAATGTATTTTCCTTTTCTTTTGTTTTTCTTTATCCATGGCTTGTTTTGAAGGGAGATACTAGGCTAGCTATAAAGTGCGCTTCGGATAGGCTCAGAGAATGTCTAATAAGCCCGTGGACTTGCTCTGATAGGCTCTTAAATGTGTTGCTTGGCAACGATCGACGCTTTCGCATTTTCACAAGGACGCGCATCTTAAGACTAGACGTAGCCACGACCTTGGTCTGTCAAGCTTGGTGCACTTGGTGTAAATTCAAATCACAAAGTCAGACGTAGCTAAGACCGACGTAAGAGTTAAGACCAACTTTTTTACGCCCAGCTGGTGCACTCGGCTCCAGGTTTTCTGCTCAGTTTTCACATTTTCCTGCAGCTCATCTTTCTGAAATGTTCCCCCTTTTGTTTAGCATTTTTCTCCTTCTTTTCTTCTGTTTTCTGCCTTCATCTTGCTCCAGGTCCTTTCAAAAATACCTTTCACAGCAGTCCCTTCCAACTGCCAGCACTTTTGAATTTTTCTTCTCTTTTCTGTACTTTTCTGCCTTCATCTTGCTGTAGGTCCTTTATAACATACATTTCAGGCCTTTTGAAACTCCAGCAAATAATCTTCTGCTAAATTTTCAAATTTGTATGCATTGGTCCTCTTCTTTCTGATTTTGTTTCACTTTATGTTTTGCATTTTTCTTCTCTTTTCTGTAGTTTTTAGCCTTCGTCCAGCTCAAGCCCCTATTTAAAATACCTTTCGGGCGCTTTGAAGCTTCAGCTTATAACTTTCTACAAAATGTTCAGCTTTTTTAGCATGGTCAGCTATCCCCATTCAGGTTTTCAGCATTCTCACTGCTGTTTCGCAGGAACAGCCTTTTCTAGTTAAGGTTCCTCCGTCAGGAGGACCCTATTGTGTTTGTTTGTATTATCATTAGGTTCCTCCGGTAGGAGGGAACCTATTGTTATTGTTGGTATTCTTATTATTAGGTTCCTTCCCTCTTGGCTCTCGACGAAGGCGGTCGCATTTTTCTATCCTCCCCTCCCTGACCTTCCCTGCTTCGCTCTGTCTTGTCTGTCTTGTCTGTCTCAAGATACTCTCTCACCATCACTCTCCGAAACTGGAAGCATGGAATTAATTAGCTGGTCTCTCAATGCAATTGACACCATCTTCTCGAAGAGACGGGACGTTTGCAGCTGACTACACGATGGACGCGTGGGACAATTGGCGTGTCGTGTGTCTAGCGGCGCTTTCCGTTGAGGATGTTGAAGACATCTTTATTTTCGGAACCATGATTACAGGCTTTCTGCTGTGTGGATTAGGCGGTTGGCTTGTATATCGGAAAGTCAAGGAAACGGCTGCAGCCATCAAAAGCCCCCTTAGGCTGCCCGACCTGATTGAGACGGTGGGCAGAGCCGTTGGAGCACTGACTGTGAACTTACAGCAGAATAGGGAGTACAACAGGGATAAGTTCGCGGCTCAGCAAAGAAGGTTCGAGGATCTGGAGGCCTTCCTGAAGGGTGGACGTGAAAATTGAGTCGCGTCTACTCGTCTAAACATCTACACCAATCTTATCTACTTTCGGCCCCGTAACCAGCTCAGGCCTTGGCCAAGGCCGTTGCTGGAAAACAACTCCCCTGGAGAGCGCTGAAGCGAGACTATCTTGCTCTTCCCTTCCCACTTCCCCACCATCAACATCTGTGGCTTGGTCTCTACCCGGGTCATGACCAAGGACGTCTCCTTGCCAACACTATCTGCATAGAGAGACTCGGACTGTTTGTGGCCTAGGTCGAGGGCGCCAACCCAGACCTACTCACACACTAACTTTCACCTACTACAGATACCACCACCCCCCCACCCCCCCCCCCCCCCACCCCCATCCAATGCCTTCGACTGCTTTTCCCTGGGTGGCTGGCGGGTCTGTGTCCAGCGCCTATTACGGTCGCAGGTCCAGATGCTGCTGGTCTACCCCACCGCCCTTTCCCATTGCAAGTGTTTGTAATGTTGTGTTGTTAATGTTGTGGGCTTATGTGCTGAGGTTTTTGCCTGTTCCCATACTGTACTCCTCTAGGAGCATTGTATGGGGGTTGCATTTTTCTCTCCTCCTCTCTCCTCATGTTATGCTTTGCTGTAATCTTTCTGGTGGGCGCCTCTGATGGCTGCCTAGGTAGGCTCTCCCAGAGCCATAGAAAAAGAGAGTTGCGACACGCTTTGATCTCGCCGACACGTGATCACGTGGTTCATGTAGCTCGCTGTAGTTCCAAAAAGCCCCACTGCTGTCAACTTTTTTGAATGGTTTTCAATGGAGCTGGCCAACGGAAGTCGCTTTCTCAGGCAAATTACGAATGAAACAGGCTCAGTTGAAGAAATCCGATAATCTGGCTATCTTCAGCTGACTCTTATCTACATTAGGCAATCCTCGCTGACGTTTTTGGTGAACAATGGAGTGAACTACAACATTGTGAACACTCACTGCCAGTGAAACGCAGGAAAAAAGCTAGAGCTTTTTTGTCACGTGGTTCCGGTAGCTCGCTGTAGTTAAACGAAAACCCACTGCTGTCAACGTGTTTGAATGGTTTTCGGCTGGACCGACAGCAGCACCATCTCGATTCACGGATATTTTCGGTATATTAACACAATATCAATTGGTTACTGGTGTGTTGTATCATGTATGTATGCTACTTTATTAACATGTATGTATAACATTAACTTATAATGCATAACGCAATATTGTGAAGCAGAGCTGGAAATGGCTATGCTAGCCTATATTGTTCCACTTAACGTTTAACCTTCGACTGTTGAAGTAAATGGGATTTGTTCAACTTTTTTTTTCTTCATCAGCCCACTTACAATTTACCACATTAACAACACGTTTGTACTTGATGCAAGTTGAATCTAACCATGATCACCGGCAACTGTTCAATAGAAAAAAATTTAACAGAATATATAAGGCAACCAACTGCAATTCAATAAAACATTTTATTGTACAATATGTCCAGTGTTCTTCCACTCCTTTTGTTTGTAGTGAGCAGGTGATCTTAATGTCTGCTTTTCACAAAACTTTGACCGCAGTAGTAGATGCATCTAGTTGAGCTAACTAACTAGCTAGCTATTGAGTGGACCTGAAATTCCTGCCGAGCGTTGCTGGACGATGGGGGACCCAAGGCTTTAATCTGCAATTCATTGTTGCTAGCTATAATCAGATGTACTATAGGCTAATAATAGCAGATTCTGTAAACTGTGTATGCCAAAGAACACCAATAATTAGAACTAATTTGACAGACTATAAACCAACGAACTTTTGGTTGATACACATGCTCTTTAGCTAGCTACAGTAAAAGTGTTGCATAGCTCTACTATAGTCTAGCGCAAACTGCATTTAGAATCTAACAAGCTATAATCTAACAAGCCATAATCTTACAATACATTTTCTCTACAGCTGGCTATATGAAATACTACTAATAACAATTGATATGTGGTGGTTGAAATATGAAAAAATGCAGGATTTTCATCAATTTACCAGCTCACTTGCTTCGGACCCCATAAGCCATATATGGCTCTAACAGCTCTAACTGCATTTAGAATCTAACAAGCTATAATCTTACGAAAATGTTTATCTTAAATTGGCCATATGAAATACTACTCATAACAATTGATATGTGGTGGTTGAAATATGAAAAAATGCATGATTTTCATCAATTTACCAGCTAACTTACTTCGTAGACACTGAAAATGAATGGGGTTCAACGGTGGAAAATACAATGTTTGGAACTATAGGTTGCATGAGACACGCTTAACTTCCGCATTCCTCGATAACAATGGGAGTCTATGGAAGTGTCGCAACTCTCTTTTTCTATGGCTCTGGGCTCTCCTGCCAAAGTAAATTCCGTGTCTGTGCAAACTTTCATGGCCAATAAACATCAATTCAAATTCAATTCATAGGAGGGAACCTATTGTTATTGTTGGTATTCTTATTAGGATTCCTCCGTCAGGCATATTGAAACTGCAGACCATTAGTAACTACCACACCAAACATGGGCCTTGTGAGACAATAGGTGGCGCTACAGGCCACGCCCCAATATGTCAATTTTTAAAGTGATGCCATTTGCAGGCCATAAGTCCCAAAACTCTGAAATTCATTACATATGCCTTATTTCTCATGAGGAACAAAAAAGCCTCTAGAACCTATAACGGCCGCCATTTTGGATTTTTCTGTAGAATAAAGATTTAGGAAACAAGTTTTTTCGCTACTCCTCAAATTTTCCTCAAGGTTGCCAGGGAGGATGTCCAGACTAAGCCTCACAAAAGTTATCAATAGGATTTTTGATTTTCAAAACCTTTTGTCCGGTACAGCCAATCAAAATCATCAACAAAGGAACCAAACAGGAAGCTGGGTAAAATCTCAGCAAATTTGTGAGATATCAACACCAAACTTGGTGTTATCGGTGGAAGACACTACAACATGTTCCCATGTGAAAAATTGACTTAATATCTTAAAAAATGACTGATATAAAGCAAATCGAATTTGTCGCTAACGCTAAAATAATGCTTTACACATCCACCGGTCTAAAACGGATACTCTTATACTATCACTAGTTCATATGAAGACTCTTCAGAGTGTTTAGTATTCAAATCTGAAAAAAATTTGACTTGGCAAAGGAATGAGTGGGGGCTTGGCAAGACGCACACGCAACATTTCAGGAGTGTGGGCTGACCAAGCCCCCACTCATTCCTTAGTCTCTAGCAAAGGCCTTGTGGATCTTGATGGTATTGCATTTCCGATTTTGTATGCAATGGTAAAAAGTTCTCCAAATCCTGAAATATTGATAATATAGGCCATGAGTAACTACCACACCACAAATGACCCACCATTATCCATAGGTGGCGCTATGGCCATCCCCCAATTGTCCATTTTCAAAGGGATGCCATTTGCATCCCATTTGTCCCACAAATCTGAAAAATAGTTCAATGTAAGATGAAAAGTAGATTAATTGTGAATATTTAAAATATGTATATTTGGATAATTTCTAGAGCTTTTTCCCCAAATCCTGTCTGTAATTTGTTTAAACAAACGTAGCCTTTTAAACCTCTAGGTTTAATTCTCTCTTCTATACATTTAAATTTGGATTTTACATTTAACAGACATTTAATCATTTAGTAAGTTGTTTGACTCTAAAACCATAACAGTACATGGCCCCAACAGTACCAAGCTCCCACCTTCACTCCTTAGTCTAGTATCCATTTTAGACTAGTAGGGCATTCTCTGATTAGTTTGTCCACAGCTAATTCTACTGTTAAAAGAAACAGAATGTCTTCTTCTTCAGAACTATATAGTTGAATCAACCAAACACAGCTTGGTCATGTTATCATCTTCTTTGGCACATTTAAACTAAGGACTAGACTTTTAAGAAAGCATAACCAAAGCAATTTGGTGAGGGAGGGTTCCTCCATAAACAGTTGCTGACAAAGAATTTCAGCCAATAACTTAAACATAGTCTTGCATTAAGAGTAGAGTCAGCAAATCGAATAACTGTGCTAATGGTTGTTGAAACTCATTGCTCTGAGTTGGTGCATGTCAATTTAGGCAGAAGTCCATGTCTGGTGATATTTGACAACCTCAAACAGCATGAGTCTGCTCAACATACGTTCTTTTACTTATCTTCATTTTACTTATACATTTGCCTTTAACTTGTATTTTTGTTCCTTTCTAGTAAATTCTTTGCTTATTGTAAAAATACAATGGGAGTCAGATGGCTGAGCGGTGAGGGAGTCAGGCTAGTAATCAGAAGGTTGCTGGATCGATTCCCCACCGTGCCAAATGACATTGTGTCCTTGGGCAAGGCACTTCACCCTACTTGCCTCGGGGGGAATGTCCCTGTACTTACTGTAAGTCGTTCTGGATAAGAGCGTCTGCTAAATTACTAAATGTAAACAAAAGGTTAAAAACCACCTATTTTTAAATATACTTTCTTATTTTACTTATCTTCATTTTACACTTACATTTGTCCTAACTTGTATATTTTGTTCATTGCTAATAAAGTATTTGTTTATTCTAAAACTGCTATCTATCTTAACACCTCACAGAATATTTACCTTGCTTACATCTCACACAGATCATACAATAAGAAATAGTCAACCACCCAGCATTCACATACATTTCCAACACAACAATGACATGGACATATTACCACATGTAACTACACTGACTACAATTGATAACAAATTTAGTATGTATGTTTATGTAAGACACATATGTAGTTATTCTACTAAGAGTGAATAATAAGAATAATAAGAGTGAATGCAATTAGGAAGCAACTTTGTCCATGTACAATTTGTCTTGATGTTTGTTTATAACTGGAATATAATTAAGTGCACAACAATTAGTTCCATTCAAGTAAGTCTATTTTATTGGACAAGAAGCATTCCATGAGTGGTGACATTTGACAACCTCAGACAGTCTGCCACTGGGCCAAATGAAAAGGCTCTATTCTTGATTTGCAATGCAGCTAGGGGAAGTCCTAGACCATTAGGGGCAAAGCTGCGGCCACTTCTGATGTTAGAAAGGTGTGTTACATAAAAAAATATTGCTGTCATATACCATATTCCTTTGATTAAATGCTGCAGACAAACAACTAGACAAGGAGGTCAAACAAACGCTGAGTGTAAAATTGAAGCTGCGCGTGTCTCTACTTAGAAAGTAGAAATCTGAAGTAGCATTGCCAAAACATTCTTATACTTCAAACAGAAAGCTGTGCAGAAAGCACTCACAAGCAGCAACAGACCTGTAGCACGCAAACTTAGGGTTGATGAAAGGCACATTCAGGAGTGGTGAAGTCAGCTACCTCGCTATATTGTATAAAATATATATATATATAACCATACATATAGGCCTTAATGTAATTGTCGTCCTTACATTACATACACGTCCTTTACTAAAGTGTATCTTCCCATTCATAAAGTTATTGTTGTAACAAAAGCTTTTAAAGAATGGATCTCTGCATGATGGGCCTGCCCAGAGCACAGGTGGCCTGACAGAACATGCTTCAAAGTTGTCACTTTCAAAAGGGTGGCATTTTAACCCTGAAGGGTACATGGGAGTTCGCCCAACCAGTCTACACATGTTTTGTGGATTTGGAAAAGGCGTTCGACCGTGTCCCTCGGGGGCTCATGTGGGGGGTGCTCTGAGAGTACGGGGTACCGGATTCCCTGATCAAGGCTGTCCGGTCCCTGTACGACCGGTGCCAGAGTTTGGTCCGCATTGCCGGTAGTAAGTCAAACTTGTTTCCGATGAGGGTTAGACTCCGCCAGGGCTGCCCTTTGTCACAGATTCTGTTCATTACTTACATGGACAGAATTTCTAGGCGCAGCCAGGGCGTTGAGGGGTCCGGTTTGGTGGCCTCAGGATTGGGGCGCTGTTTTTTGCAGATGATGTGGTCCTGTTGGCTTCATCGGGCCGCGACCTTCAGCTCTCACAGAAGCGGTTCGCAACCGAATGTGAAGCGGCTGGGATGCGAATCAGCACCCCCAAATCTGAGGCCATGGTTATCGACCGGAAAAGGGTGGAGCCATCTCAGGGTCGGGAAGGAGATATTGACCCAAGCAGAGGAGTTCAAGTATCTCGGGGTCTTGTTCACGAGTGAGGGAAGAATTGAGTGCGAGATCGACAGGCGGATCGGTGCGGCGTCCGCAGCGATGCGGGCTCTGCATCGGTCCGTCGTGGTGAAGAAGGAGCTGAGTCGAAAGGCGAAGCTCTGTATTTACCAGTCGATCTACGTTCCTACCCTCACCTATGGTCACGAACTATGGGTGGTGACCGAAAGAACGAGATCGCGAATACAAGCGGCCAAAATGAGCCTTCTCCGCAGGGTGTCCGGGTTCCCCCTTAGAGATAGGGTGAGAAGCCTGGTCATCCGGGAGGGGCTCAGAGTAGAACCGCTGCTCCTCTGCGTCGAGAGGAGCCAGCTGAGGTGGCTCGGGCATCTGATCAGGATTTCTCCTGGACGCCTAGTGAGGTGTTTTGGGCACGTCCCACTGGGAAGAGGCCCCGGGGAAGACCCAGGACACGCTGGAGGGACTATGTCTCTCGGCTGGCCTGGGAACACCTCAGGGTCCCCCAGGAAGAGCTGGTGGAAGAGGCCGGGGAGAGGGAAGTCTGGGCCTCCTTGCTTAGGTTGCTGCCCCCGCGACCAGACTCCCGGACAAGCGGTAGATGACGACAACGGCATTTTAACCCCGTTTGTCCAAAATTTCTAAAAGTTAGTACGCATGCCTTATATTGCTCATGGGGAACAAAAGAGTATCAAGAACCCATAATGTCGGCATCATGGATATTTCTCTACAGTGACAATTTGTCAAGAATTTAAGAAAATGACTTAAAATCAGCCATTGATCCAATTGTCTTGAAATGTTGTGTACATGTGTGAAATACATGTCTGTGTCATGTCAATTTGGTAATGGTTTGCAATGTTAAGGAGGAACCCGCCATTGCTGCCTGCAGCTATATTTGTTAGTATTATTATTATTCTTGTACCATGGAAGTCAATGGCAGCCCCTAGAACCCTTCGACAACTTTTTGAGAAATTTGGCACACTCATTAAGGACAGTAACTTCTATACTTACACCAAGTTTCATGTCTCCCATTAGACCACTCTAGCGCCACCAATGGGTCAAAGTTGGACTTGTGTTTACACACGCAACTTTTGAGCCGTATGTCCGATTTTCAAAAATGAGGTACCATTGGATTCCCTGGATCAAGACGAGTTCAACGCACACCATGGCGTCAATTTCCGGTTAAATAGATTTTCCTTAATTTCCGGTTTGATCAAAAACCTTTGAAAGCCTACTCCTCCTACAATTCTTGTAATTCTTCTCAAATCTTCTTCAAAATGATCATAGATGATCTTCAGACCAAGCCTCACAAAAGTTACCGAAAGGAATTTTTATCCTCACAACCGTTTGTCCGGTACAACCAATCAAATTCGGCAACAAAGCAACTAAACAGGAAATTTGATCAAATCTCAGCAAATCTTTAAGATAACCTTACATTCCAAGACCAAAGTTGGTATATCGGTGGACGACACTACATCATGTTACCATGTGAAAAATTGACTTAATATCTTAAAAAATGACTGATATAAAGCAATTCGAATTTATCGCTAACGCTAAAATAATGCTTTACACATCCACCGGTCTAAAACGGATACTCTGATACTATCACTAGTTCATGTGAAGACTCTTGAGAATGTTTAGTATTCAAATCTGAAAAAAATTTGAATGTAAGATGAAAAGTACATTTTTAGTGAATATTTTAAATATACATGCTTGGCTAATTTCAGAGCTCCTCGGAAAAATCCTCTCTCCCCTCCTCCTGCCCGCGCGTGCTCCAAATCCTCACACACTCAGTCTTCCCTTACACACGCACGGGCTTGGCAAGACGCACACGCAACATTTCAGGAGAGTGTCGGCTGACCAAGCCCCCACTCATTCCTTAGTCTCTAGCAAAGGCCTTGTGGATCTTGTATCTTGTGGATCTCTTAACAAAAGCTGATCTTTTTGGTATTGCATTTCCGATTTTGTATCCAATGGTAAAAAGTTATACAAATCCTGAAACATTGATATATATAAATATGTATATATATATATATATATATATATATATATATATATAAATCTTTATTTCAGACGCCAAGTTCCATATACAATAACAGACATAGAGCTATAAAAAAGAGAGTAAAACAAAAACATAAAACATAGATAATACAGTGCATAAAAAGTATAAAGACTTTTGTGCCAATGAAAAGTTTAATTGGCATACCAGAACACCAAAATCCTCACAAGAGGTTTAGGGACACCTCTCGCTAGCAGCTTCATAAACAGTTTTTCATGACAAATTCGATCGAAAGCTTTGGAAGCATCAATAAAGCATAAAAATACAGATGAATTAAGACTTGTGTACCTGAGACAATCTCCTTCAGAGCATAGATACAGAGATCAGTACCATGTTTTCTTTTAAAACCAAACTGATTTTCTGCAGTCAGAATATACATTTCCAATTTCAATCAAATAATTCTCTCAAACACTTTAGACAAGATACTGGCCAATGCAATGGGTCGATAGTTGTCTATGCTGTTCAGTTTACCAGCCTTATCTTTAACAACAGGCACTAACAGTACTGACATAATAGAGTTTGGTAGAACACCATGAACCATAATTCCAGTGAGACACATGGCTAGAAATGGACTGAGTCTATAACTGGCATTTTTTAGATGCTCTGCAGAAATGCAATCCATACCACAAGCTTTGTTGTTGTCTAGCATGTGGATGGCATCATAAATATCTACTGATCTAACTATCAAGTCTGCAGAGATACCTTTATATTCATTATCAATTCTCACTGTGTTACTTTGAACACAATTAAATAGTTGACTGTAGTGCTCATGCCATAGATCAGCAATCTTCTCTGGACAACTAACCCCTTTGATATCAGAAGGGAGGGGAGTTCTGTTATTATTTATGATCTTGACCTCCTTCCAGAAGTCAGTAAGATTGTTATTCTGCATCTTTCTGGCCAGCGAGTCTGCTCTCATTGTGTTTTCATTTCTCTTAATGAAACGAGTGCATATTTAAATCTAGCATTTGTGAGGTTTTTGTTATCAAGCAGCACTCCCTGTCTGGGTCTGCCTGCCTCTGACCAGACTCTAAAGGCTTCTCTAGCAGCAGCATGTTGCTCAGACACAAACTCATTCCAGCCAGGCCGTGTGTTAGGGACCTTACTCTTGTGATTAATAAAAGGTTCACTGGAAGCATAAAGACATTTGACAATATCATCATACATGGCACAGAGCTTTTCAGCATGATGTTTATCCTTGCAGTTCATATCCGTGCACATTAGGGCATCCCTAGGCAATGCAACATCACTATGTAAGCTGTCAGTTAATAGAGAATATCTGTGCATAACCTCTTTGGTCAATTTTGACCAGTCCAGTTTTCTTGAGGGAGCAGCAACAAGGGTACACTCTCAACATTTAGCAGCATAGCAACTGGTATGTGACCAGTGGTGGCCAGCCCATAACACATCTCTATACTTTCCAGTGAGTCATGAGCATCGGCTGTGGTCACAATATGGTCTAGCCAGGAAGTTGTGTGCCACGTTTCACTTACATAGGTAAAACTTTTATCAGGCAATAACGCTTGATATATTAATTTAGTTTCATTACAGAACTGCTGCAGATGTTGTGTGAATAAACACTTATCTGACATGTCAGCATTAAAATCACCCATGACATAGACACAACATGAACTATTGTCCTCTATGAAGGACTGAATAAAAGCTAACCTGTTCTGAAATTCATCCTCATGGTCATAGGATTCATAATGTGTGTAAATGTGTGTACACATTTACAATAGTAAATTTATTTTAATTATGATTAAACTCCAACCCAATAGCCCAGTCAACGTTAAGCCACACCACCTTTACCGTTGGGTCATATTTTATGTTCCACAGTATAGCTACACCACCAGCTATCCTCCCACGAACCATTCTCATGCTGAGATCGGTAGTGGACTCTCCAGCACCATGAATGTTCTTGTGTAAGGAGTTCAATTTGTCCAGATCTTGCTTGGCCATCCAGGTTTCTTGAAGGCAGACAATGTCACTCTCGTCCAGCAATGTGTCCACCACTAAACGTCTTGATCTATCAGCAGCAGTATGTCCTACTCGGAGGCCATGAGCGTTGTAGGATACAACCCGCATTAATGATCTACCACGGACCCATCAGGGCAGCTGGCCGGTGTGTCTCTCTCCCTGGTCTCTACAGATAGGCCTACATTCATCCCAGCATCATGACTGAGCTGAAGCTCAGTACCCTGAGAGCGGGGGGTTTGCTCTGGTCAAGCTTTTTTGAAAATATAGACCAAGAGTAATTACCACACCACAATTGGCCCACCATTACCCATAGGTGGCGCTACATTCCACGCCCTAAAGCACAAAGATACAAGGCATTTCAGATTTGGTCTCCCATTGGTAATTCTGCAGCATAGATTTTTCTATAAGGTTACAATTTGTCAAGAATATACATTTTTCAATGGTTCACAATGTTTGGAGGAATCCGCCATTACTGCTTGCAGTTATATTTAGGTTCCTCCGGTAGGAGGGAACCTATTGTTATTGTTGGTATTCTTATTATTAGGTTCCTCCGGTAGGAGGGAACCTATTGTTATTGTTGGTATTCTTATTATTAGGTTCCTCCGGTAGGAGGGAACCTATTGTTATTGTTGGTATTCTTATTCTTATTATTATTTTTCTTCTCCTTGCGCCCCAATATCTCAAAAAGTCCCTTGTCATAAATTTTCTAATTTGGCACATTGATACTACATCCAAGTGGGTACCCCCACACCAAATATGGGCCACATCGGACCATAGGGGGCGCCACAGGCCACGCCCAAAAGTCAGATTTTCAAAGTGATGGCATTTCCACCTTATTGCTCCAATTCTTCTGAAACATTTTTCATGAGGAACAAAAAAGCCTCAAGGACCCATAAGGTCCGCCATGATGGATTTTCCTGTACAATGATAATTTGGGAAAACATTCCAAATTCCTCTTCTCTTGAACCAAAGGTCTAATTGACTTGATATTTGGTACATATATATGTATCATTGACGTGTTTAAAAATGTTACTTAAGGTAATTGAATCAAGTACAAAATGGCTGAAATGGGTGTATTTATGTATATGTCCACATTGCCTCAATATGTTTGTGTCACTAAATCAAATGTATTTTTGAAGGATGGTTCAAACCTAATAGGCTTTAAGGTGACATGCCTTTGAAGTACCATGCAAAGTTTCACCTTGATATGTCAAAATATGACTGAATTACAGCTGTTTGAAATTGGACCAAATCTGACAATGCTCGCCATTGGAGAAACAGCTTTTTTGATTATCTTTATTGAACTTTGTGTATTCCATGGTTTTAAATTTTTTATTCTGATAAAACGGTTTCAGTCTTCAGATAAATCCTCCGGTTGTAAAACATAGCAATGCGTGTTTATTTGAGCCCATCACAACACTCCAATCATCTGTTTAGCGAGACTGTGTAAAGCACTGCAAAACAAGTCAGGTTCACCACAGTAGCTAGCTACTTGTAGTCTACGCATGGTAGAGATAACGCTAATGGTTATCTCTAATGAAGTAAATTGATTGTTCAGGTGGATTCCTTGTCTGTTGCACAAATTCATTTCAGTAACCTAAGCCAGGACACATCCCCACTGATGCTAGGCATGGTTTGAAATTCCCTTCCATGACAAGTTATGGCACTCCAAACAACCTTTTTAAAAAACTATAAGTAAGTTATTCTTTACAGCAGCAACCCAGTCATCCCGTTGTCCCATTTTCATAGGAAATGTACAAGCAGTTTCAACTTTGGCTGAATCTAACAACGCTTACCACAGGAGAAACAGCTTACTTTTTAATACAGTTACTGAACATGACACTATTCAACACTGAGAATAGCTCATTGGGCTGGGATGGTGACCTGTAAAGTATAAGGTAGTAGGTTGGAATCCAGCCATTATCTTTTGGCCTGTCATCATTTTGATTATCTGTTTAGTTCAAACACTGACTTGTAACCCTATGCTCATGAGTTCAAATCCCCATTCAGCCTGTTGTTGGCCAAACATGAAGTAGTTTTGCTCTTTTGTTATCCAACTCTCGATCTTCTAAAGTGTACATGTTTATAATATTTTGCGGAGGAACCTGCATCGCTGCTTTCAGCTATATTTGGTGGCCAAGCCGCGAAGCGGCGAAGCCACATAAGTGATTCTACCTTTTCTTATTAGGGTTCCTCCGGTAGGAGGGAACCCTATCGTTATTGGTGGTATTATTATTAGGGGCCAAGCAGCGAAGCTGCGAGGCACCTATTGTAATTGGTAGTATTATTATTATTATTATTCTTAAGACTGGTTGTCTATGGCAGCCCCTAGAAGCGCTTGGTCGAAAGTTGTGAAATTTGGTACACTCATTAGGGACAGTCCCCTGGTCCAAGTCACAAAGTTTCATGTCCCGTACTTTGGCACTCTAGCGCCACCAACGGGTCAAAGTTGGAGTTGTGTTTACACACGCAACTTTTGAACCGTATGTCCCATTTTCAAAAGTGAGGTACCATTGGACTCCCTGGATCAAGCCGAGTGCAATGCACACCATGGCGTCAATTTCCGGTTATATAGATTTTCCGCTATTTCCGGTTTTATCAAAAACCTTTAAAAGCCTACTCCTCCTACAAATTTTGTCAAATGTTCTTCACAATTACCAGATATGATCTTCAGACCAAGCCTCACAAAATTTATCGAAGGATATTTGATTTTCAAAACCGTTTGTCCGGTAGAGCCAATCAAATTCTGCAGAAAAGCCGTCAAACAGGAAGTGAAGCCATATCTCAGCAGTTCTTTGAAGCAGTGACACCAAAGTTGGTACGCCTACTCGGAACCTTATTCTAAGGATGTCCTCCAAAAATGGTGTCATGTGACTAAAAGGGGGCGTGGCCGGAAGCATAAACGTGTTTTGGCTAATAACCGTTGAAGTGTTTAACTTAATAAAGTAATTTCTTTGTCTGTTGATGTCTTGTGAGATATCAAGCCTGGCCATTGATAACTTTTCATAATAACCGAATTGATGCGGCCGCCATTTTGGATTTCATGGAAAAGTGTAAAAACCTTTTACACGCCCCAAATGTTGTCCAATGTTTACAAAATTTGGCTGAGATGATCTTCAGACCAAGCTTCACAAAGGTGTCGGGATGGATTTTACATTTTCAAAACCGTTTGTTCGGTAGAGACGATCAAAGGCGGCGGCGAAGCCGCAAAAGACACGTGAGAGCGTAACTCAGCAACCATTTGTGCGATTGTCACCAAACTTGGGTTCCATTGTTCCCACGAGGAGCAAAGGAGGCCTGCGGTGTTATACCAGAAAAAAACACTGTAAACAATCACTACTTTGGAACGCAAACAGATATTTCAACCAAACTTGGCGTGTTGCATGAGTGCAACAGGTTGTTGTGACTTAATTGTTGCGCAAGTGCTATGGAGGCCTTGTCCTGCTCTGGACTGCTTGGCCCCTCCATTGCTGCTTGCAGCTATATTTATTATTATTATTATGTTTTACCCATGGGAGTCAATGGCAGCCCCTAGAGCACAAAGGTAAAAAGTTGTGAAATTTGGCATGTTGAAACTGCAGACCATTAGTAACTACCATACCAAACATGGGCCATGTGAGACAATAGGTGGCGCTACAGGCCACGCCCCAATATGTCAATTTTCAAAGTGATGCCATTTGCAGGCCATAAGTCCCAAAACTCTGAAATTCATTACATATGCCTTATTTCTGATGAGGAACAAAAAAGCCTCTAGAACCTATAACGGCCGCCATATTGGATTTTTCTGTACAATAAAGATTAAGGAAACACGTTTTTTCGCTACTCCTCTTACATTTTTGGTCAAATCTTTTTCACAATTGCCAGACAGGATCTCCAGACTGAGCCTCACAAAAGTTATCACTGGAATTTTTATTTTCGAAATCGTTTGTCCGGTACAGCAAAATCAAAATCATCAACAAAGGATCAAAACAGGAAGTTGGGTCAAATCTAAAAAAATCTTTGAGATATCAACACCAAACTTGGTATATCGGTGGAAGACACTACAACATGTTCCCATGTGAAAAATTGACTTAATATCTTCAAAAATGACTGATATAAAGCAAATCAAAATTATCGCTAACGCTAAAATAATGCTTTACACATCCACCGGTCTAAAGCGGATACTCTGATACTATCACTAGTTCATATGAAGACTCTTGAGAATGTTTAGTATTCAAATCTGAAAAAAAGTGGAATGTAAGATGAAAAGTCGATTTTTGGTGAATATTTGAAACATGCATGCTTGGCTAATTTCAGAGTTTTTGGGGCTAAATCCTCTCTCCCCTCCTCCTGCCCGCGCGTGCTCCAAATCCTCACACACTCAGCCTTCGCTTGACACACGCGCGGCAAAGACGCACACGCAACATTTCAGGAGAGTGTGGGCTGACCAAGCCCCCACTCATTCCTTGGTCTTTAGCAAAGGCCCATGTGGATCTTGATGGTTTGGCATTTCCGATTTTGTATGCAATGGTAAAAAGGTCTCAAATCCTGAAACATTGATAGTAAAGGCCGAGAAACACTTTAACAAAAGCCCATGTGGATCTTCTTGGTATTGCATTTCCGATTTTGTATGCAATGGTAAAAAGTTATATAAATCCTGAAACATTGATAGTATAGACCAAGAGTAACTACCACACCACAAATGGCGCCACATTACCCATACGTGGCGCTACAGGCCACGCCCTAAAGCACAAAGAAACAAGGCTTTCTGGAATGGATAGGCTCACCAAGCCCCCTCCCTTCACTTCTTGGCTTGAAATAAAGGCCCATGTGGATCTTGATGGTATTGCATTTCCGATTTTGTATGCAATGGTAAAAAGGTCTAAAAATCCTGAAACATAGATAATATAGGCCAAGAAACACTTTAACAAAAGCCCATGTGGATCTTGTTGGTATTGCATTTCCGATTTTGTATGCAATGGTAAAAAGTTATAAAAATCCTGAAACATTGATAGTATAGACCAAAAGTAACTACCACACCACAAATGGCCCACCATTACCCATAGGTGGCGCTACAGGCCACGCCCTAAAGCACAAGATACAAGGCTTTCTGGAATGGATAGGCTCACCAAGCCCCCTCCCTTCACTTCTTGGCTTGAAATAAAGTCCCATGTGGATCTTGATGGTATTGCATTTCCGATTTTGTATGCAATGGTAAAAAGGTCTAAAAATCCTGAAACATACAGTGCCCTCCAAAAGTATTGGAACAGTGAGGCGAATTCCTTTATTTTTGCTGTAGACTGAAAACATTTGGGCTTGACATCAAATAATGAACGTGAGACCAGAGATCAACGTTTCAGCTTTTATTTCCAGGTATTTACATCAGGATCTGATGCACAACTAAGAAAATATCACATTTTGTTTGAATCCACCCATTTGTCATGTGAGCAAAAGTATTGGAACAGATATACTTAAAACATATTTAAGTGAATAAGACTTAATATTTAGTTGCAAATCCTTTGCTTTCAATAACTGCAGCAAGTCTGTGACCCATTGACGTCACCAAACTTTTGCATTCTTCCTTTTTGATGCTTTCCCAGGCTTTCACTGCAGCCTCTTTCAGTTGTTGTTTGTTTTGTGGGGTTCCTCCCTTCAGTCTCCTCTTAAGCAGGTAAAATGCATGCTCTATAGGGTTTAAGTCTGGAGATTGACTTGGCCAGTCTAATACCTTCCATTTCTTGCCCGTGATGAACTCCTTTGTTGTTTTGGCAGTGTGTTTTGGGTCGTTATCTTGCTGCATGATGAAGGCTCTGCCAATCAGTTTGGTTGCATCTTTCCTTAAATTGGCAGACAAAATGTTTCTGTAGACTTCCGAGTTCATTTTGCTGCTGCCATCATGTGTTACATCCTCAATGAAGATTAATGAGCCCGTCCTAGAAGAAGCCATGCAAGCCCAAGCCATGACATTACCTCCACCGTGTTTCACAGATGAGCTTGTGTGTTTGGGATCATGAGCAGTTCCTTTCTTTCTCCAAACTTTAGCCTTTCCATCACTTTGGTAAAAGTTAATCTTTGTCTCATCAGTCCATAAAACTTTGTCCCAGAATTTTTGAGGTTCATCTCTGTACTTTTTGGCAAATTCCAGCCTGGCCTTCCTATTCTTCTTGCTAATGAGTGGTTTGCATCTTCTGGTGTAGCCCTTGTACTTTTGTTCATGAAGTCTTCTGCGAACAGTAGATAGTGATACCTTCACTCCTGCCATCTGGAGGTTGTTGCTGATCTCACTAACAGTTGTTTTAGGGTCTTTCTTTACAGCTCTCACAATGTTTCTGTCATCAACTGCTGATGTTTTCCTTGGTCTACCTGTTCGACGTCTGTTACTTAGTACACCAGTAGTTTTCTTCTTCTTCAGGACATTCCAAATGGTTGTACTGGCTATGGCCAATGTTTCTGCAATGGCTCTGATTGATTTTCCATCTTCTCTAAGACTCACAATTGCTTGTTTTTCACCCAAAAACAGCGCTCCGGTTTTCATGTTGTTTTCACCTCTGAATACAGTCTGCACAGACAAAACCTATCTTACCCAATCTGAACCTGAGTGTAGACATTCAGTGGTATTTATTGATTGAATAATGTATGTAATAGGACACACCTGGGCAACAAAACACACCTGTCAGTCATATGTTCCAATACTTTTGCTCACGTGACAAATGGGTGGGTTCGAACAAAAAGGTGATATTTTCTCATTTGTGCATCAGATCCTGATGTAAATACCTGGAAATAAAAGCTGAAACGTTGATCTCTGGTTTCACATTCATCGTTTGATGTCAAGCCCAAATGTTTTCAGTCTACAGCAAAAATAAAGGAATTGGCCTCACTGTTCCAATACTTTTGGAGGGCACTGTAGATAGTATAGGCCAAGAAACACTTTAACAAAAGCCCATGTGGATCTTGTTGGTATTGCATTTCCGATTTTGTATGCAATGGTAAACAGTTCTCCAAATCCTGAAACATTGATAGTATAGGCCAAGAAACACTTTAACAAAAGCCCATGTGGATCTTGTTGGTATTGCATTTCCGATTTTGTATGCAATGGTAAAAAGTTATAAAAATCCTGAAACATTGATAGTATAGACCAAGAGTAACTACCACACCACAAATGGCCCACCATTACCCATAGGTGGCGCTACAGGTCACGCCCTAAAGCACAAGATACAAGGCTTTCTGGAATGGATAGGCTCACCAAGCCCCCTCCCTTCACTTCTTGGCTTGAAATAAAGGCCCATGTGGATCTTGATGGTATTGCATTTCCGATTTTGTATGCAATGGTAAAAAGTTATAAAAATCCTGAAACATTGATAGTAGAGACCAAGAGTAACTACCACACCACAAATGGCCCACCATTACCCATAGGTGGCGCTACAGGTTACGCCCTAAAGCACAAGATACAAGGCTTTCTGGAATGGATAGGCTCACCAAGCCCCCTCCCTTCACTTCTTGGCTTGAAATAAAGGCCCATGTGGATCTTGATGGTATTGCATTTCCGATTTTGTATGCAATGGTAAAAAGGTCTCAAAATCCTGAAACATAGATAGTATAGGCCAAGAAACACTTTAACAAAAGCCCATGTGGATCTTGTTGGTATTGCATTTCCGATTTTGTATGCAATGGTAAACAGTTCTCCAAATCCTGAAACATTGATAGTATAGGCCATGAGTAACTACCACACCACAAAAGACCCACCATTATCCATAGGTGGCGCTATGGCCACCCCCCAATTGTCCATTTTCAAAGTGCTGCCATTTGCATCCCATTTGTCCCAAAATTCTGAAATTCATTACATATGCTTTATTTCTCATGAGGAACAAAAAAGCCTCTAGAACCTATAACGGCACCCACACAAATCTGAAAAATAGTTCAATGTAAGATGAAAATTAGATTCATTGTGAATATTTAAAATATGTATGCTTGGCTAATTTCTAATGCTTTTTCCCCAAATCCTATCTGTAATTTGTTTAAACAAACGTAGCCTTTTAAACCTCTAGGTTTAATTCTCTCTTTTATACATTTAAAGTTGGATTTGACATTTAACAGACATTTAATCATTTAGCAAGTTGTTTGACTCAAAAACCATAACAGTACATGGCCCCAACAGTACCAAGCTCCCACCTTCACTCCTTAGTCTAGTAGCCATTTTAGACTAGTAGGCATTGTGTGGTTAGTTTGGCCACAGCTAATTTTACTGTTAAAATAAACAGAAGGTCTTCTTCTTCTGAACTATACAGTTGAATCAACCAAACACAGCTTGGTCATGTTATCACCTTCTTTGGCACATCTAAACTAAGGACTAGACTTTTAAGAAAGCATGACCAAAGCAATTTGGTGAGGGCGGATTCCTACATAAACAGTTGGTGACAAAGAATTTCAGACAATAACTTAAACATTGCATTAAGAGTAGAGTCAACAAATTGAAAACTGTGCTAATGGTTGTTAAAACTCATTGCTCTGAGTTGGTGCATGTCAATTTAGGCAGAAGTCCATGTCTGGTGATATTTGACAACCTCAAACAGCATGAGTCTGCCACTGGGCCTATTGAAAAGGCTCTTGTTTTGATTTGCAATGCAACTAAGGGGTGCCAAGCTGGGCCCAGTTGTACTGTTAGAAAGGCCAGTTACATTAAACATTATTGTTGTCATACAGTTTTCTTCCCAGCATTGCAGGCACTAATAAAAGCAGTGGTGCCCAGAAATGTTTCGTAGGAGTGGTGAAAAAGAGAAGCAGAACAGTGGAACACCATCCCACTACCATTATCTCTTATTCACTCTCATCTGTGTTGTATATCTGTAACTGGTATAGTATGGGACAACATGAATGTTTCAAAGTCAAAGTGTAGTAGCGTAGAATAGAGGAACTGGGTGTACAAGCTTCTGCTTGCGGAATAAATGCTCCGTGACATGTTTTATAAAACTTGAGAAGGCTCCCTTTATTCGTGGTGTGTGTCCAGTATATAACGTCTCGCCCTGCCTTATTCTACCGCCCTGCTCCCCGGCTCCTTGTAGTAGCCTCATCTCCATGCCCAAAACATTACGCCATTAACTAGATCCAGTTACATGACACTGGGAAATGGGTGCTGATGTGGAAAGTCCCCAAAAACAGCAGAAAACAAGGAAAATATTAATCCACCAGTCATTTTTACATTTCAAATATGGAGGCATCTATTGGAACTAGTGGTAACTCCTTTGTTGTACACCCAACAAATATTGGGCTACTTTACATATAATACATATATAACTATACTTATAGGCCTTAATGTAGTTGTCGTCCTACCATTACATACATGTCCTTTACTAAAGTGTATCTTCCCTTTCATAAAGTTATTGTTGTAATCAAAGCTTTTAAAGAATGGATCTCTGCATGGTGGGCCTAACCAGAGCACGGGTGGCCTGACAGAACACGCTTCAAAGTTGTCACTTTCAAAAGGGTGGCATTTTAACCCTGTTTGTCCAAAATGTCTAAAAGTTGGTACGCATGCCTTATATTGCTCATGGGGAACAAAAGAGTGTCAAGAACCCATAATGTCGGCAGCATGGATACTTCTCAACAGTGACAATTTGTGAAGAATTTCAGAAAATGACTTAAAATCAGCCATTGAGCCAGTTGTCTTGAAATGTTGTGTACATGTATGAAATACATGTCTGTGTCATGTCAATTTGGTAATGGTTTGAAATGTTATGGAGGAACCCGCCATTGCTGCCTGCAGCTATATTTATTATTATTATTACGCTTCTTCTGTCATTGGAGTCTATGGCAGCCCCTAGAACCGTATGGTAAAAAGTTGTGAAATTTGGCACACTCATTAAGCACAGTCCCTTCTTTATATTCACCAAGTTTCATGTCTCCCATTGGAGTAATCTAGCGCCACCAACTGGTCAAAGTTGGACTTGTGTTTACACACGTAACTTTTGAACCGTATGACCGATTTTCAAAAATGAGGTACCGTTGGATTCCCTGGATCGAGACAAGTTCAACGCACACCATGGCGTCAGTTTCCGGTTATATAGATTTTCTGCCAATTTTGTGAAAAAAACGTTTTTTTGCTTCTCCTCCCTCAATTTTTGTCAAATCTTCCCCAGAATTGGCACACATCATCATCAGACCAACCCGCACAGAAGTTATCAAAGGATATTTGATTTTCAAAACCGTTTGTCCGGTACAGCCAATCAAAAATGGCAACAAAGCAACCAAACAGGAAGTTGGATCATATCTCGGCTAATCTTTAAGAAATCAACCCCAAACCTGGTGTGATGACTCGGAACCCTCTTCTGAGGCTGTCCAATGAATTTGGTGTCATGTCATTACTGGGCGTGGCCGCGGGAAGCAAAAATGTGTTTTGGCCAATAACTGTTGATTTGTTTGCCTTTATTAAGTGATTCCTTTGTTTCATGATATCTTGGGACGTCCCGTGTGTGACCCATCATCATTTGTGATAATAGCCGAATTGATGCGGCCGCCATTTTGAATTCATTGAAAAACGTTTTATCTCTACTCCTCCTACACATGTTGTCCAATCTTCACCAAATTTCGCAGAGATTATCTTCAGACCAAGCCTCACAAAGGCCATCACATGATTGTTTGATTTTCACAACCGTTTGCCCGGTACAGGCAATCAAAATGTGCAATTAAGCCATCAAACAGGAAGTTGGGTCGTATCTCAGCAAATCTTTGATGGATTCACACCAAACTTGCTGCATGCACTCAAGACCCTGTTCTGAGGATTTCTTGTGTTTTATGGGTCATTTGACTGCTTGGCCACCTCATTGCTGCTTGCAGCTATATTTATTATTATTATTCTAGTAATTTATCTCATTAACACATTGGTAAAAAGTTTTGAAATTTGGCACATTGATACAACATGCCACAACTACGGCCCAAACACAGACTGGCCCACATCAGACCATAGGGGGCGCCACAGGAAACGCCCAAAAGTCCGATTTTCAAAGTGATAGCATTTCCACCCCATTTCTCCAATTATTCTGAAACTTGGTGTGCATGCCTTATTTCTCATGGCTAACAAAAAAGCCTCAAGGAACCATAAGGTCTGCCTGATCTATTTTCCTGTACAGTGATAATTTGGGAGAACCTTCAAAATACCTCTTCTCTTGAACCAAAGGTCAAATTAACTTGAGATTTTGCACAGATATGTATCATTGACATATTTAAAAACGTTACTTATAGCAATTGAATAAAATACAAAATGGCTGAAAGGGGTGTATTTATATAAATGTCCACATTGCCTCAATATGTTTGTGTCACTAAATCAAATGTCATTTTGAATGATGGGTTTTCAAACCTAATAGACTTTAAGGTGACATGCCTCTGAAGAACCATAACAATTTCACCTTGATATGTCAAAATATGACTTAATTACAGCTGTTTGAACTTGGACCAAATCTGACAATGCTCACCATTGGAGAAAAAGCTTTTTTTGTACAGTAACTGAACATGCCAATACTCAACACTGAGAATAGCTCAACAAGCTGGAACGGTGACCTGCAAAGTATAAGGTCATAGGTTCAAATCCAGCCACACTGAGTCTGTCTTAAATTTGAATATATGTTTAGTTAAACAGGATGACATCGTTCTGAAGTACCATGCGCAATTTCACCTTGATATGTCAAAAGATCATTGAATTACAGCTGTTTAAGCTTTGGCCGAATCGAACAAGCCATGCTACAGGATATACAGCTTTTTTTTTGACAGAAACTGACCAGAATTTCTCAGCCTTGCGGGTAGCTCAATGGGTTGAAACTTTGTACTGCAAAGTATAAGATCACAGGTTCGAATCCAGGCACAGTCTTTTGGCCTGTCATAATTTTGATTACTTGTTTAGTTAAACAGGCAGACATCATTCTGAAATACCATGCACAATTTCATGCAATTTAACCTTGAAATGTCAACCGTTTCTTAACCTTTGTCCCAAAGCTGACAAAAAACTAATATTCATATCACGCAGTCGGAGCTAGCTAGTTAGATAATCAGCGTCAGCACCCTTGGGTACCCAGCATGCAGTGCGGCATGTCCAATAACGCAAAGACTTGTGAAAAATAGTTTGGTTACAACAGCCTTGCGAGGAATTTCAGTTGTTGTGTTCGTTCAGTTAGATGTTTGTAATGTTATTGATGGTTAGTTAATATAATCTTGTTGGTCACCCTGATTGTGCATGTTGTGTAGTTTAATGGGACCAGAGAGTCGGCTGCTAAACCGTCACAGGCTTTTCTTGCAAGGAGCTGAAAATGAATGCTGCACTAGCCCAGTTGCTCACATGACTTAAGTTAGTTGTGCATTGGCTGAGAGTCTGGAATTGTTTTTGGCCAAACATGAAGTCGTTTTGCTCTCTTGTTTTCCAAGTCTCGATCTTCTGCTGTGTACATGTTTATGATATTATGCCATTTAGCGGAGGAACCCGCATCGCTGCTTGCAGCTATATTTATTATTCTTTTTGCCCCCCTAAAACTGTCAATATCTGGACTACATACATAATGCCTGTAACAAAATGTTTGTCTTGGTCTCGATTGAGTTGCTTGTATTGCAATTTATGTTCCGTTGCACAGTTTAGGAGCGTTTACAACGTTTTTGTGGCAACAAAGTGCCTTTAGTCGACGAAGGGTAATCTGTGCTAGCTACGTCACCACGTCAAAACACGTTAGCAACGACGCATGGATACAACGTGATAGAGACGTTCTAGCACACAAATTGGAGCTTGGATTACGAGTGAAAAATACCACCCCCAAAAAATCCCAACCATTTGGCTTTGTTGAGAAAGCGATTTAAAGTGGAACTGCCATCTCGGATTTTTGATTTAGGTCGCTAAGGTCTTTGTAAATTGAGCGAGTGCGGGTCGCCCGTGAGACCACCTAGTCTTTTAGGCGGCAGCCATGCTCGAAAGGGTCATAGTGGTATTTTCGTAGCTAATTTTGTAGTTCAATTTTACACGAAAAAACAGAAAGAGGGAAATGTTATGACGATATGACTATTGTGAAGACATCCAGGGGCCTGTACTACGAATCATGATCAACATGCTCTGGATTACTTTCAGTTACCCGGCTACGCGAAGCCTAACAATCGCAGTCACGATAAGCGGTACTACGACGGCAGTTATCAACTCTCTAACTCAACCCAGATCTTTCCAATCTAGAGACGTGCGCGTTCACATAAAGGGGCGGTGTTTGCATCGTATGTCCAATCGCAAACATGGACAAAACAAGAGCCGCATATTTCACTCAGGAGCTGACAATAATCTTACAAACTTTGTCTAGTCCTCCTGCGCGAAATATTGTAATACAAGCATATCAGGAATACAGACATATAATACAGGCAAAATTCAACAAAGTCGCTGCTGCCAAGCTGGCAGAAAATAGCATATGCTTTAAATGCGTAAGCTAGGCCTACATAACTTATTGAAGATGTGACCATAATTACACGGGTGCATTCCACAACGTTAAACTTTTGTTGCTGTATTATTTTAGTTGCAACCCTGCAGTGGCAAACGATCGTTGGACCAAATGCTAAATACATTTAAAACCATAATTCAAAACGGTAAGTAGCAGTAGGCAATACTTGCACATATTTTAAGGCCAACAAGTACAAGGCTGAATTGCCTGAATTAGTCCCTTTTGTAGGACATTGTATAGCTACAAAAGACCTATAGAACAATGAAATTGCCTGCAGCCAACATGAAGAAAAATTAGGCAACTGGTGGCAGCAGGTTGGAAGCCCAGGCATATGCATGTTTCAAGTAATCTATGTGACCATGTTCATTCAACAATTATTTATGAATATTGTAGGAGTGAAATGTATTACTGTTCTCTGCAGTGACAGGAAATACAGTGGTGTTGCTGCCACCACCCACTGTCGTCCCACTGTGCCATACAGAGGTAACAGTGAAACTAATAGTCATACGCCAGTATATATGCCATATGTGGTTGATGAATATTGATCAAATATACCATTTACTTTCTCAAGTGGAGGTCTTAGATGATCAGGAAACTGTGTCTGCCTGCTCATTTTGGGGGTACACTTTTGAGTTTTATTTACACCTTGCAACACAGATGGTGAGAGTGTGTGAACGTGTGGCTGTGATTGAAGTGTCTATAATGACTTACTAATGGTGGTGGATTCAACATAAGACACAAGTCCTTAAAGTGCTCATTTCAAATATGACTCAATTGATTACATTTCTATGGTGTTAAACTCAGCAGGAAGAGGAACTTCTTCCTCCCCCTGAGCCTAGGGCCTCCACTTTAAGGCCAAGACAAAGACACACGGTATAAGCAATGAACCACAGTAGTCAAATGGACACCTTCAACTTTCTCCAAGTGTGCCTTGCAAAGGGACAATGTTCTTCATTTGTTTCAGGTTGGAGCAGACAATGTGAGGGCCCTGTATAAAAGAACCCTGGAGCTCGATTATAAGAGGCTTTTAATTTAAAAAAACAAGGCTGGAGCCAGAGAAACTGGAATATGAGAAGAGATAGTACATGACTGAATGAATGACACTAAACTTAATTACACTGACATATTTTTTCTGTTCCTAGGAGAGGGAGAACACATGAGGATGTATTTGTTAAACTTTTGTCTATGTTTTGATCTTTTTATACCTTTTTGTGGCTTTTTTGTTGTGCCTTTTGAATCTTTTGTGGGGGTTTTCACCACTTCTCTCTTTCAATGTCCTTTATTATTTTTGAAAAATGCTATAAAAGTGAATGAAACATCAAAATTCAATGAAAGTAGTGAAATGATCATTTATGTATCACTTGTGAAGAGCTTTGAACAGATACCCATTGTTCCTTTTGGTTTGAAAGGTTTTGGTTGAAAGAAACCCCAATTTTCTGATTTGGAAATGATTAGAAAATGGGTCAAAGCAACCCAAGGACAAAGGGGTTAAGGGGAGACACCTCAGTGAATAGGGATAACATATCAACATGAAACCAATAGTAGGTCAAATAATGTTTTCATTGCTAGTTTCCTGTAAATGTAGGCCTATGTTTAAATGAGCAAATGATTAAGTTGTAAAATATGATATTCTTTGCATACATTTCCAGAACGGAAATCAGAACATTGAGTGAAAAACCTTGTTTCATTTTGTCAACATATTAGAGTCCAAAGCTTTTACAAAGGGCACTTTGGATAGCTTATCTATTTTTCATCACCCACACTATAAAACTACCCATAACGAAATAGCGAAACGCTAGTCTGTGGGACTGAGTGCACAGCTTCAATGCGTTGCATTGGCAACATAGGCTCAAGAAGCTGGCAATATACGTAATTCCCTCTGTTAAGAATCTATATCTTTCAGAAAGATACTCATGAGGGAATGCGAAAGGGTTTTGTTGGTCTCTAAATGTTCTGGCTCTTCTGAGCGCGCCTCTCACTATCCGCGCACCAAGCTGTACAGGATCTACTATGAACGGTGACGACATTATCATCAAGAATGAGTTAATGGGCGGGGTTTTTATACCGGTTGATCTCTGATCTCCACCTTATCCTGCTCCCGACCAGGTTAGCCGTTCAGCATGTGTTACCATGGCGATCTACCCCGGTAACAAGTGATCCACCGTCGTAGTACAGAAAACCCTGGGTTAAACCTGAAGTTACCTCGCTAACGCCAAATCTTGATTCGTAGTACAGGCCCCAGGTGGTGAGATTTTAATGTAGGTTGCTGTAAAAACCTTGATTTGTTTGCTACGTGAGAGCACCGTCAGCCTCCATTGACGATTGCGGCAGCAACAACAGTGACTAGGGAGGACAAACCCGTTTGAGCGTTTTATACATAGCCCTGTACATACAGTGCCCTCCAAAAGTATTGGAACAGTGAGGCCAATTCCTTTATTTTTGCTGTAGACTGAAAACATTTGGGCTTGACATCAAACGATGAATGTGAAACCAGAGATCAACGTTTCAGCTTTTATTTCCAGGTATTTACATCAGGATCTGATGCACAAATTAGAAAATATCACCTTTTTGTTCGAACCCACCCATTTGTCACGTGAGCAAAAGTATTGGAACATGTGACTGACAGGTGTATTTTGTTGCCCAGGTGTGTCCTATTACATACATTATTCAATCAATAAATACCACTGAATGTCTACACTCAGGTTCAGATTGGGTAAGATAGGTTTTGTCTATGCAGACTGTATTCAGAGGTGAAAACAACATGAAAACCGGAGCGCTGTCTTTGGGTGAAAAACAAGCAATTGTGAGTCTTAGAGAAGATGGAAAATCAATCAGAGCCATTGCAGAAACATTGGCCATAGCCAGTACAACCATTTGGAATGTCCTGAAGAAGAAGAAAACTACTGGTGTACTAAGTAACAGACGTCGAACAGGTAGACCAAGGAAAACATCAGCAGTTGATGACAGAAACATTGTGAGAGCTGTAAAGAAAGACCCTAAAACAACTGTTAGTGAGATCAGCAACAACCTCCAGATGGCAGGAGTGAAGGTATCACTATCTACTGTTCGCAGAAGACTTCATGAACAAAAGTACAAGGGCTACACCAGAAGATGCAAACCACTCATTAGCAAGAAGAATAGGAAGGCCAGGCTGGAATTTGCCAAAAAGTACAGAGATGAACCTCAAAAATTCTGGGACAAAGTTTTATGGACTGATGAGACAAAGATTAACTTTTACCAAAGTGATGGAAAGGCTAAAGTTTGGAGAAAGAAAGGAACTGCTCATGATCCCAAACACACAAGCTCATCTGTGAAACACGGTGGAGGTAATGTCATGGCTTGGGCTTGCATGGCTTCTTCTAGGACGGGCTCATTAATCTTCATTGAGGATGTAACACATGATGGCAGCAGCAAAATGAACTCGGAAGTCTACAGAAACATTTTGTCTGCCAATTTAAGGAAAGATGCAACCAAACTGATTGGCAGAGCCTTCATCATGCAGCAAGATAACGACCCAAAACACACTGCCAAAACAACAAAGGAGTTCATCAGGGGCAAGAAATGGAAGGTATTAGACTGGCCAAGTCAATCTCCAGACTTAAACCCTATAGAGCATGCATTTTACCTGCTTAAGAGGAGACTGAAGGGAGGAACCCCACAAAACAAACAACAACTGAAAGAGGCTGCAGTGAAAGCCTGGGAAAGCATCAAAAAGGAAGAATGCAAAAGTTTGGTGACGTCAATGGGTCACAGACTTGCTGCAGTTATTGAAAGCAAAGGATTTGCAACTAAATATTAAGTCTTATTCACTTAAATATGTTTTAAGTATATCTGTTCCAATACTTTTGCTCACATGACAAATGGGTGGATTCAAACAAAATGTGATATTTTCTTAGTTGTGCATCAGATCCTGATGTAAATACCTGGAAATAAAAGCTGAAACGTTGATCTCTGGTCTCACGTTCATTATTTGATGTCAAGCCCAAATGTTTTCAGTCTACAGCAAAAATAAAGGAATTCGCCTCACTGTTCCAATACTTTTGGAGGGCACTGTATATGCCTTTCTGAGTGGCTTTTGGAAAAGTGGCGGGGTAGGAAATGTGTGGGTTGACTGGTTTTAGACATGACACCTTGCTTGAAGAGAGGCAAGGCATGACTTAGAAAAGATTGTGACTGTGTGAGCAACAGGGTTTTAGTTCACGTTCTTGGGGTTTCTGCACACACACCCACACATTCCCAAAACTTTGATTCCTCTCTCCAAATCGTTGCCATTGTAAGTGCCACTTTATTGGGTGTGCTTTGCCTTCGGCAAGGGCGCAACCTTTGTTCTCCCACATATATATTATTTAGTGATGGGCATAGATAATCTTTTAATCTAGAACAGCTCTATCAGAGCTTGGCTGATATTAACGGCAATATTTATTTTATTGCCCGATAAGAGTCTCACGTTAACGGCGATAACGGCCCACCACTAATATTATTATTATTTATTTTTGCCCCCCTAAGCCTCAATCAATATTTTGACTACATAGACAACCTAGGTGTCAAACGTTTCGTCTTGGTAGCGATTGAATTGCTTGTATTTTTATTTACGTTCCTTTGTACGGTTTAAGTAGAAATTACGTTTTTGTGGCGAAAAGTAAAGCTAACGGTGGATAAATTGCCAGCCAAAGTCACTGTCGCTACTAACGTCATGAAAACTCATGTGACTATCTCTAGCAGAACATTAGTTTAGCAGCTTGTTAACTTCTGGGAGATAGCTAGGCTAACTGCTTTACTGCAAGGCAGCTGCAGATACGCCACAAGCAAAGAGGCCAGGGTGATAACTATTTGCTAATTTTACTTTGTGATATGACACACAATTGTGATGTGTAATGTACAATATAAGCTTATATTATTAAGGAAGTATATCTACTTTCGGAAACAGTAGTCTACTATTTCACTGAAGCATATCTAATATCCGACTGCAAGCGAATGCAGCATGAGACGACTCCACCCCCTCCCCAATCCGCCGAGTTGGACATTTGCCACAGCGAAGAGTTTGACGCGGAATAGGCTATGGTCGATTGAATGTTGACAGCAGTGTTGCCAATTGGGCTACTTTTGAAGTGTTGCCGCGGGTTGAATTTTTGGTCCGCTAGTTCGAGTAGACCTATTTTGCATGCTAATTATATAAATATCTTTAAATAAAAATCCATATTTAAAATGAAATAAGTTATTTATACCCAAATTCTACCAAACTGACTCCAGATCAACACGTACATGGGATACGCCCACATACACACACGCACTGTGCGTGTGCACACATGCCTAATGCTCTGTCTCCTGAGAAAACCTCCTGAAAACTGCGTTTAATGATGGCATACTAAACATTTGGTGTTACTTTGTAGATATTACAATACATTTGGCAATGATAACAATGCTGTTGGACTTTAAAAGCAGTGTATATGGCAGAGGTGTGGACTCGAATCACATGACTTGGACTCGAGTCAGACTCGAGTGATGAATTTGATGACTTTAGACTCGACTTGACAAAATGTAAAGAGACTTGCAACTCGACTTGGACTTAAACATCAATGACTCATGACTTCACTTGGACTTGAGCCTTTTGACTTGATAAGACTTGCTCCTTTCCCCAAAACCCAAATATTAAAAAGTCTGTTATTAAGGAACGCTCTGTATCTTTCATTGTGTATGTGTGCGCCCGTGTGTGTGTGTGTGTACGTGCTGTCTGCACAACATCCAATCAAATTAGATCCACGTTGTTTTGAAGCGACAGCATCCATACAATCAAACTGCAGGTCAACCATGGAAGAGCAACTGTAAAACAACGCGCCAGTTAGGGAAAAAATTATACCAAAGATAGTTTCGTTCGGGTATAAAAACTACGAGGTGGTCAACAAAAAACGAAGTTCAGTCTGCAAAACATGCAGGTCGAAGATTTCAGACGGAGACGTGACAACTTCCAACTTCGTTCGACATTTGAAGTTGCACAAAGAACGGTAGTCCCTACATACAACCCAACTTCACAAATCCCGAAATAAGTTTTACAATACATGACCAGTGCTGGTCAGCAACTCTCATCGTGCACAAATGACTGACAGACTTTTGGCCAATTTGGTCTTTTGCAAATGCAATGCAGCATTGGGCCCTGACATATAAAAAGCACAACCCTGTTCATTGTTATGTTCATGTATTTGTTACGTTTCTCACATGTACACACACACACACACAGACAATATGAGGTGAGATAAATTAGATGAGATAAATACAGGACAGAAACTGCTGTGGAACTAGTTAAAATGCGAAATACAATGTTAGCACTTTTGTACAAATAATTACAGTTGCACTTGTTTTTCAAATGTGTTCATTCTACAAAGGAGTGGTTTAAAATGAAGAATATTCTTTCAAAATACGAGTTAAATGTAAAAAATGACTGGTTAATAGTGCAATGTCAGCACAATCTTTTTTCTGCAATTTCAATTGCACTTATACTAAGTTATACTTGTACTTATGATAAATAAATACAGATTTTAAAAGCATACATGATCTGTGTAAATATTAGTGCTGTCAAATGATTAAAATATTCAATCGCATTAATGTCATAGTTAACTCGCGATTAATCAATTAATCGCACATTTTTATCTATTCTAAATGTCCCTTGATTTCTTTTTGTCCCATTTTTTTTTCAAATTTTAAAGCTCTTATCAACATGGAAAAGTGGTTCGGATTGCTTCGTGCAAATTTTTTTTTATTGAAAACAACATTGCAATCGCCTGGCTTTAACGAGGGGGCGGAGAATTCGCATGAATCGCATCAGCTGTGTGCTTGGCCATCAAGTGGTATTTCAGACTGGACGTGCTGCGATGATATAGCTCAGTTAACAACGACAAAACACACAGATCACTTTGGTCTTGTCAATGGAACCATTTGGCAACTTTTTAAAAGTAAACTTTCCATTCAGAATCTTATTGGCATCCATTTCGGCGTCTCGCGCTCGCCATCCACTCAAAACGTAACGTTAGCCTACTACCAGAGAATGTCTAATATCCGTAAACGGGCTCTGCTACTACTCTTTAGCCGGCTCGCAAGCCAAACAAGTGTGTGTGGGGTGCCTGTTTTATTTCCGGTCTAGCTAGATCCGGTGGTGTTGTAGTCTTTCTAACGTTGGTAATTGTTGCAACAGCATGTGAAAAAAACTACAAAGTTTGCTAGGCCAAAAAGAGCGTTAATCGCGCGATAAAAAAATTGACGCCGTTAATTTGGGTTTGCGTTAACGCCGTTAATAATGCGTTAAACTGACAGCACTAGTAAATATATTATTACTCTGTGATCAAAAGGACTCAAAAGGACTCAAAACTCAAACTGCAGGACTTGGACTTGAGACTTGTCAGTCTTGACTTTGGACTTGACTCGGGACTTGCCTGTCTTGAATTGGGACTTGACTCGGGACTTGAGGGCAAAGACTTGAGACTTATTTGGGACTTGCAAAAAAATGACTTGGTCCCACCTCTGGTATATGGTTTGGCGTGGGCATATTTTGAGTTCTGATATTGGGCTGGTTTTATTGGCCATTGGGCTGGTTTTATTGGTCATTGGGCTGGTTTTGTCACACAGACCTGGCAACCCTGGTTGACAGACTTGGCTGAAAAGTGTTGATCCATCCTCATAAAGATCGCCTGAACACTTACTGTCCCTGTCTATTCCTGTAATTTTGGTTGATAAGTGTTTCCGTGTCAATTCTTCAGGGCTGAATCTGAGCATTTTTGACTAACGTTTTAATGTTGGCTATAGTTTAACGTAAACGTTACTGTATTAGTTTAAGGGTTGACAATCTTCCTTTGATTGCTATCACAGACCTAGGCTACAACCTACACTGGTGGAAATGGTCTCCGGTTACAGGTTAAACATTTCGAAAAGAATACAGACGTAATATGAGTTGACAAGCTGATTTAAATTTAGCCTCAGACCAATGCATTCTATTTGAAATTCCGCAGGTTTTTGTAAAACGTAATTCGCTCCCGAATTTTCGGCCTGTTAATATCCCACTGCAAGTGAAGTTTTATGTTCGAGATTCAACAGACTTTCATATTTGTACCTCAGTTCAGGCTCTGTGTCATATTTAGGGACCAGGGTAAAAGAGTAGACAGCCTGAATGCCGAAAAAATCTAGCATCCATTTGAATACACACCATTTTCAGTGTTTCTTCAACATTTTTGTCAAAATAGACCATACAAACTTCAAACTTGTGGCCCATTCTTCTACTACTAGCCGGCCAAGTTGTACAAACTTTGGTTTGATGATACAGTTTATTATGGATTAGCCAATAAATCAATGAAAACACTTTTGAAATTTTTGTTCTGTGTTTCCTCAATATCTTTGATTTAAGGCTTTAAAAAATGTGCCATAATAATGTAGCCTTATGGTTTTTAGTTAAAATGTCTTAATTTGGGGGCATTCTAAATAAACATTGATTCCAAATAAACATTGATTAATATGACTGCGATTAAATCAGCATATATACTTCTGCCACGGGGGTGCCACCCCTCAAAATCTCCTGCCACCCTCTTGCCACTCCATGAATATTTTTCTAGATCCGCCCCTGTAGCTAACAAAAACATCTCCACAGCTGTTTAGGAACTCAAACGGCGACAGAACATGTTTCGGCACTACCCTTACTTAAATGAGCTTTTTATGAATGAGGGATATTCCCCTAAATAAATGTCAAGCTTATTTACGTTTTTGGAGGCATATTTTCAGTTAGCAGATGGTACTATTTGAATTGCGATTCCATCTGAGGTAGCTACTGCCGGTAACGTTGTTGTTAGAATAGCTTTAAAGTTGTTTATTAATGAATGAATGCAATATGAGTAGGCTAAATGCCAGAAAATATCACGAGAAGGGAAAAACTTAAAATGACATAAAAGTCATGGAGTCATTTTTACACAGGTATGCCAAATGTATTCATATTGATTCAATTAAAAGGCTGCTGATCACAATTCCCTCTTGCAGGGGAAATGAGAAGACAACTATTTCATTCTATTCCTCACTCTTAGTATTTTAAGTTGTAAATGAGCAGATAAGTAAACTATGCATTTTTTATATAAAACATACAGAAATATCAGTTGTAAAAATGTTATTAAAAAACGGACCTCTCTGCAACCAACGCAAGCAAGCACACCCTACAATTTCCCCAGAAATTGTACCCTCTCTAGTTGGGTGTTTCTTGCCTTCGGCAAGGGCACAACCATTGTTATCTCACATATATATTATTGTGAATATTGATATATTATATATAATATTCTCACTATTGTTTTCCTGTTTCTCTTTCTTATTATTGTGAGAATGCTGTTAAGCTCCTTCAGGAGATGATGGCTATGACTTGAATTTGTGCAAATTATTCTCCCATTAAAAGTAAAGGTAAATCCTTTAAAATCATTAAAAAGCTTCCTCCTCTTTCAAACTTAACTACTTCAGCATACTTTCAGCTAGAGACACCATTCAACCTTTAAAATGTCCACAAGACATTCAGCTATTCTCAAATGATTCAGCTTTTTCAAATATATTCAGCCAATTTTGAATTGTGACAGCTATAAATACATGAAAAATTTAGCTCCTTCTTGATTTTTATGATTCAGCAGCCAGCTGGCTGCTCTTTTTCTGATATTCAACTAAATTGTCAAACAAATTCCTCTGATGTTCATATAGTTTAACTTACAGAAACAAGTTCTACCTTAAAATGTAGGAAAACTTGTCCTCTTTCAGCCAATGTAACTATTAAAGAGCTCACATTTACAGATATTCAGCCATGAGCCTTGAAGCGAGAGCAGCCTTTCAAATTCTCTCAATAACTTCAATGGAGAGGTGGGTAAAATTCGTCAGAGAATTTCAAAAGTAGACGTGTTTTTAAACTGCCGGTAGAGTCGTATTTTTGACAGCACAGACATATAAAGTCACACATTTTTTGTATTTATTTCAGCTTTCAGCTTGCGGGTATTTTCTCATTTCTGTATTTTCAGCAATAAAAAAAATTGTCTTTCAAAAAAACGTTCATCTCCTTCAGGATATATGTGCTTTTTGTTTTGATATTTCTCACTTTTATCAATTTTTTTTATAAATATTAAGGTTTTTGTCCAAATTATTCTCCCTTTAAAAGTAATGGTTAATCCTTTCAACTCAATAAAAAAGATTCCTCCTCTTCAAAACGTAACTACTTCAGCATACTTTCAGCTAGAGACATTATTCAACCTTTAAAATGTTCACAAGACATTCAGCTTATAACTTTCTACAAAATGTTCACTATTTTCAGCTTTTTTAGCATGGTCAGCTATCCCCATTCAGGTTTTCAGCATTTTCACTGCTGTTTCGCAGGAACAGCCTTTTCTAGTTATTATTCTTTTTGCCCCCCTAAAACTTTGTCAATATCTGGACTACATACATAATGCCTGTGTCAAAATGTTTGTCTTGGTCTCGATTGAGTTGCTTGTATTGCAATTTATGTTCCGTTGCACAGTTTAGGAGGTTACAACGTTTTTGTGGCAACAAAGTGCCTTTAGTTAACGAAGGGTAATCTGTGCTAACTACGTCACCACGTCAACACACGTTAGCAACGACGCATGGATACAACGTGATAGAGACGTTCTAGCACGCAAATTGGAGCTTGGATTACGAGTGAAAAATACCACCCCCCAAAAATCCCAACCATTTGGCTTTGTTGAGAAAGCGGATCTCGGATTTTTGATTTAGGTCGCTAAAGTCTTTGTAAATTGAGCGAGTGCGGGTCGTCCGTGAGACCGCCTAGTCTTTTAGGCAGCAGACATGCTCGAAAGTGTCATAGTAGTATTTTCGTAGCTAATTTTGTAGTTCAATTTTACACGAAAAAACAGAAAGAAGGAAATGTTATGACGATATGACTATTGTGAAGACATCCAGGTGGTGAGATTTTAATGTAGGTTGCTGTAAAAACTTTGATTTGTTTTCTACTTGAGAGCACCGTCAGCCTCCATTGACGATTGCGGCAGCAACAACAGTGACTCACAGTGACGTGTTGTTAACGAGTGTTGACACTCGACGACAACAGTGTTGTCGATCTGCGTCTGATGAGTCTCTTCTTAATTTCGTACCAGGGTCAATTCTACATCCCAATGGAGAGCAGTGTTTTAAAGATATGGCGATTGTGAAGACAGCCAGCGGGTCAGCATATTTTAGTGATTTGTGTAAAACTTGGAATTTGAGTGAGACCTCGTCTTGTTTTGACATTCGCCTTAGAGTCACAGACTCTGCTCGCCCACTGGCAGTGTGTAGTAGTAGGCTACAGTCATGGGCGACGCCGCAATGTAACTTGGGGGGCCCCCAATGTAACTGCCCCCAAAACAGTCGTTTGGACCCCCCCACATTTGCAATCAAAATATTAGTGCATGACTGGTCTACTAGTCCAGCGATCTTTCCATTGCTTCACAATCAAATCCGTTCCACTTTATAAGTAGGCAAAAATACCCATAGCAATAGAATTCCACGTTTTCTAGAAAAACAGCATCAAGCACGCAGATTCAACTCTTTGATCGACACATCGCGCTTGTAGCTAGTAGCATTTCAGACATGACTGTTCCACAAACGAGATGGACATAAGGAGGGTTTTTTCGAGGAAGAGGAAAGTAAGTCAAAGTTGCCCAGTTTTCCCTTCAGTGGCCAAAGCACCCTTATAAGACATTCTCTGACTATAATAGCATTAGTTAAGTCACAAAGATCCTTCTGCAAACATTATGATTATTGCTAGCTAGATAAGCAAGCTTTTTACCTACTTCTAGCACTAGGCAATACCATACTTTATTTTACCCATTACAAGTGGAACAGCATTTGTTGATTTCTTAATCTGGCTCTGAAATATGTTGTGCTTTTGGCCGTGTTCAGACCTAGGCGTCTGTTTCAGGCAGAAAAAGGATGTTTTTTCTAAGTAGCTACAAAATAAATTGCTGGTGTTTTTTTTTATTGCCATAACAACCGTTAGCTAATCTGGAGTTAACCTTAGCTAACATGCTAGTTTTTCTAACGACTGAAAAAAAGAAGAAAAAAACCTTTATTTCAAAATTGTCTTCCAATTTAAATAAGGTTGCTCAACTTGTAATTTTGGCAATTCGCAAAATTGTATTGATACATGTTAGTCTGTAACATGAAGGCAAAACTGATTCAACCATATATCCTCAGGATGTTATTTAATGAGACAAGAGACACGTCCGTCTCTCCATATTAGTATGCTGCCCATGCATAATAAATTCGGTATTGGTAAATGGAGTAGGCTAGGTTATATGGCTGATACTTTTTTGGGCTGTGCCATTTAGGGAAACTGATTCAACCACCTAAACCATGTATTTTAGACTACAGGTTTGAACACAAATTTGATCATTTCTGAACTGTCCAGTCATGCTTTAGGGAGATGCTATTTTTTTATGTAGCCTACATAATTATTAGGCTACTAAACCTATACCAATTGTGAATTTCACATGCTGATAACATGATTTACATCTCAGAAGTCTTCATATCAAAAATCTACATTAGGCCTAAGCTTATTATCATCAATTATGAAAGAATGCTCAATGCATCTCCATGTCTCCTAATATAGGTGGTAGAGAGTGAGTCAGAGGCAGGGGCAGCATGCAGGGACAGTGGAGACGGCTTTGTTGTTGAGGTGAGTGCTGAAAGGTGACAGGTAGTTGAAGATGTCCCATTGCTTATTGGGAAGTTTAGTTTTCAAAATATTTTAATGTCCAGCCCCTCAGTACATGTATAACAACTATGGTAAATGCACTAAAATGCGGGAAATTGCATCTACATCTTAAAAAAAATTATAGGGGAGAAACCCCCAGCATCATGTGTCCCCCCCACTCTCAAAATGCTGCTGACACGCATGGCTACAGTACTGTCTTCAATATGGCTAAACGTTATTATGTATTATTACATGGCTGTTCTTTAATGCTGTAGAATGCTCCATTCACTTGAATGGGGCTTCCCAACGTTCTGCGGTGAACAATCTTCTCATATTTGACCGTTGCTGTGCACATTTGACCGCTGTCAAGGGAAGTGGCCTTTTTGCCTCGGATTCACGTCTTTCGTAGCACTCCGCAAGTAGTCCGGTAACTTTTCAACCCCAGCGTACTCGGTTGCTTAGCGACGTCAGCTGATTTGAAGCCTAAAGAATGTTCAAAGTCTATGAAGTTCAACGTCTTTGGCGAACTATTTCTCTGCCGATCAACAATACGAATGGTAACAAATACATTGTAAAAAGACACTGTGTTAAGTTCTTTTTGTTGGCAAGTAGCCGTGTAATAAGCGGGATAATGTATAGAACGCCGGTCATTATTGGGAAAATAAGCCCCTTCAGGGCAAAACAAAACCCCTCCACTTCGCGTCGGGGTGCTGTTCTCCCTGTCGGGGCTTAATTTCCCGATAATGACAGGCGTTCTATACATTATCCCTTACAAAAGAAACGTTCTCATTTCCGGCGCTTTCAAACAATCAGTGAAGTGTGGATAGCAACGGCAGCTAGCCTGCCTCTAGCAAACTGCTTTTGAATTAGCCATGTCCCCCTAAATTAATATCAAACTTATTTACGTTTTGGGGGGCTTATTTTCAGTTAGCAGACGGTACTATTTGAATCGCAATTCCATCTGAAATACTGCCAGTGACAAAGTTGTTACAGTAGCTTGTTTCAAAGGGGGTTCCTTGTTTCAAAGGGTGTTCTTAATGAATTATGCAATATGAGTAGGCTAAATGCTTGAAAATATCACTAGAAGGGAAAACGGACCCACCTGCAACCGACGCAAGCAAGCACACCCTATAATTTCCCCAGATATTGTACCCTCTCTAGTTTTCTAGTCAAATGCCATTTTTCTCACCGAGTACATTTTTACACTGTTTAACATTTTCCTGCCTGAATATGCAGACCTTTTCAAATAATATACCTTAACTGTTCAGACCATTTTTAAGACAAGATGTAGGGCTGTAAAAGATGTAACGCTATTCCAATTCCAAGCTAGCACGATGGCTCTCCATAACTAAAAACGGTTCAACTTTTTTCCACTATCGACCAAATTGGCCAAACAAGGTATGTACATTGAATTTAAAGTTTACATAATCTACCTAGATTATTTTTCTTTAAGCAAGTTTCACAGAAGTCTGCAAAAATCGAGGCTCAACACTGTCATAGCCGACTGTCACAAACAGCCAAACCGGGGTCACGAAAGGTTTACTGCAGCTGGCGTTAGTACGAACAAAAGCTTTGTAACTGAAAAGTTTAGACTTTTAGTTGACGATATTGGTCACAGACGTTAAGAAACTTGTCTTTACTCTAAATATCTTCTCCGTTTTCAATTTGAAGCAGTAAATCTAACACAGTGGGAATTCTCCCGCGACATCCGCTTGCTCCGCTTTGACTAACAAATATGTTTTCTCAGTCCACCATACATTAGACAAGCTAATTTTCAAGCACTTCCTAAACAAGATACAGGCCATGTTAGAGTTGATATACATACATACTTGTGTGGGCAATGTATAACAGCAGACATTTTTGAAATATGATCTTTTGTTTTAAAGTTATGGCCATTCTAGTAACGAGTGCTTACAACGCTAGCTACGACTGTCATCATAGCTACCATAGAATGGCGAAACTAGCTACGTCTATCATTTGTTACCTACAGACAAATGCTTCGTAACAGTATTTACTTTTCATTGGCAATATTGACAACAGAAGTTAAGGAACTTGTCTTTAATCAAAAGATCGTCTCCATTTTCAATTTGAAGCAGCATCTAACTTTAATGTAGGAAATCTCCTATTGCATCCTCACTCTAGCTTCTTTGACTAAAGATGGACGACGCATGCATTATTCACGCCTTCGGTGTTAATACAGTCTGTAAAAATACCACTTTGACACACTTGCAAGAAATGATCCGCTGGTTAGAATGTTTTTTTTAACCTTTATTTATCCAGGTAAAATCAATTGAGAACCAATTCTCATTTACAATGATGACCTGTCCAGGAGGCAGAAGCACAGTCCACACAAGTGACACAACCAACACAGATACAAAACAGTATGGCAAACACATGAGGAAAAGGCAAAAAAACACACATGAATAAACACTATACACCAAAATAAACAATGACATAAATATATAAAATAAAGCAGATTACTGGGTTTTCTGTATAAAAATGAGAGAGAGCAAGAGAGACCGAGAGCAAGAAAGAGCGAGAGAGCGAAGCGAAAGAAAGCGAGAGAATCAAGGGCCGATCAGCAGGTACAGCAGTCAACTATGATTCCTTTCATCTTTAGTTTTAACATGTTAAGCGAGGTAAGAGCTGTTAGTTTGAGTGTGTTTTGAAGTGAGTGCCACTCATTTGCAGCGGCAAAATGAAAGGCGTTATGACCAAACACTGTACGGACTTTCGGAATGATGAGCCTAATGAAGTCACTTGATCTTAAGTGGCGATTACTGTCAGAGGTGTGCAGAAGATTTGAGAGGTAGCGAGGGGTCATTCCCAGAATGGACTTGTAGACTACGAGCAGCCAATGTTGTAGCCGCCTGGTGTGAAGGGAGGGCCAGTCTACCAGACTGTAAAGATCACAGTGGTGGGTGGTGAAGGGGACACCTGTGGCAAAACGGATTGCTGATTGGTGGAGTGTGTCCAGTTTTCTGAGGGTGGTCTTTGATGCCATTTTATAAATTATATCACCGTATTTATTATATCAAGACACTTCACCCTACTTGCCTCAGGGGGAATGTCCCTGTACTTACTGTAACTAAGTCGCTCTGGATAAGAGCGTCTGCTAAATGACTAAATGTAATGTAAATGTAAGAACTGTACAAGTCTAACTAATACTAAGGCCGAATCCCAATACTCCCCCTTACCCCTTCCCCTTAATTTACCCCTAGCCCTCGAAAGTAAGGGGTAAGGGCTACATAGCCCTAGGAAATGGGACGCCACTTGGTTACAGGTACGTACTCTAGCACGTATCAATATCTCCAAAGCAAGTAGTGTTATGCACTGATATTAAATGAAATTCGCCGCTGATTGAATGGAGTTTACTTAGAACTGTAGACATGCTAGTCAAAGAAATGCGGGACTGTTGTGCAATTCAGAACTATAACATTAGCGTACCAAACTAGCGATTTTTAGAAACGTTTCAATTAGGAAAATGGTTGCAAATATATATGTTCATGACTGTATATAACACAAAACAAGACTGTCATAATTTTTTTATCAATTAATTAAGCCGAAAATATTACATTTATCGGACTCTCTGGATGATTTGGTCGCCATTGTTGCCGGTCGCGCAGTTTTCACATAGCCCTAGGTTTCAAGTAAGCTCCCGATCTTACTTGGTTTTAAGGGGTGTTTACCCCTTAGTCTTAGCCCTTCCCCTAGCTCAAAAAGAGTATTGGGACACCACTAGCTCTCACGGGAACGCGCAAAACGAAGGGGTAAGGGGGAGTATTGGGATTCGGCGTAAGGGTTTAAAAATGTAAAAGGGTTGGAATGAAAAAATATAAAATGGCCCTAACATAACGCTTTAACATTTATTAAATTAAATAAGATGCCCTTTTCATCTTTTCTCTTTTTTCTCCTTTTTCAACCGTGAGAAAACATTGCAATCAGTGATGGGAAGTTCGGTTCATTTTACTGATTCGGTTCTTTGAATCTGGTTCAGTAAAATGAACTAATATTTTTTCGAGTCATTCGTTCATTTCAACGGGGGGGGGGGGGGGGGCTATACGTCCACTGCAAACACGTATGATATTCTCATGTAGGGTAATGTATGACATGCACCAGCAGATCCTATTTCAAAAGAAATTCCTGCATTAAAATAATGTATCATGAGTTTGTATGATTTGGTCATGTATTATCACACTATACATTAATTATCACGTGAAACAATTACACTGCACTAACTGTAAGTGTAAATGTAAAGGGAAAATAACAAAACCAGTCAGTATGATGACTTGAGCGAATATCATTCACGTCTTACTAAAACAGCGGCCACGCGAAAGGGAATAAGGAAACTGTTTCCTCTACTAAAAAATACAATGCGGGTCACGTGAAAAAAGATCCAAAGACTTGTAGAAAAACCGAGTCGGGAAATGAACGAATCGTTCGTTTCCTTTAGCTACAGAGCCTATGCAGGTCACGTGAAAAATTATCCAAAGACTCGTAGAAAGACCGAGTCGGGAAATGAACGAATCGTTCGTTTCCTCTAGCTACAGAGCCTATGCAGGTCACGTGAAAAATGATCCAAAGACACGTAGAAAGACCGAGTCGGGAAACAAATGAATCGTTCGTTTCCTCTAGCTACAGAGCCTATGCAGGTCTCGTGAAAAATGATCCAAAGACTCGTAGAAAGACCGAGTCGGGAAATGAACGAATCGTTCGTTTCCTCTAGCTACAGAGCCTATGCAGGTCACGTGAAAAATGATCCAAAGACTCGTAGAGAGACCGAGTCGGGAAATGAACGAATTGTTTGTTTCCTCTAGCTACAGAGCCTATGCAGGTCACGTGAAAAATGATCCAAAGAATCGTAGAAAGACCGAGTCGGGAAATGAACGAATCGTTCGTTTCCTCTAGCTACAGAGCCTATGCAGGTCACGTGAAAAATGATCCAAAGACTCGTAGAAAGACCGAGTCGGGAAACAAACGAATCGTTCGTTTCCTCTAGCTACAGAGCCGTTCAAAATGAACGAATCGTTCACGAACGACACATCACTAATTGCAATGATTTGGTTTCAAAGTAACACTTTTTTTCACCTTCATACTGCAGACATACTTTTGTCTGCTATGACAATAATCAATTGTCAATTGACTGCTATCAATAATAACTGTTATGCAATATACTTTTCATCACTATATTTGCTCATTTTTTTTACTTCAAACTTTTCTGTTTCCCAGTCTTTCATTTTTTAATACTTTTAACGCTTAAAAATGTATGAAAGTCAATAAGATACTCTTCATCACCAGAGGTGTCAAGTAACAAAGTACAAATACTTTGTTACCTTAAGTAGAACATTTTAGGTATCTATACTTTACTGAAGTAATAATTTTTCATACGACTTTCTACTTCTGCTCCTTACATGGAGTCAGGTGGCTGAACGGTGAGGGAATCGGGCTGGTAATCTGAAGGTCGCCAGTTCGATTCCTGGCAGAGCCAAATGACGTTGTGTCCTTGGGCAAGGCACTTCACCCTACTTGCCTCGGGGGTAATGTCCCTGTAGTTACTGTAAATCGCTCTGGATAAGAGCGTCTGCTAAATGACTAAATGTAAATGTACATATTCACGCAGTTATCTGTACTTTCTACTCCTTACATTTTAAAAATAGCCTCGTTACTCCAATTTCAGTTTGGCTTGTTTTCATTCCGGCTTGTCATCGTTCAAAAAAACAAAACAAAAAAAACCTATCCAGATAAATTGCGCCATCCGGATAGATTGAATTTGATTGTAGTTGGATGAGAAGTATAAACATATGCCATTCCGACAACCTATTTGTTTGTACGCAAACCATCGCTCCTGCACATGACGCAAATCATGTCACACTCCAGCAAGGATATAGCGGACGTATGTAGCCTAAAGGCCAATTTAGACTTCTGCGTTTTTACGGACACGCACGCAGGGAACGCCCTCTCCGTGCCCTCTCCAAACCCATTGGAGAGCTCTAAGTGCACCTGGCAGAGAGTCAAGAGAACTCTAGCAAAATGTCCTTTGAAAACCCCCTTACATGTTCTAAAATCTGCGTAAACCACGGACTTGCGGGACTTATTGCTTAATCAACCAATGCAATCGCTACCAAGACAGTCTAGTAGTAGTTGTAGCCTACAATTTACCGGGGCAGCTTCTCCACACAGCAGGCCTATATCGGATTTTGCCTTGTTACTGACAATGATCGCTACCACTGACATTTTTATGAATGAGTGATTTTCCCCTACATAAATGTCAAGCTTATTTACGTTTTTGGGGGCATATTTTCAGTTAGCAGATGGTACTATTTGAATCGCGATTCCATCTGAGATAGTTACTGCTGGTAACGTCATTGTTAAAATAAGCTTCAAAGGGGGTTCTTTAGTAATGAATGCAATAGTCATAGATATTCTTCCATTTTTACACCGGTCTGCCAAATGTATTCCTTTCGATTCAACTAGCCGATCACCATTCCCTCTTGCAGGGGAAATGAGAAGACAACTATTTCATTCTACTCTTCACTCTTAGTATTTTGAGTTGTAAATGAGCAGAAAAATATGCTTTTAAATCTATGTAATCTTTATTAATAATAAGTAGGCTATGCATTTTAATATAAAATATACAGAAATATCAGTTGTAAAATGTAATTTAAATACGGACCCCTGCAACCAATGCAAGCAAGCACACCCTACAATTTCCCCAGAAATTGTACCCTCTCTAGTTATTGTTTATTTTCGCGCCCCTAAGGATCCCTCAATATTTGGACTACATACACGTCGGTTTCAAAAGTTGTCTTGGTAGCGATTGAGTTGCTTGTATTGGGATTAACGTTCCATTGCACAGTTTAGGAGGTTACAACGTTTTTGTGGCAAAAAAGTGATTCTGTCAACAAAGGGTACTCAGTGTTAGCCTACGTCACTACGTCAGCACACGTTAGCAACGACGCATGGATACAACGTGATAGAGACGTTCTAGCACGCAAGTTGTAGCTTGGATTATGAGTGAAAAATACCAACCCCAAAAATTCCAAACCATTGGACTTTGTTGAAAAAGCGATTTCGAGTGGAACTGCCATCTCTGATTTGTGATTCAGGTTGTGAAAGTCTTTTTAATTTGAGCGAGTGCAGCCTGTGATTTTCGCCTGTGAGACCGCCTAGTCTTTTAGGCGGCAGCCATGCCGCGGCAGCCATGCTAGAAAGCGTCATAGTAGTAATTTTATAGTTCAATTTTGTTATGATGGAAATGTTATGATGATATGACTATTGTGAAGACAGCCAGGTGGTGAGATTGTAATGTAGGTTGCTGTAAAAACTTTGATTTGCTTGCTACGTGAGAGCCCCGTCAGCCTCCATTGACGATTGCGGCAGCTGTTGTCGATCTGCATATGACGAGTATTTTCTTTATTTCGTACCAGGGTCAATTATACATCAAAAGGGAGGGCAGTGTTTTAAAGATTTGACGATTGCAAAGACAGCCAGCGGGTCAGCATATTTTTGTGATTTGTGTAAAACTCCCCACTTGCTCGCCCACTGGCAGTGTGTAGTACGGCTACTGTCTTTAATGCCACAGCTATGGCTAAACTTTATGATGTCAAACAGGGTTCATACAAGGTGCTTAAAGTACTTGAATTTAACTTTTTGAAATGTAAGTCCTGGAAAACCCTTTAAAACAGCCATATTAATGACGAGGTACTTGAAAAGTCCTTGAATTATTTAAAGACAATATATATGAATTTACAAAGTAATTTTGAAGTGTTCATTAAAAAGAAAGAAGTATTTTCGCTCAAAATTAACGCCTCAGCCCACCCCCCTCTTGCTAATTTAATTAAAGCACCATCCGTTTTTTCTTTGGTTTGCGTTATAGCATATTATCATGTTCTCAATTAATTTAAGTGTTTTTCAAGCACGATAACAGCCAAATTAGAAATCAATTCGGTTCTGAAGAAGCGTTGTCTGAAGCGGCATTCTTTGCACAAACACCAGACTCAAACACCGAGAGGAAAGCCGCTTCTTCTCAGCCAGTGCGCGCCAGTACCGTATTAATTAGGCCTACTTGAGGACTAAACCGAAAATTGTCAAAAGCTTTAATTCCGATTGTAGTCCTTGAAAAACCCCCAAAATAGCGCTTGAAAAGTCTTTGAAATACTGGAATTTCAGTATCTGTACGAACCATGGTCAAAAGAAACGTTCTCATTTCCTTTCCTGATTGTTCGAAAGCGCGAACAATCAGTGAAGTGTGGCTAGCAACAGCAGCTAGCTTGCCTCTAGCAAACTTCTTTTGAATTAGCCATGTCCCCCTAAATTAATGTCAAACTTATTTACGTTTTGGGGGGCATATTTTCAGTTAGCAGAGGGTACGGTTTGAATCGCTATTCCATCAGAAATACTGTCAGTGACAACGTTGTTACAGTAGCTAGTTTCAAAGGGGGTTCGCTTGTTTCAAAGGGTGCTCTTAATGAATTATGCAATATGAGTAGGCTAAATGCTTGAAAATATCACTAGAAGGGAAAACGAAACCACCTGCAACCGATGCAAGCAAGCACACCCTACAATGTCCCCAGAAATTGTACCCTCTGTAGTTATTAGGGGCTAAGCAGCGAAGCTGTGAGGCCCCTATTGTTATTGTTAGTATTATTAGGGGCCAAGCAGCGAAGCTCTATGACTTCATACCCAGTTATATACAGTTAGGTCCATAAATATTTGGACATTGACACAATTTTCATCATTTTGGCTCTGTATACCATCACAATGGATTTGAAATGAAACAATCAAGATGTGCTTTAAGTGCAGAAAAAATCTAAAAGAGCCCGTACAGTTCTGGAACAACATCCTATGGACATATGAGACCAAGACCAACTTGTACCAGAATGATGGGAAGAGAAGAGTATGGAGAAGGGAAGGAACTGCTCATGATCCAAAGCATACCACCTCGTCAGTGAAGCATGGTGAATGTAGTGTTATGGCGTGGGCAAGTATGGCTGCCAATGGAACTGGTTCCCTTGTATTTATCGATGATGTGACTGCTGACAAAAGCAGTAGGATGAATTCTGAAGTGTTTCGGGCAATATTATCTGCTCAGATTCAGCCAAAAGCTTCAGAACTCATAGGACGGCGCTTCACAGTGCAGATGGACAATGACCCGAAGCATACTGCGAAAGCAACCAAAGAGTTTTTTAAGGCAAAGAAGTGGAATGTTCTGCAATGGCCAAGTCAATCACCTGACCTAAATCCAATTGAGCATGCATTTCACTTGCCAAAGACAAAACTGAAGGGAAAATGCCCCAAGAACAAGCAAAAACTGAAGACAGTTGCAGTAGAGGCCTGGCAGAGCATCACCAGGGACGAAACCCAGCGTCTGGTGATGTCCATGGGTTCCAGACTTCAGGCTGTCATTGACTGCAAAGGATTTGCAACCAAGTATTAAAAGTGACAATTAGATTTATGATTGTTAGTTTGTCCGATTATTTTTGGTCCCTTAAAAAGGGGGGGGGGCACATATAAAATGTGTTGTAATTCCTACACCGTTCACCTGATTTGGATGTAAATACCCTGAAATTAAAGCTGAAAGTCTGCACTTAAAGCACATCTTGATTGTTTCATTTCAAATCCATTGTGGTGGTATACAGAGCCAAAATGATGAAAATTGTGTCAATGTCCAAATATTTATGGACCTAACTGTAGATTCTCCGCCATTTTGAATGTTAAGGAAAAGCGTTTTTTCCCTACTCCTACAATTCTTGTTGAATCTTCTTCAAAATTTCCACAGATGATCTTCAGACCAAGCCTCACAAAAGTTATCCCATGGCGTTTTGATTTTCGCAACCGTTTGTTAGTTATAGCCAATCAAATTGATCTGGCGGAACTGATGTGGTCGCCATTTTGAATGAAAGAATATAATGTTTTTTTGCTACCTCTAGGGCTGTCCCCACTTGGTCGACTAGTCGATTTCCTGGTCGATATGCTCTTGGTCGACTAAGATTGTTTTAGTCAAGCTGCCATATGGCAGTGTGAGATCTGATTCCCGCTAATGTAATCATTGCTGAATTGACAAAATGTTCAACAGAAATTGTAGATTATATTATTTAAGACAAATAAACCAAAAAATATATAATTTAAAAGAAAAGGTGTTACTGTTTTCCCTTTCGTTAATCTGCGCTTTGTTTTGGTATTTTGCACACGGCACGAGCACAATTGGCTGCCAAACTACAAACTCTGCCATAGCCTACTTTGTCGGTGTTATTAGTCAAAATGGCAAAGACATCTGTGGTATGGCGGCATTTCATTAAAGTACATTTACATTTATAAAGTACCGTGTGACTCGAAAAACGTTGAATGCAAACTCTGCCAGCAACGGTTTATTTTTCCTAGTTCGACGTCAAAAATGATGTATCCTACCACATGAAAAACGTAAATTGGTCTAGCCCTACTTCACTCATGCTAACATGCTGGGTTGAAAAAGGAATATGCTTATTATAAGAATCTCATCCAAATCGAATGACATTATCTTCTCCGGCCAAGACAAAATCTTTCTCTGTTGCAACGTTCACTTGCTTCTACGTAAGTTCGCATGCTGCAAGTTTTCAGGCAGTGATAAGCGTGCTCTGATGATTTGCATGTTAAACAAACACTATTTTTTATTTGTAGTACATTGTAAGAGATACTAAATACCATCGGCATTCGGTTACAACAGGACTAGTGATACGAGTCTTATTATTTGTAGGCTTTTACTGGCTGAATCTGCAATGTCCAGCAGCTATTGAGTCAGATTGCGAAAATGTTTGTACGTTTTTTAATATATTTCTTTTAAGCGTTTCAAAGTTCGATTAGTCGATTTTCAGACGTTTTAGTCGAGCTTTGGTTGACCAAAGAAAATCTTAGTCGGGGACAGCCCTAGCTATCTCTTCTATAAAGTTTGTCCAATCTTCACCAAATTTGCCACAGATCATCTTCACACCAAGCCTCACAAAATAAATTAAAAATGGCATTTTGATTTTAGCAAGCGTTTGTTAGTTACAGCCAATCAAATTGAGCAACTGATCCGGAAAAAGGGAAGTGAGGTCATATCTTAGCCAATCTTTGATGCATTGACTCCAAACTTGGTGTATGGACTCAGGACCCTCTTATTAAGAGGTCTGAGACAGGCACCATCATTTGACCTCTAGGGGGCACTACAATAGGCATGATTGTGTGTTGACCAATAACTGTTAATTTGTTTGTCTTATTTCAGTGATTGCTTTGTCTCATGATATCTTAGTAGATCCCGTGTCTGACACATGTTAACTTGTGATACCAGCCAAATTGATGTGGCCGCCATTTTGAATGAGTGTAAAGTGTTTTCGCTACCTCTCCTATAAAGTTGTCCAATCTTCACCAAATTTGTCACAGATCATCTTCAGACCAAGCCCCACAAAATACATCACATGTTTTTTTGATTTTCTATACCCCTTGACTGGAACAGCCAATCAAAGTCGTCAACCAAGCCACCATAAAAGAAGTGAGGTCATATCTCAGCACCTCTTTACTGCATTGACACCAAATTTGGTATAAGGACTAGGGACCCTATTCTAAAGAGGTCCAATAGGACCTCTCGGTGGCGCTGCAATAAGCATAAATTTGGCACCAATTATCTTCAGATCAAGCCTCACAAACGTTTTCACATGGTTTTTGATTTTCATAACTGTTTTTCTGGTAATGCTGATGAAAATCCATTACTCCAAAAGGCCTGAAAATTGGTAGACATGCCTTATTTCTCATGGGGAACAAAAAAGCCTCAAGGACCCATAAGGTCCGCCATGATGGATTTTCCTGTACAGCAACATTTTGCAAAAAAATTGACTTGAGATTTTGTACAGATATGTATCATTGATAATCTAGTTAGAAACGTTACTTAAGACATTTGAATCAAATACAAAATGGCTGAAAGAGGTGTATCTATGTAAATGTCCACATTGCCTTAATTTCTTTGTGTCAATAAATCAAATATATAATTTTCACTGATGGTTTTTCAAACCTAATTGGGTTCAAGATTATATCACTCTGAAGAACCATAAACAATTTCACCTTGGTATGTCAAAATATTATTGAATTAAATTGAATTGCTCCAAAGAACACGCACACTCATTCTGCCCCTTGACAAATGTCCGAGCTTGGCGAGACACACACATACTTTCTGGAAATTGTGGCCTGACCAAGACCCCACCCTCACTTCTTGCTCCTGTTTCATTTCGCTCCCAATCGCAGCTCGCCATTACGGATATAAACTAGAGAGGGTACAATTTCTGGGGAATTTGTAGGGTGTGCTTGCTTGCGTCGGTTGCAGAGGTAATTTTTTAATAACATTTTTACAACCGATATTTTAGTATATTTTATATAAAAATGCATACTTATTATTTATAAAGATGACATAGATTTAAAAGCATTTTTCTTTGCTGCTCATTTACAACTCAAAATACTAAGCGTGAAGTGTAGAACGAAACAGTTGCAGGGCTCTAGAGTGCGACCAAAATTTGAACGGGTGCGACTAGAAATGTTCCTAGGTCGCACCGGTGAACATAACCTCCTCGCATCCGCTGCCTTTCCAGGAACGAAGCGTTTGTTTCTTCTTTGACGGAACTCGCACTCATGGTTGGATTATATTGTGGTCTAAACTAATCAGAGACAGAGATGGGGCGGGTCTTTGCGTTTGATTGGCTGTGGTCCAGATATTCCTGTAGGCTTACACCAGTGTTTCCCAAAGACTGGGTCGCGACCCTCGGGTGGGTCGCAAGAGATTTTTTGGGGGTCGCCTTGTCACGATCTGCATCTCTGCCAGTGGCGATTTCTTAAACTAATTAATGGTCAAATATTTACTATTGTGTTAACATTTTAAATGCGTTAGAACACGTTCATATCGAAGACGAGTTCATTCAGAATCAGCTACATATATTAGCAGGTCGACTGACTGATTTCCTTCTCATACATTCCCGTAGCGCCACAGTGCATTTCCCTGTTGAAGCTCAGCTTCTATGGACTTCAATGGGGATGCTTTGAACTGTTTTTTTCAGTGCTTCGAAACTATACGGTCATTGGATAAATGCTGCGATTATGTCCCGCCCATGGACGCTCAGGTGGGGGTGAATGGAGGAGTGGGCTGGCCTGGATGCAGGGCTTCCGCGTGATGATTGGAGGGTCTGTCGAAAGACATCTCCTTTTGATTGACATAAAAAAAAATTCATATTGACATTTTGTACTATAAAAAGTCACCGAAGCTATTCAAGCTCAGTCCCATCGCGGATTCTGTAACTAAGTGTAGTCGAAAGAGCTGCTGCAACCTATTTCTTGGTATTTGCTTGGCGAAGTTGCTAGCAAGTTTTCATCATACATTTCATACAATTATACACCACATGCCTTGTTTCAGTTGAACCTAATTCCCACATTTTATTCGAGTTTATTATTGTTTCGTTGATCGTTCCTTCATTCATTCATTCATTCATACATACTACATGCACACGGTAGACTAGTGTCGTAAGGGTGAACTAGAAAAATTATGTAAAATATATATGATTTAGGCCAAAAATGAACTTCCCCTATTTGAAAGACCAGCAGCCGTCTGCGCTTAATCAAACTCATCTCATTGCGCTTATTGAGAACTTAGATCACTATTTTCCAACAGAGAGGTATGCCATTCTGAATGATAAAAGGTGGATGCAAAATCTCTTAGAATTTGAGAGTCCTCAGGCTTTGCTTGAGTTGACGCTTAGTCCTGCAGAAGAAACCAAGTTGTTGCAGCTCAGGTGCGATCGCACTGACGCTATGGATTTGTGACCTTATCATCACTCTGGATAAGCATTTCGTCAGAATATCCTGTCCTCAGTAGGGCCAGTATTTCTACACGGGCTCTCAAGTGTCACGCATTGAGCATTAAAGTTACTAATTTCTGTCTTTTGTCATGCGGACACTAATGATGTCATTGATAATCCCATGTTATTGGAATGGGTGCTTAGATAATGTGTGAATGCGATGTGTCATGATTAAGTGAGGGGGTTTGGGACCTTAACATGAGACGAGGATGTTTTTAGTGCAAGTGACAGAAAGACACAATATGAATTGTCATTTTAGGCGATAATTTATTTAGGTAAACTGTAGCATTTTATGTGCAATATTCCATTCATTTCGATAATATATACATATAAATATGTATACATAAAGAGAGAGAAAAGCAAAAATATTGTGTGTATGTGTATACACATATATACCTATATACAGTGCCCTCCAAAAGTATTGGAACAGTGAGGCCAATTCCTTTATTTTTGCTGTAGACTGAAAACATTTGGGCTTGACATCAAACGATGAATGTGAAACCAGAGATCAACGTTTCAGCTTTTATTTCCAGGTATTTACATCAGGATCTGATGCACAAATTAGAAAATATCACCTTTTTGTTCGAACCCACCCATTTGTCACGTGAGCAAAAGTATTGGAACATGTGACTGACAGGTGTGTTTTGTTGCCCAGGTGTGTCCTATTACATACATTATTCAATCAATAAATACCACTGAATGTCTACACTCAGGTTCAGATTGGGTAAGATAGGTTTTGTCTATGCAGACTGCATTCAGAGGTGAAAACAACATGAAAACCAGAGCGCTGTCTTTGGGTGAAAAACAAGCAATTGTGAGTCTTAGAAAAGATGGAAAATCAATCAGAGCCATTGCAGAAACATTGGCCATAGCCAGTACAACCATTTGGAATGTCCTGAAGAAGAAGAAAACTACTGGTGTACTAAGTAACAGACGTCGAACAGGTAGACCAAGGAAAACATCAGCAGTTGATGACAGAAACATTGTGAGAGCTGTAAAGAAAGACCCTAAAACAACTGTTAGTGAGATCAGCAACAACCTCCAGATGGCAGGAGTGAAGGTATCACTATCTACTGTTCGCAGAAGACTTCATGAACAAAAGTACAAGGGCTACACCAGAAGATGCAAACCACTCATTAGCAAGAAGAATAGGAAGGCCAGGCTGGAATTTGCCAAAAAGTACAGAGATGAACCTCAAAAATTCTGGGACAAAGTTTTATGGACTGATGAGACAAAGATTAACTTTTACCAAAGTGATGGAAAGGCTAAAGTTTGGAGAAAGAAAGGAACTGCTCATGATCCCAAACACACAAGCTCATCTGTGAAACACGGTGGAGGTAATGTCATGGCTTGGGCTTGCATGGCTTCTTCTGGGACGGGCTCATTAATCTTCATTGAGGATGTAACACATGATGGCAGCAGCAAAATGAACTCGGAAGTCTACAGAAACATTTTGTCTGCCAATTTAAGGAAAGATGCAACCAAACTGATTGGCAGAGCCTTCATCATGCAGCAAGATAACGACCCAAAACACACTGCCAAAACAACAAAGGAGTTCATCAGGGGCAAGAAATGGAAGGTATTAGACTGGCCAAGTCAATCTCCAGACTTAAACCCTATAGAGCATGCATTTTACCTGCTTAAGAGGAGACTGAAGGGAGGAACCCCACAAAACAAACAACAACTGAAAGAGGCTGCAGTGAAAGCCTGGGAAAGCATAAAAAGGAAGAATGCAAAAGTTTGGTGACGTCAATGGGTCACAGACTTGCTGCAGTTATTGAAAGCAAAGGATTTGCAACTAAATATTAAGTCTTATTCACTTAAATATGTTTTAAGTATATCTGTTCCAATACTTTTGATCACATGACAAATGGGTGGATTCAAACAAAATGTGATATTTTCTTAGTTGTGCATCAGATCCTGATGTAAATACCTGGAAATAAAAGCTGAAACGTTGATCTCTGGTCTCACGTTCATTATTTGATGTCAAGCCCAAATGTTTTCAGTCTACAGCAAAAATAAAGGAATTCGCCTCACTGTTCCAATACTTTTGGAGGGCACTGTATATGTGTGTGTGTGAGAGAGTGTCTTTTTTGTTTGTTAGCTTAGGCCTATTTGTTATTCTTAAGAACATATTTGAGAGTGTCTGTCTGTGTATTATGTCCAATAATACACTCTAGGAAAAACTAAAGATGTAAGATGAAAAATATCACTAGCTCGTCCTTTTTATTGTTGAGGCTGTTTATGGTCCAGAACTGTATAACGGATGTTGGTTCCTTAACCGTTTACAGCAGCTGTATTCTCTGGTTGTGATGATTTATAGCAAATCGATCAACAAACTCATCTAAGTTTAAATATGCTGCCTTCTATGCTCATGCTTTTATTTCAATTTCGAGTGTAAACTAGCGACAGTGTGTTATTTATGACTAGTGACAGCAGGGAATGGATTTAAGATGACTAGCTAGCACTAGCTCGCTAGCCAGAGATAATCTTACACGTTTGCAAAAGTAACAGCAGCAGCCTAACTCAACTCACTCTGACACAAATCCTCAATGTCGACACATTCTTACACATTAAATTGAGGGTGAAGATAACTTTATGATCTTATCATTTCAATGATCCTTTCAAGTATCACCAATTTACTCACCTGTTAGTTACAGTGGTATCCAGTGGTTAGCTGCTACTGTGCTGTAAGAATGTAGGCACGTTGGTTTGTGTCTTGCGCTTTTGATGGGGGCAGCCGCGAGGCAACGGCCCCGGTGGATGTACGTGGTATTGCATTCTCAAATCTGGCTTATACTAGGCTACTAGCTTTTTCATTTAATAATTTTTCTAAAACGATTTTTGCTAAATTTGAAACCAATCCCAAATGGGCAAACTAGCACCCCAATGATGTGCTTAGTCAAGAAAAGTTGCCTGGAAACGTGCTCGCCAATACAAGCAGGGGACGAGCACAAAAGGGAACATAAGCAAATCGCTGATTTAGCCTACCTCAGCTGAATAGACAAGTTTACGCGCCAAAACTAGACGGCCGCCATAACTCTACAAATATGCAATTTATTTCCGCCGGAAGTGGTTTGCACAGCGTTTGCCAGTGTAAACACAGCGATGTCGATGCTAGCTTGGGATCACGGTTCTACTACTTTGACATATTTGTCGTTCGACATTTACTACTGGATAAGTTGCCATACTTTAAAGTACATTTTAAAGTAGATTTAAAGTTATAAAGCTTTTGCCAGTCCATCATTTTGGAGCTTTTAACATGGAGCAAAGGAGCAAAGGCAATGTCAGAAGATGACTTACTCAGTGATTCATTAGAACACTTGTTGTCTAGCTCTTCAATCTCTCAGCAAAAAGTAGGCTAATTATTGGGCTAAAGAATGCCACACGTATCAGACAGAAGTTGTTCAATAAATTTGTAGCCCGACATTAAAAACATTCATAGTCGGTTGACTGAACGCGTTGTTGTACCCAGTCAAAGGAATAAACACACAGGAACATCATGAACATTCAATGGTCTTGCCAGTTATCCTGGCAAAACATGTAGCATAATGTACCGTGTCCTGGCAATAAATAAAGAACAAGTAGCCTAGGCATACGTAAAATTGAAAGCTAACGCTAATTCGTTTGGAATTTCGAGGCTATACTTGATGTTACATGTTGATGTTCAGCCTATTCAATTTAACAACTTCAGAAGGACAAGACAGACAGTACACTGTTATCCTTATTTATGTGGCTTGTCACTGCCTGAAGTGCCTACGTATCTATTCTTCCTATGAACACGGTTATGACTGCTTTAAACAAGCACCGGTTGGCTACACACCTCATGCCTGGTTTATATAGATGTGTGTATTGGCACTTTGAAAGGTTTGAATTATTATATCCACATATCAATGTATAAATATTAAATCCACTGCAACAATAGGACAAAGGAACACCAACAAAATGTGAATAGCCTACAAACAATACTGTAGTATATAGCCTAACTGTAACAGGCTAGAGGCAATTCTAGAGGCGATTCTAGGTTTTAAAACTGGTCGTAGCATTCTATCTAACCACTCGTTCAGGTGCTTTCTCGAGTGTTTGCAACCAACTACCGCACACGTCGTTCCCGAACCACTTTTCTTCATGTTGTAAATTTTATATCCTCTTTGTCACTGCGATATCAGTGCTTTGTCGGCACAATGGAGCTAGCTAGCAAAACAAACCCAGCCCGCCAGAACGGAAGTGGATTGCATATAGATTCTTAATTCCTCTGGCCTTCAATTCCATTCCTTAAAAAAGAAAAGGTCTACACAATAGCCAATCGGGATGTATCTGGGTAAGATTTAATGCAACAACCAATGGAAAAAAAGCATATCCTGTAATTTCACGTGATTCTGCTACAGCGTCTTTCCGAAAGTTTCGTTGACCTACAGAGCAAACCACTGGAGCTCGAGCATCACGTTGAGCAGTCATGATCTCCTGTTTTAATGTTACAACAAATTCACAACTTGTTTGACACAAACAATGACAACTTGACTGCTGTCAGAAAACGTTTCCCAGATAATTAGCATCAGTTTTTTTATGAGTGTCTGAAACTCACACCTCAGGTAATTAAAAGCCACCCGCGTCAACCGATGGCTAGCTTTTTGTTGGCGTAGTTGGTAGTGGTGGCGCTTGAGATGTCATAGGTGGCAGGTTCGAACCCAGTGCGGGACTAATATAGTCCCGATACCTCTGACGGAGCTTGCAATACCAAGTCTGTTACGTATATTAGGCCTAGTCATATTTTCGTTATCACACGATGACTGACATATTGTCACATTATAAACATATCTTTCCAAATAGGCGTAATAATTTTATTAGCACTAAATACATTTAAGTGTTTTGCATAGTCGATGTTACAGGTCACTTTTAAAATAATGTCCTTAATTTTGACCCCGTGACGGGGGGGGGGAATGTCACTCTTGCCTGTCTTCAAAACTTGAGAGCCCTGTTTCTATGCTTATTCCTTTCACTACCACGTACATGTGCGAATTGTGATTTTCTGTGCTCACAAAAATTGTTATACAAAAGCACAGAAACTGACTGAATGCTGCGCCTGATATGCGTGTTGCGCTCTCCTCCTGCACCACGGACTGAAACGCAATACAGAAACGCAGACAGGCCCACCTATCCCATTAGCAATGTTGAAATGGTACAATATGTTTTGTATAATTTGTAATCTTTTTGTAATTATTTCATATTTTGTTCCAATATTGTTGGTTCAATTGAATGTTGAAAATAAGAAGAAATGGGAGATATATTTTTTTTATAGCCTTCATTTAATGTCCAATTAGGCACTTATTGGATACCTTCTTTAAACGTTGCTGGTTCAATTGTTCAGAGAGAAGTGATCACTCAGTCTGAGATAGCTTATTAACAATGGCAGTAGGCCTACACATTCTGAAATAACAACAAAATAACAGTAAAATATCCTTATTATTGTTCAATAATGGTCAAATCCACCTTTATTTTGTGATTTACGAATAATCTCTATTGGCTTGGGTCGCGAAGGCTTGTGACTTTTAAAATATGGGTCCCCAGAAAAAAAGTTTGGGAAACACTGGCCTACACTGCTCCGTGCTGTGTGATTGAAATTACGATCTGAGCACCAGAGAATCAGTTATGGCAGACCTGAACATTGTACGGCCCCCCAGGCCACAACCGGCCCACGTGAGGTAAATCAAAAATTAAAAATAGATAAACGTGTTGAAAGCTAGTAAATATGTAGTCCTGAAAGACTAGTGATCAGGCGATTTACATATGTGCGCTTGTGCAACCTCACCGACAGGAGAGTTAGCTGTTGGTTAGCCCTCGAAAATGAAAAACGAAAGGTTGATACAGAATGTTTCTTATGATAACCAGTAGTAGCTAATCAAAATATATACTTTACTGCTTTTTACAATGGGGGGAAATGAATAGTGAGCAGAATTAAGTTCAAGTTATTGTTGATGCGGCCCGCCAACATATTTCAAGTTTCTCATGTGGCACCTTGTCAAAATTAATTGTCCACCCCTGAGTTACGGAGCTGGGCCATGGAGCTAACCCATGGAGCTAGGATTTTGATGCTAGGGAAGAGTGTGGCAAGCTAGTTTAGCCAAGGCCAGAGGGCAAAAAAGCCAAATTACAGGTGTTGGCCATCTGAAGGGCATGCTACAGCAAGGGGGGGACCCACTATAAGACTTTGAGCCATGAAATGTTAGGTCAGTAGCACTTTCTATTTTGAAATGTTTTATTTTGCTTGCAATGTTTTAGTTTGGCAGCTCAGTGAAGCACTTAAAATATATATGTTTTAATTGTGCTTCAAATAAAACCAATATTTACCTACACCTTATTCTTTTTAAAGATTATTTACATAATATATATATATATATATATATATATGAATGTATATGGAGCGTGATAAAAAGGTGACCTTGAAATTGTGGCGACGCAAGGAAAAATTTGGGTGCACCAAAATGTTGTGCTGGTGCACCTAAATAAAAAAGTTAGGCGCACCAGTGCAACCAAGGGAAAAAAGTTAGTCTGGAGCCCTGTTGTCATTGTGTTGTGTTGTCATTTCCCCTGCAAAAGGGAATGGTGATCAGCAACCTCATAGTTTAATCAAAAACAAATACATTTGGCAGACCGGTGTAAAAATTGACCTAATCTCTATGACGTAAACTTCATTTTAAGTTTTTCCCTTCTCATGATTTTTTCAGGCATTTAGCCTACTCATATTGCATTCATTTATTAATCAACCCACTTTGAAGATTATTCCAACAACGACATTACCGGCAGCAGCTATCTCAGATGGAATCGCGATTCAAACAGTACCATCTGCTAACAAAAAATATGCCCCCAAAAACATATATAAGCTTGACATTTATTTAGTGGAAAATTGCTCATTCATAAAAAGCTCACTGGTAGCAATCATTGTCAGTAACAACGCAAAATGCGATGGAGCCCTGTGTGGAGAAGCTGCCCCGGTAAATTGTACTACTACAGTACAGTACTACAGTAGACTGCAGCTGTGTTTGTCTTGGTAGCGATTGCGTTGGTTGAATTTGATTTAATGTTCCGTTGTATGGTTTAGGCTGAAATTAATTATTTTCATGACAGATTGACAACATTTAGGCTGTGGCAATAAAGTTCAGGTTAGTAGTCAGATAGTTTCACCTATTGAAAGACTTTTGATTTAAGTAAGGGGATTGCCGAACATGTTCTGTCGCCATTTGACTTCCTAAACAGCTGTGGAGATGTTATTGTTCTAGCTAATAGTGTGTCTCGCGTAGGCTACAGCGTTGCAGTGAGCTACACTGGTTTGAAACCACAGGTAATGGCCGGGTTTCCCAGATTTGTTAAGAAGCTCTTAACGCTAAGAGCGTCTTAAGAATGTTCTAAGAGCGTTCTAGAGCGCTCTTAGAACGTTCTTAAGACGCTCTTAGCGTTAAGAGCTTCTTTCCCCTTTCATTTCATTTCCCCTTACAGTTTTTTTTTTTCAATTAGACAGTTTTCAATACCTTTAACAAGTTTCCTAAACTCTTAACACAGTTAGCACAACATCCGTCTGTGTAGGCTGTACAATTAACAAAATACATAGAGTAAACACGTTTTAAATGCTTGAACTTCTTTTACACACAAGCTCGACCAAAACAATCGATTTTTACTTCCCAATTTACCAATGCTTTCACACTGTCAGCAAAACAGATAACATCATGTTCAAAACAAAAATTATGGCTAAGTAAAAGTGAACAGCTGTTTATATTGTGAATTGAAACAAATATCCCCTGCATTTTATTCCATTGCTACTGAGAAACAGCTAAAGTTAAGCAAATACTGTAAATCACTAGCCTGACGTTGTCATACTCATAATTCTATTCAGAATATGAGTCTGAAAACTCTCCGTTGGGCTGTGACTATGGGGCGTGTGTCAACCGAGCTCGTAAAACAAATGCCTCTTCTCTCAATTGGATAGACCTATAACCAATCAGAGCAAAGTAATATGTTGTTTGTTGAAAACAAATTCAACCCAAGCGCTCTTTGGTGACGTTGTTGATTACATTACTGTTGAAATTTTTGAAACAACAACAAGAACCGGTGACGTCGGGTGCCAGGGGGCCGGATTATCGTCCCGTGCCAAAACAAATACATTACGCCGCCACTTCTAAAAAAGACCAGTACAACAGCTACAGTAATACAATGGACGCAAAACTAAAACAGCAATGGTCTGAGGAGGAAACAAAATGTTTACTGGCTCTGTGGTCCACCACAGAGGTTCAAAATAAATTAGACGGTGCCGTTCGAACAAAACCCATTTTTGAAAATATACAGCTGGAGATGGCCACGGCTGGCTACGACAGAAGTATAGAGCAACTAATAAAAATAAATAAATAAAAAAAGAATATAGGGACCAGAAGAAGGACCTTGGGCGAAGTGGCAGTGGTCGCAAAAATGACATATTATGACATCCTGGAGACGGTATTAGGTTACAGACCGGCTTGTCAGGTGAGGGGGGCGCTGAATTCAGCCACAGCAATGCTGGAGGCATTGATGGATGACAGCGGACAGTTTCACTGCTTCAGATAGGTCTTCTCATTACGTCAAGTAATTAAATATATTAACTGTGTCTCCTTTTAACATGACATTAAATTGCTTGGTAACGTTGCTTGGTAAAGTTGTTGTCGTTAGCAGCTGATAGGTTAGCTCTTGTTATTTAGCTAACTTTCCGTAACCATGGCTACAAAGGTAAATGGTAAGGTTTTCACGAGTTGACGTTTGTCACCACAAAAAGACTGAAGTTGATGTAAGTGTAGTTTGCAAGACTATGTTTAAGACACAATTCTCTTGATTTGGCTATTTATAGAGTTGTCTGACACTGATGTGGAAGTGGAGGAGGGTGAGGAAACAACGTTGCCACTGCCACGGGATAGCAACTCACCGGCACCTGTAGCTCTGTACAGCAAGCCAAAGGAGGTAAAATGTGTTGTGCATTAATGCAGACATCCCGACCTGCAGAGACTCATTTCAGGGGGGTGGCTTCCCCCCCCCCTCCCCTCGGGACGCAATCCGGACGTTGTACCCCCCTCTACCAGTGCTTACTCCCCCACCCTACCAGAAATGACCATTTGACAGTCTCTCGCACGCTATACATACAAAATCCCAGATTTCAGGGAGATTGTATAGCATTTGCCGGTGTCAGGGAGCCGCTATTGAAATGCGGGAGCTTCCGGGAGATTTGGGATGTCTGTTAATGGAATAATGTGTTGTGTTAACAAATTTTAAGACGCTCATGTTTTGTGAAGTCGTTACTGTAGACCTTCTGTCTGTCCACTGTCCTCTTTTGTTTTTCTAATCTGTATTGTTTTGTGAACAGGAAAAAGAAAGCGTACAAACGAGGACTTAATTAACTATATGGAGAAGGCGGACACAAGATTTTTAGATTTCAGCAGGGAGATGATGCAGAAATCCTCAATTAAATTGTCACCATGCTCTTCACAAATATTATGAAGTACACAGCAGGTCAAGGTCATCGTCTTGTTCAGCTCCAGCTTGCAGTCATTTCTTTTGAGGAGACATCTCCATCGCCCCTTTAGTCTCCAAAAAAGCCATCTCTACTACTGAGCGCGCACTGCTCAGTCTGTAGTTGTACGTGTGTTGCTCTGCTGACAGTCTGCCAGTGTCGGAAATGGGTTCATAAGCCAGTTCTGCATGGGGTAAGCCGGGTCACCAATTAAATAGTGTCTAGAAAGTGTCAATTAAACAGCGAGACGTTAATTTGTATTCACTCTGCCCATGAGATGCCTGACCTGATCGCAAATGTATTAAAAAGACTCCCGGGACACTCGAAAGTTTTGAACAAACTGTGGAGGGGTGAAATCTGGCACAACTGTGTCCCACCAATAGCGTGATCGGGGGTATGTCCACACAACATGTGACCTCCGCCTTGCCCTCAGCCATAATACGAGTGCAGTATACGTTTGTATAGCCAACATTAACATTTCTGGTAGGTATTCCTCCATTGTTGTTACAATAACTTCAATGTTTTATGACTTGTTGTGTGTGACAATGTTGTAATGACTTGTTACAATGATGTCATGCTGCGTTGCTAGGACAACGGAGGCGTATGACGTAGTAGCCCTACTCTGGTTCTCAGTCGGTGGAAAATCGACCTGGTTCTTAGATTAGAACCAGCACCGAACCGCATAAGCACCAGCACCGGCCCGGCTTTGGTGGAAAAGGGGTATTGTTGTAGCACACGAACCTAACACATTTTGCATAAATCCACCTAATTATTAAATATTTTTGCAGCGGGACTTCTCGGCAGTTCTCCATTGAATTGAATGATATCGCCGGTAAAGCGGAAGTGCAAAAAGATGAAAAAAGTGGGCGGGGCGGAATAAGGTGAATATCGTAACAACATCAAATTCAATGTAGCCCTGTGTGGAAAGCTGCCCCCGGTAAATTGAGTTAAAATACTGCTGTTCGTCTTGGTGGTAGCGATTGCCTTGCTTGAATTCGATTTAACGTTCCATTGTACGGTTTAGACTGGTGGCTGAAAATGTGAACATTTAAATGTGGAAATTTAGCGATTCCCCTGAACCCTGTTATGGTACACTGCCTTTTTATATTGCACAAGCACACCCCCACGGTCCCCACAAGTATTCCCCCGATTCACAATACATATCACAAATGTAAGGAATGAGACAGCTATATAAGCAGAGTGGTTGTGTAAGCTACCACTCTGTATCAGCAGTCATTTAATACTTCCATACACTTAAGCATTCTACCGCCCTACTGTTTGCAGAACATTACAAAGTGTGGTGTAGACCAGTACATCACGGTAAAATATATTTATTGTATGAAAATTACACAGTTCTCAAATACACATGTATGGTTTTAAAGAATGAACACGAAAACGAGACCATCAATACAAAAATGAACGACATTGAATAATTAACGAGGCTAAGTACCGCCAGAAACTACTGGTACATCGCATTCAGTTGATTTAAACGGCTGCTATAATTTTTGCTGACCACTTGATGTCACTGTGCTCTCCAATTTCAGTGCGCCAATAGTTCGGCTCTTTGGTTCGGAGCAATCCGGAAGAAACCAAAGCTTCACAAGGCATCGCCCATCCCTACTAATTACACATGTTAACGGAGCAATAATATTATTGGCATAAACCGACAATGGCTATCGGGTTTCTCATAGTCAAGGGAACGCACTCGGTGGCGTAGTAGAACAAAACAGTAGCCTACCATTAGCATAGTAGTTAGTAAAAGAGATATTAGCAGCATCTGCAGAATTTGTAGTTGTAGTGTGGCATAAGATATAGCAGTAGTGGTAGTAGTTGTGTTGTGGTGCTCTTAGTCTTTTAATGAGACGAGTTGACTGAATAGCTTGTCTTGTGTCTTCACTAATCAGCTAATACCAATCACCTGTGTAAGAGACTGGCGCGTGTTTGTGTTGTTGCCACGGTGATGGTGCAGCTATGGCTGCTAATGTGCTGAGGGCAGAGAATACCAGAAATTTAGCTAGAATCCACACCTCAAAAAAGTTAACCTAGACGCAAAACTATACATCCAATCTAATAAATTACGATATTTTCCGAGACCCAAGACTGCTGAAACCAGAGATGTCCTTTATATGTCTGTGCGGTCAGAAATATGACTCTACCGGCAGTTTTTAAATTTTGTTATTTTTGGTTTCACTGACGAATTTGTCACCAGATTTGCATTGGACTCTATGGGGCGACAGTTGGAGTTTGTCTCGCTTTCGTGGGGCTCTGAACAAATGTGAAAGTCTGTTGCATTCCACAGACAACTGTCTACGACCAGCACAAAATTAGCTCTCTATTGATCCAAAAACAAAGCATGAAGAGCGAAAATTGTGGCAATGCTGGCAAACTATAAATATTTTTTCAACGACATCCGAAGCTCCCCTCCACTCTAAGCGTTTCAGTCTGCACTCTAGGCTTTCTCGTGCACACCCATGTAAATCTCAGAAACGGTTTGAAAAAGTCATGAAACATAATCAGTGATATTGAAAAAAGTTTAATGGATATCAAAAAGCTGAATTATTTAAAAATTGTTTAGGATTTTGTCAACATTTTAAAGTTTAAATGGTGGCTCTAGATGAAAGATTGAGGAAGAAAAAGGATTTGGAAGTTGAAGTTTTAAGAAGTTTGAAAGGATTTGAAAGAAAGCTCCGTTGGAAAACCATGTTAAAAATATTATGAATATTTATTTATATTAATTCAAGCATAAGAGGTACAAAGCTGAAAAGTCATAGCCCCCATGGCCTGAAACTGCAGAATTTTTTGATAGTTGAACGGTTTTAATAGCTGAAGATTTGAAGGCGCTGAAAGGTGTCATGGAAGAAATAAAAGAAGACGAAGATGCTGAATAAAGATTGAAAGAACAATACCTGGAAGCAGCATTCCAACAATAAAGAGAAACAGGAAAACAATAGTGAGAATGCTTAACAGCATAGTTGAAGGAGTTCAGTCTGATAACCTTCTAGATTCAGGTTCCCAGGTTACCAAAATTTCAAAGTCTTTCCATGATAGTCACCTTCTACATCAGCCCATTTTCCCCATTTGAGATATTTTACACATAGAGAGCTAGATTTATCAAGCAGTTTGCGCCTGTTTCCAGGCGTTAAGTGTATTGTAAAGACTGACTTAACCGATGCGGGCTATGACAAAACAGGGCACACTTGGGTAAAATCCCAGATTGCCGCAGTTAAGCTTTCAAAATGCGTTCGTGGGAGGGTCATGGGAAAGTGGGAGTTCCACCCAAAAAGGTGGGAGGATACTCGTAAAGTGCGCCTAATTATATATTCTGTGGTATATTCTGTTTATAAAGACTGCCAGTAAGAGCGGGGGAAATTCTCTGTCTCTTAAAAGCAGGTCTAAAACAGGAAGCGCGTTTTCCTGTCTGGACAAATTTACCTTTTTCAATGGCAGCAGTGATCCGAGCAAGGCGAAGACATAGACAATTTTTTTCCGAGGTTGTGGATGTTCTGTCCTGTAATATGTTTAGGTTTGCTGTTACTTCATGCACTAATAGGTCAATTTCATCGTCACTAAATTTAAGCTTGCGCTTTCTTTTTACCCTAGGAAGATCCATGACAGATACATGCAGGCCCATTGTTTGCTCTTTTAGAGGCGCGCTAATTATGCTAAAGGTAGGAGAATGTGCTGATTGCCTGATGGGTGCCAGGTTTGATAAATACTACGCAAAATGAGGACGCATAGCAGGCGCTATTACCGAACTCGCATAAACAGACGCAGCGTAAATTGCGCAGTGTTAGTAAATCTACCTCAGAAGGTACTGGTGGTCAGGAAGTACCCTATCTAGGTTACATCCGAGCCAACATAAACTTTCCAGGGGACATCATGGGAAAACTTCACACCCTTGCACTTGTTGTGCCAACAGAACAAACATGGATGATGGATGTGTTGATAGGCACCAACACACTTCGTACACCCTCTGTACGAAAAGTGTGCACCTATTCAGGATGATTGTGAAACATTTGTATCAGATTCAAAATAAATCAGCAAAATAGCAGAGTTGGGACTGTGAAGCTGCAGAGCAAAAAGTGTCATCATTCCTGCAGGAGAGTGGCTTTAACTGGATATGCAAGGTATGTCCCAGCAGCAACCAATACGCCCCTTATAGAAGAGCCCCCTCTATCCAAATTACCTGCTGGGCTCTTGTTCTGTAGCTAGATCATAAAAAGCCCCCCATTTTCATCCTTCAAGATGAAAAATGAGACCGCACATGACAGCGGGTCATAGCATTGCAGAGCTATATTTTCCTAAAGCTGTGTCATCCTTACCAGCTTGTGACGACAGTCACATTGGGTGAACCATCCCACCTTACTCAATCTTTCGCGACGTGCAACTCCATGCATGTGTCTGATTCTGGTAAACCCATCGTTGATTTTGCAGACCCTCCCTTGTCTGAAGAGTGGACGGAGAGAATCACCAGGAAGTTAACTTAAATGTCAGACGTTTTTGCATTCAACATCCTTGATTTTGGTTATACCACTGAGATCAAATACAGGATACGCTTGTCAGATCCATCTCCATTTAAACAGAGGCCCAAACAGATCCATCCATCTGACTGTAAAGCCATCAGATGTCATCTAAAGGATTTTCAAGATGTGAACATCATACGTGAATCGGAAAAAGCCCCTTCGCTTCTCCAATTGTTGTGGTAAAAAAAAAGAAAGGTGACATCAGGCTATGCATCAATTACCGAAAACTGAACAGACAAACCATCAAAGACCATCCTATGCTTTACCCAACCTAGAAGAAGCCTTCTCAACCTTGAATGGGTCCAAGTGGTTTTCTGTTGTGGATCTCAAGTCTGGTTACTATCAAGTAGAAATGGAGGAGGACAGGTGCAAAACAGCTTTTGTGACACCTATGGGGTTCTGGGAGTTTAACTGAATGTCACAGGGAGTTACGAACGCCCCCAGTACTTTTCAGAGAGTAATGGAGAAGTTCATGGGTGGAATGAATTTGAGAGAGGTCTTGGTCTTTCTTGATGATGTCATTGTTTTTTCGGCTACACTTGAGGAACATGAAGATCGTTTACTCAGAGTTCTCCAGAGGTTGAAGGAATTTGGCTTAAAGCTTTCACCTGAGAAATGTCAATTCTTCAGAACATCTGCTCAATACCTTGGTCATATTGTGTCTGCTAATGGGGTAGAGACCAACCAAGCCAAGATAGCTGCCCTGACGAGCCTAAAGGCCGTCACGATTACGGACACATGGGAAGGGCCTACGCATAGATGGAACGCCCTGAAACGCTCTCTCCGTCGTCTCCGGGGCCGTCGGAGAGCTCTCCCGTGCACCGTTGAAATTCCTGTCGATCCGTCATGCCGTGCTGTACAGCGACGGATACCCCTTGGCCGTGATTGGTCCGCTACGACATCATTTCCAAACGACATCATTTCCGACTTCGACAGAAAGACGTTTTCTCTAAGGTCGTCTTTTTGAAAGACGTCTTGAGAACTTTTTGGAGAGAAAGTTTATTGTGAGCTAGTTTATGCTCTACTCTAGCAAATTCAGAAACGTGAGTTTGTTGTCTGTGCACTGACTGCCACAGTTTAGTGACCTAGAGTAGTACATTGTAGTTTTGACTGTACATACAGTTTGTATGGATCTTTTTGTTTCCAATTATATCAGTCTTTTTGTTTATCATTTTTCACATTGGATTATACACTTGGTGGTGGAGAAATGAATTTACAAAACCAGAGCCTTGTCTATATCGCAGGGGTGTCAAACTCATTTTCACCGAGGGCCACATCAGCATTATGGTTGCCGTCAAAGGGCCAGTTGTAACTACGATGTAACGTCAGTAACAATGTAAAAACATGGTGTTTTTGTTGTAGCTTTTGTGAACATAGGGCCTATTATGCTGCAATTGAAGTCCGCCTTTTAATTCTTGGACAATCTGCTGTTTTTCTTGGAGGATAAATTTGCATACTTTTCTCAGTGTTTGGTGACAAAATGCAAGCGCGCATAGCGCAAGAGCAAAACAATTTTTTTGCCCTTCATTTGAACGCAGAATAGCTTTTTGAGCTATATGTAAAATAAAGATTGCCGTTTTACAATTGGTAAAACCTTGTCTAATGAAGGTGATGTCTTCATCATTTCTGGCTCCAAATTGTCGACAAGGGATGCAGAAACATGCTAGCTTGGCTGAGTACTCTAACCAAGTTCGAGAGCGATACCAACTTGGGTTGAATGCCCGAGGACCTTGGCTGAAAATGCACATGGGGTACGTTCGTAGAACCGGCTGCATTGGAGTGCTGTCATTCAAACCATACTCGCCTTCACCCAGTTAAACTTTGCATTTAACACTGATGTGCATACACTGCTTTCTAGAGGCGGGATGTCGTCACTTTGCCGTAACACAATCGAAATGCATGGTGAGAGATGTCGTTTATGGTCAATGCACGCTGCTAAGCAGCGTAGACTTATTTCAATAGCCTATTAAGCTTCCGCGGGCCACATAAAATGACGTGGGGGGCCACATTAAATGACGTGGGGGGCCACATTTGGCCCGCGGGCCTTGAGTTTGACACCTGTGCTATATCGTATCATCTCGTCACATGATCAAATAGAGACTTGCCACTGCACAACAGCATACATATTACCCAGCAATCATCATTGCTAAACACAAAAATACCAAAGAAAATAAGAACGTATTCATTTCATGGAATCGTTTTTTAATAGTTTCTATAGTGTATATAAGATAAGCATATCATTTTGTATAGAGTGCTACTATTTTCCCCACAAATAATACCTACCATGATAGAGATAAGTTTGCTCTTTCAGGTGGTTATACTGCATTAGACACAGTCTTTAACATAATATTATGTGACTGCACCTGCTGCACTCATCTTCTGGCTAGTGACAGCTGGTAGGAGGGTCACACGTGTAATGAGAGGTGGGAGATAAACAACGACAATTTCTAACATACAAAGACGCAACAAAGCAACGTGTTTTCGACAAAAAAACGCTTCTCCACCTACTGTTCTGGCGGTGAATTGTTTTCAGCACCCCCAGCCTTCGGAGAACCATAAAGGCAACAGAAATGCTAATTAATCCGTCCTATCCGGCGGCCCGCCCATCCGTAACGGAGTCTGAGTACCATACTGGCACCTTTAGCCTAATAACATCAAAGAGCTTAAGTCTTCCCTTGGATTTGCCGGATATTATAGGAGGTTCATAAAGGATGCTCCAAAATCGCAAGGCCTCTGAACGACTTAACAGCTGGCTATCTGTCACCAAAAAGGAAGTCATCCTTCTCACATAGCAGCTCAATACGTCTCTCAAGTGTAGATTTCAGATCATCACTAATGAGATCACCATGAGAAATGGACATCACCCTGCAAAGACGCAGTCAAGACGCTCATTCAAAAGCTCACAACAGCTCATATTCTTGGGTTTGCCGACCCGAAGAAGCCTTACGTTATACATAGACGCAAACACACATGGCCTTGGTGTGGCCTTATATCAAGAGCAGGAAGGCAAATTTAGAGTAGTAGCCTATGCGAGCAGAGGACTCAACCGCTGTGAACGGAGATACTCTGCACACAAGCTCGAATATCTCTCTTTAAAGTGGGCTGTCAGAGAGAAGTTTTCAGATGATCTTTATGGCGTGAAATTCACTGTTGTGACAAACAACAACCCACTGACGTATGTACTGACGCCTGCCAACCTTGATGCTGCAGGCTACTGCTGGCTGGCTGCCCTTTCAAGCTTTGATTTTAACATCCAGTATAGAGCTGGAAAGAAGAACCAAGACGCAGACGGTCTCTCAAGGCATCCACATCCTCATGACGAATACCAATCTGATGCTGTGAAGGCAGTGTGTCAGAAGTACCAGCACATCTCAGCAGTAAGTACAGAGCAAAACTTTCAAACGCCGAAACCAGTTGAGTAATAAAGTTTGTCAAAGCAAGAAAGCGACTTTCATACAGGTTGAGGCGTCAGGATGACAGAGAGGTCCAGTTGATGTTGAGAATGATGGAGCAGCTGGTTTTCTCCAATGAAGTCCTATACCAGAGCGCTTAAGTCCAACAAAATACAGCTCTAGAGAACCTCCATGATGCTGTCGGACACCTGGGTACTGACAGAACTTTGAACTTGGTTCGTTCCAATGGACGTGACTGAGAAAATCAGGACCTGTGTGACATGGATACGGAGAACGGCACGGGCTGAGAGAAGCGTTCCCCTGGTGAATATAAAAACAAAACGTCCTTTGGAGTTGGTCTGTATGGACTCTCTTTCACTGGAGCCTGATGGAAAAGGAACAAAGAACATCTTGGTAATTAAGGACCATTTCACAAAAAATGCAGTTGCGGTTCCAATAGCCAACAGCTCTATGGAACAACTTTTTCATTCATTACGGATTTCCAGAGCGGTTGCACAGTGACCAAGGTCGCGAATTTGAATCAGCCCTGATCAAAGACCTATGTAGGTTACTTAGTAGGGCTGCACGATTAATCAAATTTTAATCACGATTTCGGCTTCCCACGATAAAATTCGCGTGATCGAACAATATTTAAAATGCGTCATTCCGTTCATGGAACGCTCCTTATCAAAGTTATTTTTTGCAAATCCAATCTAGCACTCAGTAGGTGCAATAGGTGCGTTCGACATCGGCTGCATGAAACGACCAGCGAGAGTTGCCGCTTGCAGTCGGGGAGGAGTTATAAACAGCTCCGTAAAGTCGGAAAATTCGTCATTTTATGTATTGGGCTATGGTACTCTTTCTCCAATCTGCAGGCTGCAGCCGGCTGCCGCGCTGCATGGAGTCGAAGACACCTAATGTCTGATCACGTGCCTCCATGAGCCAATCAGAGTTGTTCCCTGCACCACGCAGCTTAGTTACTAGATGTAGACGGTTACAGATGACAGAGTAACGTGAAGAAAATTCCACAACAGATAGCAGTCGGTCATAAGGCTACTATGTTACTTTTTTTTTTTAAGTCTAACGTAGCAGAGGGCGAGGCCGAGGGCCTTGTTCCGAGAATCGGATCGTCATCCAATGTGGAAGCATTTTGGGTTCAAGGCAAGTGACACAAAACAAGAACAACTCATATGCAAAGAGTGCAGTAAAGTTGTGTTGGCGCCACAAAGCAACACAACGAACCTTTTTACCACTTTAAAAAAACACCATAAAGTTCACTACGATGAATGTATGAGGTCCAGAAAATGTTAGGCTAGTGTTTCTTTCCAAATACCTGTAAACTAGTATTTTCTGCACAGTTCTGAAATGTTCTCATCTGGTATTTTGTTATGGAATATTTGTTTTTTTATTAGGGTTCCTCCGTCAGGAGGACCCTATTGTAATTGTTGGTATTATTATTGGGGTGTGCTTGCCTTCGGCTAGCACAAACCATTGTTATCTCACATATATATTATTGTGAGAATGCTGTTAAGCACTATTGTTTTTCATTTTCTCTTTATTATTATTATTCCAACTTCTTAGTTCTTCCGCCGTTTTTTGGCCTTTAACTAGTCCTGCATACTTTCACTGATTCCTACAATTTTGGTATCAAAACGTTCAGCTCCTTCAGGAGATGATGGCTATGACTTCTTGTATTTCTCACTTTTATACTTTTTAAAGAATTAAGGTTTTTGTGCAAATTATTCTCCCATTAAAAGTAATGGTAAATCCTTTCAAATCATTAAAAAGCTTCCTCCTCTTTCAAACTTAACTAGTTCAGCATACTTTTAGCTAGAGACACCATTCAACCTTTAAAATTTTCACAAGACATTCAGCTATTCCCAAATGATTCAGCTCTTTCAAATATATTCAGCCAATTTTGAATTGTGACAGTTTGAAATACATGAAAAATTTAGCTCCTTCTTGATTTTTATGATTGAGCAGCCAGCAGAGTGGCACGGCACACTCTGCTGGCTGCTCTTTTTCTGATATTCAACTAAATTGTCAAACTAATTCCTCTGACGTTCATATAGTTTAACTTACAGAAACAAGTTTTACCTTAAAATGTAGGAAAACTTGTCCTCTTTCAGCCAATTTAACTACTAAAGAGCTCACATTTACAGATTTTCAGCTTTGAGCCTTGAAGCGAGAGCAGCCTTTCAAATTCTCTCACTAACTTTAATGGAGAGGTGGGTAAAATTCGTCAGAGAATTTCGAAAGTAGACATATAAAGGACATCTCTGGTTTCGGCAGAGTCTTGGGTCTCGGAAAATATCCTCATTTTTTGGATTGGACGTATAGTTTTGCGTCTAGGTTAACTTGTTTGAGGTGTGTATTCCAGCTAAATGTGTATTTTCTCTCTGCCCAGCTCGTTAGCGATCACAGCTGCGCCATCACCGTGGCAAACAAACAGACACGCACCATGAAAGCAGAATTGGGTAAACGTTTTGGAAACTGCCAAAAGAGTTGTACTTCTGACCGCACAGACACATAAAGGATATCAATGGTTTCGGCAGAGTCTTGGGTCTCGGAAAATATCCTTATTTTTGGAATTGGATGTACAGTTTTGCGTCTGGGTTAACTTGTTTGAGGTGTGGATTCTAGCTACTTTTCTCATAATCGAGCTAGCGCGATGGCTCTCCATAACTAAAAAGGGTTCGACTTTTTATCCACAATCGACCAAACAAGATATGTACATTGAGCTTAAAGTGTACATAATCTAGCTAGATTGTTTTTATTTTAGCAAGTTTTACAGAAATCTGCAAAAATCGAGGCTCACTGTCATAGCTGACCGTCACGAACAGCCAAACCAGGCCTTGGGTAAGTGTTTGCTGCAGCTGGCGTTAATCCTACGAACAAACGCTAAGTAACTGGAAAACTTTTACTGTTATTTGATGATATTGAACACATATGTAAAGTAACTTGTCTTTACTCTAAATATCTTCTCCATTTCCAATTTGAAGTTGTACATCTAGCTTATGTAGGAACTCTTCCATTGCATCCTCTCTAGCTTCACGCCTTCGGTTATTATTCAAGCCTACGGTGTTAATACATACCACTTTGACACACTTGCAAGAAATGATCCGCTGCTTAGATGTATCATGATCTTGTTATTTACGTATAAAAAACTCACCAGGGACAAGGACAACATCGGCAACCCTGCACTATGAATTATTATTTTGATGTCATCTTAAAGTGTCTGAACAGGACTGGGTGTGCAGTTACGCATTATTAGTTTCTCCTCCGTCTTGAACCTGAAACCTAGATTCTAGGTTAGAAATGTTGCCAGTCTGTTGCCAATGACCAACGGTTGCTACCTTTTTCCAGCAAGTTCAAGTCATTCCAGTGTTGGCCTTCAAATTCGTTCAACCCAGACTTCAGCAACTGGAGCCGAGTGCACCAGCTGGGCGTACGCCTGGACGTACGCTACGTCCGACGTAGAATTGAAAGTTACGACTAACTTAAAGTTACGACTAGTGCACCAGTTAGACTTAAGCCCTTTATGTGCTGCACCTGGTGTACATTTTACGCCTAGTGGGGAGCAGGCGTAAGTTGGAAAATCGGACCAATATCCTATCCATGGTAGCCTAATTAGGGCTAACACTTGTTTGATCGCACATGCAGCGCGTCTTGTTAATAGGCAACATGGAAAGGGCATTAAGGCGAGAAAGTCGTCCGTGGTAGCAGAAATCCACTGTTAATTTTGTTGTTGATCGATTTCCAGCTGATTGTTTGTTTGTGTTGATATTATTATACATTTCCCCGTGAACACGCTTCTATTCTCAGTATACAAACTATATGTTTTCTAATTTCTCTATCAGTAAAATGTATTTTCCTTTTCTTTTGTTTTTCTTTATCCATGGCTTGTTTTGAAGGGAGATAGGCTAGCTATAAAGTGCGCTTCGGATAGGCTCAGAGAATGTCTAATAATCCCGTGGACTGGCTCTGATAGGCTCTTAAATGTGTTGCTTGGCAATGATCGACGCTTTCGTATTTTCACAAGGACGCGCATCTTAAGACCAGACGTAGCTAACGACCTTGGTCTGTCAAGCTTGGTGCACTTGGTGTAAATTCAAATCACAAAGTCGGACGTAGCTAAGACCGACGTAAGAGTTAAGACCAACTTTTTTACGCCCAGCTGGTGCACTCGGCTCCAGGTTTTCTGCTTAATTTTCACATTTTCCTGCAGCTCATCTTTCTGAAATTTTACCCTTTTTGTTTTGCATTTTTCTTCTTCTCTTCTGTTTTCTGCCTTCATCTTGCTCCAGGTCCTTTTAAAAATACCTTTCACAGCAGTATCTTCCAACTGCCAGTACTTTTGCATTTTTCTTCTCTTTTCTGTACTTTTCTGCCTTCATCTTGCTGCAGGTCCTTTATAACATACATTTCAGGCCTTTTGAAACTCCAGCAAATAATTTTGTGCTAAATTTTCAATTTTGTTTTGCATTTTTCTTCTCTTTTCTGTAGTTTTTAGCCTTCGTCCAGCTCCAACCCCTATTTAAAATACCTTTCGGGCGCTTTGAAGCTTCAGCTTATAACTTTCTACAAAATGTTCAGCTTTTTTAGCATGGTCAGCTATCCCCATTCAGGTTTTCAGCATTCTCACTGCTGTTTTGCAGGAACAGCCTTTTCTAGTTATTTATTTATTTTCCCACCCCTAAAACTTTGTCAATATTTGGACTACATAGACAACCTAGGTGTCAAAAGTTTCGTCTTGGTAGCGATTGAGTTGCTTGTATTGGGATTTACGTTCCGTTGCACAGTTTAGGAGGTTACAACGTTTTTGTGGCGTCAAAGTGCATTTAGTCGAAGAAGGGTAATCTGTGCTAGCTACGTCACCACGTCAACACACGTTAGCAACGACGCATGGATACAACGTGATAGAGACGTTCTAGCATGCAAATTGGAGCTTGGATTACGAGTGAAAAATACCACCCCAAAAAAATCCCAACCATTTGTCTTTGTTGAGAAAGCGATTTCGAGTGGAACTGCCATCTCGGATTTTGTATTTAGGTCGCTAAAGTCTTTGTAAATTGAGCGAGTGCGGGTCGCCGTGAGACCGCCTACTCTTTTAGGCGGCAGCCATGCTGAAAGTGTCAAAGTAGTATTTTCGTAGCTAATTTTGTAGTTCAATTTTACACGAAAAAACTGAAAGAGGGAAATGTTATGACGATATGACTATTGTGAAGACATCCAGGTGGTGAGATTTTAATGTAGGTTGCTGTAAAAACTTTGATTTGTTTGCTACGTGAGAGCCCCATCAGCCTCCATTGACGATTGCGGCAGCAACAACAGTGTTGTCGATCTGCGTCTGATGAGTCTTTTCTTAATTTCGTACTAGGGTCAATTCTACATCCAAATGGAGAGCAGTGTTTTAAAGATATGGCGATTGTGAAGACAGCCAGCGGGTCAGCATATTTTAGTAATTTGTGTAAAACTTGGAATTTGAGTGAGACCGCGTCTTGTTTTGACGTTACAGACTCGGCTCGCCCTCTGGCAGTGTGTAGTAGTAGGCTACAGTCCGTTTGAACCCCTCCACATTTGCGATAAAAAAATTAGTGCATGACTGGTCTACTAGTCCAGCCATCTTTCCATTGCTTCACAATCAAATCCGTTCCACTTCATCAGTAGGGAGAATACCCATAGCAAGAGAATTCCACTCCACGTTTTCTAGAAAAACAGCATCACGCACGCAGATTCAACTCCCATACTCTTTGATCGGCGCATCGCGCTTGTAGCTAGCACTTCAGACATGACTGTTCCACAGACAAGATGGACATAAGGACGGTTTTTTTCGAGGAAGAGGAAAGTAAGTCAAAGTTGCCCAGTTTTCCCTTCAGTGGCCAAAGCACCCTTATAAGACATTCTCTGACTATAATAGCACTAGTTAAGTCACAAAGATCCTTCTGCAAACATTATGATTATTGCTAGCTAGATAAGCAAGCTTTTTACCAACATCTAGCACTAGGCAATACCATACTTTATTTTACCCATTACAAGTGGAACAGCATTTGTTGATTTCTTAATCTGGGTCTGAAATATGTTGTGCTTTTGGCCGTGTTCAGACCTAGGCGTCTGTTTCAGGCAGAAAGAGATGACAAGGATGTTTTTTCCAAGTAGCTACAAAAGAAATTGCTGGTGTTTTTTTTATTGCCATAACAACCGTGAGCTAATCTGGAGTAAACATTAGTTAACATGCTAGTTTTTCTAACGACTGAAAAAAAGAAGAAAAAAACCTTTATTTCAGAATTGTCTTCCAATTTAAATAAGGTTGCTCAACTTGTAATTTTGGCTATTCGCAGAATTTTACTGCTACATGTTAGTCTGTAACATGAAGGCAAAACTGATTCAACCATTAAAACCATATATCCTCTGAAAGCCCTCAGGATGTTTTCTAATGAGACAAGAGACACGTCCATCTCTCCATATTAGTATGCTGCCCATGCATAATAAATTCGGTATTGGTAAATGGAGTAGGATATATGGCTGATACTTTTTTGGGCTGTGCCATTTAGGGAAACTGATTCAACCACCTAAACCATGTATTTTCTGAAAGCTTACATCCTAAGGATGTGATCTGTGGAAAAGACTACAGGTTTGAACACAAATATAATAATTTCTGAACTGTCCAGTCATGCTTTAGGGAGATGCTATTTTTTATGTAGCCTACATAATTATTAGGCTACTAAACCTATACCAATTGTGAATTTTATATGCTGATAACATGATTTACATCTCAGAAATCTTCATATGAAAAATCTACATTAAGCTTATTATTATCAATATGAAAGAACGCTCAATGCATCTCCATGTCTCCTGATATAGGTGGTAGAGATTGAGAGTGAGTCAGAGGCAGGGGCAGCATGCAGGGGCAGTGGAGACAGCTCTGTTGCTGAGGCGAGTGCTGAAAGGTGACAGGTAGTTGAAGATGTCCCATTGCTTATTGTGAAGTTTAGTTTTCAAAATATTTTAATGTCCAGCCCCTCAGTATATGTATAACAACTATGGTAAATAGTTGTGGTAAATGCACCAGAATGCGGGAAATTGCATCTACATCTTAAAAAAAATTCTAGGGGAGAAACCCCCAGACCCTCCGCTTAATGTGCCCCCCCCACTCTCAAAATGCTGCTGACGCCTATGGCTACAGTACTGTCTTCAATGCCACAGCTATGGCAAAACTTTATTAAGTCTTATTACACGGCTGTTCTTTAATGCTGTAGAATGTTCCATTCACTTGAATGGGGCTTCCCAACGTTCTGCGGTGAACAATCTTCTCATATTTGACCGTTGCTGTGCACATTTGACCGCTGTCAAGGGAAGTGGCCTTTTTGCCTCGGATTCACGTCTTTCGTAGCACTCCGCAAGTAGTTCGGTAACTTTTCAACCCCAGCGTACTCTGTTGCTTAGCGACGTCAGCTGATTTGAAGCCTAAATAATGCTCAAAGTCTATGAAGTTCAACTCTTAAGCAAACTATTTCTCTGCTGATCAACAATACGAATGGTAACAAATACATTGTAAAAAGACACACTGTGTTAAGTTATTTTTGTTGGCGAGTAGCCGTGTAATAAGCGGGATAATGTATAGAACGCTGGTCATTATCGGGGAAATAAGCCCCTTCATGGCGAAACAAAACTGGCGAAAACTCCACTTCGCGTCGTGCCTAACAACTCCCCTTACCTGTTCTAAAATCAGCGCAAACCACGGCCTCTTGGGGTTTATTGCTTAATTATCCCTTACAAAAGAAACGTTCTAATTTCCTGCGCTTGTAGAGTGTGGATAGCAACGGCAGCTAGCTTGCCTCTAGCAAACTGCTTTTGAATTAGCCATGTCCCCCTAAATTAATATTGAACTGATTTACTTTTTGGGGGACTTGTTTTTCCAGTTAGCAGACGGTACTATTTGAATCGCAAATCCATCTGAAATACTGCCAGTGACAACGTTGTAACGGTGCGTTCACACTGCAGCGGGGCGGGCAGAGCGGGGCGCCGTCTTTCAATTCATTTTCAATGTAACCAGGCGTTGACGCCCACGAAGGGCATTGTGGGATGGCGAGCGGGGCGTCAACGCTCGCGTAGGGTATTGTGGGAAGGCGAGCGGGGCGGCGAAAGTTGGATTTTTCTCAACTTTATGTAAATGAGGAGCGTGAAAACGCCAGCGATATCGGGTTGGTTTCTTGTAACGTAGCAACTGTTGGTCATGGTAAACATTTCTAGGTTTGACAATTTCAAGATGGAAGAGCAACTCATCGTATGTGTGTCTTCATACCCAGTATTGTATGATACGTCTATGTTCGATTAGAGACATAAAAAAAAAAAATGATGCCTGGCGCAGGGTTGCTGAGGTTGTCGGCGTCCCTGGTGTGTTGTATTTTGTACTTTAATTCAGTTTCTTCACATTACGTAACTTTCTTCTGTGCTAGCTGCATCGTCTAGCTAGCTCACCCGGCACACGATTGACATTCAATGCTGGCTGGCAGCCACTCGCTATCCATACAGTGCATGTGTAGTGGCAAGTCATAATCTAGCGATTGATTTGCAGAGATTACGAATAATATAATAAAAGGTTACACATGTCAACGTTTATGTCTGATGCAACTGAAGCAAGCAAACACACCCTACAATTTCCCCAGAAATTGTACCCTCTCTAGTTATTATTATTATTTTTGCGCCCCTAAGGATCAGTCCATATTTGGAATACATAGACAACGCCTGTGTCAAAAGATTCGTCTTGGTCTCGATTGCGTTGCTTGTTTTTTTATTTACGTTCCGTTGCACGGTTTAGGAGGTTACAGTTTTGGGGGGAAAAAGTGCCTTATGTCAACGAAGGGTACTCAGTGCTAGCCTACGTCACAACGTCGACAGCACACGTTAGCAACGACGCATGGATACAACTTGCATATATGTGCTGTTGCACGACAAGTATCGTGCCGTGGTGTACTAGCAGCACATGTACATTTAAGCAAATCAAGACTTGCATGTACAGTAAGTAATGTCACAATAAATATTGTATTTTAACTCAGCTTGTGTGGTGCGTCTCTTTCTTCAATGCCACAGCCTAAAATTTATGTCAAAAGAAACATTCTAATTTCTGGCACTTTCAAACAATCCCCTCAGTGACGTTTGGCTAGCAAAAGCAGCTAGCTTGCTTGTACCAAACTTCTTTTGAATTAGCCATTTCCCCCTAAATTAATGTCAAACTTATTTACGTTTTTGGGGCATGTTCAGTTAGCAGACTTGAATCGCGATTCTATCTGAAATACTGCCGGTGACAACGTTGTTACAGTAGCTTGTTTCAAAGGAGGTTCTTAATGAATTAAGCAATATGAGTAGGCTAAATGCTTGAAAATATCACTAGAAGGGAAAACCTTAATGGGATGGACCCACCTGCAACCGGCGCAAGCGAGCACCAGCTCTAGTTATTGGGGTGTGCTTGCCTTCGGCGAGCACGAACCATTGTTCTCTCACATATATATTATTATCATTGTTTCTCTTCACACCCCTAAAACTCAGTCAATATTTGGACTACATAGACAACCTAGGTGTCAAAAGTTTCGTCTTGGTAGCGATTGAGTTGCTTGTATTGGGATTTACGTTCCGTTGCACGGTTTAAGTAGACATGAAGAATTTGTGGCGAAAGGTGAAACTAATGGTGGCTAACTTGCTAGCCACAGTCACTGACGCCACTAACGTCACTAACGTCACGAAAGCTCGCGTGACTATCTCTAGCAGAACATTAGTTTAGCAGCTTGTTAACTTATGGGACATGGCTAGGCTAACTGCTTTACTGCAAGGCAGCTGCAGAAACGCCACAAGCAAAGAGGCTTGGGTGATAACTATTTGCTCATTTTACTTTGTGATTTGACACACAGTTGTAATGTGTAATGTACAATATAAGCTAATATTATTAAGGAAGTACATCTACTTTCGGAAACAGTCTACTATTTCACTGAAGCATTAGCATCATGACATTAGCCTCTGTTGCCCGGGAAACACATACTACAGCTGTCTATGATGCATCTGTTTTCGATTGTTAAAATAAACATTCCTCACACGGATATATTATGACATTAGATTACAAGTAAACGATTTGTGGGTGAAATTATCATTACCAGTGGTTTCAAACCAGTATAGCTCACGACACTGCAACGCTGTAGCCTAGTCTACTAACGCTAGCTAACAAAAACATCTCCACAGCTGTTTACATTAGGAATTCAAACAGCGGCACATCCATTGCCACAACCTAAACTTTGTCAATCGGTTCATGAAAATAATTCATTTCGGCCTAGACCGTACAACGGATGTAACGTTAAATCGAATTCAACCAACGCAATCGCTACAGTACCAAGACGAACAGTCTTGTATGTAGTACAACCTACCGGGGCAGCTTCTCCACACAGGGCTTATCGCATTCTGCCTTGTTACTGACAATGATCGCTACCACTGACATTTTTATGAATGAGGGATTTCCCCCTAAATAAATGTCAAGCTTATTTACGTTTTGGGGGGCATATTTTCAGTTAGCAGATGGTACTATTTGAATCGCGATTCCATCTGAGATAGCTACTGCTGGTAAAGTACAGTAACGTTTTTTAAAAGAAGCTTATGAATCAATGCAATGAGTAGGCTACTAATGCCTGAAAATATCACGAGAAGGGAAAAACTTACAATGATGTTTAAATCATAGAGATTAGGTCATTTTTTACACCGGTATATTTAGCCAATTTAAAACCTGCATGTAAGTAGCCTAATGACCGAATTCTGCATCAGTAAAACACCAAAAAAGTGGCTTCGTCCCAAGATCTCTACAGACCGGCTAATTCAATCAAGCAGCGCTGCAAGACCCAGTGAAATGTATATCCTAGCTAGCGGTTTAGGCTGAAATGAAGTATTTTCATGAACAGACAAAGTTTTGACATTGACAAAGTTGAGGCTGTGGCAATGAAGTTAAGTAACAACTTTGTTGCAGGAGCATTCTTTGTCTACGTTGCAAGCTAACAGTGTCCGGTAGGCTTCTTCGCTATAAATAATGATGTCGCTATAAATAATGATGTTAAACCGAGACCATAAGCCCTCAAAGAAAATGTAAGGTCAAAGAAACAAAAGAAAGGTTTGAGGTTACTCTGAAAATTATCAATACAATAGGCTAATGTAATAATACAACTCCTAAATCCTTTTCTAACTAGACTCCTCTATCTTGCATAATGAAACATAACGTTTTTTAAGTAGTCTAATCAATAAGCCTGCACTTGCCATCATTATTCAAATGATGCCATTCAGGGCGGTAAAATTACAAAATAGGACGCAAATGTCTCAGAAATAATAGAGAGCCATTTGTCTTCAAGGCCAACCAATGGGAATATTGTGAATAAAAACAACACAGACACAGGGAGCAAATAAACAGGCAGATGTTAGCCTTGCATTGTTTGAAAAAGAAGAAGCGGGAAGCCAGCTAGCATTTAATAGGCAGATGTTGGATGTTGGATCATATCACACCATGGAAAACCAAAGTCGTCCCCACATCTGGATCGTTGGCAGCTCGTTGATCTACTGGCTTGCGCGGCACGCGGAGGAGGTCGGACTGTACCCCGACCTTGCACTGGAGTGCCATATTTAATGGGTAGGGGTGAGGGGCATGAGGTGGGCAGACCTTGTGCCTAAGCTCCGTGAGAAGCATGGCATGCTTCCCAGCCCGGACATAATGGTGCTCCTCGTCGGGGGAAACGACCTCAGCCAAGTGACCGGGCTGGACCTGACGAGGCGGATGAAGCGAGACCTGGGCGCCATCATGGAGAAGTTCCCAAACACTCTGCTGGTGTTTTCGGATATCCTGGAACGCTGCGTCTGGAGGTATCAGAGGAGCACCAGCGCTTCTGGTATCGACAGGGCAAGACGTCGAGTCAACGCAGCGGTGTCTAGCTTCCTGGCCGACCGTGGGATGGGGAGCATTCAACACCCCCAAATATGACACGGTTTCGTGGGGATGTACCGACCCGACGGTGTCCACCTTGATCACGTTGGAAACAATGTGTTCTTGGGAAACATCCAAGATGGTCTCCGACGACTCCTGTGCTAGCCACAGCACACACAACAACGGCTCTTTTAAGAGCCACCCATAATGTAAAAAAAAGAGCAATTAGACCGTTCAAAGTGCCGTTGTAATTTTACAACCATGGGGTCTTACAGGGTTAAATGGTACCATCTTTACATCTTTGAAGTGTGTCATAAAAAGCGGCGTCACGTAGGCTAGGCATTGCGAGCTCAGCTCACGGTGTAGGCTATACGGTAGGCTACTCCATATAGCCAGCAACTCTACATTCATACGTCTCTGAGCTTGCTTTAAAATAACAGAAAACATTAATATATTGACTTTGATAGGCTACATTTAGATGCTCTTATAAATCAAAACGTCCTACCACTTGAGAAATACGGTCCTACACATAATTAGACAAATGCAATATTAGATGTCCCATAGCCTACAACATCATAACCAGGTGCAACAGTTGCCTCGAGAGGATTAAGGAGTTGAAGAAGCAGATGCTGTGTCTTCCTCTTGTTGGGCAACCAACAAGTTGTTTATATCTGATTACAATTTAATAAGTTACCTAGCGCTGCATCTTCATGAGCTACATTTGGCCTCCTCCTTACCAGTATCACCTCTCCTCCATTTGAGTGATACATGTAATTCTTACAAAATTATTATCAATGGAACACAATGGTCAGAACTGCAGTCATACATTTAAATGCTCTTTGAAATATTTAAACACCAGGAGACTATGGGCAGCTGGGGCAGCCGCAAGCACACCCTCACAATTTCCCCAGAAATTGGATGCTCTCTAGTTATTTTCTATTTTTGCCTAAGCCTCAGTCAATTTTTGGACAACATACACAACGTCGGTGTCAAAAGTTTCGTCTTGGTAGCGATTGAGTTGCTTGTTTTGGAATTTACATTCTGTTGCACAGTTTAAGAGGTTACAATGTTTTTGTGGCAAAAAGTGCCTTAAATCGACGAAGAGTACTCTGTGCTAGCTACGTCACCACGTCAACACACGTTAGCAACGACGCATGGAAATGAGTCTCTGGGATGTCTGTATTATTGGTGGCCAAGCCGCGAAGCGGCTTGTGTTTCTACCTTTTCTTATTAGGGCCCAAGCAGCGAAGCTGCGAGGCACCTATTGTTATTGTTATCTATTGGATTGTTATCTATCCTCCGGTAGGAGGGAACCCTATTGTTAATGGTGGTATTTTTATTATTTTTTACCCATGGGAGTCAATGGCAGCCCCTAGAGCACAATGGTAAAAAGTTGTGGCATGTCAAAACTGCAGACTATTAGTAACTACCATACCAAACATGGGCCATGTGAGACAATAGGTGGCGCTACAGGCCACGCCCCAATATGTCAATTTTTTAAGTGATGCCATTTGCAGGCCATAAGTCCCAAAATTCTGAAATTCATTACATATGCCTTATTTCCCATGAGGAACAAAAAAGCCTCTAAAACCTATAACGGCCGCCATGTTGAAATTTTCTGTACAATAAAGATTGAGGAAACACATTTTTTTGCTACTCCTCCTACATTTTTGGTCAAATTTTCTTCAAAGTTAAAAGGGAGGATGTCCGGACTGAGCCTCACAAAAGTTATCAATAGGATTTTTGATTTCCAAAACCGTTTGTCCGGTACAGCCAATCAAAATCATCAACAAAGGAACCAAACAGGAAGTTGGGTAAAATATCAGCATTTTTTTTTTATATCAACACCAAACTTGGTATATCGGTGGAAGAGACTACAACATGTTCCCATGTGAAAAATTGACTTAATATCTTAAAAAATGACTGATATAAAGCAAATCGAATTTGATGATAACGCTAAAATAATGCTTTACACATCCACCGGTCTAAAACGGATACTCTGATACTATCACAAGTTCATATGAAAACACCTGAGAATGTTTAGTACACAAATCTGGGAAAAAGTTGACTGTAAGATGAAAAGTAGATGATATGAGTCTCCTTGTAAACTTATTGGCAATAACTTTCTTTTGAGAAACTCCCTTAGGATCTTGAAGCTGCCGAATACCTCTGTACACACTCCTATATGCCATAACCGTTCATTCTTGCCATCCCGGGCGGATGGGGTGTTTGTGGACTGGAGAGAGAGGGGACTTGTCGCCTTCGGGGACCTACATGTTGACAAACATTTTGCTTTGTTTGGTGAGCTGGCAACCAAATATAACTTACCAAATTCTCATCACTTTTGATATCTTCAGATCAGGCACTATGTTAAAGGTGTATTTCCAAACTTTGAAACCATGCCAACAAATTGCCCATTCTACGATCTCATGCTGTTTCCTTCTGACTCCAGGTACCTAATATCTCGTTTCGTGTCCTTGTTCTCCACCTCCACATCCACTCACCATCTCAAATAAGCCTGGTCTAAAGAGCTGGAGCTTGAGGTATCTGACGATACCTGGAATGAAGCTTTGATTAGAATTCATAAATGCTCTATCAATGTTAGATATAAATTGATTTAATTCAAAGTTGTTCATCGATTGCCTTATTCTAAGCTAAAGCTGCATAGAATCTATCCGTCTCTTTCTCCACTGTGTGATCGATGTGGAGGTGCAGAGGGTTCTTTATCACATCTTTTTTGGTTATGTCCTCAACTGCATAAATTCTGGTGTGATGTATTTAAGTGGCTTAGTCTGGTCTATAACTTGAACATTGCCCCTGACCCAGAGCTGGCGCTCTTCGGGTGCTCAGAGAATGCTTTCAGGTACCCGCATGAGGTACAACAAGCACTAATGCTTGGTATGGTTGCTGCAAAGAAAATGATTCTCCTGGACTGGAAATCTCCCACTCCCCCTTGCTTTCGAAAATGGCTCAACGAAATGACTGAGATTATCCAGATGGAAAGGATACGCTTCCACAACTCTAAAACAAAAAATCGCTTTCTGAGTATCTGGGGACCATTTGTTGACTATCTTAAAGACGTGATTCTTTTCTGTAGAGATGTACCCCTGACTGTATTGCAACTTGTATTTCGGCAATACCGTGTCATGTAGATTACTACAAAATAACATTAATCCAAGACACGCTTTTACTTTTGCTGGCAGCTCTGTTGTTCTTTGTTAGTCTGTTGTTGTTGTTTTGTGCTATTTTATATATTATTATTATTATTTTATTTGTTATTATTTTTTGTATCATTTTTATTTCACTTCTCTGTATTTGTGCTTTGTTACATAAAACCTGAAAATTTGAACAAATAAAATATTCCCAAAAAAATAAAAGAGAAAGAGTAAAAGGCAGAGAAAGAGAGAGCAAGACGATGTGTGAGAGAGAAAATAAACAAACGTAGAAACTCTGCTGGGACACCTTGACGCTGCTGCTATTCTCGTCCAAGGGTGTGTGTGTGTGGAGGGGGGGAGGAGGGGTAGACAAGCGTCCAATTGAGGAGCACAGGGGCAAGGTGGGTCTGGGGGCAGGTTCTGGGGGTTAGGGCTTGGGGCTGATTGGGTGGATCGGTCAAGGCTGGATTGGAAGAGTAACCACAGGCTGCTTTATAGCCTGTTGACCCAGAGCATCATTGACAGGGCCAGGAAATACATGTGTTTACCAAGCGCCTGCTTTGATATGCAAAAAATTATAACAGGCACCGAAAGATGGAAGGAGAGAGAGAGAGCATTCTGAAGGCAGATATTCGTGTTCATGGGTTTCCAGAGAGCAAACACAATTTCTATTTCTGCATCTCTTTTGCCTCTTTCTTTTCAGACCCTCATCAGTAGAGGACCTTATGCTATGAAAAATCTCTCTATGAGCGAGAGAAGAGAGGTGAGAGTGAGATGGAGAAAGACAAAAAAGTGACAGGGAGGGACAGAGAGAAAGAGAGAGAGAGTGAGCGACAGAGAAAGAGAAACAAAGATATGTTGCTCCTCTCCTCCCATCCAAACCTTCTCCACACATTCCATGACTATCTGACAGTGACATCACAAAGATGAGAGAAGGAGACCGTTCGCGTCTCTTATGAAGTTCAAAATGACTTTGCTGTCGGCGTCTGAGTGTTGGCTGGACGGCCTTGTCTGTTTGTTGAACTGTGCTTCGAGGAATGTGGCCTGATTCCTGTGTGAGGAGGAGAAATCTCCCCGCACCCCCCTCCCTCTCCGGTCACCTCCTCAGTGGCATTCTGACGGCATTACGACAGCCTCCCCTCTTGCCACTCCGGGTCGATCCCATCAATTATCTTTGACAGACGTAATGACCCAAGGCAGCTGGAACATTGTCAAGGTTAAGGATGGGGGCTTGCAGTTAGACGCTGTCGAGCGCTATTAGACACTGCGGCACGCCCACGCTTGACCGCCTGTTTGTCTGGCATCTGACCTCCCTGCGGCACAAAATGGGATGCACAAAAGGCCTTGATCCCGCCCACCACCTCTGACCTCAGCCCAGCGGTGATGTCATGGGCTGTGTCACAAGAGTGAGGGTGCCTTGTCATCTGTGACTGATTAGAGAAAAGTCCAGGGAAACATAGACAGACTCCTTACACTCACACACAATCTTTTCTTTCATACAAACTGTACAGTTGGGACTGACCATCTGAGCGGTGGATGCAGGTGTGTTGGTTGTCACTGAGGAAGAAGCCATCCTTGCAGAGGCACTCGTAGCTTCCCATGGTGTTGACACAAACCTGCTGGCATCCCCCATTGTTGTCCAGACACTCATCCACATCTGAGAGCGAGAGAGAGATGATCAAATAAGGGAAACTTACAATTCTAAATAACTGATTTATCATCCCTCAACAAAAACAATACTGTACAATTACCATTTTTAACGACATGCCACAATGAGAGACAAAAAGTTATATGCTAACATTAATATGTATTTAAGTTTTTTCTTTATTTACCTTTCAACTGAAATAAGGCTGTGTAGTTTAATTTAGTATTATTTTCTATTCATTTGCTGTTTTAGGAAAATAAATAAAATTTAAGCAACATTGAAGTATACATTTATAGAGGGAGGGAGGCAGGAAGGCATTTTCAGCAGCAAGGTAAAAAACACACACACACAGTTTACCTCTTGTAAGATGTGTTCTAACTGCATGCGACTTTTGTTGTGAACGCATACCTTTCCCTATAATAGCAAGTCACTGAACTGTCCTTCAGAGACTTACCCTGCGTGTCCACTACAGCGGAGCGGGCGGCGCGGTTAGTGTAGGAGCAAGCCAGTCTCTCTGCTTGTAAGTTTAATAAAGACAGATTAATTCACAGATTGTGAATGAAACAGTTGTTTGTCTCCTGGTACCATCTTTGTCTAAATTCAATAGGTAAAGCTAAAATGTCCACAACACCTACAAAATAATGGGTAGACAAGGTTTTTTAACAGGGTGCATTGGCCTGGTTCAGTTCAAAACCGTACAGTACACTGCTTTCCTACACAATTGTCTACAAATGTGTGAAATGTGTTTATGTGTGTGCCTGAGTGTTTATAGGACCCTGTTGTGTTGTTGGGAGCTCGCTAAATCGCTGGCAGAGCCTTCTGAGGGCAGGGAAGTCAACTGGAAACGTTTAACACCCTCCATTGACTTTAACAGGGATCAAACAGGACTTGGCTGCTACTGTGGAGAGAGAGGGATAGACATACACACGTGTGTATGTATGTGTGTGTGTGTGAGAGTTGACCGCTCCATTATTGGGGGGACAGCATGTGTGTTTTGTTTAGTCTGTGCTTGTTCCGTGAGGTGACGCAGGCAAGCCCGGCTTGTTGGGGTCATAAGTGGGATCGGGCATAGGGCTCCCAACACCTGTCTGACTGTCAACCTGTTTGTCTCTGTCAGCCTGCCTCCCTGCATGCCTGCTTGTCTACATGCCTGTCTGTCAGCATGTCTGTCTGCCTGCCTGCATGTCTGTCATTTTTCAGGGTGGCCGTGGGTCCTTTAAAAGTATTTTCCTAAAAATAAGGCCTTTAAAAGTAATAAATTGTCTTAAATTGAGATTGGATGGGTCTAACATTTCTTTGTGTCATGTCACTGCGAAAATGCAGGCAATCTGTTCTGCCAGGTCGAATATTTTTTTTGTAGGCGCTGCGTTATCTATGGTAGTTCAGAGCGTAGCCTACTGCGCAGATTTTGATGACGTAAAGCATCGGCAATACAGGTAATACAGCAATGGTTGATTAGCCTGGTCCTAACCAGACTCTCGTACATTTAATTTGTACAGAAAGTCTGGCCTCGCTCCATTGACAAGCGTTGACTTCCTTGTAGGCGGGTACTCTGATGAAGTTTAAAACTATTGGATCTGCCCAGAGCCACTCTGATCTGCCATAACCAATCGCTAGCGTTTGCCTTAGCCAATTCCTTCACCACTACTGTAACAGAGCTAGCTGCCGTAGCTCGAAAATCTAACTTTTCCCAAACCCCGTGGGGACGAGGGCCACAACATCATGGCCACCAACAAAACTCTGGCTTTATCTGTGGATATTCGGCAGCGTTGCCACAACGGACTGAATGGCTTGGCTCGTATCTTTCTCCACCGCAATTACGGAACTACAACACATGGTTGATAGCCACTCAACTTAGAAACATGGGGGAATCAAAGTTCAATTACAAATGGCTTAAAAAGAACGAGTATTCTTGGTTAAGGTTGGAGCCTGGAAATGCTTACGAAGCGAACTGCGTGTCGGAAGAATTTCAAACTTGGGACAATGGGGATCAGGGCTGCGTTTCCCGATAACGATGGATCGTAGCAACTATCAAGCAAAAAACAAAACCATCGATGTTTCTTACGTGCGTTTCCCAAACATGCTCGTAAGGTGTAGGCTAATCTATGAGCTTCCAAGAGTTACGAATTTTCAAGAGAACACTTTAGCTAAGATGTCTTTGGGAACGGCCCGTAAAACTATGAATTGTCCTACGACTGATTCTACGATCAATTAAGGCTTACGACACTTTCGGGAAACGCAGCCCAGAGCGATGGAATCGCACGTGCCGAGCAAAAAACAGACTACGTAAAGGCACGCCAGCAGCCAGCAATTTCTAGTTTTTGCTCCACCATTTCCACCGCTAGCAACGATGTCAATGCTACAACGCTAGATTTTACGATAGGAAATCCAGAGCCAACAATACCATCTGACCTCTAAACAATTACACACATTTAGTCAATGTTCTTAAACTCAACCGATTATTGTCATTTTTACTATACGGTTCATCTTGAACAGACATCAGTGTGTTTATTTGGAAAGATTACTGTATATTTCCACTTTTGATTTGTAATTCCATTGTAAGTTTGGTCTTAAATTTCATATAGAAGTGATATTAAAAGGCCTTAAATTTACCTTGTTTATACCTGTAGACACCCTGTTTTTATCCTTTCAAATAAATATTATCTATCTTTTATCCATCTCTACAATCCTCAACCAATCATGTAGCAACTCCACAACTGACTGAGGTATAACCCAGTTTATAATAGCTGGCACCAGTTTATGAAACTTATGCATAAATTGGCTCTATCCATCAAAACCGCAGACAAATGAAGTGGCATCAAAGTGAGAGTTTCCCCAGGTGATTAGAAAGCAGTCTGCAAAGAAAGTAGGAGTGGTCCCTGGTCAGACATTTCTCCCCTCTTTCCCATCTCTTTCTTTTTCTGTCTATTTCCCTCTTCTCTCTCTCTCTTTCAGAGTCAGTGGAGTCAGGTAGCTGAGCGGTTAGGGAATCGGCCTAGTAATCGGAAAGTCGCCAGTTCGATTCCCGGGTGTGCCAAATGACGTTGTGTCCTTGGGCAAGGCACTTCACCCTACTTGCCTCGGTACTTGCCTGTACTTACTGTAAGTTGCTCTGGATGACTAAATGTAAATGTCTATCTGTTGCTCAGTCAGCCCTCAAATCTCACCAGGTCTGTGTGATTCCTCTGTTTGTCCATCCCTCCGTCTGTGTTTCTGTCTCAATTGCTCACAAGGAAGTGGACGGTGCCTGCTGCCCTCAGACCAGCCCTAAACCCTGGTTTATGTTCCTCAACTCTAGGGACCACACTGCTCCTAGTAGTAGGGGCACATGTGGGAAGCACATGTTCATGCGCATCATGCGCAACCATTCCAGACGATTTTATAATGAAAGCAAATACAGTCTTAATCTTTTTTTAAAACCAGTTTTTCCCTTGATTTCATGAACCCCACCTGGAAGATTGTTCCAAAGCACAATTGACCTATAAAACACTGTCTTCTTCAAAGAGTCGGATTTTGGTAGGGGTAAAGAAATCCGATGACTATTCGCCCCTCTTGTGTAATGTGAATGCATATCTGAATAGTAAATTATATTGTCATATAGAAATTTAGGAGTGCGGGTGTTAATCATTTTATGAAAATATACTAACATGTTAGCAGATAGTCTATGCTTGACCCCCAGCCAAGCAAGACGGTCATACATTTCTGCAACACTAGTCCGCAAAAAACAACCAAGAGCCAGCTTTGCAGCCTTATTTTGGGCCACTTGTAATTTTTTTAAGTGACTACTTGATACAGCAGACCATACGACAGAACAGTAATCCAAATGACACAAAGCCAATGTACAAACAACACGACTGAAAAACCATGAATTTAGAAATTGTGCACATTTACGCGTTACTGCAACAGCTCTACCCATTTTAGCAACAACTTTGTTGACGTGATCAGACCATGACAACGTTGGATCCAGCCAAAGTCCAAGAAGCTTCACATGTTTTACTTGCTGTATATTTTGACCATTTACTTGTATATTAATTTTTGGATTATCAGATAATCTATACTTAGAAGCAAATATTATACTCCTAGTTTTTGAAATATTTAGAACAAGTTTATTTGTTTGATCCAATTATACAATTTCCTAATCTCGAACGACAGAACCTGATTAAGCTCTGAACATGTAGGAGCTGCAAAATAAAGAGTGGAATCATCAGCAAACATAGTCAATGTAGCCTTACTGAGTATATACGGCATATCATTTGTAAAAATCGAAAATAGCAAAGGTCCGAGGGAACTCCCTTGAGGAACACCACAATCCAGGGAGCCAGGTTAGGTAGCAGCAGCAGCGTTCGCTCCGGTAATATATGGCAGACGACACTTGCAAAAGAAGTGAGCAGCTGACTGGGTTCAACAAGATAGAAACTGTATTGTTCAATATTAAGGTCAATCTGTGGTTGCTTAAGTATATGAAGTATGTTTAAGTGAGATTTGATGTCTTAAATGTATTTTATATTCCAGAATAAGTCAAATTTTGGGGATATTAAATATACAGCAGTATAGTTTGTGAGCAGTGTGAGAAATACCCCCCCTGAAAGCCTCAAAAGCTACATTTGAAGGGGGTCAACATTTTTTGCAAAATAAATTAATAATGTCACTAAGGGTCACTAAAATGTTTTTTTATCTCACAATGTCCAGTATTCAGAAATCAAAACATTTAATCACAATTTTTTGGGCCAAGCGGAGCCAGCCAGTCCTGTGTACGTATAGTTAGACATGTGCGCCAAACCAAAACATTGAGAAGTCAAGGGCTAGCAAGTGAAAGCAGAGTGTATCATTCACACACTTTGGGTTCACGTCCAAAAAGTTGGCACTCAGAGATGAAGAAGAGGCACCGAATGACAATGTTGTTGCAGCTAGCACAGTGGGCCCACTCACTGCCAGAACAGAGGATACTCTCCCACACAGTGATTCCCCAGAAGAACAACGTTTAGTTGAGACCGAGTGTTCCAAAGATGCAGCAGGTGCTGAGGTAACGTTAGCTGCTACTGCTGCTAGCACAAGTGACTTGCCGGCTGGTTGGTCAACGAAGCAGGTGGGCGCATGTAAAGACCGCAACTGTCTCCGATAGGCTATACCTGGCATTTATTCAGTTAATTGCTCTTGTAAATGCGCCAGGTTGGTGCCAATTATTTGTCATGTCTGCATTCTAATGCACAACTTTGCATCCTTGTTATAAAACAACGTGCATCCAAACAACTTTAGCCAATGCAACCTCTTATGTCAGTGTTGCTTTATGAATACTAGCTTACCATATAGAATAATACTAGAATATTAGCATATCGGATTATCAAAAATGGTTAAGTGTGTGCGTGTGTGTGTTGTCATGTAGGTAATAGACTGATAGACTGTTCTCCTTGTTCACTCACGACTGTGTGGCAACGCACAGCTCCAACCTCCTTGTTAAGTTTGCTGACGACACAACCATCGTGGGCCTCATCGCTGACAGTGACGAGTCAGCCTACAGAGAGGAGGTTGACACCCTGACATCATGGTGTCAGGACAATAACCTTTCTCTTAACAACAGCAAGACCAAGGAGATGATTGTGGACTATAGGAGGCGGCAGGAGGAGGAGCATGCACCCCTATTCATCAATGGATCGGAAGTGGAGAAGGTCAGCTGCTTCAAGTTCCTTGGGTGAACATCAGCAATGATCTCACCTGGTCTGTTCACACGGACAAGGTGGTCAAAGCGGCCCGTAAGCGCCTCTTCTTCCTGAGGAGACTGAGTCCATACCAAACTTCTTCAGTCATCCTCACTAACTTTTACAGATGCACTATCGAGAGCATTCTGACTGGTTGTATCACTGTGGTATGGGAGCTGCACAGACAGGGACCGCAAGGCCCTACGAAGTGCGGTCCGTTCTACTGAGTTAATCATCGGTAGGAAGCTCCCAGCCCTAGAGGACACCTACCACACACGTTGCCTAAGGAAAGCCGGCAGGATTCTAAGAGACTGTTCCCACCCATCCTTCAGTCTCTTTACCCCGTTGCCTTCTGGCAGGCGTTACCGCAGCATCCGGTCGCGCACACGCAGACTGGACAACAGTTTCTACCCAAATGCCATCAGGCTTCTGAATGGACACTGATATGGACATTGATTTACTGCACACTAGTCACTTATACACAGTCACTTTCAGCTACTGGTTGAATTATCATTAACATTGCACTACTGTACCTCGCCACCAGGCTCCTGTATGGTCATTGACTTAGTCACTGATCTGCAAATTTGCACTATTGTACTGTACTCCACTTAGGTTAGAATAGGTTATAGGGTTGAAACAGGTTTTATGTGCATTTAGGGTTAGTATAGTGTACTATTTATTGTTATCTGTAATTTAGGAAGTATTAGGGTTAGTATAGTCGATTATTTATTGCTATCTGTATATTTAGGAAGTTTCACTTATTTAAGCTCAGCATGGATGTAAATTATGTTCCGTGTCCTTATATGTTATGTTATGCCAGGTGCTTGCGTTGTCTTGTCTTAAGAATTTCAGTGCCCAGTCTAACCTTGTGTTGTTCTGTGTACCTGATAAATAAGGCTTGAACTTGATTGTCTTGGCATGCATCCATGAAATGGGTACTATTTTATACCTACGGCCAGTACATGCATTAGCAGGGCACTGTGGTCGCGTATACGGGAGCCGGTTCTGGTAAGCCGGTCTGGAATCAAAGTCCAGGGCATATTTTTAATCCCAGTCCGTCCTTGACTACTGCATATTGAGCAAATTTAGATCGGTATTGCGCAACAATTGGGAGATGAGGACCCCCCCGAATATTGACCGGTATTTCGCACACTGTTTGTGAGTGAATAAAACTCCCTCACAATTTAAGTTGTGTTCCATCTGAACTTGTTATATGGACATTATCATCCAGTTAGGCCTATCTGAAGTTAAGTACATCCTTTTAATGTTATTTCCACAAACAAATCATTTATTTTGGTAAAATGTTAACAGAATAAACAATAATTTAGCGATTAATCGCAATTTATCATGTGAAATAATGTGATTAATCGCTTGACAGCCCTAATATATATATACTAGGGGTGGGGGAAAAAATCGATTAGCATTTGAATCGTGATTCAGTCTTTCTAGCGATTCATATCGATTTTTTTTTTTATAACAATGAGTTCACTAAACTGCAAGAAAAACAATACATTTCAAGGTTTAGATGCATTGGGATGTTTTTCTTCAACACTTAACTGCCTATCACAGTTTAATAGAAACAAGTAATACTAAACAGCATACTGGAAACAAATGTAAGCATATATTTAATTGAAATTTGATTTAAAATCGAACGAAAAATTGTGAATTGATTTTTAATCAAATCGATAGGTACCAAAAGATTCCCACCCCTAAAATGTACTAAGATGGTTGACATCAACAGTCAAGAAAGAAGATGTCAGTAAAAAAAAAATTACGCCAGTAAAATTACATTTCATTTGATTCCACATGTAATGATCAGCAATCTCTAAGGTTAGCTTTCTGGTTAGCTTTCCTGGTTATGCAATCTAAAAAAAAAAAACGTTGTATTAAGATTTGGGATTTCATGTCCCGATCTATCTTGCATCAAGTTGCAAGAATCCAGACATTAAGTGGTACACAGACATTCTAGAAACACTTTTCAGCCCTTTTTATTAAACTACTTCCTCAGGACCAATGTAATCTGAAGAACATCAAGCAGCAAGTGCTCTGTGGTAAAAACATACAATGTTGGGTGGGGTTAACACATGGTCTACAATGCCTGTCTGGGTGACTTACACACTAATACATACTGTACATAACCCCTAACCTATATTTGCCTGGAATAGACAATCTCTCTCCCCCCCCCCCCCCCTCCCCTCAGACTTTGTTGACAGGCTTGTCAATTCCCCATGGAGAACCGGTCTTGTTAACGCTGCACGGGGTAGTGACTGAAAATGTTACTGTCATGTAAACTTGACAGTAACCCGGGGGGGGGGGGGGGGGGGGGGGGGCACTCTGTGGTGCATAGAGTGCCCTATGTTTTCTCTATGCCTTTTTCCTTTTTGCCGTGATCAGTCATACACAGAGAATGCCTGCCTATGTCTGCCTGCCTATCAATCATTGACATTAAACTGTTCTGTACACCTCCCCATATGTCCAATGCTGCATAAGGTGCCATTTAGGAAGAAACTGTTTACTGAAGACAAGAGATACTGCACATTCATGTACTAGATATAAGTGCTTAGCAAGGCTGCTGGACCTGACCTGACCTCTCCTCTTTCCCTCTTGGTACTTCTCTCTCTCACTTTCTCTCTCCGTCTCTCGGTCTCTCACTCCCTTTCTATATTTCTCTCAAATTCTCTTTGTCTCTTTTTCACTACGGAGCCTATAGCAAGACCTTAGGGCAGAGTACAGATGTTCTGGCCAACGAGCCAGCTGTGCTCCGGCACATTTACAGATCACCCTACAACGAACCCCCACAACTTATCTGTTATCTTACATCATTGCAGCATCATACCACCATTCTCCATAAGCTAAGTTTTCCTCTAATCGGCCTCTCACTCTCTCTTTTTGGTGCTAGGCTAGGACTTGACTCAAACAAGAAGGCAACCATACAAACACAACTCTCTAAACAGATCTTGTTTCTCCCAGTGTCTCTACATACATATCTTAAAGGGGCGATTTACTGTTTTTTTGGGGTATTTCACACTGTTCCTTAAGGTCTCAGAATAGGGTATGTAACATTGGTTGGGTTGAAAATGGCCCGGGTGCTGTTCTATGCCCCCTGATAGATCCTCTGAAATGTTCCTGGGAAAAAACACTTGCTTTTCTCCTTTTATAGTATGCTCATTAATATTTAGATAAGCTGCGCGCTGATTGGTTGGTTTTCAACGAGTGAAGCTGGGTAGCAAAAACGCAAAACGGCCAACAGCAGCACTCGCTGAAACACCGAAGTTGGAGACTTGAAATAAAAACGCGCAAATAAATCTTGTGTCTACACAACACTGTTTTCAACAGATTGACCACATATCATTTGAAATTATAACATTACTTGTTTCCACTTCTGTTGTTGAAGCAAACTGGATTGACTTAGGTGGGTAGAACGTTAGGCTACAGCTTAGCAACCAAACCATATCGTGATTCTACTCGGCTTCAGTTAGCTAGCTAGCTCTAGATATCTTGCTGAAAAATAACATGACAAAGATCTGGACAAACATGCATCGTGAATTGTAGATTTACATTACACAGGTTATTTATTTGAATGAAACACAGTCAGGAACATGAATCAACGTTAACCCCATTGCCAATAAACTAGGCTAAATTATCACACATTCTACCTATGCTCTTGCGTTAGCAAGCTAAACTTGTTCACATGCCTACAGTCTAGGTGTTACTAGTAACAGTTACTAGCAATGCTAACGTATCCTGTATCTAGCACCTGCCTTTCTCCAGTTCTTTCAAATAGATCAGCTAGAGTCATTTGATGTGTGTAGAAACGTATTTAGCATTCTACCTGGTATGCTATATACAGGAAACGTTAGCATTGCTAATAACTGTTAGCACAACATCATACTGTCCTTATAGCAAATCCTGCTTGAAATTGTCCAAGGTTGTCAAAACTGTCTTGGGTGAAATGTTCAGAGCAAATGAATGATCGAGTGTCGAACTTCGCCGGGATCTTCTCATAGACAACAGCAGCCATGCCTGTCGAATGTTTGGCTCCTTGGGAAGACTGTGAGTGTTAGCCTTCCCTGTACAGCCCGGAACACAGCATTTACGACCTTGGTCCATTTTCAATATCCTTGTTATAATTCAAAACTTTCTTCTTTGTAATTACTTATAAGTAGCCTACACAGAGCAGCGCACAGCTAAACTAGTATCAGAGATAGACACTACCTCGGGCTGGTCTGGATGTAAATTTTGGGGCGTGACAAAGATACAGACCAGAGCCAAAAAGGGCAGTCCTACGTCACACCGATGGCTTTGTTGAAAAGCTAGCGTTTGACAGCAAAAAAAAATCTTTTTGAGATTTGCATAGAAAAGAGGTGTCAATGGACTTTGATATTCACTGTATGTTAATTTTACCCACCGAACTGTCGTTATTCAACTAGGACAAGGTAAAATCGGTTTTGCAATCAATCGTCCCTTTTAACTTGACCTTAAAACTTAACCTGAACCCAAACTCTGATCCTAAAACTATTCCTACTTAACTCATAATGCAATTCTCACCCTCACATTAATTCTAACCATGGCCTTTAACCAATTCAAAGAATACCAGAAACAAAATTTTGCTAGGAACAAAACCGAAAAAAACAGAGACTTTATGGGCCCTATTTTAACGATCTGAAACACAAGTATCAAAATGCAAAGCGCAAGTAACTGTGTGGGCGTGACTCCGGCAGGGTTGCCGGCGGAATACATGACTTTGTGCCTGGAGCAAATCTAAAATGGGTTGGTCTGAAGTAGCTATATTACTAATGGGTGTGGTTTGGGCGTAACGTGCAGTAAACCAATCAGAGCATCATCTCACAATCCCTTTAATAGCAGGCGCGCTTGTTACATGGCGGATTGCTAATATAACGGTGGATTTACCAGGCGCACGCCAGGAGTGGTTCACAGCCGAGGAGACCGACATTCTTGTCAGGGCCGTAAAAGATGGAGAAGTGACATTGTATGGGAAAGGCAGAGCAGTTTTCTCATTGCACTAAATTGCCCGCTAATGCTGCTCATTCAAATTCTTATTCTTATTTTTTTTTATTGTTTAGTTCTTAGAATTAGTTTAACTATTGTACTTTTTCACTTTAATTTAAGACCCATATATGTTTATTGTTTGCACCTTCCTGCCACAATAAATTCCATGTTTGTGTAACATAAGGTACATGGCTAATAAACCGAATTCTGACTGTGATGGAGATGGGAGAAGAAACCCACACAAATTAGCTTTGGTTAAAAAGGTGTGGGAGGAAATTGCCACAATTGTTACAAATCAAGTTCACATACATAAAGATTTCATTGAAGAAATGTAACACGCCATAAATCGAAACAATGTAACGTAGCTTCGCAGAAAGAAAACCCTGGCCTCGCCAGCAGTGCGCACAGGGGCCAAGCTTGCGCCATTAAAATAGCATCTGAATAACGCGCCATTGACTATAGACTACATTTTTCCTGGTCAGTGGCGGAATTGTTTTTCTGAAACTGCAAAATAGCACCAGGGAACGTTTGCGTCGGAACACGCCTCCTTTTTTCGCTGAACCGCCCCCAGCAGCGCAAAGTCATTCCCTAATTTACCGACGTGCGTGTGTGGAGGGAATAATCCGCTTTGCGTTGAGTGCAAACTAGGAATGATACTTGCGTCATTGACAAAGTCAATTGCGCTGGATGCAAGATATGGCCCTATATATTTTTTATGTTAGGGAACAAAAATTGTAATTTGTCAGAATCAGAAAGGGTTTTAATCGAAATGAAAGTTTGCAAAGACAATGAATTTACTTTGGCAGGAAGGTGCATACATTGAACATATAGGAGTAAATCTTAATTAAGTGACCTCAAAGGAACGCAGGCCGTCGACTTAATGTCTCTTCTGACTTCCCTCGACCTGACACTGCTGAACACACCAGCGACCCACAAGGCAGGAAAACAGCTCGACCTCATCCTGACACGAAACTGTATCACTGACTTAACCTCTGTAACCCCACTACATATTTCTGATCACTTTATCCAATTCTCTGTCTCTCTCCCTCCAACTCTTCCTACCTCCCCTCGTAACTTTCCCTATCCCCCTACCATTTCTCCTCCATTGTAACATCCTACCTCCCATTGACAAGTTCACGTCCCACCCCACTGACACTGCCACCAACACCCTGTTATCCACATTAACTGCATCACTTGACACTCTCTGTGCCCTGTCAACCAGGCCTGCACGATCTTCTCCCTCCTGCCCATGGCTCAGAGATGTTAAGAACGGTCCATCCTTCGGGCAGCTGAGAGGAGATGGCGCAAGTCCAAAGACGGTCTGAACCTTGATAAGTATCACTCCCTCCTTAAATCCTTCTCTGCTCACATAATTGGTGCTAAAACCCACTAATTCCTGAACAAAATTAACTCTGCCTCAAACACCCACAAACTTTTCCCTACCTTCTCCACCCTTCTTAGAACAACCTGCTTGACCCCAACCAATCGGGCTTCACGACTGGCCACTCCACAGAAACTGCCCTCCTGTTAGTCACCACTGCCCTCCAGTCTGCCAGAGCGGCTTCGAGGTCATCCGTCATCATTCTGCTGGACCTTTCTGCAGCGTTTTATACGGTTAACCATCAGATCCTGCTCGCCAGACTTTCTGAAATGGGCATCACTGGCACTGCACTTTAGTGGATCTCATCCTACCTGTCAGGAAGATCCTACCAGGTCTCCTGGAGAGGCAATGTGTCAGGACCCCGTCAGCTCTCCACTCATGTCCCACTGGGCTCCGTCCTTGGACCCCTCCTCTTCAACCTGTGCACCACCTCACTTGGACCGATCATCACCTCCCATGGCTTCTCCTACCACTGCTACGCTGACAACACGCAGCTGTACCCGTCGCTCCCCCCGACTGATCCGGGGATCTCAGCTAGGATTGAGGCATGCCTCACAGACATCTCCGCCTGGATGACCGAGCACCACCTCCAGGTGAACCTCGCCAAAAGAGAACTTCTCATCATTCCGACCAAACCCTCCATCTCCCACAATCTCTCAATCACCCTGGGATCTGCGACGGTGACCCCTTCATCCTCTGCCAGGAACCTCAGGGTTACCATTGATGACAAGCTCTCCTTCACAGCCCACATTGCTGCAGTCTCCCGGTCGTGTAGATTCACCCTCTACAACATCTGGAAGATCAGGAGATACCTGTCTGAGCATTCCACCCAGCTGCTAGTCTAATCACTTGTTGGACTACTGCAACTCGCTGCTCGCAGGTCTCCCAGCTTGTGCAACCCGCCCTCTCCAGAGGATTCAGAACGCAGCAACCTGCTTGGTCTTTAATCTACCCAGACGCTCCCATGTTACCCCGCTCCTCATCTCCCTCCACTGGCTTCCCATCACGGCCTATATCAGATTCAAGACCCTGGTACTGACCTTCCAAGCGGTGAACAAGACTGCACCCGACTACATCAAGTCTCTCCTCCAGCCTTACACCCCCACCCGCCACCTACAGTCTTCTTCTGACAACCGTCTGGTGGTCCCACCGCTCAAGAGAGCCCGGTCCTAACACAAGCTCTTCTCCTGTCTGGCCCCCCAGTGGTGGAATCAACTCTCCACTTCCATCAGAGACACTGACTGTCTCCCCACCTTCAAGAAAAGGCTCAAGACGCACTTGTTCCGGGAGTACAACGGTACTTAGGAATGATTTTCTGGACCTGATGTTAGTTTCCTCCAGGATCACAATGACTCTTATTGAGAGACTTGTTGCTTTTGTTGGTTAGTTGTAACTAAATTCTTGTACTCGCTCAATAAAAATGATTGTACTCGCTGTGAAATATATTATTGTTGCTTGCTTTCTACAGGTACACTCCTTCACTTTTGAGGTTCATGTTGTTTAATTGTAACTTGATTAACTACATGCTCTTATGGTTCTTGACTTTGGCACAAATTTGGTTTTTCACAATGTATGCTTAATGTTTTGGCTACCCGCAATGTTTGGGGCTATCTCGTTGTTATGATCAGTGACCTATGCACTTTTGTAAAGCTGTCTCTTGGAAGTCGCTTTGGATAAAAGCAAAGTCTGACTGTACTATACAAGTGGTTCAAAGTCGAATTAACTAATACTAAGGGGACAGGTATGAAAATACAATTAATATAAAGTATAAAATAGCTATAATGTACAATATAAAAATACAAATAGGGTGCTAAGTGCAAATATGTCATAGATGCAAAAAATGGCATGGGTGCAATATATGGCAATGGTTTAAAGTCTGAGGTTTAAAGTCTGTGTGAGCCCTTGGCCTTGTTGAAGAAGCCAGTTGCAGATGGAAAGAAACTGTTCTTGTGACGTGAAGTTTTGGTCCTGATGATGGACTGCAGCCTTCTGCCAGAGGGGAGTCGCTTTACTTTGCATGGTTAACCTCATCACAGAATGCATGCCGCCACTTGCCATGTAGGCTAAGCCTGCAGTAATGGATGACCTGAACAAATTATACTTTTCAATAGGTTCGTGGTTCAACAGGAGAGCTGCGCTCTTCTAAACTGATCCACACCTTGAGGATCGACTAATTTTAATATGTGTCATTGTTAAGGAAGAATTCGAGTGGCACTGTGTAGATCTGAATAGTCAAGGGATATGGTTTTAATACAATTTATTAGACTATACAATTACATATGATTTAAACAAAGTACTTTGTGATCCGTCTTGGCGAAGGGTGTGATAGCCACAAATCGTTCGCAAGAGTGATGATCAGCCAGCACACATGCACTGCCTTATATAAACTTAAGATCAAATGGCATTCTATATGGTCAATCAATCAATGTAGCAAACTCTGTGATTGGCTAACTCAATTTAGTGACAGCTTGAAACAATACCAAGTTTCCAGTGTGTCCCAAAGTTCTTTGATGTCACAGCTCTCCCCAGAGCAGTAGATAATAAAGCCACAGGGGTTGACCAGTCAAATGGTCAACTGTCCTTTGTGTGACCATCTTCAAACAATACTTTTAATTAACACAAACAATGAAACAGGACACAGTCCTTCTAGCCAAAGTTCAGAGCAACTGTCTCATTGACCCCTTACAGTAACCAGAGGACAGAAGGCCATATAAAATGCTTCACCCATCCCCCAGGGCAAGCTGCCCACAGAGCCATCAGCACCTCACATTACTTTGAACTCAACTTAATTACCTTCCCTTCCTGTCTCTTACCAATGAACATAGAAGATTATAGATTTCATACACATACATCTATGCATATGACCAACATTTCCATTACATTCATATTGTGTCCTGTTGATTCACGAATCCCATTTGAATTGCCTGTAGATGTAACCAGCGATACCTTTACAAAAAATAAGTATACTTCAAGTTTATTTTGTAAGTATACTTAGTATAAAAAGTATACTATTATCATGTTACTTAAAGTATACTAGCAGTGTACTTATTTATATTCTATTTTTGCACTAAGTAAACTGAATTTGCCCACTTTAAGTATTTTAGTACACTTTAAAGTACACTTATAGTTTATTTCAAGGTTTACTTTTGAATACTGTAAAGTAGCCTGTGTAGTGCACTTTCAGTTCATCAAGTATACTTCCTAAAGTACTTCAAAGTATACATTGGAATACTCTAAAGTAACCTGTGTAGTGCACTTTAAGTTCATGAAGTATACTTCCTTAAGAGCCTCAAAGTATACTTTGTAATACTTTCAAGTGCACTTTAAATAAATGTAAGTCCTTCAAGAAGTAAACGTAATAAATTTAATTTGACTATTACTTGCTAATATATTAAGATTTTTAGGAGCCCCCTCAAACACCTCAGATCTTAAGTCACTTGGCGGGAACGGGGGGCCCTCGCAATTTTACACTGCAAATTCTTAGCTGAAAGAAGCCATTTACTGCACAAGCATTAATGATGCAAGAATCCAGCTCTTCTTCTGAAACGTAACAGTCATTTAACTCATGGTTACAAAGGTAAACCAGCACAATAATGACCACGCAACAAAACACTACATTCTAAGCATTTAAAAAACGAAATTCATGAAGTTACATTTGTATTTCGAACAAACTGCAAACTTATCAGCAAATGTTAACACTATTTACTGCCTTGCATCATGGGAATTGACCAGCCAATGAGCCACGTTATTTCTTTCTTCAGTCAGTTTGACAGTTTAACCTTCAAATGCATAAATAAACCCTTCTGTCTGCTTCTTTCTCAAGTAGCTTTTTCGTTTTTTACATTAATACTCCAATTGATAATTATTAGTATAAGATTTTAGGGCTTCAGAATGTTTTGGCAGTAATTAAAGGTTACAGCTTCGGTACCAACAAAGATGCAATGTGCAATGCATAATAGATTTTCATATCCATAAATAATTAGAATGAGATGGATCCAAAAAATGTAACCTGTAATGTAATTTACAATTATTTTGACAGTTTTTGCTGTATAATAATAGAAAACATACATCATACTCCAGAAGAAATGTATACAATTTTCGGTTTCTAAGCATACTTCTTAAAAGTACATCAAAAGTGAACTATTTTCAAAGCATACTTGAAAGTATATCAAAAGTGAATTATTTTCTAAGTATACTCCTTAAAAGTATATCAAAAGTGAACTATTTTCAAAGCATACTTCTTAAAAGTATATCAAAAGTGAACTAAAAGTGTACTATCCATATTTTAGTATACTTATAGTATACTTTAATATAAAATGTTTTGGAAGGGTATCCTTGTAGTTCCTGATGTGCAAAAGCTATCACCTCATCCAAATAAATACAATGATGTTTGCTTCTGAATAGGCCCGGCAATGTATTGTAGTGACCTGGGATAAGGGGTTCTATTTGGCTGGTTGGGAATGTTGTTATGTGTTTAAGTTCCATGTTCTGTGCGTAAAACCTCGCGGAGATCGAATGGGTTAAAAGGAGAGGTCATGTTGCTTTCAGTCCTCTCAGCAATTATTCTGGAGTCTTGTTTTGACATTGTCATTGTTGACGGACACGCAGGTCCCCGGCGGCGCCCTGTTGCCATTAGCAACAGTAGCAGTTAAACCCCCGAAGTTTGATGGACAAGGCAAGTAGGCAGTTTTCTTCACTCAATTAGAGTTGTTGGCTAGTGCCGGGAGGTGGTCTGACGAGACAAAGGTGTCGCAGCTGGCCCTGTGCCTGACGGGGGAGGCTTTGTAATGCTTGCTAACGCTCCGGGTGGAAGGGTGCGCTAGTGGAGGCATTGGGGGACCGTTTCGACAGTCCAACCCAATACGCTGCGGATTGAGCTGGGGAACAGACAGAGACTCCCAGGGGAATCTTTGAAAGCATTGGCAAGTAGTCTGTTAAGCATGACACATCGGGCTTATGGAACTATGCCTTTGGGGGTGCAAGATGAGCTGGCACTGGATAGTTTTATTAGAGCGCTGTCTCCAACTGAACTTTGTAGACACATCCAGATGGCTGAACCACCGTCACTGCGGGTGGCAGTAGAAGTAGCCAGAAAGGGGGAGCTGATCTGGGGCATGGGAGAGAGCAGGGGCGCTGACGAGCAGCCTGAGGTGAGAGCGGTGGTGGCTGGAGGACCGGAATCATCAAGCCAGGGTTGGTCAACAACTTGAGCGGGTTGGTCAAGGCTGTTTCACTGGTCATCGAGCAGGGCCCAGGCAGAGTCGTAACACCAGCTCCACTCCCATAGTGTGCTGGGGATGTGGCCTGCCTGGCCATATGCACGGGACTGTGACGGATTTCCCCATCACCAGGAAAACGATAATAGGGGGATACACACGCAGGGGGGATGCTCGGGCCCACTTCACCGCCCCAACCACACAGTGAGGAGTAGGGGATCATCAGCGGAGATCAGGAGGAGGGGACCAGCTACATCCTGGGGCCGTAGCCACTTTGTGTCCCGGGCCAGTGTTTGTAGTGGGTCGGACCACAGTGGGGGACTTCTGTAACATAAGGGTCAAAGTGGAGAGGGTGGAATGTTCGCCCTAGTCGACACAGGCTCGACGGTGACACTGGTGAGCAGTAGCGGCTGGAAAACCTTGGGGGGGGGGGGGGCAAATAAACGGAAACACTTCGAAACTGGGCAAAACCACCACTGCTTTATTTTTTATTTAAACAACTACGTATTTAAGAAGAGCAAGACAATACGATACAAAATTTAAAGTTACAAACATCGTTTGTATAAACTATGTCGATGAAACATCGATATCGTTTTTTTTATTTATTATATCCTCCCATCCACTACCAAAAAGCATGTTAACTAGCTACTTGAACATCCAGCCAGCCAACTCCGTTTTGCTTAAAGAGCAGGTGGTTGTAGCCCCGGTTGTAGCTTCATCCTTGGTCACTAGCCTGCTGCTGGATTTGTAAATCGTGTAGGTCGAGATCCTTTATCCTCTTTTTATCTTCCAGCGAACGTCTTGTGAAAAAAACGAGAAAGGGTTTTTTTGTAAATCAATGACAGAATTTGTTTTGTCGCTCCGCCTCTGATTCACAAAACCAAAGTTTCTGATAGCTATGCTGCTCTCGTAGATTTGAAAGATTTGAAACTTTCAATTCACCAATGAAACGCTATCCCTGCTGAAAAGTTAAGTAGCTTCCATAGACTTTGCTGTTACTGGCACCCTTCACCTGAAGGAGGGGCTTTTCTCAGTAATGACGAATGGCAATATATTATGTTTGGTCACATTTAAGTGGTTGTTGTCAGGGGCTTACGGTCTCCCACATACATTTAACGCGTAAACGCGGTAGTGCAAGACCCCTGTATACTAGGGATGGATTTTTTAAAGAACTGCGGGGTTCAGTTAGATTTAGCTGCAGGCACTGTAAGGCTGTCGAGGGGGCTGACAGTGGGGATGTTGCCATCAGAGGGGCTAGCAGGGATAGGGCTGCCTCTCCGCTTTCCTTCCAAACTTGGAGAGGTCATACCAGTGGTGCCATTCCAGCCGTCTCCAGCAGTGACGCCCTTCACTTCTCACAACAGCACAAGCACGGGCAGCCTAGGAGCTAAAAACACACAAGCCCCTTCAATCCAGCTGACCCGGGGGTGTTCCATCAACGTTGATTAAGGAAAAGCAAGACTTATTTCGCCAAGTCTCACTTACTTTAGCGAAAGTTCCGTTCTATTAAAGTGGCTTATTCTAGTTCTAGCTACGTAACCAAGGTTACTTATACTTCGGAACTAGCCTGATCCATGCCAGGCTAAAAGACAAGTTAAACTAAAATATGTTGCAAATAATTTCAAACAGGATCTCAAAAGACAGTCCTGTTGAGTAAATTTCTGCGCACAAAGCACTTTAGTCCGTGTTCGGAAATGTAAATTCTGAATTTTTGAAGTGCAGACATGAATGATTTACGTGTTTACTTCATCTCCAAAACATATATAGATTTAAATAAACAAGTAATAAATAATGTCACTTTAACTGTTTTCAAAAGCCATTGGTTAATTGACATAAAATAAGGCCTTAGAAACTAAGCAGACAAGACAAGACTAACTAGACTAGACTAACAAGACTAACTAGACAAGATACAATCAATTTGGGCCTCATTCACCAATATCTTCCTAAGTTATTTCTTAAATTCGTTCTTAAGAAAGTTTTAAGAAAAATTTACGTGTGATTCATGAAGTGTTCTTAAACAGCAGAATTGTTCGCAGGTGTGTTCTTAGAATACTACAAGGCTGTAGTATTTTATTGAGTTTAGCTAAAAGTTTGTCTTTTGGGCAGAGCGGAAGGGTCAGCAGTTAGATAACCAGTTCAAACTGGTCAAGGAGGAGCTAGCCAGTGAGTCATTTTCGTATTCAGGGTATTCTTTTGTTTGACGGTAATTGGGGGCGTTGTAGAATTTGGTTTAAAAGCCGAAGCCGTCTGGAATCAGCTGAGAGCGTATAGCGTCATACTGTAGAGAACTTCGAGAGCGCTACATTGACTGCGAGTGATCAAGGCTGTAGTATATTATTGAGTTTAGCTAAAAGTTCGTCTTTTGGGCAGAGCGGAAGGGTCAGCAGTTAGATAACCAGTTCAAACTGGTCAAGGAGGAGCTAGCCAGTGAGTCATTTTCGTCTTCAGGGTATTCTTTAGTTTGACGGTAATTGGGGGCGTTGTATCTGCGCATTAGCATATTTAAGGCGGTTAGCACTACAGAGGCAGCCTCGTCTGCCAGCCTCATCGCACAAAGACTCAGTCGAACAAAGACAAAGGAGTCTACCTACGGAGTCCACCGAGGAAGGCCGACGGGGCCGGATCACCTCTTCTGATAAGTATCAACCTATTCATATTCATAATTAGATTATATTCTACCTAGAACGTATTCATAGCTAGCATGTGTTTCCTTAGCATTCCTGTCCATTACACTACCCGTAGACGTAGATATGTCACAAAGTATATTCGGTCAACTTCTAACCTTCACTACCTATCCAGATCTTCTCCACCTGCCCTCTCTCTTTCTTTAGGGCTCTGGAACTGCCAGTCTGCTGTGAACAAGGCAGACTTCATCCCGGCGTTTGCATCCCATGCTTCTCCATGCCCTTGCACTGACAGAGACATGGATCCGCCCAGAGAACACTGCAACTCCAGCTGCTCTCTCCGTCAACCACTCCTTCACTCACTCACCCCGCTCAACCGGGCGGGGTGGTGGGACAGGTTTACTTCTTTCCCAATATATTAAATACACATCCACACCACTCTCTGTTACTGACAAATCGTATGAACACCATTATGTGATGCTAACTGATCCTATCAAAGCATGCTTAATTGTTCTTTATCGCCCACCAGGACCGTTAGCTGACTTTGTGGAAGAGCTGGACATGCTCCTCAGCGTCATCCCGGATGATGGAACCCCCCTGATAGTCCTCGGGGACTTTAACATCCACCTCCAAGGAACGCAGGCTGTCGACTTCTTGTCTCTCCTGACCTCCTTCGACCTGACGCTGCTGAGCACACCGGCGACCCACAAGGCAGGCAAACAGCTAGACCTCGTCCTGACACGTAACTGTATCACTGACTTAACCTCTGTAACCCCACTGCACATTTCTGATCACTACTTTATCAAATTCTCTGTCTCTCTCCCTCCAACCCTTCCTACCTCCCCTCCCCTCGTAACTTTCCCGCGCAACCTCCGCTCCCTATCCCCCTCCCATTTCTCCTCTCTTTTGACATCCTCCCTCCCTCCCATTGACGAATTCTCGTCCCACCCCACTAACACTGCCACCGACACCTTGTTAACCACTTTAACTGCATCACTTGACTCTCTCTGTCCCCTGTCAACAAAGCCTGCACGATCTTCTCCCTCCTGCCCGTGGCTTACGGATGTTATTCGTGAAGAACGGTCCACCCTTCGAGCAACTGAGAGGGGATGGCGCAAGTCCAAAGACGGTTTGGACCTTGATAAGTATCACTCCCTCCTTAAATCTTTCTCTTCTCACATAACTGGTGCTAAAACCCTCTACTTTCTTAACAAAATTAACTCTGCTTAAAACCCCCACAAACTTTTCTCTACCTTCTCCACCCTTCTTAACCCACCTCCCCCACCCCCTCCCTCCACCCTGACAGCAGACGACTTCTCCTCCTTCTTTGAGAAAAAAGTCGCCGACATTAGCAGTCGGTTCCTTAAACCCACCTTTCCTACCCTCTCACCCTCCATGACTGACCCAACTAAATGTCTAAACTCTTTCTCTCCCCTGTCCGAGGCAGAGCTCTCTGACCTCATTCTCTCTCATCGCCCCACCTCCTGTCCCCTTGATCCTGTCCCCTCCCCTCTCTTTCAAACCATCTCCCCCTCGATCATAACTTTTCTGCTCCATGTTCTAAACTCCTCTCTTACCTCTGGCACCTTCCCCTCTGCCTTCAAACAGGCCAGAGTTACCCCTCTACTCAAAAAACCCTCCCTTAACCCTGCCGTCCTTCAGAACTACAGACCGGTATCACTGTTACCCTTCTCTAAAACAATTGAACGTGCTGTATCTAACCAACTGTCTAACTTTCTTTCTCAGAACAACCTGCTTGACCCCAACCAATCGGGCTTCAAGACCGGCCACTCCACAGAGACTGCCCTCCTTTCAGTCTCCACTGCCCTCCAGTCTGCCAGAGCGGCTTCGAGGTCATCCGTCATCATTCTGCTGGACCTTTCTGCGGCGTTTGATACGGTTAACCACCAGATCCTGCTCTCCAGACTCTCTGGGATCACTGGCACTGCACTCCAGTGGATCTCATCCTACCTGTCGGAAAGATCATACCAGGTCTCCTGGGGAGGCAAAGTGTCAGACCCTCGCCAGCTTTCCACTGGTGTCCCACAGGGCTCCGTCCTTGGACCCCTCCTCTTCTCTCTGTACACCACCTCACTTGGACCAATCATCACCTCCCATGGCTTCTCCTACCACTGCTACGCTGACGACACGCAGCTGTACCTGTCGTTCCCCCCGACCGATCCGGGGATCTCAGCTAGGATTGAGGCCTGCCTCGCAGACATCTCCGCCTGGATGACCGAGCACCACCTCCAGCTGAACCTTGCCAAAACGGAACTTCTCATCATCCCACGACCTCTCAATCACCCTGGGATCTGCGACGGTGACCCCCTCATCCTCTGCCAGGAACCTTGGGGTTACCATGGATCCCTCACGGCCCACATTGCTGCGGTCTCCCGGTCGTGTAGATTCGCCCTCTACAACATCCGGAAGATCAGGAGATACCTGTCTGAGCACTCCACCCAGCTGCTTGTCCAAGCAATGGTCCTCTCCAAGTTGGACTACTGCAACTCGCTGCTCGCCGGTCTCCCAGCATGCGCAACCCGCCTTCTTCAGAGGATTCAGAACGCAGCGGCCCGCCTGGTCTACAATCTACCCAGACGCTCCCACGTTACCCCGCTCCTCATCTCCCTCCACTGGCTACCCATAACGGCCCGCATCAGATTCAAGACCCTGGTACTGACCTTCCGAGCAGTGAACGGGACTGCACCCGACTACATCAAGTCTCTCCTGCAGCCTTACACCCCCACCCGCCACCTACGGTCCTCTTCAGACAACAGCCTGGTGGTCCCACCGCTCAAGACCGCCCGGTCCCAACACAAGCTCTTCTCGTGCCTGACCCCCCAGTGGTGGAATCACCTCCCCACCTCCATAAGAGACACAGACTGTCTCTCCACCTTCAAGAGAAGGCTCAAGACGCACTTGTTCCGGGAGTACAACGGTACTTAGGAATGGTTTGTTGAACCCCACGCTAGTTTCCTCAAGGATCACAATGACTCTTGCTTAGACTGTTGCTCTTGTTGGTTAGTGGTAGCTGATTTAAACAGTTGTATTATATTTAATCCTATTTTTATTGCTTTCCTACAGGTACACTTGCACTTAGAGATTCATGTTGTGTATTGTCATTTGCTTAACTACATGCTCTTATGGTTTCTTCCCTTTAGCACTTATTTTTGGTTGTTCACAATGTGTACCTCTGTTTTTGGCTACCTGCAATGCTTTGGGGCTATCTTGTTGTTATTATCAGTGACCTATGCACTTTGTAAAGCTCTCGCTTGGAAGTCGCTTTGGATAAAAACATCTGCTAAATGAATAAATGTAGAATGATGAATCCCAATATTTCTTGTATTTAAGTTGAAAGTTTGTGCCCCGTTGCTCCTATTTAGCATAGGTTAACGCCCCGTTAATTCCCTTAAAGGGCATGATACGGCAGGGCTGTGTGCATACTCAGAGAAATGTCAAAACTACGTGGTAAAGACGGTGGAGGCCTCGACAAAAGACAGAAAAACGTAATAATAATTCTGAAGTGGAGGTACAACTGCAAGAAGTTAGCGACAAACGACACATCATATTTAATAGTCAGCTGTGGATACAAAGCAGTAAATAAAACCAATGCATGGAATCCAATTACTCATGCAGTGAACGCTGTATCTGGAGAAGTGCGCAGAACTGATGAAGTGAAAAAATAAATGGTTTAACTTTAATCTGAATTCTTAAGCAAAAAAACATAGACCTAGAAATCAGTTGACTGTTACAAATATCCATGAGGACTGCTCTTGGTAGCCTAAAGCATTCCAACAAGTAGCCTACGCGTCGCTCTGCAAATAAATCGGTATGGTCAAGGAAGATGTGTTCCCTCTTCAGGAAACCATCTGCAACATTTTGCAGCAGCAATGTGGTGTAGTCCTAGTGTGTAGAATAAGCCTACAGATACCTTCCTATAAATATATATATATATATATATATATATATATATATATATATATATATATAGCCTATAAATTCCTTGCTACTTGTTACTCTTACTCTTAATGCCCCAACACACCTACCACACACAATAGACATAACTGTAAATGTTATGCTCAAAATCACATATTGTAAACTAAACTCAAACACTCATTTTCATAACACAAAAATACACTAACAATACACCATCCCCCCTATTTTGAATAAGTATCCAAGTATCAAAAGGCAAAGCGCAAGTAACTTGGTGGGCGTGACTTCAGCTTGGTTGTTATTTTGCCGGCGGGATAGATGACTTTGCGCCTGGCGCAAATCTAAAAAGGGTGGGTCTGAAGTAGCTACATTACTAATGGGTGTGGTTTGGGCGTAACGTGCAATAAACCAATCAGAGCATCATCTCACATTCCCTTTAAGAGCAGCGCTTGCTTCATGGCGAATTGCTATTATAACGGCGGATTTGCCAGGCGCACGCCAGCGGTTCACAGCCGAGGAGACTGACAATCTGGTCAGGGCCGTAAAAGATAGAGAAGTGACATTGTATGGGAAAGGCAGAGCAGTTTTCTCATTGCCCACTCATGCTGCTCATTCAAATAATTATTCTTATTTTTAAATTGTTTAGTTCTTAGAATTAGTTTAACTAATGTACTTTTGTACTTAATTTATACCCGTATATGTTTATTGTTTGCACCTTCCTGCCACAGTAAATTGCGTATTTTTGTAACATAGGCTACATGGCGAATAAACCGAATTCTGATTCTGATGGGCATGGGAGAAGAAACCTAACCAAATTAGCTTCGGTTAAACAGTCATGGGAGGAAATTGCCACTGTTGTTACAAATCAAGTTCACGTACATAGAAATTTCTTATGAAAATCTTTTTATAATCATTGAAGAAATGTAACACGCCATAAATCAAAACAATGTAACGTAGCTTCGCAGAAATGTAACACGCCATAAATCAAAACAATGTAACGTAGCTTCGCAGATGGAAGACCCTGGCCTCGCCAGCAGTGGGCACGGACCAAGCTTGCACCCTTAAAATAGCATCTCAATAATGCGCCATTGACTTTAGACCACGTTTTTCCTGGTCAGTAGCGGAATTGTTTTTCGGAAACTGCAAGATAGCGCCAGGGAACGTTTGCGCCAGAACACGCCAGAAACCTTTTTCGCTGAACCGCCCACGGGAGCGCAAAGTCATTTCGACGTGTGTCTGTGGAGGGAAAAGTCGGCTTTGCGTCGAGTGCAAACTAGGAATGACACTTGCGTCGTTGACGAAGTCAATTGCGCTGGTTGCAAGATAAGGCCCCATGTCTACCAAAACACTAACACATGTTCGCTTTCAACAGGAACATTTAATCAATGTCACAACAAACACTAACATCAGATGAAATTACAGAAACTGTATTCTATATACAGTATATGTCTCAGGTCTCACAGTATATGGATCATAGATTGTGTTTTGCATGCCCCTCTTTGAGTCACCACCTTACCACGGTGGAGGGGTTTGCGTGTCCTAGTGATCCTGGAAGCTATGTTGTCGGGGGCTTCATGCCCCTTGTAGGGTCACCCAAGGCAAACAGGTTCCAGGTGAAAGACCAGACAAAGCGTTGCTCAAAAAAACAACCATGAAGAAACACAACAATGGTTCTCAGTTGCCCCTGCCCGGAAGCGGGTCACCGGGGCCCCCCCCCTGGAGCCAGGCCCGGGGGTGGGGCTCGATGGCGAGCGCCTGGTGGCCGGGCCTTTTCCCACGGGGCCCGGTCGGGCACAGCCCGAAGAGACAACGTGGGACCCTCTTCCAGTGGGCTCACCATCTGCAGGAGGGGTCATGGGGGTCGGGTGCAGTGTGAGACGGCGGCGGCCTTGGCGGGGGCCTTGGCGGTACGGTCCTCGGCTGCAGATGCTAGCTTTAAGGACGTGGAACGTCACCTCGCTGGCAGGAAAGGAGCCTGAGCTGGTGCGTGAGGTAGAGAGTTTCCGGCTAGATATAGTCGGCCTCGCCTCGACGCACAGCATAGGCTCCGGAACCAGTCTCCTTGAGAGGGGCTGGACTCTCTTCCACTCTGGAGTTGCCCTTGGTGAGAGGCGTCGAGCCGGGGTGGGAATACTGGTTTCCCCTCGGTTCGGCGCCTGTACATTGGGGTTCACCCCGGTGGACGAGAGGGTAGCCTCCCTCCGCCTTCGGGTGGGGGGACGGGTCCTCACTGTCGTTTGTGCTTATGCACCAAACGGCAGCTCAGAGTACCCACCCTTTTTGGAGTCTCTGGGGGGGGCGCTGGAAAGCGCTCCTCCCGGGGATTCCCTCGTCCTCCTGGGGGACTTCAATGCTCATGTGGGCAATGACGGTGAGACCTGGAGGGGCGTGATTGGGAGGAACGGCCCCCCCGATCTGAACCCGAGTGGTGTTTTGTTGTTGGACTTCTGTGCTAGACACGGCTTTGAATACTTTGAAGACCTCCTTAATTCCACCAACACGCTTTCCGACGTGGAGGCAGAGTCTGGGGACATCGGGGGGGGGCCCTTCTATCTCTGGGGCTGAGGTCGTTGGTTGAAAAGCTCCGCGGTGGCAGGGCCCCTGGGGTGGATGAGGTCCGCCTGGAGTTCCTTAAGGCTCTGGATGTTGTAGGGCTGTCTTGGGTGACACGACTCTGCAACATCGCGTGGACATCGGGGACAGTGCCTCTGGACTGGCAGACCGGGGTGGTGGTTCCCCTCTTTAAAAAGGGCGACCGGAGGGTGTGTTCCAACTTTAGGGGATCACACTCCTCAGCCTCCCTGGGAAAGTCTATTCAGGGGTCCTGGAGAGGAGGGTCCGTCGGATTGTCGAACCTCGGATTCAGGAGGAGCAATGTGGTTTTCGTCCTGGCTGTGGAACAGTAGACCAGCTTTATACCCTCCGCGGAGTCCTGGAGGGTACATGGGAGTTCGCCCAACCAGTCTACACATGTTTTGTGGATTTGGAAAAGGCGTTCGACCGTGTCCCTCGGGGGCTCATGTGTGGGGTGCTCCGAGAGTACGGGGTACCGGATTCCCTGATCGGGGCTGTCCGGTCCCTGTACGACCGGTGCCAGAGTTTGGTCCGCATTGCCGGTAGTAAGTTGAACTTGTTTCCGGTGAGGGTTGGACTCCGCCAGGGCTGCCCTATGTCACCGATTCTGTTCATTACCTATATGGACAGAATTTCTAGGCGCAGCCAGGGTGTTGAGGGGGTCCGGTTTGGTGACCTCAGGATCGGGTCGCTGCTTTTTGCGGATGATGTGGTCCTGTTGGCTTCATCGGGCCGTGACCTTCAGCTCTCACTGGAGCGGTTCGCAACCGAATGTGAAGCGAATGGGATGCGCATCAGCACCTCCAAATCTGAGGCCATGGTAATCGACCGGAAAAGGGTGGAGTGCCATCTCCGGGTCGGGGAGGAGATCCTGAACCAAGCGGAGGAGTTCAAGTATCTCGGGGTCTTGTTCACGAGTGAGGGAAGAATGGAGCGCGAGGTCGACAGGGGATCGGTGCGGCGTCCGCAGTGATGCGGGCTCTGCATCGGTCCGTCGTGGTGAAGAAGGAGCTGAGTCGAAAGGCGAAACTCTCTATTTACCAGTCGATCCACGTTCCTACCCTCACCTATGGTCACGAACTATGGGTAGTGACCGAAAGAACGAGATTGCGAATACAAGCGGCCGAAATGAGCTTTCTCCGCAGGGTGTCCGGGCTCTCCCTTAGAGATAGGGTGAGAAGCTCGGTCATCCGGGAGGGGCTCAGAGTAGAACCGCTGCTCCTCCGCGTTGAGAGGAGCCAGCTGAGGTGGCTCGGGCATCTGATTAGGATGCCTCCTGGACGCCTCCCTGGTGAGGTGTTCCGGGCATGTCCCACTGGGAAGAGGCCCCGGGGAAGACCCAGGACACGCTGGAGGGACTATGTCTCTCGGCTGGCCTGGGAACGCCTTGGGGTCCCCCAGGAAGAGCTGGTGGAAGTGGCCGGGGGGAGGGAAGTCTGGGCCTCCCTGCTTTGGTCGCTGCCCCCGCGACCCGATCCCCGGACAAGCGGCAGATGACGGACGGACCAATATCATGCGATTGAAAGAACCTCAAAACCTGAGTGTTTCCTAGTTGGGAATCAGCTGTGATTTACAGTATTTGCATAACTTCTTTGCGTATTTTACGGACATGCACACTGGGAACGCCCTCTCCATCAAGGAACTCCCTCTCCGAGCCCCTCGAGTGGACATAGTGGGGCCATTCCCTACCACAGACAAGGGTAACAGGTTCAATCTGACCGCTATGGACTACTTTACAAAGTGGCCATAGGCTTATGCTATCCCAGATCAGGAAGCAGAGACTGTAGCAGAGGCTTTACATTTATTCATTTAGCAGACGCTTTTATCCAAAGCGACTTCCAAGAGAGAGCTTTACAAAGTGCATAGGTCACTGATAATAACAACAAGATAGCCCCAAAAACATTGCGGGTAGCCAAAACATGAATCACATATTGTGAACAACCAAAATAAGTGCCAAAGGGAAGAACCATAAGAGCATGTAGTTAATCAAGTTACAATTAAACAACATGAATCGCTATAAGTGCAAGTGTACCTGTAGAACAGCAAGAAACAGTAATAGAATATTTCACAGCAAGTACAACAATTTAAATCAGTTACCACTAACCAACAAGAGCAACAAATCTCTAAGCAAGAGTCATTGTGATCCTTGAGGAAACTAACATCAGGTCCAGCCAAGCATTCTTAAGTACCGTTGTACTCCCGGAACAAGTGCGTCTTGAGCCTTTTCTTGAAGGTGGGGAGACAGTCAGTGTCTCTGATGGAGGTGGGGAGTTGATTCCACCACTGGAGGGCCAGACAGGAGAAGAGCTTGTGTTGGGACCGGGCAGTCTTGAGCAGTGGGACCACAAGGCGGTTGTCTGAAGAAGACCGTAGGTGGCGGGGTAAGGCTGCAGTAAGAGACTTGGTGTAGTCGGGTGCAGTCCCGTTCACTGCTCAGAAGGTTAGTACCAGGGTCTTGAATCTGATGCGGGCCATGATGGGTAGCCAGTGGAGGGAGATGAGGAGCGGGGTAACATAGGAGCGTCTGGGTAGATTGTAGACCAGGTGGGCCGCTGCTTTCTGAATCCTCTGAAGAGGGCAGGTTGCACATGCTGGGAGACCGGCGAGCAGCGAGTTGCAGTAGTCCAACTTGGAGAGGACAAATGCTTGGACTAGCAGCTGGGTGGAGTGCTCAGACAGGTATCTCCTGATCTTCCGGATGTTGTAGAGGGTGAATCTACACGACCGGGAGACTGCAGCAAAAGCTTTAATAGGGGGAATAGTCGGTTTGGGGTACAACAGTCCATCCACACCGACCATGGAAGACACATTGAGTTGCGTGCATTCTCTGAGTTGTGTAGATGGCTAGGGGTTGAAAAAACACACCACTCCCCTTCACCCACAGCGCTAGAAGTGGCTCACACCTTTGCAAGGGAGCAGCTTGTGAACGCAGGGCTACACCAAAAGTGCCATTGTGACACACGCGCAAGGGGGAGGCACTTTGAAGTGGGAGAAAGCATTTGGCTGCACAACCCCGTGCAGAAGAAGGGGCGGTGCCCAAAGCTGGACAGTACCTGGGTGGGTCCCTCTGCAGTGCTAGAAAGGGTGGCGGAGGTAACATACCGCGTGGAGTTCCCCCCACGGAACAGGAAGGTAGTGGTACACCGGGATACATTTTTTATCCCCCAACAGAGGTGTTAAAACTGTGGGGAACGGGGGGGTCAATGTTGGAAGCCCACAGGAACAGGGACAGTCCACAGAGACTAACGTAACCTGAGCCTGTGGAGGAGACACCCAGGGTTGAGGCTGCCCTCCCTGAGGACACTGGAAATTACATTGGGACTGGGGGGGCCGCTGAGGGGCTCCCAAGGTGGGTTACAGGAAGACCCCAGAGACAGAGACGACCCCCAGGTCGTTTTGAGGATTTTGTGCAACCCTAGGGGCTAGGGTTTATAAAAGGGGGGGTGGGCTATGTAGTGACCTGGGTTAAGGGGTTCTATTTGGCTTGGTGGGAATGTCGTTATGTGTTTAAGTTCCATGTTCTGTGCGTGAAACCTCGCGGTGTATGAAGGGGTTAAAAGGAGAGGTCATGTTGCGTGCGGGGCTCTCAGTTCTCGCTGCAATCATTCTGGAGTCTAGTTTTGACATTTGTTAGTTAGTGGCGTAGGCTGGGGCCGGAACAACAGCCTAGTGAGTTATTAAATTTGTGTTGTTTGACGTTGTGTCCAACTCGACTTATTTGCCCAGCTCAGGAGTATTTTCTTATTGCTAAATCCTATTCAAGTACTTTTTTCTCTCAAATTTGTGACTTTATAATCTCTATCATTTACATTTTTTAGTCATTTAGCAGACGCTCTTATCAAGAGCGACTTACAGTAAGTACAGGGAGACATTCCCCCCGAGGCAAGTAGAGTGAAGTGCCTTGCCCAAGGACACAATGGGCCTCATTCACCAAATGTTCTTACAAACAAATTTGTTCTCAAACCCCAATTACGCAGTTTTCACGAAGATTCTGGCATTCACTAATGTTTTCTTATTTGGGATTTGTTCTTGGGTAAGAATAGAATTTACGCACACCCACGAGCACTCTTACGCACAATTGAGAGCTGACATGTTAGCGCAAAATAAGTAGTTATACCTTTTTCGTCCGTTCTAATTTAAAATGGAATATTTCTCTCCTTTATAATTTTCCAACTAATAATTTTCATAATTGTACACATTTACTACACTTACACTTTTGCTCATTTGTAAAGCACTCGGAATTTCCATTGTGTATGAATTGTACTAGGCCAAATAAATATAGTATTTTACAATCGCTATGACAGTTTTTTCAATACCTTTAACAAGTTTCCTAAACTCTAACACAGTGAGCACAACATCCATCTGTGTAGGCTAGACAACATATTTCTTGTTGCTTTGACACAAAATGCATAAAGTAAATACACATTTTAAATACTTGAACTTCTTTTACACACAAGCTCAACCAAGACCAAAACAATCGATTTTTACGGCCCAATTTACCAATACTTTCACACTGTCAGCAAAACAGATAACATCATGTTCAAAACCTAAATTATTGGCTAAAGTCAAAGTGAACAGCTGTTTATATTGTGAATTGAAACAGAAAATATATCCCCTGTATTTTGTTCCATTGCCACTGAGAAACAGCTGAAGTTATGCAAATACTGTACATCATAGCTGATTCCCAACTAGGAAACGCTCAGGTGTTGAGGTTCTTTCAATTGCATGACCATATGGTATAGACAGTAAAGAGAACCTCTTTGGGCTGATCTGGTGTGAAAAAAGAACAATATAGGGCAACACAAAAAAGTAAGAATACAGTAATGCCTACACAAGGGAGAGGAAGACAAGAACCAGGACAAGGGAGAGGGGTGGGACAAGGGAGAGGGAGAGAAAGACAAGTACCAGGACAAGGGAGACGAGTGGGACAAGGGCAAGGGAGAGGAAGACAAGTACCAGGACAAGGGAGAGGAAGACAAGGACCAGGACAAAGGAGAAGAAGACAAGTACCAGGCCAAAGGAGAGGAGTGGGACAAGGGAGAGGAGTTAGAATGTGTGGTGGACTTGTACCCGAAGACATGGTCGGTAGATTAACCAATCACTGACACGAAGACTCAGTAGGCAGATGAACTAATCATTGACCCGAAGACTCAGTCGGGAGGTGAACGATTCGTTCCTTCTTTAGAGTACCATTCTTTGGATCATTTTCAATTGACCTGCATAGGCTCACAATAGGAAACAGAAAAGATTTGTTTACCTCATTCACTATTTAGTTTACAAGTAATAATTGCAGGTTTATTTAAACTTTTTTGTACTTACAGTTCAGGGCATTGTAATTGGGTGTGCCCACGCCTTCGGCGAGCACAACCATTGGTCTCTCACATATATTATTATTGGTTTCCCGTTTCTCTTTATTATTATTATTATATCAACTTCTTAGTTCTTCCGCCGTTTTTTAGCCTTTAACTACTTCAGCATACTTTCAGCTAAAGACACCATTCAACCTTTAAAATGTTCACAAGACATTCAGCTATTCCCAAATGATTCCACATTTTTGGGATTGGACGTATAGGTTCGCGTCTAGGTTAACTTGTTTGAGGTGTGGATGCTAGCTAAATGTGTTATTTATTCTCTCTGCCCAGCTCGTTAGCGAGTACAGCTGCTCCATTGCCGTGGCAACCAAACAGACACGCACCATGAAAGCAGAATTGGGTACAGTTTTGGAAACTGCAAAAAGAGTTGTATTTCTGACCGCACAGACACAAAGGATATCAATGGTTTCGGCAGAGTCTTGGGTCTCGGAAAATATACTTAATTGGACGTACAGTTTTGCGTCTAGGTTAACTTGTTTGAGGTGTGGATTCTAGCTACATTTCTCATAATCGAGCTAGCGCGATGGCTCTCCATAACTAAAAAGGGTTCGACTTTTTTTTTCCACAATCGACCAAATTGGCCAAACAAGGTATGTACATTGAGCTTAAAGTGTACATAATCTAGCTGGTTCGTTTTTATTTTAGCAAGTTTTACAGAAATCTGCCAAAATCGAGGCTCGACTGTCATAGCTGACCGTCACGAACAGCCAAACCAGGGCTGGGGTAAGTGTTTGCTGCAGCTGGCGTTAATCCTACGAACAAACGCTTCGTAACTGGAAAGTTTTACTTTTAATTGACGATATTGAACACAGATGTAAAGTAACTTGTCTTTACTCTAAATATCTTCTCCGTTTTCAATTTGAAGTAGTAGATCTAGCTTATGTAGGAAATCTTCCATTGCATCCTCTCTCTAGCTTCACGCCTTCGGTTATTATTCAAGCCTACGGTGTTAATACATTACCACTTTGACACAATTGCAAGAAACGATCGGCTGGTTAGATGTAGCATGATCTTATTATTTACGTATAAAAAACTCACCAGGGACAACGACAACATCGGCAACCCAGCACTATGAATTATTATTTTGATGTCATCTTAAATGATGTGTCTGAACAGGACTGGGTGTGCAGGCACGCATGATTAGTTTCTCCTCCGTCTTGAACCTGATACCTAGATTGTAGGTTAGAAATGTTGCCAATGACCAACGGTTGCTACGTTTTTCCAGCAAGTTCAAGTCATTCCAGTGTTGTCTTTTTACCTTCAAATTCGTTCAACCCAGACTTCAGCAACTGTTTTTCTGCTCAATTTTCACATTTTCCTGCAGCTCATCTTTCTGAAATGTTCCCCTTTTTGTTTTGCATTTTTCTTCTTATTTTCTTCAGTTTTCTGCCTTCATCTTGCTCCAGGTCCTTTCAAAAATACCTTTCACAGCACTTTCTTCCAACTGCCAGTAGGCTACCTTTGCATTTTTTCCTCTTTTCTGTACTTTTCTGCCTTCATCTTGCTGCAGGTCCTTTCTAACATACATTTCAGGCCTTTTAAAACTCAGATTTTCAGATTGTTATGCATTGTTTCTCTTCTTTCTGTAGTTTTATGCCTTCCTCCAGCTCAAGCCCCTATTTAAAATACCTTTCGGGCGCTTTGAAGCTTCAGCTTATAACTTTCAAAAAAATACAAAAATGTTCAGCTTTTTTAGCATGGTCAGCTATCCCCATTCAGGTTTTCAGCATTCTCACTGCTGTTTCGCAGGAACAGCCTTTTCTAGTTATTATTCTTTCTGCGCCCCTAAGGATCAGTCAATATTTAGGCAGAATCCCAATACTCCCCCTTACCCCTTCCCCCTTCCCCTTAATTTACCCCTAGCCCTCGAAAGTAAGGGGTAAGGGCTACATAGCCCTAGGAAATGGGACGCCACTTGGTTACAGGTACGTCGTCTAGCACGTATCAATATCTCCAAAGCAAGTAGTGTTATGCACTGATATTAAATGAAATTCGCTGCTAATGGAGTTTACTTAAAACTGTAGACATGCTAGTCAGAGAAATGTGGGACTGTTGTGCAATTCAACACTTTCACTTTAGCGTACCAAACTAGCGATTTTTTGAAACGTTTCGATTTGGAAAATGGTTGCAAATATATATGTTCAGGACTGTGTATAACACAAAACAAGACTGTCATAATTTTTTTATCAATTAATTAAGCCGAAAATATGACATTTATCGGACTCTCTGGATGATCTGGCCGCCATTGTTGCCGGTCGCGCAGGATTCACATAGCCCTAGGTTTCAAGTAAGCTCCCGATCTTGCTTGGTTTTAAGGGGTGTATACCCCTTAGTCTTAGCCCTACCCCTAGCTCCAAAAGAGTATTGGGACACCACTAGCTCTCACGGGAATGCGCAAAACTAAGGGTAATGGATAAGGGGGAGTATTGGGATTCGGCCTTGGACTACATAAACAACGCCTGTGTCAAAAGATTCGTCTTGGTCTCGATTGCGTTGCTTGTATTTTTATTTATGTTCCGTTACACGGTTTAGGAGCTTACAAAGTTTTTTGGCAAAAAGTGCCTTATGTCAACGAAGGGTACTCAGTGCTAGCCTACATCACAACATCGACAGCACACGTTAACAACTTGCATTGATGTGCTGTTGCACGACAAGTATCGTGCCGTGGTGTACTAGCAGCATATGTACATTTAAGCAAATCACGACTTGCATGTACAGTAAGTAATGTCACAATAAATAATGTATTTTAACTCAGCTTGTGTGGTGCGTCGCTGTCTTTAATGCCACAGCCAAAACTTTAAGAAACGTTCTCATTTCTGGTGCTTTCAAAGAATCCCCTCAGTGACGTTTGGCTAGCAACAGCAGCTAGCTTGCGCATAGCAAACTTCTTTTGAATTAGCCATTTCCCCCTAAATTAATGTCAAACTTATTTACGTTTTTGGGGGCATATGTTCAGTTAGCAGACGGTACCGTTTGAATCGCGATTCCATATGAAATACTGCCGGTGACATTGTGTTACAGTAGCTTGACTCAAAGGGGGTTCTTAATGATTTATGCAATACGAGTAGGCTAAATGCTTGAAAATATCACTAGACGGAAAAAACTTAAGGGGACGGACCCACCTGCAAGCGAGTGCACCCTACAATATCCCAGAAATTATACCCTCTCTAGTTGTTTGTTGTGATAATAAAATACTAGTGTGATAATAAATGATAATTTCATATCATACATCAAACTGTCAAGATGCATTATTTTGATGCGGGAATTTTTCTTAAAAATTGTACCTGCTGGTTTACATGCACTAACATATAGCCTACATGAGAATATTATAAATGTTTGCAGTGGACGTATTCAGGCCAGGGAATTGGCTATAAAATGTTTGAATGAACGAATGACTCAAAAAGATTTGTTCATTTTACTGAACAAAATTCAAAGAACCGAGTCAGTACAATGATCTGAACTTCCCATCACTATGTAGGTCACTGCAAATGAAGTCTCTATCCTTATCCTGTTAGATCTCAGTGCAGCATTTGATACCATTGATCACGACATCCTAATCAATAGACTGGAAAGCTTATTTGGTTCACAGATAGTGTATTGAACTGGATGAAATCATAAATCACAGGGAGGAAATGCTATGTTAGTTTAGGGGACCATAGGTCCAAGAAACATGAAAACAGCTACGGGGTTGCTCAAGGAAGCAGCCTAGGTCCATTACTTTTTTCTCTTTATATGTTACCACTCTGCGACATAATCAGAGAACATAACATAAATTTCCATAGCTATAAGGATGACACACAACTATATATATCCACTGAACCCAACGATGGAACGGCCATTAATTCCATTACCAACTGCCTGTAGGCAATAAACAAATGGGTAAATGATAACTTTATTAAATTAAATGAAGACAAAACTGAAGTCCTACTATGTGGCCCCAAATTCAAAAGACAGATGCTTACTAAGAATCTAGGAAGCTTAACCCCCTGTCTTGTCACCAGAGGTGACGAGTCTCGGTGTAATCCTGGACTCGGATTTGAATTTCAACTCTCACATTAATGAAGTGACCAAAACAGCTTTCTTTCACCTGAGGAATATAGCAAAGGTACGACCATTCATAAACCAAAATGATGCAGAGAAGTTAATTCATGCTTTTATATCCAGCCGGCTGGACTACTGTAACGCACTTTTCACTGGTGTTCCCAAGAAAACCACTGAAAGACTACAGTTCATTCAAAATTCTGCAGCTAGATTATTAACAAAAATTAAAAGGAGAGAACACATTAGTCCTATCCTAGCCACTTTACATTGGCTCCCTGTTACCTTCAGAATTGACTTTAAGGTCCTTTTCCTCACATACAAAGCTCTACACGGACAAGGACCTAGCTACATTGCAAACTCCCTTATAAACTAAACACCAGCTAGAACACTGAGATCATCAAATGCAGGCCTATTAGAGGTCACCAGAAGCAGTCATAAGAAGATTGGTGATTCGGCCTTTGCCAATTACGCCCCAAAACTATGGAACAAATTACCCATAAATATTAGAGAAGCAAACACGCTAGACATTTTTAAAAGACAGCGTAAAACCTACCTTTTTACCGAAGCATTTAAGTAATTTAATCTCAAAAGGGTTTTACTACTTTTATTAGTTATATTATTGTTCTTATAGATTTGCTATTTTAATTATAACTTTTGTGACTTGTATTATTGTTTTTATTGATTTTATGTAAAGCACCTTGAGCTACAATTCTTGTATGAAATGTGTTATATAAATAAAGTCTTACTTACTTACTACCGGAAACAGAAACACAACAATTCTGCCTGGAACGAACCGATCGGAAAAAACAATTCTACTTTGAAGCCTTGATTCTAACTGTAAACCCTAAGCCTTCTAAAACCCAATAGAAGTGGCACTCAACTTTTGAGGACCAAGGAAATGCACACCCATTTACTTCTCACCCTTCCCTTCCATCATGGATTAAGTTGGAATTTAGAATGTCTGTGACTGGGCCATTCAAATGCTGTTCCCCTTGCTAGACATACACTCCTCAGATCTCCAGTAGAAGTATCAAAATAATTAAGTATGAAAGAAATAAACTTGCATGAGGGCTATGAGCAGTCACAGGAGGCAGGAAATTATCAACACATTGGGCCAAGCTGCGTTGACAGCAAAAAGAAAGAAATAAAAACAAAAAAGTAAAAGAAAATTAATGACAATGGCAAGGAAGAACTGAACAACACTTATCTGCAATCGAGGCATAATTAGAAATTCTAAAATAAATTTGTCCCCTAACTTGTTGATACAAAAGAGCTGGAAGAAGAAATTACTTCCGACACTTGTTTTTGTAGCTTTACAGTATCCCACCCGCACCTAATAAAAAAAATTATGTTCCCTTCCTTTCAAAGACCAAACAATTCCTGAGGTCAATTACAGACCCCAACCTCATGTATGTGTCGGCAACAAGAAAGTAAAAGAGACACGTGTGGAAAACGAGAGGTTGTGTAAACAAGGGGCCGTATTCGCAAAACATCTTAACCCTTGTGTTATCTTAGGGTCATTCTGACCCATCAGTCATTGTGACCCACCTTCGTATTGCGATAACTTTACCGCATACAAAAACAAGGTGAAGCATTTTCTTTTAACCGTTGGGCTGTCACCCCCCACATTGCGAAGGTTAAAACAAAATTATTTGTATTGGTTTTTGTATTGGGTAAAATTGGGTAAACACAACGATGGTCCGTTATGAACCTTTGGGTCAGCCTGTAGTGCCGTGTCCATGAGCAAACATGAGTGCTTTCTCTGCAGGCCATCTAACCTTCGCAATGCCTATTATCCCTCAAAGGCTTGCCTTTGTTTCTCGGCTCCCCAGACCTGTGCAAAACCGTAGCGAACCTGCAGGACACCCGGGTGCTCGACGCTGGGAGCAGGTCGGAGCAGGGAGTCAGATGGCTGAGCGGTGAGGGAGTCGGGCTAGTAATCAGAAGGTTACCGGATCGATTCCCCGCCGGGTCAAATGATGTTGTGTCCTTGGGCAAGGCACTTCACCCTACTTGCCTCGGGGAGAATGTCCCTGTACTTACTGTAAGTCGCTCTGGATAAGAGCGTCTGCTAAATGACTAAATGTAAAATGTAATGTAATATCTGTCCTTCTGGGCGCAGCTGTGCGCCGAGTGGCACAGCATTTTGTTTTTCCATAACGATGAGGTGGGCACGTCCGCCGCCCTCCAGTTGTACACGGATTCGGCCCCCTCAGTTGGGTTTGAGGGTTACCACGGTTGAGAGTGGTTCTGTGATGCGCGGCCTGCAGGGATTCTGTCCCTACCACCAGAGCGCTATTCCCATGCGCTCCACGAATTGTATCCGATTGTGTTTTCTTGTCATTGTGGGGGCATTTATGGTGTAGGAAACAGATCACCATGTTCTAAGATAACGAGGCAGCAGTCCACACAATCAATGAGGGGATTATTCGGTACCTTTTATCAACCGACTCGTCAGACGCCTCCCCTGAACGTGCGTCCTGGGCAATTTCATATTGTGCGCAGCTACGTTCTGGGGCTAGCCGACCAATGCACTGATTCCCTGTCTTGTTTCAAATTGCAGGAGTTCCATGCGCTGCGCTGTCACGTGTCGCTAGACAGTCTGACATGCTCGATATTTCATTAGGCCGTGCTAGATTAAGGTCGGGTGGTTCCATCACGGTGCTGCAGTATCATGTATTTTCCGCCTGTCACTTCATGAGGTTGGTTGTGTGCTCTCCCACATAAAAATCCTACGACTCTGCCTGGCTTCAACATTCTTCATACTGTGGTTCGTTCTCTGTGAATCCTTTGCCTGTAAACATGTCCATGCTGCGCGCATTTATGGTGCACCATTTCAAGTACTGCAAGCTGCAACCGTCGTCCATCAATGCATTGGTGGCAGGTTTCCAGTTCTGCGTTCAGTGTGTGGATCCTGCAGCACGCGGCCTTCTGGGGAGCCCGTCTATCCGTTTTCTCGTGAGCTGTCTACAGAAAGAGCAACCCATCACTCTCCATTTACTGCACAAACTTGTGTCCACTCCTAGATGCGCTACTTTCGATCCATCTTGCGATCTCACCATATCCGATTTAATAGTGGGATGTTCACCATTGTACTGAAGCACAGCAAAACCCCCCCTGTTTGCCAGTGATGCAGTTGCAAGGCCATGACCAGATTGTGGCTCACACAGCGCCTCCAAATCCTGTGCGAGCGCTGTGGCCTGTTCCTGGACCTGCAAACGGCATATCCCTTCCGGATCGGGGTGGCCACCTTTGCTTCTGCGAAGCTGTCCACGTCCACACTGGACATCGTGGAAGCGCAGAAACTAATGAGTGCTTGAGAACGCATAAATCTGCCCTGTATGGATGAGAAGGTTACCAGATCATCATAATGCTAGAATGTCTTAATGAGTTTTCCGTTGCTGCATGCACTAGCAATCTTTCATGGAGGTATATCAGGAGATACCCGTATAGAGTCCAGGGAACAGCATGCTGCTGACACTTTTGTTTTCCTTCCCACTAGATAACATATCCCCGTGTTCCAGCGTACTTTGTGCTGCCTTTGTGAACATCCTGGGCTCAATGACGATGGGCCGCTAGAGGATCAACGCTGCTCTAGGAGGTAGCTATCTGCCCACCGTCGGATGAGAAGGGTACCGGGGAGTTATTTTATTTGTTATAAGGTAATGTTGTCTTGTGCAGCTGTGATTTTTGTAATAGTATTGAACTGTAACTTGTGGTGCGTGACCTTTGAGATGTGGATACTGCTTCCACATTTGTTGGGTCACTGTTTGGTTGCAGCTTAGGTGTAAGTTGGCAACATTTTGTGTGTAGTGATGACTACTGTGTGACCCATTTGTGCGTTGTGGTTGTTGCAGTCCACGTTTGGTTGGGCTACTTGTGTGTTGATGCTCTTACGTGTTTGAATTGCAGCTAATCAGTTGTGTTGTGCCAATTTTGTTTGTGGGATGTGGTCACTCCAGGGGCCTGTACTACAAATCAAGATTTGGCGTTAGCGAGGTAACTTCAGGTTCAACCCAGGGTTTTCTGTACTACGACGGTGGATCACTTGTTACCGGGGTAAATCGCCATGGTAACACATGCTGAACGGCTAACCTGGTTGGGAGCAGGATAAGTTGGAGATCAGAGATCAACCGGTATAAAAACCCCGCCCACTAACTCATTCTTGACGATCATGTCGTCACTGTTCATAGAAGATCGTGTGGAGCTTGGTGCGCGGATAGTGAGAGGTGCGCTCAGAAAACCAGAACATTTAGAGACCGACAAAACCCTTTTGCATTCCCTCATGAGTATCTTTCTGAAAGGTATAGATTCTTAGCAGAGGGAATTACGTATATTGCCAGCTTCTTGAGCCGTATGTTGCCAATGCGACCCATTGAAGCTGTGCACTCAGTCCCACAGACTGAATGCATATTTCGCTATGGGTAGTTTTATAGTGTGGGTGATGCGGAGAACCTGAGCAAGAACACGGTCTGCCGCACAATTTTCAACTGATTTTCTTTAATGGCTGTTGCCACCATATTCTGATTAATGGAGTGATGAAAAAGAGATTGCAAAGTGCCCTTTGGAAAAACTTTGGACTCTAATATGTTGACAAAATGAAACAAGGTTTTTCACTCTGTTCTGATTTCCGTTCTGGAAATGTATGCAAATGATATCATATTTTACAACTTAATCATTTGCTCATTTAAACATAGGCCTACATTTACAGGAAACTAGTAATTAAAACATTATTTGACCTACTATTAGTTATCAACTGGGGAGGTTTCATGTTGGTATGTTATCCCTATTCACTGGGGTGTCTCCCCTTAACCCTTTTGTCCTTGGGTTGCTTTGACCCATTTCCTAATCATTTCCATATCAGAAATTGGGGTTTCTTTCAACCAAAACCTTTCAAACCAAAAAGAACAATGTATGTCTGTACAAAGCTCTTCACAAGTGATACATAAATGATCATTTCACTACTTTCATAGAATTTTGATGTTTCATTCACTTTTATAGCATTTTTCAAAAATAATAAATAGGACATTGAAAGAGAGAAGTGGTGAAAACCCCCACAAAAGATTCAAAAGGCACAACAAAAAAGCCACAAAAAGGTATGAAAAGATCAAAACGTAGATAAAAGTTGAACAAATACGTTCATTCAGTCATGTACTATCTCTTCTCATATTCCAGTTTTTCTGTCTCCAGCCTTGTTTTTTTTTATTAAAAGCCTCTTATAATCGAGCTCCAGGGTTCTTTTATACAGGGCCCTCACATTGTCTGGTCCAACATGAAAGAAATGAAGAACATTGTCCCTTTGCAAGGCACACTTGGAGAAAGTTGAAGGTGTCCATTTGACTACTGTGGTTCATTGCTTATAACTTGTGTCTTTGTCTTGGCCTTGAAGTGGAGGCCCTAGGCTCAGGAGAAGGAAGAAGTTCCTCTTCCTGCTGAGTTTAACACCATAGCAATTTAATCAATTGAGTCATATTTGAAATGAGCACTTTAAGGACTTGTGTTTTATGTTGAGACCACCACCATTAGTAAGTCATTACAGACACTTCAATCACAGCCACACGTTCACACACTCTCACCGTCTGTGTTGCAAGTGGTAAATAAAACTCAAAAGTGTACCCCCAAAATGAGCAGGCAAACACAGTTTCCTGATCATCTAAGACCTCCACTTGAGAAAGTAAATGGTATATTTGATCAATATTCAGCAACCACATACTGTATGGCATACATACTGGCGTATGACTATTAGTTTCACTGTTACCTCTGTATGGCACAGTGGGACGATAGTGGGTGGTGGCAGCAACACCACTGTATTTCATGTCACTGCAGAGAACAGTAATACATTTCACTCCTACAATATTCATAAATAATTGTTGAATGAACATGGTCACATTACTTGATTACTTGAAACATACATATGCCTTGGCTTCCAACCTGCTGCCACCACGGTCTGAAGAAATGCCCCTTTCCATTCCTTCCATCATGGGGTGACCCTGATAGCTGGAGAGGGCCAGCCCCCCCCCCCCCCCCCCCCCCCCCCCGGGACTAAGTCAGGCAATTCAGCCTTGTACTTGTTGGCCTTAAAATACGTGCAAGTATTGCCTACTGATACTTACCGTTTTGAATTAAGGTTTTATATTTATTTTGTATTTGCTCCCAAGATCGTTTGCCACTGCAGGGTTGCAACTAAAATAATGCAGCAACACACGTTTAACGTTGTGGAACGCACACATGTAATTATTGTCACATCTTCAATAAATCATGTAGCTTACGCATTTACAGCGTATGCTATTTTCTGCCAGCTTGGGAGCAGCGACTTTGTTAAATTTTGCTTGTATTATATGGCTGTATTCCTGATATGCTTGTATTAGAATATTTCACGCAGGAGGAGTAGACAAAATTTGTAAGATTATTGTCTGCGCCTCCTTCGTGTAATATGCGGCTCTTGTTTTGTCCATGTTTGCGATTGGACATACGATGCAAACACCGCCCCTTTATGTGAACGCGCACGTCTCTAGATTGGAAAGATCTGGGTTGAGTTAGAGAGTTGATAACTGCCGTCGTAGTACCGCTCATCGTGATTGGGATTGTTAGGCTTCGCGTAGCAAGGTACTTGAAAGTAATCCGGAGCATGTTGATCTTGATTCGTAGTACAGGCCCCAGATGTCAGTGGATCTTGGATTGGAAGGCCACACCCACTACATAATTAGGTCACTTTTTGTGTTGCTGGTTTCTTGCATCCATCACGGTAACTTGTGTATGTGGTTGGAGACCACATGGTGTCCATTTTGTGTTGTGGTGGTGGCAGTTCACTTCACTTAGGTCTTGTGTGTTGTTGTTGGGATAACAGCAACTTTGAAGGTGGTCTACTTGTTGTGACCCTTGTTGGCTTGTTTCTGTTGCACTCCACTTTGTGTTGGTCACCTGTGGTGCTGTGTATGGTTGTGAGTAAACGCAGTAACTTTGTTCGGGTTTTGTTTGTTCACCTCATGGTGGTAGCCATTTTGTGTCTTGTGGGGGTGGGACCCACTTTGTATAGCTACCTGTTTGTTTGTCTGCTATCTTTGGATCTAGTAGCAGCACTTTCATTGGCCCTTTTTGAATTAACTTAGACCTTGTTACCCTTGTTTGTCATAAAGGCAAGCATTTTGACTCCACTCTGACTTTAAGCTAACACCCTTTTGTAAGAAGCAGTCCCTATTTTTGTTTCAGAGTACAATGATTAAACGTTGGTACAGTCACAGTGAACTTGTTAGTATCATTGTATGTGACTCACTGTTTATTCATTGTTTTAAGGGTGGGGGTGTTACGGCCACGTGTTGTGTTCTGTTTGTCCAGTGTTTCCCACACATAGACTAATTTGTGGCGGTGCGCCACAGAATCAACACCGGCCGCCACATATTGCGTTTCGTGAATTTTGTTTTTTATCGCTATTTAGGTTAAAACACGCAGCGTATTCGTTCAGCTGCATTTCCTTTCCCCTGCCCTCCCTCCGTCTGTCACTCATGCGTCTTTCTCACATATTCACAGTCACAACGTCAGCACACGTTAGCAACAATGCATACATACGCCGTTCTAGTAAGACCGACAGCTATATCAGCGAGCTTTCAGCATTAGTGCCGTAGCTAAAAGTCGAGGAAAGTTGAGGCTACTTTTCGCTAGGTACCTTACTCGAAGGTTCCCCTTCGTTCTTTTGGTGAGAAGTCTCAGGAGCTAGCTATTTACCCGGCGTCCTGGAGCCGACCAGTTAAATAGTTGTTTAGCACTAGCGTGGCTACATGCATAATGCAGAAATGATATATTGGTTGTTGTTAATTTTGTGAAGGTGTGAATCATTTAGGATTCATATTTAATGTAACAAATTATTAACAATTTAACTGTGTAACGAATTATTAACAAAGGAATTATTACGACTCCCCCCCCCCCCCGGTCTGACAACCCCCACCCCCCTCCCCGACACAACTAGATTTCTAATCTGTGGGAAACACTGTTGTCATTTCCCTTTTCTGTAGCTCCGCCCAGGTTGTGTCCCCCATGATTCCCAGATGAGATGCAACTGGCCAGGTGATCAAGCAGCAGATAAAGAGTTCAGTTTCCTGCTGCCAGAGAGAGGCTTCTAGCTTGGGGACTGCTGTTGTCTTGCTGCATCTTAGCCTGGGAGTTTGTTGTACCATTATGTATTATGTTGTATTAATAAATCCCATGGATTTGGTACTTTTAAAGGTGTTTCAAGTAGTTGTTTTGGGTCAGTGGCGGAAGGTTTGTTCGCCCCATAGGGCCACTTAAGTTGGGGCGTAACAATGGGGCTTGTTTGCGGGCCCATGTCTCGTCGAGCACTGGGTCTGGACGTGCGTGGAACGGCTCCATTGACCACACATCAGATGGTATGCAACACAATGGATAAGCACACATAGCCTTAGTCATGGTTAATGCTAGCATGACCCGGGCATCCAGAAAACTGTTGTTTTTCGCCACTAGTAAATAGTGGGAGGTCATGTGGTCCTCCTTTGTCTCAGGAGGAGCGACGCTCCGCTCTACACATAGTTTTACTGGCGGAGCTCTGGGGCCTCATGTATAAAGGATTGTGCAGCTTTCATACCAGAAGATGGCGTACAGCCAAAACTCTAAAAGTACCTACGCACAGAAATATTCACATGTATAAAACCGGTCGTACACCAGGTCCTGCACACCTTTGCTTTATAAATCACAATCAACGCGAGATTGACAGCACGTAAGCGAGCCACTGACCCCGCCTTGCCTCCTCCCATAAATGAATATGCAGATGGGCTATAAATGCGCTCCTGAGGTCATTTCTTTGTCTGAATTACCGTATTTCTTCAAATAAACGCTGCACCAAAAATGAACATTAAATGCAGCGGCATTTATTTGAAGAAATACGGTGACTGTGAGATCGAGGTTCTGACAACAGAGGTGGAGGCGAGAAAATGTGTCCAGTTTGGCGGCCTGTCTTCAGGTATTAGTGACAAAAGTCGGCGGAGTGGAAAACTGTCACTCTTGGTACCCTTCGTTGTTTTTAACCTGTAGCACATTTAGCTAAATGTAAAGTGCATTACAAATAAAACTAGAGAGGGTACAATTTCTGGGGAAATTGTTGGGTGTGCTTGCTTGCGTCGGTTGCAGAGGGGTCAATGACATTTTTATAACTGATATTTCTGTATATTTTATATAAAAAATGCATAGCCTACTTATTGGGTGTGCTTTATTGGGTGTGCTTTTTCTAGCACGCAAATTGGAGCTTGGATTATGAGTGAAAAATACCACCCCCCAAAAATCCCAACCACTTGGCTTTGTGAGAAAGCGATTTCGAGTGGGACTGCAATCTCGGATGTTTGATTTAGGTCGTCAAAGTCTTTGTAATTTGAGTGAGTGCGGGTCGCCCGTGAGACCGCCTAGTCTTTTAGGCGGCAGCCATGCTAGAAAGCGTCATAGTAGTATTCTCGCAGCTAATTTTATAGAAAGAGGGACATTTTATGACGATATGACTATTGTGAAGACAGCCAGGTGGTGAGATTTTAATGTAGGTTGCTGTAAAAACTTAGATTTGTTTGCTTCGTGAGAGCCCCGTTAGCTTCCATTGACGATTGCGGCAGCAACAACAGTGTTGTCAACGAGTGTTAACACTCGTCGACAACAGTGTTGTTGATCTGCGTCTGCTGAGTATTTTCTTTATTTCGTACCAGGGTCAATTCTATATCCAATGGAGAGCAGTTTTTTAAAGATATGGCGATTGTGAAGACAGCCAGCGGGTCAGCATATTTTTGTTATTTGTTTAAAACTTGGAATTTGAGTGAGACTGCGTCTTGTTTTGACGTTAGCCTCTTAGTCACAGACTCGGCTCGCCCACTGGCAGTGTGTAGCATATCTATGGTGTGTACTGTAGGTTACAGTACTGTCTTCATTGCCACAGCTATAGCTAAACTTTATTAGCTCTATGTCTTATTACATGGCTGTTCTTAATGCTGTAGAATGCTCCATTCACTTGAATGGGGCTTCCCAACATTCTGCGGTGAACAATTTACTAATATTTGACCATTGCTATGCATATTTGACCGCTGTCAACGGAAGTGGCCTTTTTGCCTCAGATTCACGTCTTTCGTAGCACTCCGGAAGTAGTCCGGTAACTTTTCAACCCCAGCGTACTCTGTTGCTTAGCGACGTCAGCTGATTTGAAGCCTAAAGAATGTTCAAAGTCTATGAAGTTCAACGTCTTTGGCTAACTATTTCTCTGCTGATCAACAATACGAATGGTAACAAATACATTGTAAAAAGACACACTGTGTTAAGTTATTTTTGTTGGCAAGTAGCCGTGTAATAAGCGGGATAATGTATAAAATGCCGGTCATTATTGGGAACAAAAGCCCCTTCAGGGCGAAACATTACATTACATTTACATTTATGCATTTAGCAGACGCTTTTATCCAAAGCGACTTCCAAGAGAGAGCTTTACAAAGGAGCATAGGTCACTGATCATAACAACAAGGTAGTCCCAAACATTGCAAGCAGCCAAAACATGAAGCATACATTGTGATAAAACAAAACAAGTGCCAAAAGGGAAGACCCATAAGAGCATGCAGTTATACAAGTTTACTAATTAAAACAACATGAACCACAAAAAAAAAAAGTGCAGGACTGTACCTGTGGAAGAACAATCAATAGTAAAATATTTCACAGCGAGTACAAGACTTAACTTCGTTATAACTAACCTACAAGAGCAACAAGTCACTCAATAAGAGTCATTGTGATCCTGGAGGAAACTAAAGACAGGTCTAGCCAAGCATTCCTAAGTGCCGTTGTACTCCCGGAACAAGTGTGTCTTGAGCCTTTTCTTGAAGGTGGGGAAACAGTCGGTGTCCCTGATGGAGGTGGGGAGCTGGTTCCACCATTGGGAGGCCAGGCAGGAGAAGAGCTTGTGTTGGGACCTGGCAGTCTTGAGCGGTGGGACCACCAGGCGGTTGTCTGAGGAAGACCGTAGGTGACGGGTGGGGGTGTAAGGTTGCAGGAGAAACTTGATGTAGTCGGGCGCAGTCCCGTTCACTGCTCGGAAGGTCAGTACCAGGGTCTTGAATCTGATACGGGCGTTGATGGGTAGCCAGTGGAGAGAGATGAGGAGCAGGGTAACATGGGAGCATCTAGGTAGATTGTAGACCAGGCGGGCCGCTGCGTTCTGAATCCTCTGAAGAGGGCGGGTTGCACATGCTGGGAGACCAGCGAGCAGCGAGTTGCAGTAGTCCAACTTGGAGAGGACCATTGCTTGGACTAGCAGCTGGGTAGAGTGCTCAGACAGGTATCTCCGGATCTTCCGGATGTTGTAAAGGGTGAATCTACAAGACCGGGAGACTGCGGCAATGTGGGCCGTGAGGAAGAGCTCGTCATCCATGGTAACCCCAAGGTTCCTGGCAGAGGATGAAGGGGTCACCGTCGCAGATCCCAGGGTGATTGACAGATCATGGGAGATGGAGGGTTTAGCCGGGATGATGAGAAGTTCTGTTTTGGCGAGTTTCAGCTGGAGGTGGTGCTCGGTCATCCAGGCAGAGATGTCTGCGAGGCAGGCCTCAATCCTAGCTGAGATTCCCCGGATCAGTCGGGGGGAACGACAGGTACAGCTGCGTGTCGTCAGCGTAGCAGTGGTAGGAGAAGCCATGGGAGGTGATGATTGGTCCAAGTGAGGTGGTGTACAGAGAGAAGAGGAGGGGGCCAAGGACAGAGCCCTGTGGGACACCAGTGGAGAGCTGGCGAGGGCCTGACAGTTTGCCTCCCCAGGAGACCTGGTAGGATCTTACCTACAGGTAGGATGAGATCCACTGGAGTGCAGTGCCAGTGATGCCCATCTCAGAAAGTCTGGAGAGCAGGATCTGGTGGGTAACCGTGTCAAACGCTGCAGAAAGGTCCAGCAGAATGATGACGGATGACCTGGAAGCCGCTCTGGCAGACTGGCAGAATCAAAACCCTTTCGCTTCGCGTCGGGGTGCTGTTCGCCCTGTCGGGGCTTATTTTCCCGATAATGACCGGCGTTCCATACATTACCTACGGTGGCCGACATGTGCAAACGCGCTGCAAACTAAGAAAACACATGCATAGACAAAACACAAGCAAATTAAGAAAACATCATTAATTTGACAACACATGTGCAGCATTCAGCAAACACGCCGCAAATACACACAACACAACCAAATACATAAACACGCTGCAAATATGTGTTGCAAAAACGAAAGCACGCAAACCCAAAACGCTGCAGTACATAAACGCATTGCAAAAACGAAAGCACGCAAACCAAAAATGCTGCATCCAGTTTTCACAACGGAAGTTTCCAGGCCTCTAGGGGGAGAGCCAAGTGGAACATCTTGATTTTCGGCCCCATGGAGCGAGAAAGAGAGAACATGAAAAGTTTGGACCAACATCGAAGTAAGTCTTTTGAAAAACTGTCAAAGAGGAGGGGCACATGTAAAAATGAATACAAATCTTTTTATGTTGCCTCTTTACTTTGATTTTGGTCCTATTCAAAACAAACTTCTCATCTGCCCTCTCTGGTTCTAAAATCACGCTCTTCTACTTAGCGCTCCCACTGGCCTGGAGCACTTCCGTTGTGTTATCTGGATGCAGCGTTTTTCTGTTTGCATTTGTTTTCGGGATTTGCGTGTTTTCCTTTTTGCAGCGCGTTTCTATATTTGCAGCGTGTTTATGTATTTGGTTGTGTTGTGTGTATTTGCAGCGCGTTTCTATATTTGCAGCGTGTTTGCTGAATGCTGCGCATGTGTGGTCAAATACATGTTTTCTTAATTTGCTTGTGTAATGTCAATTTGCTTGTACATTGTCTATTTGTAGCGAGTTTGCACATGTCGGCCACCGTAATTATCCCTTTTCCCCATTTCCAGCGCTTTCAAACAATCAGTGAAGTGTGGATAGCAACAGCAGCTAGCTTGCCTCTAGCAAACTGCTTTTGAATGAGCCATGTCCCCCTAAATTAATAACGAACTTATTTACGTTTTGGGGGGCTTATTTTCAGTTAGCAGACGGTACTATTTGAATCGCAATTCCATCTGAAATACTGCCAGTGACAACGTTGTTACAGTAGCTTGTTTCAAGGGGGCTTCTTGTTTCAAAGGGTGTTCTTAATTAATTATGCAATATGAGTAGGCTAAATGCTTGAAAATATCACTAGATGGGAAAACGGACCCACCTGCAAGCAAGCAAGCACACCCTACAATTTCCCCAGGAATTATACCCTCTCTAGTTATTTATAAAGATTACATAGATTTAAAAGCATATTTGTTCTGCTTATTTACCATTCAAAATACTCAGTGAAGAGTAGAATGAAATAGTTGTCTTTCCCCTGCAAGAGGGAATGGTGATCAGCAGCCTCATAGTTGAATGAAAACGAATACATTTGGCAGACCGGTGTAAAAATGTACCTAATCTCTGATTTAAACGTCATTTAAAGTTTTTCCCTTCTCGTGATATTTTCAGGCATTTAAACTACTTATATTGCATTAATTAATTAATAAATAACCCCCTTTGAAGCTTATTCTAACAACGACGTTACCGGCAGTAGCTATCTCAGATGGAATCACGATTCAAATAGTACCAACTGCTAACTGAAAATCTTTATTTTAACGATTGAAAACGGATGCATCACAGACCGCTGTAGTATGTGTTGCCCGGGAAACAGAGGCTAATGTCATGATGCTAATGCTTCAGTGAAATAGTAGACTACTGTTTCCGAAAGTAGATGTACTTCCTTAATAAAATCAGCTTATATTATACATTACACATCACAATTGTGTGTCATATCACAAAGTAAAATGAGCGAATAGTTATCACCCAAGCCTCTTTGCTTGTGGCGTTTCTACAGCTGCCTTGCAGTAAAGCAGTTAGCCTAGCCATCTCCCAGAACTTAAAGAGCTGCTAAACTAATGTTCTGCTAGAGATAGTCCCCAAGTTAGCCACCATTAGCTTCACTTTACGCCACAAAAAACTGAATTTCTACTTACCGTGCAACAGAACGTAAAAACAAGCAACTCAATCGGTACCAAGACGAAACTTTTGACATCTAGGTTGTCTATGTCGTCCAAATATTGACTGAGTTTTAGGGGGGCAAAAATAATATAATAATAATAAGATATATGTAAGAGGACAATGGTTGTGCTCGCCGAAGGCGTAAGCACACCCAATTATTATTATTATTGCAGGGCCATAAATGCTGTGGGTTCAGAGAACCGGACAATGGCAGAAATCAATAAGAAATGGTCCGATGTAAAACTTTAAATGAAGAAACGAGTAGTGACGCATTGTAACAGCATGGCAGCTATAGGGTTAGTGTGACATGCATTTCCTGAATGATTTTGTAGTTAGTTTGACACCCTCAAGTTTAACAGAAGTTATTAAGTGGTGGCGGATTAATCAGAAGGCTATATAGCATTTCCCGTTTTGGCATTTTGATGTGATCATCCACGTTAATGATCAAACTTTTATTTTTATGTTTTTTGAACAGTCAACGTCATAAACGTAGTAGTGGAAACTTTATTTTGTAATGTTTGGTGAGTTTCGGCACTTTTGAGTTAGAATTCGCCATGTTACAGAGCCAGACAATATTTTGCGGATGGCCCGCACATCCTCACGTCAAGTAAATCTTTATCCATCACAAAGTGTGCGTGAAAACCAGCAACGTTTATACATGAGGCCCCTGGTGTTTTGGGGGATTTAACTCGTTGCTCCCTGCTTCATTGTCATGCATGTAGCAGCGAAAGTAGGGAGCGCTTCCCCATGTTAATCTAATCCGCCAAAGTCAAACCTTTTCATGTATATGAATAAATGGTGAAATCAATCATGTGAGTGTCTTGCCTGAAATCCGCAAAGCCTAATTCAGGCATGACACTCGGGCAGCACGCGTCATATCACCCATCACTGTGTACTCAGTCCATAGGTTTAGCTCCGATAGGCGGCACTATAAGTCGCACACATGCACACACACACCCTTGATTACCTTGGTGTTCTGCGTTGCTGCCACCCTCCACCATCCCCTTCTCCCCCATGTGTGTCTGTCAGGGCTCCCTGTTGGGGGATTTCACTCGTTGCTCCCTACATCATTGTCATGCATGCTACAGCAAAGGCAGGGAGCGCTTCACCATGTACATCCAAAGTCAAACCTATTTTCATGTATATGAACAAATGATTAAATCAATCATGTGAGTGTCTTGACTGAACTAATCCTAGCTAATTCAACCCATGCATGGGTGAGAATGGCAGACTGACTGCTTTGGCAGAGGTAATGGGTCGAGGGAAGAAAACGATGGGCCTTTTAGTCTATGGGCCCTATTTAAACAATCTGAAAGGCAAGTATCAAACGCGCAACGCATGTAACTATGTGGGCGGAATTCGGGCGCTGTTGGCGGGATAAATGACTCTTGCGCCCGACACAAATCTAAAATGGGTTGGTCTGAAGTAGCTACATTAATCATAGGTGTGGTTTGGGCGTAACGTGCAATAAACCAATCAGAGCGTCATCTCACATTCCCTTTAAAAGCAGGCACGCTTGTTCCATGGCGGATTGCTATTATAATGGCGGATTTGCCAGGAGTGGTTCACAGCCGTTCTCGTCAGGGCCGTAAAAGACAGAGAAGTGACATTGTATGGGGATAGGAGAAACCCACCCAAATTAGCTTCGTCCTTATATACCTATGTGTCTTGCCATAATTGGTCAAACAGGTTTGATACGTCATTACTGCAATTAGCCGGAATAATTTGGGTAAATGTGTACGCTAGATTTATGCCTTTTTGCCACAACGATTTCCCTTGTGTGGTAATATTTTGCCTTGTAATTATGTATGGTTTGCCTCCTCTTTTCCCTGAACCGCCCCCGGGAGCGCAAGTTCATTCCCTAATTTAGGGGACTTTTAGAGGGAAAAGTCCGGTGTGTGTCGGGTGCAAAATTGGAATGATACATACGTCGGTGTACAAAGTCAATTGCGCTAGGTGCAAGTCACGTCGAACTGCCTGGTTCACTGTCTATGCCTGCCTATGCCTGCCTATGCCTGCCTATGGCTGCCTATGGCTGCCTATGCCTGCCTATGCCTGCCATTCCCAGTCTCATAATTGTTCTGTGTTATATTTGAGACATTCCTCAATAAAGATTTCAAATAGAGAGCAGGTCCATCACCTCTGGGGAAACGTTTTGAAGTGCTTCCAACTCGAATACATGGCCAAGATAACCAACATAAAGCAAAAGGAGAGAAACAGAGGGGTGAGAGAGAGCAGGAGAGAGAAAATGAGACAGAGAAATAACAGGAAAGAGTGAAAGAGACAGCAGCAAAGGGAGAGAAAATGATGCCAGAGGAAGAGAGGATTGACACTAATAGTGGGTATTACCTTTTCAAAACCAAAGAAAATGGGGCATTGTAAATGTCCAATCCAAAGTGTTTGATTTTACTCTTGTGCTTCCAAACCATGCTTTGCTATGTGTATTAGAAAAAGCCCCTTTTACATCACAAATGCTGGCAACAAAAATGTCTAATAAGGTTAACATTAAGATTAAGGGCCCTAGCTTGCACCCAGCGCAATTGACTTTGTCAACGACGCAAGTATCATTCCTAGTTTGCACCCGACGCAAAGTGGACTTTTCCCTCCACAGAGGCACGTCGGTAAATTAGGGAATAACTTTGCGCTCCTGGGGGCGGTTCAGCGACAAAAGGAGGCGTGTTCCGGCACAAACGTTCCCTAGTGCTATTTTGCGGTTTCAGAAAAACAATTTTGCCACTGACCAGGAAAAACGTAATCTAAAGTCAATCACGCGTTATTCAGATTCTATTTTGGGGCGCAAGCTTGGTCCGTGGGCACTGCTGGCGAGGCAAGGGTCTTCTTTCTGCGAAGCTACGTTACATTGTTTTGATTTATGGCATGTAATATTTCTTCAATGATTATAAAAAGATTTTCATGAGTAATCTCTATGTGAACTTGATTTGTAACAATTGTGGCAATTTCCTCCCAAGCCTGTTTAACCAAACCTAATTTGGGTGAGTTTCTTCTCCCATCTCCATCAGAATCAGAATTTGGTTTATTCGCCATGTTGCGTATGTTACACAAACAAGGAATTGACTGTGGCAGGAAGGTGCAAACAATAAACATATAGGACCTACCGGTGTTAAATTAAGTAAAAAAGTACAATAGTTAAACTGATTATAAGAACTAAACAATTAAAAAATTAGTGGTGGACATAGATTAATTGTTTTAATCTAGATTAATCTCACTGTAATCTTGGCATTAATCTAGATTAAAATGGCTCATTTGAATTCCCCCGAAGGCATTCAGAATATGTGTGCTACCCAAATCACGACTAAAAGTAAGTATTTGAACACGAGTTTCTCAAGCCAGGTGGCGCATTAGACCAGGGGCTCATCTCCTGTTTCCAAAATGCATCACAAACTGCTTGAGAAAGCTGTTCTACTATGATAATTAGTGATGAAAATAAATTATGTTCAATGAGATGTACTTGTGTTTATTAACTGTTTATTACATTAGTTAGCTTGGCTGATAGAGCTGAGCTGACGGGCTTGCCTCGGTTGCACTCAAACATAGTAGTTTGACGACGACTCTTCGCGTTTTGGAAGACCTAGCGTCACTGTGTCCAATCCCAACCTTTGTAAACTACTATTGTCCAAACGTCTTTTTGCCACCATTTTCTTTTGCAATCGCTAGCAAAGTGTAAGTAATATTATTTTAGGCATACCAAACAATCTACGTGTCAAATTTAAGTCTGCTTGCTTGAATCTCCGATGGGAAATTACGACAACATGTAACATCTAATGTAAGTTTACGTAAGTAAAGTAGGTCTTAAGATGCTTGTGCGAGCTACTATCAAATGTTGGTTAACTAGTTTGCTATTAGTATGAATCAGAACAGTTCGACACGTCTCCAAAAGCACGCGTTTATTTAGACGCATGCTTTGAACGTGTCACGTGGCACGGTTCAAATTGAGGCGAAAAAGACGCCGACTTTGTATGGAAGTCTACTATGGAAGGCCTAGTATATGGAAGGCCTAGTGGGCAAGTAATAAGACGCCCCCGTGTGTCAACCACACGTAATTAAATGAATTTTGCGCCTTGTTTGACACGGCCCCGTCTCAACCACGCGTTAAAACCGCCGACTTCCATACAAAGTCGGCGTCTTTTTCGCCTCAAATTGCACGCGTCTAAATAAACGCGTGCTTTTTTGAGACGTGTCTAGCAAACCACACGAAATTAACATCTGGTTTGGCTCAATCAGCGTCTGGTTTTCCAAAATGTAAGTCTGCTTGCTTGAATCTTCGATGGGAAATGATGACAACAATTGTAACAACTAATACGTAAGTGAAGTAGGTCTAAGGATGCTCGTGCTACTATCAAATACAATGTTGGTTAGCTAGTTAGCTATGAGTATGAAGTTGGTGTTCACAAGTGCAATACTAAAAAGGGGTGCAGAGACAAATAAATGCAGTAATATCAGGCTGGCTGATATCTGGCTTGGAGTTTTGTGAACTTCCCTTGCACTGCGATTGCGTTGCCTCAGTATTGTGCGCGATTTGGTTTCACTGCCAACATTCCTTAATGTAAGAGGCAATGCGCAAACTCAGTTGTTGGCAATATACAACTGTTGTTACTATATAAGTCAAGTGTATTTTATTGTCATTTTCAATTACATATGGTTGTACAAATGAAACAGAGTTTCCCCAGGACCATGATGCCATATTAGAAAACATGACAGTAAGGTGCCAGGGTCATATGTAGCCTACAGTGACAGGACAGTATGTACAGTGATTGGAGGTAGCAGTTATGAAGTGATAGGTTTTCATGCCAATATATTGTGATGCAAATTTGTTGAGCGGTCATCTTCCCAGACCTACAAAAGTGAAATACACAGCCAACAGAAATAAAGGTTCGTCGACTGTCCTTCACATTCACACACTGTTGTCTTTATACTTAACAGATCATCTATGATGTCCCAAAGGCCCAACTCATTTTCAGGTCACCTTCTGGCAGCAACCATGCAGCTGGGTTTCACTGTGCAACCAGGCCTACCCAAGCTGCTGCTGCTGGGCCAAGGGCTGATTGGAATGGCACACTGGGACTTGCAGATGACCTGAAATCAATATTTGTCTCTCTGCAGTGTAAGATGTAGGCCTACTGCTTTTAACTTGAGTTAACGCTGTTAAACACTGCCATGGTCAGCAAACACTAGCCATGGCTCTACTTCAAAAAGGATACTGTTCACAGCTGTATGAATCAATAGGACATTACCATTACCTGAATGACTTGTAGTGGTCGGGAGGTTATGCCTGTTCTGATGATAGCATAAACCATGTTAGATTGTTGGCTCTATGTGCATTGTTTGGGTCTCCTGTCTCTGTCTTCTGTTTCTGTGTCTTTGGTTCTGTTGCAGGATGGCAGGCAGGTAGAGGAGCTGTGATTGCTGCAGGGGCACACCTGTGACCTGTGCCTTGGTCCTTAATAAGCTGTGCCCTAACAAGCTGGGTCTCTCTATTACTATCAGGAATGTCATTACTATTTGCTTTTTAGTTTGTAATGATTCTCTACACTCGACACTTGCACTGATCACACACCCATTCTTTTTAGCACTTTTTATTACATAAATACATGTTTATTCTTATTACCGTGGCTTGTCACTTCCTGAAGTTCTTATCTAATCTTCTTATGAATCTAGTTCTGACAACATTAAACAAGCACTGGTTGGCTACACATCTCATGCCAGGCTTATACAAATGTGTGTATTGGCACTTTGAAAGGCTTAGTGTAGGCTACTACCTTGTGTGAATTAATACATTCAACGTTTGTATAGTGACCTGTATCCATTTACGACATGTCTAGCACCTCTACTCCTATAGGAAAATACTATATTTTGACTATCTTTCTGTCCCCTGGTCCTCCCCCAGCACCAAGGGTGTTCCCAGAGGCCAACACCTGTGACATACCCCTGAGACTGCCCATACACACAACCCATGTACAGTTCAAACAGTACATGAAGTCTGGGATAATACAGTCACCCACCTTTGGGCAGGATTAATGTCACGGCCACAGCTGTGCCCCCCTTTTTGGTTTAACCCTGCCCTACCGCGTCCTTGTGTCTGCCATTATCTTTACCTGTGTCTCGTTGAGTGGTTTCAGTTCTTGTTTGTATTATCATGTCCACCTGTGTCTTGTTTGGTTCTGTGTATTTTATGTTCCTGTTTTGTGTCCAGTCTTTGACTTGTCCTTATCATTGTTAACGTGAGTACCCTGTCCAGTGCCGGTCTTTCCTATAGGCGACATAGGACGCCGCCTAGGGCGGCATAAGAGTGGGTGCTGGTGAAAAAGCTTGCCTAGGGCGCCAAATGTGCTAGGACCGCTACTGACCCTGGCTGTTTCCCGTTTAAAAGAATAAACCCTTCGTTTGAGGCAATGTCAGGCTACTGTCCTGCGTTTGGGTCCTACCCCACCACACACATGACACATAAGGCATAATTGAATCAATTTAAGACATCAAATTAAATTGTATAACCTTACTTTTAGAGTGTTTGATTTTAAAAGGGTTAAAGGTTTCTTAGTAGCATTGGCTTCTGAATGTAGGTGGCAACCTACAGATATTACCGTTGGACTTACAAAAATTTATATTATAATTCTTTAAACCTCTCTTTAATCAATGCATCTGCAGTCGTAATACTGAATGGAAGTTTAGTTAAAATCTAGTATTTTTCACCCCTTTACCAAGACACTGTAGCCTAATGATGGTACATTGTGTTAGTTTGGAGTATGTTATTAGGCTGAATGTAGGGGAAATTGTATTACATGAGAAGGAAATGTAACAAAAGATTAGGGTATGATTTTCCAGATAATAAAAATGGTGTTACCCATATAGATGGTGTCACTAAAGGGTCAATGACCTGAGCTTCAGGTCACCGCATAAAAGTAGAGGACGCATTGCGTTATGGAAAATTATCCCTAGTGAGCAGGCACTGTGAAGATAAATAAAAGTTATCACAATTATTTTATTAGTAGCCTAACACTGCATTGCGAGAGCAGGTTTCTGCTCTTTTGTGTTTTTCGGCAGACATTGAGAACTTGGGTTGGACATCTTTGAACAGTGCTAGTTCATGACTATACCATATCAAGCTTGATTGTCTATTCGCCTACCATTTAGTTAGCTGACAATTAGCAGTGTACGATATTTTGTGTTAACCGGGTTCATAGGAAGATTAGACTTTATTGCTCCAGAAGTAAATGAAGGAAGTGGCAAGCCACATGAATATGGATAACAGTGTATTTATTCAATAGAAAGTGCTTACAAAAAAACGGTTGTATGTGACGGTCATGTAAATTAGTAGTGTAGGGAATGGATGTGGGATCAGTGCAAGTATAGAGAATCATTACAAACTAAAAAGCAAACAGTGATGATGTTCCTGCTAGTAATGGAGAGACCCAGCTTGTAAGGGCACAGCTTATTAATGACCAAGGCACAGCAATCTAAAAAAGCTCCTAAAAACAGCTCCTCTACCTGCCTGCCATCCTGCAACAGAACCAAAGACACAGAAACAGAAGACAGGGAGAGGAGACCAAAACAATACACAGAGCCAACAATCTAACATGGTTTATACTATCCTCAAAACAACCATTATCTCCTGACCACTACAAGTCATTCAGGTAATGGTAATGTCCTATTGACTCATACAGCTGTGAACAGTATCCTTTTTGAAGTAGAGCAATGGCTAGTACTTGCTGACCATGGCAGTGTTTAACAGCGTTTAACTCAAATTATAAGCAGTAGGCCTACATCTTACACAGCAGAAAGATTTTTTTTTAATTTCAGGTCATCTGCAAGTCCCAGTGTGCCATTCCAATCAGCCCTTGGCCCAGCAGCAGCTTGGGTAGGCCTGGTTGCACAGTGAAACCCACCTGCAAGGTTGCTGCCAGAAGGTGACCTGAGAAGAAGTTGGGCCTTTGGGACATCATAGATGATCTGTTAAGTATAGGACAACAGTGTGTGAATGTGAGGGACAGCCGATGAAACTTTATGTCACCTTGGCTGTGTATTTCACTTTTGTAGATCTATACAAGGAAGATGACCGCTCAACAAATTGGCATCACAATATATTGGCACGAGAACCTGTTGCTTCATAACTGCTACCTCCAATCACTGTACATAGCCTACTGCCCTGTCACTGTACATACTGTCCCGTCACTGTACATACTGTCCTGTCACTGTACATACTGTTTTTATTATGTACAACCATATGTAATTGAAAATGACAATAAAATACACCTGACATAAATAGTAACAACAGTTGTACTTTGCCACCGACTGAGTTTGCACATTGCCTCTTACATTAAGGAATGTTGGCAGTGAAACCAAATCGCGCACAATACTGACGCAACGCAATCGCAGTGCAAGGGAAGTTCACAAAACTCCAAGCCAGACAGCCAGCCAGCCTGATATTACTGCATTTATTTGTCTCTGCACCCCTTTTTAGTACTGCAATTGTGACCACCAACTTCATACTAATAGCTAACTAGCTAATCAACATTGTATTTGATAGTAGCTTGCACGAGCATCCTTAGACCTACTTTACTTACGTATTAGTGGTTACAATTATGGGTGGAACGGTACATGTATTCGTACCGAACCGTACGGGCGTCACGGTTCGGCTCGTGAAATTACACGGAGAATACACGGTATAAAAATTAGTAAAACTTGTGTGCAAATTAATTAATGTAATGCGGAACTACTGTAAGATATTAGTGTTCTTTAGGGACAATCTGTAGCCCCGCCTTAGCTCTGAAACTGATTGGCGCCGCCACCTGTGTAGCCGAGCTGTGCCTGAGTGAGTCAGAGATAGCTAGCAGCAGCAGCACTGAAGACGTAGCCTATGCAACGCTAGTACTAAAGATGAATGTTCGTAGTGTAAGTATAGCGAAAAATAGCCTAAACTTTCCTAGACTTTTAGCTGCGGTACTAATGCTGAGGGCTCGCTGATATTGCTGTCTTACTAGAACGTGCATTTAGTCTAGCAGACGCTTTTATCCAGAGCGTAGTATCTATGAGTTGTTGCTAACGTGTGCTGATGTTGTAAACACCCAATAAATTCAACATTTCCAGGCCTCTCTAGTTTCTACTCTGCCACGATCTTCTGTAGCTTCTCAGCTAGGTGAGTGCTTGTGTGCTGCTCATACGGGGGCCGTGTCTGTAGAACTGACGCTTTCATTTCCCACTCAGTCAATAAAATGAGCAATCACCGTGAGGTAGCTTTCGGTAGCACGAGAAGTCCAACCATCAGTCGTTAGTGAAACGGAAAGTGCTGCTGCAACTCGCGCTCCGTCAACGTCCGTGTTTTGTTGTAAATGTAAGGGACCAGGGCCGGCGTTGCTGCTACTGTATCCCTGCCTGTGTTTGCGCTGTTGCCCAGCTAGCCTATCGTGTCGTGGTGTAGGAGGATTGATCGACAAGCGCATCATACATTTAGCTAAGACTTGCATGTACAGTAGTTAGTCTGGAGCCCTGCTTCTGCATTTTTGTTTTGCTTTTCCCACCATTGTACCGAACTCGTACCGAACCATGATGTCTGAACCGCGGTACGAACTGAACCGTGACTTCAGTGTACCGTTCCACCCCTAGTTACAATTGTTGTCATAATTTCCCATCGGAGATTCAAGCAGACTTATATTTAGGCAAAACAGACGCTGATTTAGCCAAACCAGGCGTTAATTTCGTGTGGTTTGCTAGACACGTCTCAAAATTTCAGACGAAATTTACGTGTGTAAATGGCAACGTGACACGGTTAAATTCGAGGCGAAAAAGACGCCGACTTTGTATGGAAGTCGGCGTTTTTTACGCATGTTTGAGACGGGGCCGTGTCAAACGAGGCGCAAAAGACGCCAACTTTGTAGGCCAAGTCAGCGTTAATTACGCGTGGTTAACACACGGGGGCGTCTTAATACAAGGCCTTCCATAGTCTACGCAATTACTTACGCGTGGTTAACACACGGGGGCGTCTTAATACTTGCCCACTAGGCCTTCCATACTGCGCTACATCAGTGCTTGGCCCGGCATCTTCCGCATTAGCTAAGGGATGCTTTGCGTTTCAATGGTATTTGAGACTGGAAGAACTCCTACATTAAACTAATTCCGCATAGCAAACAACCATAGGCCGAATCCCAATACTCCCCCTTACCCCTTCCCCTTAGTTTTGCGCGTTCCCGTGAGAGCTAGTGGTGTCCCAATACTCTTTTGGAGCTAGAGGAAGGGCTAAGACTAAGGGGTATACACCCCTTAAAACCAAGTAAGATCGGGAGCTTACTTGAAATCTAGGGCTATGTGAATCCTGCGCGACCGGCAACAAATGGCGGCCAGATCATCCAGAGAGTCCGATAAATGTCATATTTTCGGCTTAATAATTGATAAAAAAATTATGACAGTCTGGTTTTGTGTTATACACAGTCCTGAACATATATATTTGCATCCATTTTCCAAATCGAAACGTTTCTAAAAATCGCTAGTTTGGTACGCTAATGCGACAGTGTTGAATTGCACAACAGTCCCGCATTTCTCTGACTAGAATGTCTACAGTTTTAAATAAACTCCATAATATCAGTGCATAACACTACTTGCTTTGGAGATATCGTGCTAGACGACATACCTGTAACCAAGTGGTGTCCCATTTCCTAGGCCTATATAGCCCTTACCCCTTACTTTCGAGGGCCAAGGGCTAGGGGTAAATTAAGGGTAAGGGGTAAGGGGGAGTATTCGGATTCGGCCTTAGTCTTGTCGAGGTTTCCATTGGGAAGCTTCTTAAAAATAATTTTTCCCTGAAGCAAACCAGGCGGCTTCATAGCTGCATCCATGTTAGCACATCACGTTTGATGTGATAATTTCATACACAAGGCATACACACAGGTTCGAAGACTCGTTCTCGCCCCCTACAGTGCAATTCGGCTAGGTATAACTCCGCGCTAAAATATCAAGGTGAAAGTCATCATAGCGTGCGTAGTATAGACCAAGCTCCCAACCCAACTTTGAGAATAGATTAACGGCAATATTTTTTTTATCGCCCGATAAGAGTCTAACGTTAACGCAGCACCTTAACGCCAATAACGGCCCACCACTATTAACAATATAACAATTTAAAATATAAAATATATTTAAGAATTTGAATGAGCAGCATGAGCGGGCAATTTAGTACAATGAGAAAACTGCTCTGCCTTTCCCATACAATGTCACTTCTCTATCTTTTACGGCCCTGACGAGGAACGTCAGTTTCCTCGGCTGTGAACCACTCCTGGCGTGCGCCTGGCAAATTCGCTGTTATAATAGCAATTCGCCATGGAACAAGCGCTGCTCTTAAAGAAATTACGCTCTGATTGGTTTATTGCACGTTACGCCCAAACCACACCCATTAGTAATGTAGCTACTTCAGACCAACCGATTTTACATTTGCGCCAGGCGCTAAGTCATTTATCCCGCCGGCAAAATAGCAACCGCCCTAACTATCATGTAATCAAAGCAATATCTATAGTTACAACATTGTAAATACAAATATACATAACAACTGCTGTAGAGACATATACCGCTAACACTTAATACAAATGTAGGTAATATTTTTCAGTTATCTTTATGTGGTTACATGGTAGGTAATGTTACCTTAATGTAAAGGGCCCAATTGTCTTTACCAAAGTCCATAGATACTGAAACATGAGACCTAAAGCTTTAAAGTGCTTTTATACTATATTTTTTATCGAGCCTTGCAACTTCCATGGAGCTGAGCCCTGTCCACACATAGGCCGCCAGGGGAAAATAGGGCAAGAACAGAGCAGAAAAAGGCTCATTAGATATTTGGAGACGTGGGGCAAATTGATAGACTTTAATATATTGCGAAAATAAACAATAAAATGTACATGTATGTACAGTGTGTGTGTGTCGATGTTTGTGTGATATACAGTAAGTTAATGCATCTGTTGTCCCTCTTGCCCTCTCAGTTGCATAGCGCCCACACTCAATACCACATAATCAGTTCCAGAGAACAACCTGAACCACCTCACCCCCCGCCTTAAGACATGTCCCCCCCCCTAACCCTCCACAAAATGTTTCCAATAGCTCTTACAAAATCAGACATAATACTTACAGATGCCAAAACATGTCTCATCAAAGATGTTTGGGTTGTAAGGCAAGGGTATCCAAATGACATATTATGATTTGTGCTCGTGTCACTCAGCAACCAGGGGAAGGGTGGATGGGGGAGATGAAATGTTTAAATACATCCAAGCAGAACTGTGTAGGAAAGAGAGAGCGGGAGAGAGAGGGAGGGAGAGAGGGAGAGCTGAGAGCAGAAAAACATTTGTCTGGCTGACGCTAAGTCAATAACAGAACACTGATGCAAAATGGACTGGATCTGTCAGTCTTAGACACCCAGCCAAGATATCTGTGGGACATATCACAGGGAAGGTACTCTTTAACCCCGGTCGAACCTCTCCCTACCCCCCACCCCCACATGATGTGGAGGATGAAATGAGGGATAAAGAAAAGTCAAAATAATGGAAAAACTCCAAACGATGACAGAGACACTCTCGGGAGAGAACAGACCCCCGAGAATGCAGGCATGCCATACTGAGAGACACACGCATGAAGAAAGAGAAAAACACAGAGAATGTGTGAGAGAGAGACAGTGAAAGGAAGAGACAGAGACGGCTACACACCCCAAGCTTCATCAAAAGCAACCAACAGCTGTAGCCGCGTCATTTGTTCTGTTGTCTGTATATTTGAATGAATAAATGTTTTATTTAACCTTTTTGAAGATCATAACTTCTTTAATAGCAGTATTTTCTGGTTTTACTGATCTTTATGTTTTCAACCATCTTTGGGGAGGCCCTCTTCCTTATTTGCAATTCCCTGATTGTCATATAGCTGGGTAGTTATTGTTGCAGCATTTATTACTGCTGTATTTTATTGTGTAGTTGAGCATGTTTGCCTATTTGATATTTGCTGTTTCTTTACTCCTGGATGAAAAGCTAATTGTCCCCTTGGCATAATGATTACTATCTCGACTTGACTCTACTCTACACATTACCAACATAGAGAAACCGACACCTAACAGAAGAGGACATCCTCTTGCATGTCTCAGGCCTTGGTTACATTTATTTATAAAGAGCAAAGGTTTATTGTTTTATAACCATTTGATAACGCTTGATTTGTTGTGTCAATCTTGCTACTGTATCTTTTACAACATTCATAACAACTTTATGTAACACTTTACAAAAAGTCTGGTCTTCGTGACCATCCATAACTCCTCATTACTTCCCTTTATTTGAGTAGAAGTATAATTCATTGTAAATACCTTTAGGTACTTCCATTCAGTCTTGATTGAAAATAATTTTGTGCGGTAAAATAAAAGCGGATCACTATAATAAATGTAGTTTTTACACTGGTAATCAAAAATCAGTAAAAAAGATTTGTAATGGCACTGTGCCCAAATTTTGCACAAACACACACACACAAACTTTGCTGTGGCGTGGCAGGATATCAGAAACATGCCATTCACAAATCCCCTGTAGCAGTGGAAAGTTGTTGTAGACATGTATAATAGCGTTTCTTGTTTGGTCTTGAGCTTTAAAAATGCTGTCTACCAATAACTTCCCTGCCGTTTTGTAATCATAACCATTCTTGATTCATTTGAAATGATGTGGTGTTATGTCTGCTTTCTTGAAGGTGTCGTGAATGGTTATGACCTCCTTCAAAAATCCTTCAAGTACTAATATTACTAATCATACCTGCACCGTGTTTACCACCAAGGCCTTTTAGCAGCCCTTTACACTTGTACAAGTACACGTTTTTTACAAGTGTACATTAACATAACACTTCATTACTGCTACATAACTACATAGCAGTATCAGAAACAGTAACAACAATGGAGGTACAAAGTAGTTGTGATGTACCTACATAGTATTAAAGTTTAGCGGTATGAACACAGTACTGTTCAAAAATCGTAGGCACTAATACCCCCCAAAAATGCTTTAAGAAATAATGAATGTGAATGACAAAACAAAACATTTCTCAACATTACACTTTCATCCAGCCACAAAAATCCTAAGGTAAGACAGTATTGATGTTTAAATCTAAGGTACCCATGCATCTTTTGCATCATACTGTATGTCTAGTCACATAGCAGAGAAAATTGAATGTGAAGTGTAACTCCATGGCATTCCAGATTGTGTGTAGGAGGGGGCAGTCTTACCCAGACAGTTGTGCCCATCATGAGCCAACATGAAGCCATCATAGCATGTGCACCTGTAGTTCCCCGGGATGTTGATACACTCATGGACACATCCACCGTTGTAGTCATTCTCACACTCGTCCATGTCTGTGAGAGAGAGAGAGAGAGAGAGAGAGAGGGAGAGAGAGAGAGAGAGAGGAAGGAAAAAAAAACATTAAACAAAACATTACAAACTGTGAAAAGAGCAAGAGTAATTGTGAAAAGTGTGGGGATTGTATGGGAGGGGGTGGGTGTGTCAGTGGTGGTGGAGGGTAAAAAGATACAGACTGCCATGCTGGAAATTGACTTGTGGGAAAGTTAGACACAGATGGCGGTTAATGGTTGAGTCAAGACATGAATGTAAGTGATTATTGAGTGGATGGGGCACTCTGGCGTACTTGCAAGTGTGTGTGTGTGTGTGTGGAGGGGTGGGGACACAACTTCAGAGCGGGTGCCAGCCAGTGTTTATTCATGCCCCCCCCCCCCACGTCCACTCCCCCCTCCCCCCTTGTGCTGAGTAAGCGGGAGTTAGGGGTGGGAGGTTGAAGGTGGTGGTGGTGGGTGGGAGGTTGAAGTGTGTGTGTGTGTGTGGGGGGGAGCTTCTTTCACAGGAGCCACTCGCAAGTGGTTGCCATGCGGCTCTGCTTAAATAAACAGTCCCCCCCCGTGTGAACGGCAGGAGCTCCTGCAGACCCCAGGCCCACATCCTCCTCTCCTTCTCTGTCTTCCTCTCGTCCTATCCCGGCCATGGATTAGGCTGACGGCAGGTATCTGTTTTCTCTCATCCCAGGAGTCATCATCTGGCTCACACAACGGCCAGAGCAGACCGAGCCTGGGTCTCTGCCTGACTGGAGTATGAAGTGAACCTTGTCAAGTGTCAAGTCAGTTTCTGTCTCCATCTCTCCTCCGTGTACCCTGCTCCCTCCTCTGCCTTTCTCTCTGTTCTCTTGTCATTGTCAAGGTCTCTCTCAGTCTGTCTCTCCTGTCTTATTTGTTTGTTCTAACTTGTATATCTAACTTGTATATCTATATGTCTGCCCATCTGCCTGCCTGCCTACCTGCCTGCCTTATTTCTTTCTTTCTGCCTGTTTGTCTCCTGGCATGGCAGGCACACAGTGTCGGGGCAATAGCTCTGCCAGACACAGCTCTTAGCAAGAGTCTCAGGCCCCACATCCTGTGAGACATGGACATGTCTGCAGCATACACACTCGCACACCCATATACACAAACATACACACACCATATTCCATAGTCTGTCTCCTGTTCCTTCACCTACGAGACACCATCTTCCAGCTCATTGCAATTCTTGTAGCCATGATTTTAGTCACATTCTGGCCTTCTGGATGAGCATAAGAAAATAATACTGTTGAAATTGAAGAAAGAACTATAAAACACTCAACCAAAACATTGTCTGAGATGTTCCAGTCAGTTAAAAACCATTGGCACAAAAGCTAAATAAACGCCACATTCCTTCCTCAGAGGAGCCCTGGAGTGTTTATAGAGAGCCAATTACTCTGGCGTACCATACTACACTGCATTTTAATCCACTATTTGTGTGTTTTCTGTCCCACAGAAAAAGAACGGATACTTTTAGTACTCTGTCTGTCTTTCTCTCTCTCTGCACTTATATATGATATCAGAAAGACCTGTGTACATAAACTCCTCCCAGCCATCACAGCTTCATCCCAGTGGCCAGTTAGAGGGGGGGGGGGGGTGTCATTTGACTGTTTAGAAGTCTTCTATGCACCCCGCTGACCGGGACAGCGTGGAGTTGGCATCTGTGCTGTTTTGAGCACCCCCAAACTGACCTTGGAAGCCCAGAGGTGTGAGGAGAGAATGAAAGACAGAGTTAAAGAGAGAACAGCAGTAGGTTCAGTTAGCCTAGAAGTAGAAAACACCCCAAGCCCTAACACCTGCCCTGAGTCTGGCAATCTGCTGGTGAGAGAGAGGGGGAGGGAGGGAAAGAGTGAGCTAGGCCAAATTAGCCTCCAACGGTGCCACTTCCTGCCCCGGAGCTGTTGTTGACATCTGACAGCAAGTCACTCCCTACCCCGAACCCCTCCAACCCTCTTTCGCTCACACATGCACGTTTTCTAATTGCCCAACATCTCATCAAGTGAATTAGGGACCTTCGATGATGGCCCTGTGGCCCCGAAAGGGTGTGTATGTGTACGTTTGTGGAGGGAGGAGGAGGAAGGGGGGCACAAAATATGACACAAAATGTCACTAGTACACAGTTTTGAAATGCTGAGATGTTCTCACACTGTTCTGCCTATTTTATTTTATTTGTAAAAACAATAATTGGCATTTTTCATGCTTTTTTTGGACAGTATTTAAGATAAGTCTGATATAAAATGCAGGGAGAGAGAGAAAGAGAGGGGAAGACATGCAGCAAAGGGTCCCAGGCCAGATCCGAAACCCAGGTTGCATTAGTTAGGCCTCAGCCTACAGGGTATGCAACTTTTATCCGGTGAGGTACCGGGGCACACTCTCTTTACCTTTTTCATAACATTTTGCTTGTTTTACTTTTCATGGACTGACAGAACTGTCTAAACCCACTAAGTCATGCTTCCCTTCAGCGAAGAGGGACTGTATCAATTGAGTTTTAAGGATAACTTCTTTCTACCTCTATACTCCCCCCCTCCCCCCCCCCCTTTTTTTTCATGGCTGAAAATAACAACCGTATTGGCTCAAGAGGTCAAATGTCCGAGCAAAAACCCCCAGAAAAGATCCAAATATTATTTTTGAACCTGTAGTGGAGTCACAGTGAGTTAACCTGGCTTAGTACAATTCACCTCAGAACAGAAATAGGAGTATGCCCCCCTACGTCCACATCTAGATGTCCACAGGTATTTATGGGCTGCCTTGAGAAGGCCAACACATTTAGTAACTTTACTTTTTAATGTGTGTTTAAACCAAGTCGGTATAGATCAGGATGCCGGTTGAGAGTGTGTGCGTACATGTGTGTCCTATACTTTCACGTGTGTGCCATGTGTCCGTGAGAGTGGGTGTCCTATAGCACATGTGATGTATGTCTAAGATACAGCAGTATAAAACTGCAGTCTGTAAGTGTGTGTGTATGTGTGAGTGTGCTTTTGTGTATTGTATGAAGAGCTACAGCTATAAAATACCATAAGCTTTCAACAGTGAAGACTCTGACCTACTCTGGTACACCGGGAGGAGTCGCTGATTATGTGTGTGTGCGTGAATGTGAGTGTGTGTATTTGAATGCGCGTGAGTGTGTATGTGGCAAAGCACTAGGTGAGCTCATGAGCCGTGACAGAGTCACTGACACAATGGCCTAGTAATCATCAGTCACCACCTCTCCCTCACTGCCCCCCCTCACCCCCAGCCAGCTATACCTTGCTCTCCATCTATCCATCTCCCCATCTCCGGAGACTTCATGTCTCCTTTTGCTCTCTCCCATCCTATCTTTTCTTCAACCTCAGCTCTTTCTCTTTCCCTCACTTTACCAACCCCACCCTTATTTGTCTTTTTTCTCTTGTTCCTCCCCTCACACTCCCTCTCTCCCCCTACAGCCCTCTTTTTTTCTATGAAGCAGGTCAAGTAAGCTTTTCTGGGAAACCAGAATAGTGCTCTTGAAGTGTATACTGGTAGAATAGTATAATTGATTGCTGTTGTTTTCCCTACTTGTCCACTCTCTCTCTCAACTGATGAGGGTTCTAAATTAACACCCGCCAACCTGCCAAATGTGGGTTAAAATTAATTTTGGCGGGTGTTAATAAAAACTCACTAGCCAGTTTGGCCGGTGATGCATGTGGCAATGATACATAAGGCTCTGTTCTTTGCATGGTTCTCGGTCATTTATCCCCCTGGCAGTACTTCCTACGTTTCCCATGAACACTGTGCCGTAATGCTACGTGATAATGTAGGCCATAGGCTGCTCGCAGTTTGTGTTTGAAGTGAAACCAGCGCGAGAAATCATGGAAACGAACGGAGCGTCCACCAGAAAACACAAGGAAGAAGTCCAACGAAGCATAGAGGATCATACGATGTAATTAGAGCTAACTAGAGTATTAAAGTAAAAAGTTAACTAAATGCGGCGGTGGTTTGGACAAGCTTCTGGGAGCGAGAAGAGGAACGAGGCAGGGGATGAGGATATTGATAGCACTAGAGAAACTAAGAAAAGAAAATGTAATGCCAAAATGGCTGTAGGGTCGGGAATGGCTTGTGTTTGACAGTGAAAATGTTGTCATGTTTTGTAATGATTGCCGCATGTACGCGAAATAAACAAAACTAACAATTTGTGGTAAAACAAATCATTTTAAAGTCGAGGCTGCTTAGGGTTAGAAGCTAGAAGTTAGTTGGAGCTAACCTGCTTACTGACAGTCTTTTGTAATGTAAATACACTGTTCTTAATAAAGAGTCTATTAGGTCGGTTTAATTAATGCTTGCTTAGGACAAAAACGTTACTGTAAATGCATGGGCAGGAGTCAATCTCATGACGCGAATGGACGTTTTAGCCATTCACAATCAATTGTGTCCTTACTTTTTGGTGATTTCACATACCCTTGCATCATACTTCTGTGCTTCATTTACTTCATTTTTTGTGTTTTTCATGCCAACAATGTTAATACAATGATCAAATGCATGCAGTGAAACTCATAATTGTTCTTATTTTCACCGGAAAGAATTTGGCTAGTGGAAATTCTGACTAAAGTTACCAGCCACATTGGCTGGTGATCAAAAAAGTTAATTTAGAACACTGCAAATGATGATAGCAAATCAATCTGTTCGGCAGTGAGTGACAAGAATGGAGTGAACAGTAGGCAGGCTTTCACAGGCCTCTATGGGATGTACTGTCTTCAGTACAGACACACTTAATTAGCCAGTCCCCCTAGGATTTCGCAGGCCTTTTTTGTGATAATTGCGGGCCAAAATTTCAGATTTCGTGGGAGTTTTTCCAAAAAGTTGCGATGGAAGTTGCAGTGTTTTTTAGGTGTTTGTTGTGATGAAATTGCGGGAGCAAGTGAAAGTTGCGATAAAAAGTTGCGAATTTCCCTCTTTGTAATTTTAATCGAGTTAATGGTTGAAAAATAAGTAATTAACAAACATTCATTAAGGAATAAAACTAGGGTGACCAGACGTCCTCTTTTACCCATACATGTCCTCTTTTCGAGGACCTAAAAAATGCCTCCGGCAGGGATTCAAAAATGGTCCGGGATTTTGCCTTGTCGGATATTTGTGTTTCTCTGGGTTTTTCACAAACTATTACGCCCTTACAAGTTTTGGAAAGGGTATCTCCCTTACGTTCCACCTCCTTGCGCAAGCACTGACTGTAGAGAGAACTGTCATTTTAATCAGATAGTACGGCATGCAATACACGACCAGCAGTACCCCCCCCCCCCCCCCCCCCCCCCCCACGACAAAGTGTCCTCTGGTGGAAGGTGTCCAAGGTGGAATTAGTTGGGTTCTCACCAAAATAAAAATATATATTTTTATATATATTTGAAATAATTCAAATCAAGAACATCAAACAAGAACACAACTTAATTTCACCAATGAAAGTTGGTTTTATTATATTTTAATTACAATCTTATGTTTTACTAAATGCACACCCCCTCTTTGAGTTTCAGTGATCTTGTACTGCGTTATGTTCGATAGCAAACCTCCAAGAGGTAACGCTATGTAAGCGTGGTTCTGTAGAGTAAATTTACTTCATTTGATTTTACAACAACAGGTAAAACAGTTCAGGTCACGTTCACGAAAATTATGAACGGGTTCATGAACTTTCGTTCAATGAACGCATTCAGGCGCAACACTGGATTTAACCCCTACTGGAGAGAGATGTATGTAACCCAGGGTTACAGGACACAAATTAATTAAATGTAAAATAAAATTATTTATAAAGAGTTACAAATAAATAACTATTATATTCACAAAAGTAATATACAAGAACTATTATTTATTTGTTGATTAAGAAAAGTGATGCCGGTGTGGTTTTGTCCCAGGTTGATGCTGTGGATCCATGTACATATTTGTTTCATGTTTTTATGTTGGGATAACTTGCTGTGAATGTGCATCTTTCGGGGTGCAGGCGGGAAAGTTTGGGGTCTCACGCGCTCTCGCGCGGAGAAAGGAAGGCTAACCGAACTAGAGGGAGACGAGAGACGAGGGACCAGAAAGAAAGAAAAACAAATAGCATTTTACTGAGAAGAAAGAAAGAAAGAGACGACGATATTGTTTTGGTTAGCTAGTAATATATGTTATTGTTTTGTGAGAATATTTGTTATTTTTCTTGTTTTCCTGAAGTGGTTTGTTTTTACGGTGGGCTAGCCGAAGAAGCTCTGCTACAGTACGGTTGGAGAACTGTTAGCTGCCTCAGCTGTGTCCTTTTTTTCTTTTCTTCTACATTTTTCTACATTCCTTGGGGAGAATCCAGCGAACTGACTTGGATTTCGCCTGCTACACCCGATCGGTTCTTTGAGTACCAGTGTTGGAGTGATGTGAACTGGAGAGCCTTACCGAGTCATCTACGGGTTGCTAGCTACTGTGGCCAACTATCTGCTGGCTGCCTGAGAGATCAAGCAGAAAGAGCCTTGCTACGACTGGTAGGACAAGAGCCTGATTCTATTTGATTTGTTTTGTGACTACCCTGGAGCCAGACACTTGGACCCGGACTGATCATTTTTGTGTTGTTTGTTGTTTTGAAAGACTTCTAAAAAAATCTTTGTGAGTGCGCGTGAGTTCACGCCGTAGCACTGTGTTTTGTATATGCTGTGATTTAGAGATGAGGTTGGAGTGAGGGATTTTTTAGAATTAGTTGTTCTACTACTTGACTTGTGTATTCATATATTTGTTGTTTTTTATACTTGTACTTTCAATCAAAATCAATAATCCTCTCATTTAATTAGAGTAAAATAATATCCAAAAAGTCAAGCCCGTTTTCCAAAATAAGAGTCCCACAACCAAATCAATATAATATAGTGATAATCCCATAGATATTTTAAAAGCAAAAATAAGCCACAAGCTAATAAGAATAAATAGATAAAACTTAAGGGAATCAGGGAGAACAATTAATTGACACTTTCATATTGATTTGGGGAATTACTATTTTTTGTGTTATTGTCATTAAGTCAATTGCAATTGTTGTTTGGTTGGTAAATGTGTTGGGTTTTTTTCCATGAGAAGGGAATAAATAAAACAGAGGTAATAGAGAAACAAAATATCAAAAACAATAACAAAAACAATTCTATTACCTCTGAAATATAGCCAACGTGTTCTGTGTGTTTCATTCTGTAGTGCAAACAGTACCATCTTTCCGAAGAACCAGATATTCTGATACATCTCCCATTGATCATCATTATTATTCTCTGTAGCGGTGTTAAAGTTAGACACTCGTTACAGAAAATTGGCGAGCCAGCCAGGAGAGAGATCGTGTTTGCACTAAGAGTGATCACACTATAAAACTGAGTTGATAAAAACCTATCGAACTTACAATGGACATAGTGAAAACTGAAAATGTAGATGTCCCAAACTCTGTCATTGTTAATGGTCTTACACAAACTAACTTAGACAAAGAGCTTGAGGAAAGTTTAGAGACTCATGGCCCTATTAATCGCCACTTGCTTATTGATAATCCAAACTCTGAATTTCACCGTCATTGGTGGCCAAGCCGCGAAGCGGCGAAGCCACCTTAAGTGTTTCTACGTATTCTTATTATTATTATTGGTGGCCAAGCCGCGAAGCGGCGAAGCCACCTTAAGTGTTTCTACGTATTCTTATTATTATTATTACACATCTTCTTCTGCCATGGGAGTCTATGGCAGCCCCTAGAACCAATTGGTCAGAAGTTGTGAATTTTGGCACACTATTTGGGACCAGTCCCCTCATCAATTTCACCAAGTTTCATGTCTCCCATTCCAACCATCTAGCGCCACCAATGGGTCAAAGTTGAAGGTGTGTTTACACATGTTACTTTTGAACCATATGCCCAATTGTCCAAAATGAGGTATCGTTGGATTCCCTGGATCAAGACGAGTTCAACGCACTCTATGACATCATACCCAGTTCTATAGATTCTCCGCCATTTTGAATGTAAAGGAAAAGCGTTTTTTCGCTACTCCTCCTACAATTCTTGTCGAATCTTCTTCAAAATTGCCACAGATGATCTTCAGACCAAGCCTCACAAAAATTATCCCCTGGAGCTTTTGATTTTCGCAACCGTTTGTTATAAACAGCCACATCAAATTGATGTGGCTGAATTGATGTGGCCGCCATTTTGAATATAACGTTTTTTCGCTACCTCTCCTATAAGGTTTGTCCAATCTTCACCAAATTTGGCACAGATCATCTTCAGACCAAGCCACACAAAAGAAATCACATGTTTTTTAGACTTTCTACACTCGACTGGAACAGCCAATCAAAGTCATCAGCCAATCAAAATCGTCAACCAAGCCACCATAAAAGAAGTGAGGTCATATCTCAGCACCTCTTTACTGCATTGACAACAAATTTGGTATAGGGACGAGGGACCCTGTTCTAAAGAAGTCCAAAATAGGTCATGCCATTTCACCTCTAGGTGGCGCTGCAATAGGCAAACATTTTCAGACCAAGCCTCACAAAAGACATCACATGGCGTTTTGATTTCTGCAACCGTTTGTTAGTTACAGCCAATCAAATTGAGCAACTGATCCGGAAAAAGGAAGTGAGGTAATATCTTAGCCAAGCTTTGATGCATTGACTCCAAACTTGGTGTATGGACTCAAGGCCCTCTTATTAAGAGGTTTGAGACAGGTAGTGTCATTTGACCTCTAGGGGGCATTACAATAGGTAGGATTGTGTTTTGACCAATAACTGTTGATTTGTTTGGCGTATTTAAGCAATTCCTATGTCTCGTGATATCTTAGGAGATCCCGCGTCTGATGCATGTTAACGCGTGATACCAGACGAATTGATGAGGCCACCATTTTGAATGAATGAATAAAACTTTTTTCCTTACTCCTACACAATGTATCCAATATTCACCAGATTTGGCACAGATTATCTTCAGACCACAATCACCTTGCCATGTAAAAATATGACTGAATTACAGCTGTTTAAACTCGGGCCAAATCTGACCATGCGTGCCACAGGAGAAACGGCTTCCTTTTTGTATTCAGTAACTGTACACAGCAATTCCCAGTGCTGATAATGGCTCACTGGGATAGACTGGCTCCGTTGAAGTGCAAGGTCGTAGGTTCGAATCCAGGCAAAGTCTCAGGCATGTCATGATACTGGTTTATCTGTTTAGTGAAGCCAGGTATGTGACAGTAGCTGTCGAGCAGTATAATCATAATGGCCACGATAATGTTTCATTCTCAGGGGATTTATACTCATGAAGAATCCGATTTATTGTGCTTTGTAGATATAGTGAATCTACATCTAGCCAGTGCATCGGATTTCTTGCATCATAACTTCTGAACAGATTTGTCATAAATCACAAGATTGGTCTCTTCTGATTCTACGTGGCATACCAAGTCGAAATATATCACATTGTCCCGTGTCCACCATTTTGGGCGTCGGCCATTTGGAATTTTCATAAAAACATACTTTTTTGAACTCCTCGTTTGCCGTTGCTCCTATTTTCATGGACATGTAATCAAATCATTTTCAGACTACAATCACCTCGATTTGTCAAAATATGACTGAATTACAACTTTTTATACTTGGTTCAAATCTGACAACGCTTCCCACAGGAAAAACGGCTTACTTGCACACAGTAACACAGTAATTCCTTGCACTGAGAATAGCTCACTGGGATAAGACGGGTTCCTCTGAAGTGTAAGGTCATAGGTTCGAATCCAGCCAAAGTCATCACGCATGTCATGATACTTGTTTATCTGTTTAGTGAAGCCAGGTATGCCACAGTAGCTGTCTAACAGTATAATCATAATGGTAATGATAATGTTTCAATCTCAGGGGATCTATACTCAAGAAGAGTCAGATTTATTGTGCTTTACAGATATGTGTCCTCTAACCTCTAGGGGGGCGATCCCATGTCTGACACATGTTAACTTGTGATACCAGCCAAATTGATGCCGCCATTTTCATTAATTAATAAAACGTTTTTGTCCTACTCAAAATGTATCAAATATTCACCAACTTTTACACAGATTATCTTCAGACCACAATCACATTGACATATCAAAATAGGACTGAATTACAGCTGTTTAAACTTGGGACAAATCTGACAACCGCTTGCCACAGGAAAAATTCTTTATATTTTTACGCAGTCACTGAAATCTGATTTCCAGCACTGAGAATAGCTCACTAGGATAAATTGGTGTCCTGGCAACGTCAGAGGTTCAAATCCAGCCAAAGCTGACAAGCTTGTCATGTCTCTGATTCTCTGTTTAGCGAGACTATAAGCCACTGCAAAGAAAGCCAGGTAAACCGCAGTCACTAGATGTCGAAAGTTTCTTCTGGGTCATCTGACCTGCTTGGCCACCACATTGCTGCTTGCAGCTATATTTTAATAGTTGAGTTTGCTGAAAGCTCAGCCATGCATACATTAAGGCCATTACTGCCCTTAGTTTACAAGACTTCCCATGATACAGAAGACACACTCAATGTGCAAGCTCTAGATAGCATCTACACACTAAAGGCCAGCAGTAGCGCCACCAAGGGGTATCTTGAGACATTGCAAACCATTGCAAGAGCAATTGGGAAATCCTTTGAAGAGATGCTCCAAGAGGAGTTAATGAAGATGGTCACACTGAGAGGAACAAGCCCCCCTGGGCAAGAAACGCTAATGTCACAACTGGAGACAGTGTCTCAGAGGCAAGAACTTGTTGCAGGGATTACTACCACATCTTCACCGCATACTTCTCCCTTGTGGGACTCTGGGAATCTAGAAGCCCACACCCCAACGAAGAGAACTGAACCAACCGCTACACACCACAGCTTCGCAAGAGGAGATGGTGTTGATTCTCCTGTGATGATCCACCCAGGTCTCCCTATGAGTGCTGTTAACCCCCCTAGTGTACAAAGGGTGGTAGTTGAACACATTGTGAAGACTGATGCTGCCACATCACATCAGAAAATCTTGTTCCGCCTTCAAGTCTTCTCTGGGAAGAGTCCACGGCCCAACCATGAGCCAGACTATGATACCTGGCGTGCAAGTGTTGAGTTCCTGATGACTGATCCCTCCATTTCCGACTTGCATCGAACACAGAAAATCCTAGACAGTCTACTACCTCCAGCCACAGATGTTATCAAGCAGGTCAACCCTCGAGCATTACCTTCAGTGTATCTTGAGCTCCTTGATTCAGTCTATGGCTCAGTGGAAGATGGCGATGACTTGGCTGCTAAATTCATGAGCACCTTGCAGGATGCTGGTGAGAAGCCCTCAAGCTATTTACATAGACTGCAAGTCATCCTGAGTACAGCCATCAGAAGAGGTGGGATTGGGGAGGAGGAGCGAAGTCGTTTTCTTCTGAAGCAATTCTGTAGAGGCTGTTGGAACCATGAGTTGATCACAGACCTTCAGCTAGAGCGGAAAAAAATGCATCCACCTTCCTATTCTGATCTGGTGTTCCTTATCAGGACAGAATAAGAAAGGCATGCTTCTAAAGAAGAACGCATGATGAAGCATCTTGGCCTAAACAAGCAAGTCTCTGCTTCTTCTAAGTTTCGAACAGCAGCACACCGCCAAACAGTAAATCTCTCTGATGTTGAAGCTGCTGAGACTGACTCATTGAAGAGACAAGTTGCAGAGCTTCAAGCCCAAGTAGCTGTCAGACAGACACCGCCTCCCCCAAAGCCCAAGACCAACCACTCTGAAGCTGCTGAGATCCATGCACTGAAAAGACAACTGGCTGACCTCCAAGCTCAGATGACTTCACTTCGAGTGCAGAATCACCAGATGGAGAGGAACACACACTCAAAGAAGACTGGAACCCAATCTGAACACCGACCAACCGATCAGAGAACAGCTGAGCAGCCAAGGTTTGGTGAACCGACATCTAACAGACGTCGTCCTTGGTACTGTTTCCGCTGTGGAGAAGATGGTCATATAGCGCCCAGTTGTGAAAGTGAACCAAACCCTCTCTTGGTTGAAGAAAAGAGACGTCGGTGTAGAGAGCGGCAGCTCCAATGGGATCAGTTAAACTACTGACAGTCTCTGTTGAAGGGCAAACAGGGACTAGAAGGAGAGAAATGCGCCCTAGACTAATTGAACGAGCAATCAACCAGCGTGCCCAAACCCAAACGTCATCCATTGAACTACCAAAAGGCTAGGTGGGAATGAAGTGCACAGCTCAGATCATTATAGGAGGAAGAAGAGTCAGTTGCCTTTTAGACACCGGATCTCAAGTCACCACAGTTCCCCTGTCGGTGTATAAGAGTCATTTATCAAGCCATCCCATGAAGTCACTGAATGACCTGCTGGAAGTTGAAGGAGCGAATGGGCAGACAGTGCCTTACCTTGGATATGTGGAGATGAGCCTAACATTTCCCAAAGAGTTTCTTGGAACTGAAGCTGAAGTACCCACATTAGCGCTAGTAGTCCCAGACATGACTAATGTGCCCCAAATCCTCATTGGCACAAATTGTTTAGATGTCCTCTTTTCCAGCCACATTCAGAAGAATACAAACCGTCCTCAGTCAGCACTATATGGCTACCAAGCCATTCTTAAGACTCTTGAAGTTAGACAGAGACAAGCATGCACTGGTGCCCTGGGTTGGGTGAAAGTGAAGGGAAACACACCCGAGGTGGTGCCAGCAGGCTGCACAGTTGCTCTTGATGGGCTGATCCATGTGAACGGTGCCAGCGCAGAACGATGGGTCACCATAGAGCCACCATCAATGTCCTCCCTGCCTGGTGGGTTGCTGGTGGCTAGCTGCTTACACACTCTCCCTGCTAGACACCCCCGCCACATACCAGTCCTGCTCAAGAACGAGACCAAGAACGACATTGTGATCCCCCCTCATACTGTGTTAGCCGAGATGCATGCTATCCAGCGGGTGATGGAGAGGGAGGGTCTCACTAACTCAAGTGTCTCTCGTGACAGAACAACGGAACCTTACAAATCCCAGATTGAGTTTGATTTTGGCGATTCTCCGGTGCCATCTGAGTGGAAAGACAGAATAACAGAACAGCTGAACTCCATGCCTGAAGTGTTTGCTCTAAACGACCTTGACTATGGACATACCAACAAAGTGAAGCATCGCATCAACCTCAGTGATGAGACGCCTTTCAAGCATAGAGCCAGACCTATTCACCCTCAAGATGTGGATGCAGTGCGGAAGCACCTCCAAGAGCTGCTGACAGCTGGCATCATCCGTGAGTCAGAATCTCCCTTCGCATCGCCTATCGTGGAAGTTAAGAAAAAAGACAACTCTGTACGCCTCTCTATCGATTTCAGGAAACTCAACTCACAGACCATAAAAGATGCATATGCCTTGCCAAATCTGGAAGAAGTTTTCTCAGTCTTGACTGGCTCAAAGTGGTTCTCCGTCCTTGACCTGAAGTCGGGCTACTACCAGATTGAGATGGAAGAAGCTGATAAGCAAAAAACTGCATTTGTGTGCCCTCTCGGGTTCTGGGAGTTTAACAGGATGCCCCAAGGAATAACAAATGCACCCAGCTCGTTCCAGAGGCTAATGGAGAGGTGTATGGGAGATCTCAACAGGAAAGAAGTACTTGTCTTCATCGATGACCTTATAGTCTTCTCCAACACCCTTGAAGAACATGAATCCAGACTGCTGCAAGTCCTTCAACGGTTGAGGGAGTATGGACTGAAACTGTCTCCGCAAAAGTGCAAGTTTTTCCAAACATCTGCAAAATACTTGGGCCACATTGTGTCTCAGCACGGAGTTGAAACAGATCCAGCAAAAATTGAAGCCCTGAAAACCTGGCCACGACCCAAGAACCTCAAAGAATTTAGATCATTTCTTGTATTCTCCGGATACTACCGAAGATTTGTTAAAGATTTCTCAAAGATCACTAAACCTCTAAATGATCTCACAACAGGATACCCCCCTCTCCGGAAAGGCAGCAGCAAAGGGAAAGAGAAGAGTGGACAGTACTTTGACCCCAGAGAGGCTTTTGGTGAGAGGTGGACACTGTCTTGCCAACAAGCATTCAAGTATCTTATTGAAAGGCTCACATCTGCTCCGGTCTTGGGATTTGCAGACCCCAAACGTCCGTACATACTGCATACAGATGCCAGCACCACTGGACTGGGCGCAGCGTTGTACCAGGAACAGGATGGGAAGAAGAGAGCCATAGCCTTTGCAAGCAGAGGACTGACGAAGAGTGAAGCCAAATATCCTGCCCACAAGCTTGAATTTCTGGCCCTCAAATGAGCAGTCACTGCAAAATTCAGTGACTATCTTTATGGAACGGAGTTTACGGTCATAACTGACAGCAACCCCCTTACCTATATCCTGACATCAGCCAGGCTAGACGCCACCAGTTACAGATGGCTGTCAAGTCTGTCAACATACTCTTTCAAACTCCAGTACAGAGCAGGAAAGCAGAATCAGGATGCAGATGGACTCTCTCGACGCCCCCATGGTGAGCTCACGGATGACCCAGTGTCACAGAAGGAAAGAGAGAAGATCAAACAATTCACCCTTCACCATCTGTCAGACGCAAAACATACCGACATTCTTCCAAAGGCAGTGATCGCCATCTGTGATAGACATCATGCCCACCAATCCAGTGTATACTTTGGATCCTCACCCCTCACCTTAGTGGAATCCCTTGCTCTCCACTCTGACGTTCTACCCAGTGGTTTCCAACAGGAAGATGACCACGGCCTCCCTGTGGTTCCTCATCTGTCTGAGGAAGACTTGATGGGAAAACAAAGGGCAGATCCGGATCTTAGGGCTGTCATAGAACACCTGCAAGCTAAAGAAAAGCCTTCTCCTAGTCTAAGACAAGAACTCCCTGACATAGGCCTATGGATGCGAGAATGGAACCGGTTAGAGATGAGAAATGGTGTACTTTACAGAAGGAGACAAGACCCAGGGGACCTAATTTATCAACTGGCACTCCCCTTAGATCTAAGAGCTGCAGTGTTGAGAAGTCTACATGATGACTTGGGCCACTTGGGTGTGGAAAGAACTCTCGACCTCGCAAGATCTAGATTCTACTGGCCCAAAATGTCCATGGATGTAGAAGAAAAGATAAAGACGTGTGAACGCTGTGTCCGCAGGAAAACTCCTCAGGAGAGAGCGGCTCCCCTTGTGAGCATCAAGACAAGCAGACCCTTGGAGTTGGTCTGCATGGATTTCCTCTCCTTGGAACCAGACCAGAGTAACACCAAAGACATACTGGTGATCACAGACCATTTCACCAAGTACGCTGTTGCGGTCCCTACTCAAATTCAGAAAGCACAGACAGTAGCAAAGTGCTTATGGGACAACTTCCTGGTGCATTATGGGTTTCCTGAAAAGCTACATAGTGACCAAGGGCCAGATTTTGAATCCAAGACCATCAAAGAACTGTGCTGCATTGCTGGTATCCATAAGACGAGGACAACACCATACCATCCAAGGGGAAACCCAGTGGAACGTTTTAATAGAACACTCCTCCAGATGTTGGGAACTCTCGAAAACAAGAACAAGTCACACTGGAAGGATTTTGTCAAGCCGCTGGTACATGCGTACAACTGTACAAAAAACGAGGTGACTGGGTTTTCACCATACGAACTGATGTTTGGAAGACAACCTCGACTGCCTGTTGATCTAGCTTTTAGTCTACCTGCCAATAAGCCACCTAAGTCACATTCCCAGTATGTTCACAATCTAAGAAATCGGTTAGAAGAAAGCTACAGAGTTGCAAATCGGAATGCACTGAAGACAGCTGAACGCAATAAACGTAGATTTGACAAACGTGTTGCTGACTCAACCATTGAAGCTGGTGATCGTGTCCTTGTGAGAAATGTCCGGATAAGAGGGAAACACAAATTAGCCGACAAATGGGAGTCTGATGTACATGTGGTAGTACAACGTGCTGGTGACCTCCCTGTGTACACGGTCCGGCCAGAGAGCAAAGATGGTCCCCTCCGAACCCTGCACCGTGACTTATTGTTACCCTGTGGATTTCTACCTGTAGCCGAACCTGATGAACCAGTTGTGCCAAAAGTTGTACACAGGCCTCGAACACGCAGAAACCCTGGCAGTAAGAACACTGAAGAACCGGATGACACAAGGGAACTCTTAGATTCGGAGGAAGATGATGTTTATCACGACGCACACAGAGAGACAGTGGAGGTTGACACTAGGATCCTATCAAGCATTGGACCAGTACAGTCAGTGAGGAATCAACCAACACATGAAACACAGCTCACTAGAGTTGTTCCAGACGAGCTGCACCCTGCTCTCATTGAACCTGGAAGAAAGAACCTATTTGAAATTGAACTTGGAAGAGAGAACCTACCTGAAGAAAACCCTGAAAGAGAGAACCTACCTGGAGAAAGCCCTGCTCGAGAGAACTCATCTGACCTTGAACCTGAGAGAGAGAACCTACCTGAAGAAAACCCTGAAAGAGAGAACCTACCTGGAGAAAGCCCTGCTCGAGAGAACTCATCTGACCTTGAACCTGAGAGAGGGAACCTACCTGTAGACAACTCTGCTCTAGAGAACTTAACTGACCTTGAACCTGGAGGAGGGGACGGACCTGGAACAGCATCAGATCAGAGATCTGTAATTGAACTTCCAGAACTACCAGAAGATACTCCAAACAACCAGAACACTAGGAATGATCGGCATAATGAGATGAATGGCATTTCCAGACGTTCCCTCAGGCAGAACCCTGTTCAGACAGATAGACTAAACTATCACAAGTTAGGGAACCCCCTCACTGTAGTTATCCAGACACTGTTACAAAGCCTTAGTGTAGCATTTACTGCCTCATTAAATGGGCCTGATCCTGCTAGCAATCAGCCCTTCGACCTTGGCCCACCTATCCCGCCCACAGTAACCAGTCAGCCACTTAGATGCAACGGGACGTACATAACTTCAGGAGGGGAGGATGTAACCCAGGGTTACAGGGCACAAATTAATTAAATGTAAAATAAAATTATTTATAGAGTTACAAATAAATAACTATTATATTCACAAAAGTAATATACAAGAACTATTATTTATTTGTTGATTAAGAAAAGTGATGCCGGTGTGGTTTTGTCCCAGGTTGATGCTGTGGATCCATGTACATATTTGTTTCATGTTTTTATGTTGGGATAACTTGCTGTGAATGTGCATCTTTCGGGGTGCAGGCTGGAAAGTTTGGGGTCTCACGCGGTCTCGCGCGGAGAAAGGAAGGCTAACCGAACTAGAGGGAGACGAGAGACGAGGGACCAGAAAGAAAGAAAAACAAATAGCATTTTACTGAGAAGAAAGAAAGAAAGAGACGAAGATATTGATTTGGTTAGCTAGTAATATATGTTATTGTTTTGTGAGAATATTTGTTATTTTTCTTGTTTTCCTAAAGTGGTTTGTTTTTACGGTGGGCTAGCCGAAGAAGCTCTGCTACAGTACGGTTGGAGAACTGTTAGCTGCCTCAGCTGTGTCCTTTTTTTCTTTTCTTCTACATTTTTCTACATTCCTTGGGGAGAATCCAGCGAACTGACTTGGATTTCGCCTGCTACACCCGATCGGTTCTTTGAGTACCAGTGTTGGAGTGATGTGAACTGGAGAGCCTTACCGAGTCATCTACGGGTTGCTAGCTACTGTGGCCAACTATCTGCTGGCTGCCTGAGAGATCAAGCAGAAAGAGCCTTGCTACGACTGGTAGGACAAGAGCCTGATTCTATTTGATTTGTTTTGTGACTACCCTGGAGCCAGACACTTGGACCCGGACTGATCATTTTTGTGTTGTTTGTTGTTTTGAAAGACTTCTAAAAAAATCTTTGTGAGTGCGCGTGAGTTCACGCCGTAGCACTGTGTTTTGTATATGCTGTGATTTAGAGATGAGGTTGGAGTGAGGGATTTTTTAGAATTAGTTGTTCTACTACTTGACTTGTGTATTCATATATTTGTTGTTTTTTATACTTGTACTTTCAATCAAAATCAATAATCCTCATTTAATTAGAGTAAAATAATATCCAAAAAGTCAAGCCCGTTTTCCAAAATAAGAGTCCCACAACCAAATCAATATAATATAGTGATAATCCCATAGATATTTTAAAAGCAAAAATAAGCCACAAGCTAATAAGAATAAATAGATAAAACTTAAGGGAATCAGGGAGAACAATTAATTGACACTTTCATATTGATTTGGGGAATTACTATTTTTTGTGTTATTGTCATTAAGTCAATTGCAATTGTTGTTTGGTTGGTAAATGTGTTGTTTTTTTTTCCATGAGAAGGGAAAAAGTAAAACAGAGGTAATAGAGAAACAAAATATCAAAAACAATAACAAAAACAATTCTATTACCTCTGAAATATAGCCAACGTGTTCTGTGTGTTTCATTCTGTAGTGCAAACAGTACCATCTTTCCGAAGAACCAGATATTCTGATACATCTCCCATTGATCATCATTATTATTCTCTGTAGCGGTGTTAAAGTTAGACACTCGTTACATGTAGGAGACGACGATGATTGTTTAAAGTTGTGGGGAAATTGCGGTGATTGATTAAAATTGCAAAGCTGCGCTGAATTCACGGGGAATCGTTGAATTTGAGTGAATTGGTGCAATCGCAACATCGTAAATTCCTGGAGGGTCTGATTAGCAATCCTACTCAGGGGCGGACTGGCCATCGGGGATACCGGGAGAATCCCCGGTGGGCCGACGGGGTTGGGATGGTCCAAAATACCGGCCCAATTCCATTACCAACCGGCCTGCTGACATCGCCAGTATCTCATATTATTTCACATGTCACAACTTGAATACGTATGAATTGCTCTAAGACCCTATGTAGTCCGGAATCACTGACTGAGATTTATATTCCTCCTCGCAATCTGAATTCACACTCATGGTGCCGATTTTTCGAGTTTAACGTAAGAAATTAAACATATAGGATGTAATTTTGTTGTAATCATCCAAAATAATGCTAAGTCTATGGGTATTTTTCGAAGTAGGCCAATGACTGGTCGATACGTGCGATGCATTGAGTGGACAACAAGCCGTGTTTTGAGTGGGCCGCGCGCCGATTACTGAGTGGGCCGGTCTGACAGTGTAACTCCCGGGCCACTTTTTCCCCCCAGTCCGTCCCTGGTCCTACTGTTATAATAAAAGTAGTCCAGTTAGGTTCCAATCCATGAACTGAAACAATAACAGACTAATGTGAATGGGATGCAAAAAAGTGTAGTCTCACACTATTTCCAACTTCAGATGAGAGCTATTATTGTTGCAGGATAATATGATAAGGTTGTTTGTAAGGTTCATAACAATCGACCTGAAAGAGTTCCTCCAGTTTTTTAATTCATCATTGGATGGAGCAAAGTTCAAATTTGTCCATAAGGACACAGCAATATTGAGCTTGTGGAAAAATCTACAGAGAGAGGGCAGTGTTCATAAACCCCAGATCAGATTTAAGTCAGAGAGTGCAGAGGTCTTCTCTGGGCTGGTCAGGGTTAGGGCTAGCTCCATCTTAAACCTGACGGAAGCACTCTAAAACCAACGGGGAAACAATCTTCTGCAAGCCATTGGTTGCACTTGAAACATGGTATCCGATTTGCCCTAATTCAATAAAATCTGTTCTCAATGGAGAGTTGAATGATCTGTTGTACCCATAAGCTTGGTAGCATTGAGAGAGAACATTAGAGAATGAAGGAACACTGAAAGAGGGGGAGAAAGAGACCAGGTACAAGAGTAAGACAGCAAATGAGAGTGCAAGACTGAGATGGCTGGCCGGGAGAATTCCCGGTGGGCCGAAGCACTTTTGGGCAGCTGGCCTTTTAATTTTTTTAATTTTCTTTCCCCAAGGCCGGTTGGTCTATTCCAAATGAACGTCTCTGCAGATTTGTTTCGCTTACACACAACATTGACATTGACAGATCAAAAGCTAGCTGATAGAGACTATATAAAGATGGAAAACCAGACTAAGAAACGTAAGGGTGGGGATGAAAATTTAAGAGAAGAAAAGACATCACCTTCACTAGTCAAGGTTTTACCAATTGAAAAACGGCTATGTTTGCGCTCAAATAAAGGCCAAAAAATCTTGCATTAAGTCTGGAACTCCGTAACTAGCATCACATCAAACACAGAAAGTGCTTGCATTGGTAGGGCAGCTGTGGTGGCCGGTTTTGGTGGGCCGGTCTGGATAAAAGTCCAGGGCCTATCTTTACTCCCAGTCCGTCCCTGGCTGGACTAGTTACTAGTATTAGTCACCAGCTGCAAAAGAGGGTAAACACAATAGCAGGAAAGAGAGATTGAGATACTTTGAGAGAAAGAAAGAGTCAGATCCTGATGAAGGCTGCGTTGCGTCCAGGAAGGGGAGGTGGGGGGTGGGGTGCCGCAGTGTCTACTAATGACTGTGTCTATGGCACCGGGGCTAATGGCCCCTGATGGAAAACACAGCCCTCCAATTACCCAGCTCCTATCTAATCACAGGGGTCAGGGGTCGAATCCCATCTACCATCCGTCCTACGGAGTCTTCTCTCTGACGCTGTCACTAGAAGTTTCAATAGAAAGTACAAGGACACACAAGAGCATAGGTTCACTAACCACGAAGGCTCATCTATTTTCATCTTTCAATCACTCTAAGCTGCATGTCATACACCTTAACATAAAGAGTGACAAGAGATACACTGAGGGAAACATGACTGGTCTAAGAGCAGAACAAATGAACGCATTCATGCACACATTCATTACACACACACATGCACACACAGCAGTGTTTCCCACAGATTAGAATGCTATTTGTGGCGGGGGGGGGGGGGGGGGGGGTTGTTTCATGTCAGAGTGGGGGTTTTAAATAATTCCTTTGTTAATAATTTGTTACACAAAACTTTATTGGGTGTGCTTTGATTTCGTTAAGGGCACAACCTTTGTTCTCTCACATGTATTCTTATTATTTATTTTTGCCCCCTAAGGATGCCTCAATATTTGGACTACATAGAAAACATTGGTGTCAAAAGTTTCGTCTTGGTAGAGATTGAGTTGCTTGTATTTTTATTTACGTTCCGTTGCATGGTTTAAGTTTAATTAAGTTTTTGAGGCGAAAAGTGAAGCCAACGTTGGCTAACTTGCCAACCACAGTCACTGACGTGACGTTATCCACCTGTTTCTCCAGCAACCAATGGGTGCTGAACTACTTCCGCTTTCCGGTTTTGTGTTTCCTGTTCAGCGTCTAACCTCTACTAGCGTAACATGATATTGACAGAGAAGGCAACATTACATCGATTACAATAAGTTGTGTTTAATTAAATGTTGTTAACATGAGCTCAGGTTACACTTGTGCCGTTGTTGGTTGCCATAACAATTCAAGAACATTTAAGATTTCCGTCGGAAACGTCTTGCTTCGAACATCAACAACTTCGAAGAAATTGTCCGTGTCCATCGCCCTATGCTTTGCACTCCATGCCAAGGAATAAGGAACGCAAAACAGCGTGGCTTGCAACTTTGAAACTAAAACACCCTTCAAAGAAAGTGTATGTTTGCTGTTTCCATTTCTTAAAAAAAAGCCAACCGAACTGTAGCCTGATCCGGAGCTTTATCTGGGCTACGCAATAATGCAATAATGGCATCACTATCAATATTGCTGTTGTTAATGGTAATGTTAATAGTAGGTGGATAAATAAAGACAGTAAGCATGAACATATTAAATTACAAGTGTAAAAGTACATTTTGTCAAGTGCTGTGCATATGTAGTATTATATTTTTACCTTCCACAGAATAGCTGCTGCATGGCTACATGACTTCCCTAACCCGGCTGCCGACTGTCTCAATGTATTGTAGCTAATGTATTGTAACTTGCTTAACTACATGCTCTTATGGTTCCTCCCCATGGCACTTATTTTAACGAGAGCGTATAGCGTCATACTGAAGAGAACTTCGAGAGCGCTGCATTGACTGCGAGTGATCAAGACTAGTATATTATTGAGTTTAGCTAAAAGTTAGTCTCTTGGGCAGAGCAGAAGGGCCAGCAGTTAGATAACCAGTTGAAACTGGTCAAGGAGTAGCTAGCCAGTGAGTCATTTTCGGTTTCGGGGTACTCAGGATATTCTTTTGTTTGGCAGTAATTGGGGGCGTTGTAGAATTTGGTTTAAAAGCCGAAGTCGCCTGGAATCAGCTGAGAGCGTATAGCGTCATACTGAAGAGAACTTCGAGAGCGCTGCATTGACTGCGAGTGATCAAGACTAGTATATTATTGAGTTTAGCTAAAAGTTAGTCTCTTGGGCAGAGCAGAAGGGCCAGCAGTTAGATAACCAGTTGAAACTGGTCAAGGAGTAGCTAGCCAGTGAGTCATTTTCGGTTTCGGGGTACTCAGGATATTCTTTTGTTTGGCAGTAATTGGGGGCGTTGTAGAATTTGGTTTAAAAGCCGAAGTCGCCTGGAATCAGCTGAGAGCGTATAGCGTCATACTGAAGAGAACTTCGAGAGCGCTGCATTGACTGCGAGTGATCAAGACTAGTATATTATTGAGTTTAGCTAAAAGTTAGTCTCTTGGGCAGAGCAGAAGGGCCAGCAGTTAGATAACCAGTTGAAACTGGTCAAGGAGTAGCTAGCCAGTGAGTCATTTTCGGTTTCGGGGTACTCAGGATATTCTTTTGTTTGGCAGTAATTGGGGGCGTTGTAGAATTTGGTTTAAAAGCCGAAGTCGCCTGGAATCAGCTGAGAGCGTATAGCGTCATACTGAAGAGAACTTCGAGAGCGCTGCATTGACTGCGAGTGATCAAGACTAGTATATTATTGAGTTTAGCTAAAAGTTAGTCTCTTGGGCAGAGCAGAAGGGCCAGCAGTTAGATAACCAGTTGAAACTGGTCAAGGAGTAGCTAGCCAGTGAGTCATTTTCGGTTTCGGGGTACTCAGGATATTCTTTTGTTTGGCAGTAATTGGGGGCGTTGTATCTGCGCATTAGCATATTTAAGGCGGTTAGCATTACAGAGGCAGCCTCGTCTGCCAGCCTCATCGCACAAAGACTCAGTCGAACAAAGACAAGGAGTCTACCTGCGGAGTCCACCGAGGAAGGCCAACGAGGCGGATCACCTCTTCTGATAAGCATCAACCTATTTATATTCATATTTAGATTATATTCTACCTAGAATTTATTCATAGCTAGCATGTGTTTCCTTAGCATTCCTGTTCATTACACTACCCGTAGACGTAGATATGTCACAAAGTATATTCGGTCAACTTCTAACCTTCACTACATATCCAGTTCTTCTCCACCTGCCCTGTCTCTTTCCTTAGGGCTCTGGAACTGCCAGTCTGCTGTGAACAAGGCAGACTTCATCCCGGCGTTTGCATCCCATGCTTCTCTTCATGCCCTTGCGCTGACTGAGACATGGATCCGCCCAGAGAACACTGCAACTCCAGCTGCTCTCTCCGTCAAACACTCCTTCACTCACTCACCCCGCTCAACCGGGCGGGGTGGTGGGACAGGGTTGCTTCTATCCCCTCATATTAAATACACATCCACACCACTCTCTGTTACTGCCAAATCATTTGAACACCATTATGTGATGCTAACTAATCCTATTAAAGCATGCTTAATTGTTCTTTATCGCCCACCAGGACCGCTTGCCGACTTTGTGGAGGAGCTGGACATGCTCCTCAGCGTCCTTCCGGATGATGGAACCCCCCTGATAGTCCTTGGGGACTTCAACATCCACCTCCAAGGAACGCAGGCTGTCGACTTCTTGTCTCTCCTGACCTCCTTCGACCTGACGCTGCTGAGCACACCGGCGACCCACAAGGCAGGCAAACAGCTAGACCTCGTCCTGACACGCAACTGTATCACCGACTTAACCTCTGTAACCCCACTGCACATCTCTGATCACTACTTTATCCAATTCACTGTCTCTCTCCCTCCAACCCCTCCTACCTCCCCTCCCCTTGTAACTTTCCGGCGCAACCTCCGCTCGCTATCCCCCTCCCACTTCTCCTCTATTGTAACATCCTCCCTCCCTCCTATTGACGGGTTCTCGTCCCACCCCACTAACACTGCCACCGACACCTTGCTAACCACTTTAACTGCAGCACTTGACTCTCTCTGTCCCCTGTCTACCAGGCCTGCACGATCTTCTCCCCCCTGCCCGTGGCTTACGGATGTTATTCGTGAAAAACGGTCCACCCTTCGAGCAGCTGAGAGGAGATGGCGCAAGTCCAAAGACGGTCTGGACCTTGATAAGTATCACTCCCTCCTCAAATCCTTCTCTTCTCACATATCTGGTGCCAAAGCCCTCTACTTTCTTAACAAAATTAACTCCGCTTCAAACCCCCACAAACTTTTTTCTACCTTCTCCACCCTTCTTAACCCACCTCCCCCACCCCCTCCCTCCACCCTGACAGCAGACGACTTCTCCTCTTTCTTTGAGAAAAAAGTCGCCGACATTAGCAGTCGGTTCCCTAAACCCACCCTTCCTACCCCCTCACCCTCCATTTCTGACCCAACTAAATGTCTAAACTCCTTCTCTCCCCTGTCCGAGGCAGAGCTCTCTGACCTCATTCTCTCTCATCGCCCCACCTCCTGTCCCCTTGATCCTGTCCCCTCCCCTCTCTTTCAAACCATCTCCCCCTCTATCATAACTTTTCTGCTCCATGTTCTAAACTCCTCTCTTACCTCTGGCACCTTCCCCTCTGCCTTCAAACAGGCCAGAGTTACCCCTTTACTCAAAAAACCCTCCCTTAACCCTGCCGTCCTCCAGAACTACAGACCGGTATCATTGTTGCCCTTCTTTTCTAAAACAATTGAACGTGCTGTATCTAACCAACTGTCTAACTTCCTTTCTCAGAACAAACTGCTCGACCCCAACCAATCGGGCTTCAAGACCGGCCACTCCACAGAGACTGCCCTCCTTTCAGTCACCACTGCCCTCCAGTCTGCCAGAGCGGCTTCCAGGTCATCCGTCATCATTCTGCTGGACCTTTCTGCGGCGTTTGATACGGTTAACCACCAGATCCTGCTCTCCAGACTTTCTGAGATGGGCATCACTGGCACTGCACTCCAGTGGATCTCATCCTACCTGTCGGGAAGATCCTACCAGGTCTCCTGGGGAGGCAAACTGTCAGGCCCACGCCAGCTCTCCACTGGTGTCCCACAGGGCTCCGTCCTTGGTCCCCTCCTCTTCTCTCTGTACACCACCTCACTTGGACCAATCATCACCTCCCATGGCTTCTCCTACCACTGCTACGCTGACGACACGCAGCTGTACCTGTCATTCCCTCCGACCGATCCGGGGATCTCAGCTAGGATTGAGGCCTGCCTCGCAGACATCTCCGCCTGGATGACTGAGCACCATCTCCAGCTGAACCTTGCCAAAACAGAACTTCTCATCATCCCGGCCAAACCCTCCATCTCCCATGACTTCTCAATCACCCTGGGATCTGCGACGGTGACCCCCTCATCCTCTGCCAGGAACCTTGGGGTGACCATGGACAACGAGCTCTCCCTCACGGCCCACATTGCTGCGGTCTCCCGGTCGTGTAGATTCACCCTCTACAACATCCGGAAGATCAGGAGATACCTGTCTGAGCACTCCACCCAGCTGCTTGTCCAAGCACTTGTCCTCTCCAAGTTGGACTACTGCAACTCGCTGCTCGCCGGTCTCCCATCATGCGCAACCCGCCCTCTTCAGAGAATTCAGAACGCAGCGGCCCGTCTGGTCTACAATCTACCCAGACGCTCCCACGTTACCCCGCTCCTCATCTCCCTCCACTGGCTACCCATAACGGCCCGCATCAGATTCAAGACCCTGGTACTGACCTTCCGAGCAGTGAATGGAACTGCGCCCGACTACATCAAGTCTCTCCTGCAGCCTTACACCCCCACCCGCCACCTACGGTCTTCTTCAGACAACCGCCTGGTGGTCCCACCTCTCAAGACCGCCCGGTCCCAGCACAAGCTCTTCTCCTGCCTGGCACCCCAGTGGTGGAATCAACTCCCCACCTCCATCAGAGACACGGACTGTCTCTCCACCTTCAAGAGAAGGCTCAAGACGCACTTGTTCCGGGAGTACAATGGTACTTAGGAATGGTTTGCTGAATCCAACGCTAGTTTCCTCAAGGTTCACAATGACTCTTGCTTAGACTGTTGCTCTTGTTGGTTAGTGGTAGCTGATTTAAACTGTTGTATTCTTCTTTTTTTAGTTAATCCTATTTTTATTGCTTTCCTACAGGTACACCTGCACTTAGAGATCAATGTTGTGTAATTTTAACTTGTTTAACTACATGCTCTTATGGTTTCTTCCCTTTAGCACTATTTTTTGGTTGTCCACAATATGTACTTCTTGTTTTTGACTACCCGCAATGCTGTGGGGCTATCTTGTTGTTATTATCAGTGACCTATGCACTTTGTGAAGCTCTCTCTTGGAAGTCGCTTTGGACAAAAGCGTCTGCTAAATGAATAAATGTAAATGTAAATGTAAATTTTGGTTGTTCACAATATGTGCTTCATGTTTTGGCTACCCGCAATGTTTTTGGGGCTATTTTGTTATTATCAGTGACCAATGCCCTTTGTAAAGCTCTCTCTTGGAAGTCGCTTTGGATGAAAGCGTCTGCTAAATGAGTAAATGTCAATGACTCTCCATTTTCCCTCAGCGTTACCCATGCTGTATGTTTAGCTTCATTGACACTCTGACTGGGCTCTTCTGCTGCCTTCAAAAATATAAAGCTGCTGTGTTTCTTCAACAATACTGTAGGCTACCTATTTTGTTACTATGCAAGTACAGTGTTTCCCACAGATTAGAAATCTAATTGTGGCGGGGAGGGGTGGGGGTTGTCAGACGGGGGGGGGGGGGGGGGGGGGGGGGGGGGGGGGGGTCGTAATAATTCCTTCGTTAATAATTTGTTACACAGTTAATTTGTTAATAATTTGTTACATTAAATATTAATCCAAAATGATTCACACCTTCACAAATTAACAACAACTAACATATCATTTCTGCATTATGCATGTAGCAACGCTAGTGCTAAACAACTATTTAACTGGTCGGCTCCATGACGCCGAGTAAGTAGCTAGCTCCTGAGACTTCTCACCAAAAGAACGAAGGGGAAACTTCGAGTACTGTAACTCGCTCTGGATAAGAGCATCTGCTAAATCAGTGGTCACCAACCTTTTTAGGCCAAAGATCACCGACCTTTGCCTTGGTGACCCGAAGATCTACCTATTGAGGCGTTGAGAGACAGAACAGACTCCAGACTGAACTTACAACTTAACTTTATATTTGGCCTTATTGTAATTGAATGAAATCAAACACTTTGTGAACAATATGAACAAGAAAAAACACTTTTGCAATGAGCAGGCTGGATATGAACGGTTTTATTTATAAACTGAAGTTACAACACAACACTGACAAATTTCTCATGTGACAAGTCAGTGTGATGGCTGTGAATGAACACTGTCTGTGAGTGCCTTGTAGTTTGGCTCATAAGCAGAGACAGCCATTCTGAGGCAGTCTGTGAGGTGTCTGTCAGTAAGCCGGCTCCTGTACTTGGATTTGGTGATTTTCATCTGTGAAAATGCCATTTCACAGAGGTAGGTCGATCCAAAGTAGGCACTCACTTTTAGTGCACATGCACTGAGGAGAGGAAACTTCTCTCGGCTGAGAAGTCCCCAAAAGTCACTGTCCCTTGACCTGGCTTTCAGCTCAATGTCATTTTGCAAATCAAGCATCTCCATGTCCACTCCACTTGGCAAAGCAAATGCTTTCTCGAATTGGTCTGCAACCTCCTCTGTATTAATAGGCAGGAATGGGTTTGAAAGAAATGCAGCAATATCCTTCATGATTTCTAACTCACCAAAACGTCGACTGAACTCCGCTGCCAGTTTGTCCAGGTGCACACAGTACTGCTCAGGGTGAAAGTCAGAAGAGTCTTTGATGGACTGTGACATTTTTTCCAGGTCTGTAAAGTGTGTCAGCGTCCCTTTCCTCAGATTCGTGGTCCAGACACAGAGTTTGGCCTTGAACGCATTCACTGCGCTGATCATGTGGAGGAGGTGCCGGTCTTTTCCCTGGAGTTCGTGGTTGAGCGAGTTCAGTTTTCCGGTTAGGTCCGTCAGAAACCCCAGGTCCAGTAGCCACGCATCCGTTGAAAGTTCCTCGTGCTCCTCGTTCCTTTTCGACAGAAACGTCTTAATCTCAGGCAGCAAGTCAACAAATCGCTGCAGCACTTTTCCGCGACTCAACCACCTGACATCAGCATGCAGAAGCAGGTCTCCATACGCCGAATCGAGCTCATCCAATAACGCCTTGAATAAGCGATGCTGAAGCGCTTTTGCTCGAATCGAGTTTACCACTTTGACCACCAGTGACATGACATGAGAAAAGTCCACAACTTTCCCAGCCAAGGCTTGCTGATGAATCACACAGTGATACTTCATGAAGTCGGGGAAATCCGGATCATTACGGCACAGTGCTATAAAACCAGCGTGCACACCGCACATTGCCGGTGCCCCATCGGTAGTGATTGCCACCAGTTTCTGAATGGGGATGTTCTTTTCACGGACATAGCTTTTAAAAACGTTGTAAATATCCTCACCTCTCGTTCTCTCTTTTAATTGGAGAAGAGTGAGGAAGTCCTCCTTTGTTGTAAAGTCCTGGAAAGCCATTCTGACAAATACAACAAGCTGAGCCGTGTCCATTACATCCAGCGATTCATCAAACTGCAGTGAAAAATATTCACAGAGTGACAAGTCCTCCAACACCTGTTGACCAACGTTATCCGACAGTAACTCGATCCTTCGTGTCACTGTTGTAGGACCAAGAGGCACAGCACGGAATGCAGCTTTTATGTCCTCTTTGTTTTTGAAGGTGCTGCAAACAGTCTCTGCGGTGACGGTCATTGGTTCCTTAAACAAATCCCCATCTGTAAAAGGTCTCTTGTGTTTAGCCAAAATGTGGCTAATACGAAATGACGCCTCAGTTGCAGCCTTACTTTGAGACGTAGGTTGTGAGAAAAGCGACTGTTGAGCCTTCAACTCCACTTTCAGCTCCTGAACTTTTTTGGCGCGGATTGCGCTCTTTGGTGGATAGCAGTCTTTGAATTTCGGATGGTTAGTGTTGTGGTGCCGCTCCAAATTCCCTCGCTTAGACAGTGCCTGTGGCTGGTGGCACAACATACACACACTCTTGTCTTTTACCAAGGTAAAGATGAATTCCTCCTCCCATTCATGATGGAAACTGTAGTTTTTCGCCCTCTTTCGTGGTGCCTCTGCCATGCTTGCTAACACTATGTGGACAACACGGCCGGGTAAATAAACAAACCAACGGCAACCACGCCCACAGGTATCCTGGGATAGCAGGTCTCTCAAAGGTCGTCTTCGGGAAAAAACGCCCATTTATTCTGTCGGTGAATTGCTTTGCAACACGCACAGGCCAATATGCAAATCCAGGTACAAGAGAACGCGCGTTCAGTTTAAGAATCCTCCGCGTTCATGAATTAGTCGGAGATCAGTATTTCTGAAATTATTTTGGAGATCGACAGGGAAAGTCTCCGAGATCGACACGTCGATCGCGATCGACAGGTTGGCGACCTCTGTGCTAAATGACTAAATGTAAATGTGAGTAAGGTACCTAGGATACAAAGGATTTGTAAGGTACAAAGGATTTGTTGGTGAAATGATAATTACCTGTGGTTTCAAACCAGTGTAGCTCACTGCAGCGCTGTAGCCTACCTGAGACACACTAGTAGCTACTGTAGCTAACAAAAACATCTCCAGCTGTTTAGGAAGTCAAACGGCAACAGAACATGTTTGGCACTCCCCTTAGATTAGATTTAACTTCAATAGTTCAATAGGTGAAACTATCTGACTATTAACCTGAACTTCATTGCCACAGTCTAAACGTTGTCTGTTTATGAAAATAATTAATTTCAGACTAAACCGTACAACCGAACGTTAAATAGATTTCAACCAACGCAATCGCTACCAAGATGAACAGTAGTCTGGTACTGTACTGTAGTAGTACAATTTACCGGGGCAGCTTCTCCACACAGGGATATCTAATTTTGCGTTGTTACTGACAATGATCGCTACCAGTGAGCTTTTTTATGAATGAGCGATTTTCCCCTAAATAAATGTCGAGCTTATGTACGTTTTTGGGGGCATATTTTCAGTTAGCCGATGGTACAATACTGTTTGAATTGCGATTCCATCTGAGATAGCTACTGCCGGCAACATTGTTGTTACAATAAGCTTCAAAGGGGGTTCTTTATTAATGAATGCAATATGAGTAAGCTAAATGCCTGAAAATATCACGAGAAGGGAAAAACACGAAGGACGTTTAAGTCATAGACATTAGGTCAATTTTTACACCGGTCTGCCAAATGTATTCACTTTGATTGAACTATGAGTCTGCTATAGCCGATAATCATTCCCTCTTGCAGGGTAAATGAGAAGACAACTATTTCCTTCTACTCTTCACTCTTAGTATTTTGAGTTGTAAATGAGCAGCAAAATAAATCTATGTAATCTTTATAAATAATAAGTAGGCTATGCATTTTTATATAAAATATATTTTTAAAAATCATTAAAAAAAGGACCCCTCTGCAACCGATGCAAGCAAGCACACCCTAAAATTTCCCCAGAAATTGTACCCTCTCTAGTTATATTAAATATTAATGATTCACACCTTCACAAAGTCAACAACAACAAACAAATAATTTCTGCATATGCAGGTAGCAACGCTAGTGCTAAATAACTATTTAACTGGTTAGCTCCATGACGCCGGGTAAGTAGCTAGCTCCTGAGACTTCTCACCAAAAGAACGAAGGGGAACCTTCGATTAAGACATGTTCGTAGGTACCTAGTGAAAAGTAGCCTCAACTTTCCTAGACCTTTAGCTACGGCACTAATGCTGAAGGCTCGCTGATATAGCTGTCGGTCTTACTAGAACGGCATAGGTATGCATTGTTGCTAACGTGTGCTGACATTGTGACTGTGTGCATATGTGCGAAAGACGCGTGAGTGACAGAGACGGAGGGAGATATGGGCAATGAAATGCAGCTGAACGAATACGCTGCGTGTTTTAACCTCAATAGTGTTTAAAAAAAAAAACGCAATATGTGGCGGCCGGTGTTGATTCTGTTTCGCACTGCCACTAATTAGTCTGTGTGGAAAAGACTGCACAGAAAGGTTAGATGGGAACTATAGAGAGAGAGAGAGAGAGAGAGAGAGAGAGAGAGAGAGAGAGAGAGAGAGAGAGAGAGAGAGAGAGAGAGAGAGAGAGAGAGAGAGAGAGAGAGAGAGACAGAGAGAGAGAGAGAGAGAGAGAGAGAGAGAGAGAGAGAGAGAGAGAGAGAGAGAGAGAGAGAGAGAGAGAGAGAGAGAGAGAGAGACAGACAGACAGACAGAGACAGAGAGATTGGAGGCCCTGCCAACATAACCATGGTGGAAAGCCAGTCAAACTTTTGGCTTGTAAGACAATTTAATACAAAGGAGACAGACAGTTGTTTCATTCCAGGGGGGACTCCATCTTCTGTCATTTCCTCTCTGAGAACATGTCAGGCTTATTATCCTGGATAAGGCCTGTCCGCTCCATGCCAACACTGCCTTGTGTTCGGAGTGAAGACAGTCCAATGCAAAGCATAAGCTCTAAATCATCTCTTTAAAGACCTGTCTAGCAATTTAGGAGCTCCTCCTTGGTTTCCTACAGCCTAGGTTCCATTTCATAGGCATCCTAATCTAATTAGATGGAGGTCCAATAACTCTGTAAAAGATAGGGCTCTTTAGACAACATGGAAGCCGGGACAGGCCAGTCGTACAGGGCTCTACTCATATGGTGCTTTCTGGACTAGGCGGGGGGGAAAAAATGAATATGATGTCTTCTTTGCTTAACTTTCTTTCAGGTGTGTCTCAGCAAGCCTGAGGTATCCAGGCAACTGTAGAAATTACTCTGGTTCATTTACTGTGTGAGTTGCTCAGATGAAGGACCCCCTGACACGTTGTCTCTCTATACTCTCTGGGCCCAGTGTTAATTTTGGCAGCTATTTTTTATTTAGTCTTAGGCCGAATCCCAATACTCCCCCTTACCCCTTCCCCTTCCCCTTAGTTTTGCGCGTTCCCGTGAGAGCTAGTGGTGTCCCAATACTCTTTTGGAGCTAGGGGAAGGGCTAAGACTAAGGGCTATACACCCCTTAAAACCAAGTAAGATTGGGAGCTTACTTGAAACCTAGGGCTATGTGAAAACTGCGCGACCGGCAACAATGGCGACCAAATCATCCAGAGAGTCTGACAAATGTTATATTATCGGCTTAATTAATTGATAAAAAAATTATGACAGTCTTGTTTTGTGTTATATACAGTCATGAACATATATATTTGCAACCATTTTCCTAATTGAAACGTTTCTAAAAATCGCTAGTTTGGTACGTTAATGTTACAGTTCTGAATTGCACAACAGTCCCGCATTTCTTTGCCTAGCATGTCTACAGTTCTAAGTAAACTCCATTAGCAGCGAATTTCGTTTAATATCAGTGCATAACGCTACTTGCTTTGGAGATATCGATACGTGCTAGATGACGTACCTGTAACCAAGTGGCGTCCCATTTCCTAGGGCTATGTAGCCCTTACCCCTTACTTTCGAGGGCCAAGGGGAAGGGGTAAGTTAAGGGGAAGGGGTAAGGGGGAGTATTGGGATTCGGCCTTAGTCTTAGTCTTTAGACGAAAATGCTTATTAGTTTTAGTCACATTTAGTCATTTTAATCCTTCTTAGGATTAAAATGTTGTTCCTTTAGTTTTCGTCGACAAAAACTCAAAATATTTTATTCTAGTTTTAGTCACATTTAATAGCCATATTAAACTCCTTTTTTCCCCTTCTCAGTAGGGATGTGCATCTCCATCACTGAGGACGATGCAATACACATCTCGATGCACTGCCAACAATCCGATACATTAAAGATACATAAAAGCAACTTGTTCTGTCCTCCCTGTACCGTGCTGAGTATAGTTTGACAGGCAGCTAAACTCTTCCCACAAACAATCCACCGGAGACGTGTTCCTCCAACATCGTTGGTTTATTGAAAGTGTTAGAAGGTAAAACTGGAGAGAATACATACCAATGTATCAGTGACATGTTGCAAAATAAATACAGAAGCATGTTGATGTACAGATTGGCTTATAAAAGAAATAAATCATTAAACTCTACAGTACAAGCAGCTGGACTATACAGTACAGCACAGAGTAGAATGCTACATACTTGCTACATACTAGCTCTAGTCTAGTTGAGTTAAACGATAAGGACAAGTATTGTTTCTGAACAAAATGAAGATATTACAGAGACAGCATGCTATATACATTTCTTATTATGAAAGTTTGGACATTTCGAAAACATGGGAAAAGCCCAGTTTTACCCAAAGAAATAATGTTTACTTTGGTAACCTTGACAACCGTATTAAACGGACACAGCTGGAGCTTCGCTAATATTAAACACATAGCGTTACATAAGAACAACTTTTACATCAGATATTTAACTTGGGTGAAACCTCAACATTTCAAAACCACAATATCTTACCAAAGATGCTATCAAAGGGGCCAAAAACCATTGATGAACCACAAGCTATGTAGGGATGAACAATTAGGTTATGATACAGAAGCTGCGTCAACTGAAACATGAAACAATGTAACAAGACGTGAAACATTTGAGAGCAATGACGTCACCATGCCACCCGCACCAGCAACAAACTCAAAACATAACAGCAACAAACTCAAAACATAACACTCCCCGTCTGGTATAAATAAATACCACTACTGCTTCGATAATTAAAAACTACTTGCTACCATAGTCTTCAGGTGCAACAAGAAGGACCAGTTCAGTAACGGGTCTGAGAAACAACTTAGTTCCATCTCCTTTGGAGACTTTGATTTCTGCTCTGCGGACTTTTCTGTCTTTACTTGGGAACACTTGTGTTACAAGTCCAAGTGGCCATTCGTTCCGTTTGGTCGAACAGTCTCTCATAAGGACAACACTGCCAGGCTGAGTATCTGGCTGGTCTGAAGTCCATTTACTGCGTGTCTGCAGTGTGGGAAGATACTGCTTTCTCCATTTGTCCCAGAAAAGGTTTGCGAGACATTGTACTTGACGCCTCTGGCGTTTGTGCAAGTCCTTTGTGTCAAAGTCCCCAGCAAGAGCTATGAGTGTGTCTACTTTCTGTGTGAGTAGAGTGGAGGGAGTAAGTAACAGTGGGTCTGCAGGGTCGGTAGACACGGAGGTTAGAGGTCTTGCATTTATAATGGCCGCTACTTCGGCCATGAAGGTAGTGAGAGTCTCGTGACTGAGCCTTGTGGAACCTAAACGCTGGAACATAGCATCCAGGATGCGTCTAGCAAGACCAATCATCCTTTTCCAGGCCCCACCCATATGAGAAGAGTGAGGTGGGTTGAAGGACCAGGTGCAGCCTTGTTCTGAAAGGTATTTCTGCACTTGGCAACCGTTGATGTTTGAAGGGACTTTTAGCTCTTTGCAAGCTCCGACAAAGTTAGTGCCTCGATTAGAACGGATATGTTTGATGGGACCTCGAATGGACATGAACCTCCGGTGAGCATTGATAAAACTTGAAGTATCGAGAGACTCAATTACTTCAATATGGACGGCCCTGATACTCATACAGGTGAACATGACAGCCCATCGCTTGCTATTTGAATCTCCGCCTCTTGTACGGCGTGTGACGATGGACTAGGGGCCAAACACATCGAGACCAACATTAGTAAAGGGGGATTCAGTGCTAAGTCGATCTGAGGGTAGGTTGGCCATCTTTTGGGACAGAGATGTGCCACGAAGTTTGCAACATATGACACACTTGTAGATGAGGCTGTTTGTACGTCTCCGCACGCCTGTTATCCACAGGCCTGCCGCCCGTATAGCTCCTTCAGTGAAGAGACGTCCTTGATGATGGGTCTCTTCGTGGTGGTGGCGGATGAGGAGAGTCGCTGTATGGCAGTGGGCTGGAATGACTAGCGGGTTTTTTATGTCCTTTTCAAGTTTTGATTCAGCGATCCGTCCTCCAACTCTCAGTATATTTTTGTCGTCAATGAAAGGGTCTAGCTTCCTGAGACAGCTGTCTTTGCCGATTTCTTTTCCTTCAGATATGCACTTGAGCTCTCTCCGGTACTCATCTTCCTGCACAGCTTTGAATACCACTTCAATGGACATTGTTTTTCTGCACCACTAGTCACTTATACACTGTCACTTTCAGCTACTGGTTGCTCTATCAGTAACTTGCACTACTGCACCTCACTGTACCTCGCCAACAGGCTCCTGTATAGTCATTGACATTGCACTATTGAACTGTACTCCACTTAGGTTAGAATAGGTTATAGGGTTGGAACAGGTTTCTTGTGCATTTAGGGTTAGTATAGTGTACTATATATTGTCATCTGTAATTTAGGAAGTTTTAGTATTAGGGTTAGTATAGTCGATATTTATTGCTATCTGTATATATAGGAAGTTTCACTTATTTAAGCTCAGCATTGATGTAATTTGTGTTCCGTGTACTTATATGTTATGTTATGCCAGGTGCTTGCGTTGTCTTGTCTTAAGAATTTCAGTGCCCAGTCTTACCTTGTGTTGTTCTGTGTACCTGACAATAAAAGACTTGAACTAGAACACTTCTTTGGCCTGAGAGTTCCTGGACAGAGTACGACTCCTGACAGTAATGCCAGCCTCTGCAAACACCTTTGCTTGCAAGCTGTGGTTTCTTGTAGCCTTGAGTTATGTGGTTCAGATGGGCTATAGCACGGATGAGGGACTTCCAGCTAGAAAATCTCTCGAAGCGCTGTGAGCTGAGATGACATGCTGAGATTATGGTTTTGATTGCAGATACTTCGGGACGGATTTCCGTGTCTATAGCAGGTTCAACCAGTTCAAAGTCTCCTGTCTGGGGGCTACTGTCAGGCTTGGACAAGAAAGCAGGTAAAGTGAGCCACATGGTGTCGCTCAGATGAGCTGCTGGGACAGCTCTTGTAGCGTGGTCTGCTGGATTGAGGTGAGTGGGCACGTAATGCCACTGGTCAGGGATGGTAGACCTCCGTATCCGCTGGACTCTGTTGTTGACGTAGACATATAATCTTCTAGTCTCATTGTAAATGTAACCCAAAACTACTTTGCTGTCTGTATAGAAGCGAGTGGAATTTGGCTCAATGTCAATTTCTGATTTGATAAGTTCAGCTACCTCGACTGCGAGCACAGCTGCACATAACTCCAGCCTAGGGATTGTGAGTTCAGGTTGTGGTGCTAGTTTTGCCTTTCCCAACACGAATCCAATGTAGACTTTTCCGTTCTCATCTGTGGTTCTGAGGTAAGCTACTGCTCCTATGGCTTTAGTAGATGCGTCTGAGAAGATGCACAGTTCTCTGAACTTGGCTTGAGACGATGAGATTGGAGCATAAGTTCTTGAGATGTGAATATTTTGGAGTTCCTTGAGAGAGTCTTTCCACGAAGACCAGATCTGCTTCTTTTCCAGTGGTAGTGGAGCGTCCCAGTCAGATGTCTCAGTGGTGAGTTCCCGCAGCAAGGCCTTACCTTGGATGATCACGGGGGCGACAAAGCCTAAGGGGTCATACAGGCTGTTGACTGTAGACAGAACACCTCTGCGAGTGAAGGGTTTCCCTTCATTTTCGACCCGGAAGGTAAACGTGTCTGTCTTTAAGTCCCAGTTAAGGCCGAGGCTATGCTGCATGGGAAGGGCGTCGGTGCCGAGGTCCAGGTCTTTGAGCTCATTAGCGTGATCATCAGAAAGGAATGCCTTCATGACCTCTTTGCTGTTTGAAGCTATCTTGTGTAGCCTTAGGTTTGAGTCAGCGAGCATCTCCTGGGTTCTCTTAAGTAAACTGACAGCAGCCTCGACTGTGGGTAACGACTTCAGGCTGTCGTCTACGTAAAAGTCCCTTTCGACAAACTGGCGGACGCCAAATTCTGCTTCGCCTTCCTGTGCAGACCTTTTGAGGCCACAGCTGGAGATGGGCTGTTGCTGAACACGTGGACCCAGGGGCGGTTCTACACGGGGGCCTACAGGGGCCAGGGCCCCTGTAAAAATGTCTCTGGCCCCCCCTGTGGCCCCCCTGAGCTGACAAAAAAATACAAAAATAAACTTCTTCTAGTAGTCATCATGAAATGAGGTAGGGACATTGCAGCCTTTTTTTCCCAAGTAAATACAAAGGTTAGAGAAACATATCAAGGTATTGAGAGAACTGAAGAGCTGGAAGAGGGAGAGCCAGAGCCGTTTGTATGATTTTAATGTAAAGCAATTTACAATTAATAATTTAATGTTTAAATATCATGTGTTTGTTTTTAATGTGCCCCGCTGATTAAACACTGGCCACCCCTTGGCCCCCCCAGTAAAATCTGTCTAGAACCGCCACTGCGTGGACCCTCATGCGATACTCTTTGATGTCCTTTTTGAGGTTGTTATCTTCAAACCACAGGAACCTTAGAAAGTTCCTATCTTGTTCTCTGACCATGAAGCAGTGAAACATTTGTTGGATATCCGCTGTAATGGCGATGGCGTCTTTGCGAAACCGGATAAGCACTCCTAGAAGGGTGTTGTTAAGGTCTGGTCCTGTCATGAGAACATTATTCAAAGAGACTCCCTCGTGCTGGGCACTTGAGTCAAATACCACCCGAATCTGCCCTGGCTTCTTTGGATGGTATACACCAAAGGTTGGAAGATACCAAGACTCTTCATATTCTTTTAGAGGGGGTGCCAATTCAGCGTGTTTGTTTAAGAAGATCTTCTCCATGAATGACAGGAAATTATTTTTCATTTCTGGTTTCCGATCGAAGTTTCGTCTGAGAGAAGAGAGGCGATGACATGCCTGTGCTCTGTTGTTAGGTAGGTGGCGTCTTTTGGCTTTAAAAGGCAGTGGAGCCACCCAGCTGTTTGTTTCGTCTCGTTGAAGATAATGCCTTCATGCGAACCATGGAAAAAGGGTTCCTTAACCCTTTTTCCATGGTTCGCATGAAGGCATTATCTTCAATGGAGGGGGCCAACATGTTGTCTCTCTTGGTTCTCTGAAAGACCATGCACCCCAAATGACTTTCTTTGTTGTCGCAGGAAGATGTGTTACTGTTACACTGTTCGCAGTGGAGGGATTGTCGAGCGCTGTCAAGTTTTTACTTTATTACGAAGCGATTGGGACAGGGCTGAAAGAGGGAAGGACGACCATTTTCCAGCGTGTGGGTGAGGTAGGTGTTTACAGTGGTTGGTTTGTGAGCGCCTCCCAAGCATACAGTTCCTACAATGACCCATCCGAGGTCATGTTTCTGGGCATAAGCAGAGTCGTGAGGGCCGTTGATTTGTTCCCTTACTTTATGGACCCGTATCATGTCTCTTCCAATGAGAAGCATGATGGGAGCCTTTGGGTCAGGCTCAGGAATCTGGTGAGCTATGCTTCTTAGGTGAGTGTGATACAGAGCAGCCTCACAAGTTGGAATTTCAGACCGATCGTTTGGGATTTCATTACATTCAATGAGTGTTGGCATAGTAAGAAACGTCTGGCCATCGGAGGACTCAATTTGGAAGCCGTTGGCCCTCCTGCCAGCTGTTTCAATTACTCCAGCACATCTCTTGAGAGAGTATGGTGAGCTGGGGCCTTCTATTTGGAAGAAATCAAAGAACTCGCTGTGGGCCAATGATCTGTTGCTTTGATCATCTAGGATAACATAAACATTGACAGACTTCTCTTTGCTGCCAGCTGGAAACACCTTTACGAGGCAGATCTTTGAACATGACTTGCCACTGAGACCTCTGCTGCAGACTTGAGTGCATTTTGACGTAACATCAGCTAACGAACTGTCGTCTCTCTCCCCGCCATGCTCTGTTGCATGACCTGTAGAAATCCAAGGGGCTGGTCCAGGGTGGAGAGCTGTGGTGTGCCCTTTGCTATTACACTCTGTGCATTGAACATCCATATTACAGTTCTTTGCGAGATGCGTTGATGATGCACAGCACCTGAAACAGATGCTATTTTCCCTTAAGAAAGCTTTGCGTTCTTCCAGGGGTTTCATCCGAAAGCCACGGCACTTCTGGAGAGAGTGAGGTTTCTTATGCAGCGGGCATTGTCTAACATACTCGTTGTTTGTTCTCTGTATTCCATTCTTGTTGGCTGGGGTGTTTGATGGGTGGAACGACCCACTGGGGGACACATAGGTTTTATGGACTAAAATAGATGTTCTCTGATTGTTGTGTTTTGGGGAAAGCTTCTCTGGTTTAGGGGGACCTACAGTAGACATGGTGAGGTCAAAGCTGGGGTCGTTCCTGGCAGTGTTAATTTCGTCGACGAAAACTATGACGAAAAATGTTCGTTAACGACCTTTTTCCCATGACTAAAACAAGACTAAGACGTGACAAAAACGGATCTTTGAAAATAAAAACTATGACTAAATATATTATAACTTTCGTTAACGAGACGAGACGACACGAACATGTTGGTGGTTGACGAAGTCACAATACTTTTTTTCCCCAATAATTTTATATTTAGATAGATTCCTCCTCTCTGTTTACTAAGCGCGCTCTCATCTCTACTGCTGTAAGTGGCCGATTCTCGTCAAGTCTCTCGGCCAAGTTTCGCACGAGTTAGAGGCTTGTTCGGGTGAGTGTTATCAACCCATGCAATTGGCAAGATATGTTGTGCTGGTGCTGCTATAACGTACACAGGCAGCACGGCTAATTTAGGTTGTCATCTGAAGAGGCTACATGGTATTTGTGTGGAGACGTCTGCCTCCCCCTCGGATTCAGCTATGGCTACAGTCTGTGGCTAGCTCCACCGGTACCTCTAGCAAGAACAGGAATTCTATATTCTCAGAGAAACAAATCCCTGTTGTGTACGACAAAGTAAGACGAGAGATAGCTGAGTCATTAAGAAAAACCTTAAAGTAGGACATGAGTTCAATTTAGTGTGTGGTGTTAAATGAGTGTTTACAGCAACTTGTGACTGCCAGTAGCCTAATATAGTTTACAATTTTTTACTTTCAGAGAACACATAGCCTACAACAGGAAAAAAGGACTAGTTTAAGGCAAGGTCCAGGCCTGATGTTATGTCTTCAGAGACTTTGTTTAATATGTGAAGTAAAACTTTCACTTGTTAATTGATTATTTGCTGTCTGACAGAAATACATCATAATGTAGGCTACCATATTAAATTGCATAGCATCATATTGTTTTGCATCGCATCTGATTGAATCACATCTTGTCAAATCGCACTGCATCGCAATAGGGGTGAATTGTATCGCATTAGTAGTTGCTTTTATGTATCTTTAATGTATCGGATCGTTGGCAGTGCATCGAGATGTGTATTTCATCGTCCTCAGTGATGGAGATGCACATCTCTACTGAGAAGGGAAAAAAGGAGTCTAATATGGCTATTAAATGTGACTAAAACTAAACTAAAAATGTAATTAGTTTCCGTCGACTAAAACTAGACTAAAACTAAGAATGATTAAAATGACTAAATGTGACTAAAACTAATAAGCATTCTCGTCTAAAGACTAAGACTAAATCAAAAATAGCTGCCAAAATTAACACTGGTTCCTGGTTCTTGCTTCATTGCAGATAAAGTCCACAAAAAAAGAGAAAGGGGGGAAAGGGGCATTGTGCTGCTGCTTGTACTTTGAGCCCTGGTAGATCCACTTCTTTTGGAGATTGTAGGGTATCTTTAGGACTATGGGGGCAATACCTCTACACGTCTCTAAGGAGGTGAGACCAGGGAGATCTCCTTCAGCCTTGGCAGTGAGAAACTCTATCAGTAGGTCACCAAGCTCTCTCAGTTTGGGGTAATCCTTATTGGAGATTTTGGGGAAGACGTCAAGTCTTTTGAATAGAGCACTTTCGATGACCTCGGGAGAACCGTAACACTCCTCGAGCCTATTCCATACCATTCTAAGGCCTCTTTCTGGTTGGTTTACGTTAACTGCTCTTATACGTTTCACGTGATCAGAAGACTCAGATCCGAGCCACTTTGCAAGAAGGTCCATTTCTTCTGAAGGTGACAGATCTAGCCCCCTAATGGCATTTAGAAATGAGGATCGACAGGCTCTGTAACTCTCAGGACGATCGTCGAAGGCAAGTAGGCCCGTAGAGACTAATTCACGTCCCGCAAAGAACCTAACAAAGTCTGTCATGCCCTGCCTTTCTTGTGAATGACATGACCATTCATGGTGACACCGAGGGCTAGCTGAAGGGTATTGTCCATTGGATGCGTGCCTATTTTCACTATCACCTTCTTGTCGTTCGCCTACATGCAGGGATGCTGTGGCCTGGAGTACTGGCATATTTGCAGATTTGTGCATGTGAATGTTGTCAGATGGTGAAGGGCTGATTGGAGTATTGTTCCATGGGGTGAGGTGTGAAGTTATATTGTCGTTTACAAGAGATGGGTCGAAGGATGGGTCTTGTTTTACACCTTTATCGAAGATGGCTTCTATTTCTGGGATGGACTGGGTATTTGATTTAGGGAGGCATTGCACATAAGATGAGGTGCGTTGGGTTGAATCATGAGGTTTAAAATGAAGATCAGAAGTACAGCTGCGCCTCTAGTTATCGAAGTCTGCGGCTGCTTCTAGAGTTTCTGCTTCTGCAGCAGCTGCTTCTTTCTCAATGTTCAACATTTCAAGCGTAGCCTCTATTTTAGCTTTCTCTAGCTTCATTTTAATTTCTTTTTTGGCAAACAAAGCTCTTGTTTTTGCTGCTTCTGCCTTAGCGCGGGCCATGACGGCTGCGGCACTAGTTGATGAACTCTTTCATGACGTTGAGACGTGAGACCTTGGGTCGTACAAAGATGGTTCTTTCTCTGCCATTATGATAGATGTTACCTGCGTGGAGGTGCTTCGTTTTTCGTTAACTTTCCTCTGAGCCGTCAGCTGTAGCGGTTGCTTGTCAACTGGATCTTTGAAACTCTTGTCTGAAAGTCTTTGTTTTACTGTTCTGTCCTCCCTGTACTGTGCTGAGTATAGTTTAACAGGCAGCTAAACTCTTCCCACAAATAATCCACCGGAGACGTGTTCCTCCAACATCGTTGGTTTATTGAAAGTGTTAGAAGGTAAAACTGGAGAGAATACATAACAATGTATCAGTGACATATTGCAAAATAAATACAGAAGCATGTTGATGCAGTGTTTCCCACACAGACTAATTTGTGGCGGTGCGCCACAGAATAAACACCGGCCGCCACACATTGCGTTTCATAAAAAAAAATGTTTTTATCGCTATTTAGGTTAAAACACGCAGCATATTCGTTCAGCTGCATTTCCTTTCCCCTGCTCTCCCTCCGTCTCTCTGTCACTCATGCGTCTTTCTCACATATGCACACAACGTCAGCACAAGTTAGCAACAATGCATACATATGTCGTTTTAGTAAGACCGACACCTATATCAGCGAGCCTTCAGCATTAGTGCCGTAGCTAAAAGTCAAGGAAAGTTGAGGCTACTTTTCGCAAGGTAACTTACTCACATTTACATTTAGTCATTTAGCAGACGCTCTTATCCAGAGCGACTTACAGTACTCGAAGTTTCCCCTTCGTTCTTTTGGTGAGAAGTCTCAAGAGCTAGCTACTTACCCGGCGTCATGGAGCCGACCAGTTAAATAGTTGTTTAGCACTAGCGTTGCTACATGCATAATGCAGAAATGATATGTTAGTTGTTGTTAATTTTGTGAAGGTGTGAATCATTTTGGATTAATATTTAATGTAACAAATTATTAACAAATTAACTGTGTAACGAATTATTAACGAAGGAATTATTATGACCCCCCCCCCCCCGGTCTGACAACCCCCACCCCTCCCCGCCACAATGAGATTTCTAATCTGTGGGAAACACTGTGATGTACAGATTGGCTTATAAAACAAATAAATCATTAAACTGTACAGTACAAGCAGCTGGGCTATACAGTACAGCACAGAGTAGAATGCTACATACTTGCTACATACTAGCTCTAGTCTAGTTGAGTCAAACGATAAGGACAAGTATTGTTTCTGAACAAAATGAAGATATTACAGAGACAGCATGCTATATACATTTCTTATTATGAAAGTTTGGACATTTAGAAAACATGGGAAAAGCTCAGTTTTACCCAAAGAAATAATGTTTACTTTGGTAACCTTGACAACCGTATTAACCCTTTACTGCCTGAGCCAACATTCCGAACATTCCATAAGCTGTTGAAATATGATATTCATATTCATATTTTATGATTTTTCATATTAAATCATACTCCTTAACTGTTTATACCATCTTGAAGAGGAGAACTAGGGGATTTTTATCATGTCAATAAATATATGATCACTTGAGGCAAATCATATTTTATCAAAGTGGTTTCAGGCAGCCATTTTTTACAAAAACTTCTCCATCCACCATGCCTCATCAGACAACTGAATTTTTGACCACTTTAATTACAAGATTGAGAAATACTTTGAGTAGGTTGAATATCCACAAGTCTGTGGGCAATGTAGAACAGAAGACAGATTAGAAATACCATATTTTGTTTAAAAGTTATGACCATTCTAGTGACTAGTGGAGACATAGGGAAACCGGAATTATCCTGTCCCAAAAGTAGCTAGCGCTATGGCTGGATCCTCCTCTCGATAACTAAAAAACGTTCGAGTTTCTTCCACAATCGACCAAATTGGCCAAACAAGGCATGTACATTTAGCTTACAGTGTACATAATCTACCAGTAATGTTGTTTTTCCAAGATTTTTTATAAATCTGCTCAAATCGAAGCTAAACAGTGCTACTACCGTCATAGCTGCCTGTCACAAACGGCCAAGCCGGACACGTCATTCCTTCCTGAAAAAGTCACTCCCACAAATAAATTCTTCTTAAGTAAAAAGTTGAGACTTTTAATTGACAATATTGACAACACATATTAAGGAACTTGTCTTTACTCATAATATCGTTTCCGATTTCAAATCGAAGCTGTAAATCTAACACTGTAGGCAATCTCCCATGGTCTCCGCTCTGGCTCCGCCTCGGAAAACAATGGCTGCCGTTGCAGATGATACATTTATTTCCCCCTCCCATTAACCCCTTAACCAATGATATGTGCTTTGAGCTTAAGTTGTCATGAGTATCTGGCAGTTTTCAGAAATAAAATCTGTGATTGGATGGCAAAGTTATTAAGGCGGGAACCATGGGAATTTTATTTCCCATATTTGAATGGTCCGGCAGGAAAGGGTTGTTAAACGGACACAGCTGGAGCTTCGCTAATATTAAACACATAGCGTTACATAAGAACAACTTTTACATCAGATATTTGTCTTGGGTGAAACCTCAACATTTCAAAACCACAATATCTTACCAAAGATGCTATCAAAGGGGCCAAAAACCATTGATGAACCACAAGCTATGTAGGCATGAACAATTAGGCTATGATACAGAAGCTGAGTCAACTGAAACATGAAACAATGTAACAAGACGTGAAACACTTGAGAGCAATGACGTCACCATGCCACCCGCACCAGCAACAAACTCAAAACATAACAGCAACAAACTCAAAACATAACACAACTACTAATGCGATACGATTCACCCCTATTGCAATGCAGTGCAATTTGACAAGATGTGATTCAATGAGATGCGATGCAAAATAATATGATGCTATGCAATTTAATATGGTACTTAATGATGTACTTCTTTGTCAGACAGCAAATCATCAATTAACTAAACAAGTGAAAGTTTTACTTCACATATTAAAAAAAGTCTCTGACAAAAGATAAAATAACATCAGGCCTGGACCTTGCCTTAAACCAGTCCTTCTATCCTGTTGTATGTGTTCTCTAAATGTTAAAAAGGATCAACTATTACTGGCAGTCAATTTGCTGTAAACACTCATTTAACACCACACACTAAATTGAACTCATGTACTACTTTAAAGTTTTTCTCAATGACTCAGCTATCTCTCGTATTACTTTGTAGTACACAACAGGGATTTGTTTATCGGAGAATATAGAATTCCTATTCTTGCTAGGGGTACCGGTGGAGCTAGCCACTGATTGTAGCCATAGCTGAATCCGAGGGGGAGGCAGACGTCTCCACACAAATACCATGTAGCCTCTTCAGGTGACTACCTAAATTAGCCATGCTGCCTGTGTACTTTATAGCAACACGACATATCTTGCCAATTGCATGGGTTGATAACACTCGCCCGAACACGCCTCTAACTCGCGTAAAACTTGGCCGAGAGACGAGAATCGGCCACTGACAGCAGTAGAAATGAGAGCGTGCTTAAGAAACAGAGAGGAGGAATCTATCTAACTACAAAATTATTGGAGAAAAAAAAGTATTTTGACTTCGTCAACCACCAACATTTTCGTCTCGTCTCGTTAACGAAAGTTATAATATATTTAGTCATAGTTTTTATTTTCAAAGATCCGTTTTCGTCACGTCTTAGTCTTGTTTTAGTCATGAGAAAAAGGTCGTTAACGAACATTTTTCGTCATAGTTTTCGTCGACGAAATTAACACTGTCTGGGCCTCATATACTAACGCTTTTGCGCCCACTTCAGGCGTATTTGTTTCGCAATGTGCGCTTAAAAGCATGGCGAGATATGTACAAGCATGCCGCACTGATGTAAAAGCGCAGACTGCCTGTCGCGGGAACGGAAAATAGCAAATTGTGCTTTTGCGTGTCATGCACATGCATTCACGGGAGGGTCAAGGGGAAAAGTGGGAGTTGGGAGGGGATGCGTAAAGTGCATCTAATTAGGGCTGGGCGATATATCGATAAAAATAACTATCGAAGTAATGACTTCCCTCGATAAAGATATCGTAACATGAATTCATTTTCAATAATATCGATAATGTTGGTAGAGAATAACAAGGAACAGCAGTCCATTTAATTTCTGTGATGCAGCAGGAAGTTGCGGAGAAATGGTAGCCTACGCTCACTAAAATATACTGAGCACGTCGAGTGGAGTAGCTAATGTTAACTGCGGAAAATTTGTCTTATTGCCGAAAACAGTGGCAGCGATAGCCATGGCGAAGGAGCAACTTCCAATGGAGAAATTGTTGATAAAAAGGGTTAGTCTTGTTCAGTTATTTGGAAGTTGTTTGACTTTTTGAAATCCGACAAAGAGCAGAGCAATGTTCGGTGCAAATTGGTGTAGTAAACAAACAGGTGGTTAAGTCTGGTAATACGACAAACTGCTAATGTGGACTTCTTGTTGACCTCGACCTACGGTCTCGGTTAACAAACGTTTTAACAAATCTCTGCTTACAAAGGTGTTGGTAGATCTGTCGAAAGACCATATTCGTTTTTTTATATAATATAACAACACGTAGGAAAATCCCAAATCAAACACGACGAATCTGGTGCAGACGATATGTTGTCAACTTCTCCAAGGCAACCGCTTGCTAGGTCCGTAAATCATTTGCGGATTTTTTATAACGTCTCTGGACAGCGTTTTGGTCCAATTATAATACTAATATATATATGAAACCTTTTTTACCACCTGAAGCAAAATCACTCGTTGGAACATGCAGAAAGTGTGAGTTTGCGCCAAGCAGGCCCGTAACGGAAACACATGAGGCCCCCCCGCAGAATAAGCCTGAGAGCCCCCCCCCCACCACATATGTAACGGATAATGTAATACAAATACCGACGGGACGAACAGGACCCCGACGCGATCAACTGAGCTTTTTGGAACATTCTGAAGAGCCGTATAATAAATGCAACATATCAAAAGCCAAGCTTGTCTTTTGAGGAAAATTTATTCAATTAGAAAAAAACGCTCAAACGGTTTGCAGGTGAATAGCCTACACATGTGCGCGTCTTTTAGCAAATCTGTGTGCAAAGTCTTTTACCACAGTCTTTACATATAAACTGCACGTTCATTTTCTATGTGTGAATCTTGTAGAAAGCAATGACAGTATACATTTTACACGATCGTAATATGTATATAACTGAAATACAATGACATATTGTAACTTTGATTGTTTTTTGTATGTTTAAATAGTCAAACGCAATCGCTGCAACTGCACGATACTACTGTCGCATACGTCGGTATGTTACCGAGGTGAAATCAGATTCATATTCGAGATTCAACAGACATTCATATTCGTACCTCCGCGTCATATTTAGGGACCGGGGTAAAAGAGTTGACAGTCCGAATGTTTTTTCAATATCTTTGTCAAAATCCACCATACCAACTTCATATTTGTTCCACATTCTTCTACTACTGACTGACCAATTTGTACAACCTTTGGTTTGTTGATAATGTTGATTATTGATTAACCCATAGCTAATAAATCAAGAAAAACACCAATATTTCAGTGTTTCCTCAATAACTTTGTCAAAAAGAAACATAGAAACGTCAGACCTGTTTCACATTATTCTACTACTAGCAGACCAACTTGTCCAAGCTTTGGTTTGGTGATAAAGTTGATTATTGATTAACCTGTATTGCCAATAAATCAAGAAAAACACCAATATTTCAGTGTTTCCTCAATATCTTTGTCATACATGACCACAGAAACGTCAGACCTGTTTCACATTCTTCTACTCCTAGCTGACCAAGTTGTCCAAGCTTTGGTTTGGTGATAAAGTTGATTATTGATTAATCCATAGCCAATAAATCAACAAAAACACCAATATTTCAGTATTTCCTCAATAACTTTGTCAAAAATGAACATAGAAGCTTCAGAACATTTTCACATTATTTTACTACTAGCAGACCAACCTGTCCAAGCTTTGGTTTGGTGATCAAGTTGATTATTGATTAACCTATATTGCCAATAAATCAAGAAAAACACAAATATTTCAGTGTTTCCTCAATAACTGTCAAAAATGAACAAAGAAACTGCAGACCTGTTTCGAATTATTCTACTCCTAGCTGACCAAGTTGTCCAAGCTTTGGTTTGGTGATAAAGTTGATTATTGATTAATCCATAGCCAATAAGTCAATAAAACACCAATATTTCAGTATTTCCTCAATATATTTGTCAAAAATGAACATAGAAACTTCAAACTTATATTTTTAGGAAATACTGAAATATTGGTGTTTTTATTGACTTATTGGCCATGGCCCTGGTTAATCAATAAACGTCTTTATCACCAAAAAAAGCTTGGACAACTTGGTTAGCTAGTAGTAGCAGAATGTAAAACAGGTCTGAAGGTTCTATGTTCATTTTTGACAAAGATATTGAGGAAATTCTGAAATATGTGTTTTTGTTGATTTATTGGCTATGGGTTAATCAATAATCAACTTTATCACCAAACCAAAGCTTGGACAACTTGGTCAGCTAGGAATAGAATAATGTGAAGATATTGAGGAAACACTGAAATATTGGTGTTTTTCTTGATTTATTGGCTATGGGTTAATCTGATGTATGATGTCACAGCCTCTGTGAGCTCATCCAGACTATTGGTAGCAGTCATGAACATGTCCTAGTCAGTACAGTCCAAGCACGCCCGCAATTCCTCCATAGCCTCACTGGTCCACTGTTTTATGTCCTCACAGCAGGCTTACAGCGCTTAAGCTTCTGCCTGTATGCAGGAATCAGGCGGACCATGGCGTGGTCTGAGTGACCCAGTGCTGCTCGGGGAACCGCATGGTATGCTTTACTGATAGTAGAGTAGCAGTGATCCAAAGTGTTCTCTTCTCTGGTAGGGCATTTGATGAATTGTCTGTATTTGGGGAGTTCTTGAGTGAGATTGCCTTTGTTAAAGTCGCCTAGCACAATAACCAAGGAATCTGGATTTTCATGCTCCACGCACAATATGTGGTTTGCGAGTACACGTTGAGCCTCGTTGGCGCTAGCCTGAGGGGGCATGTAGACGCCGACCAGTATGAATGAAGCAAACTCACGTGGCGAGTAAAAAGGTTTACAGTTAATAAAAAATGTTTCCAGATCAGGAGAACAATGCTGCAGAATCACGGTCACATCTTCACACCAGCCACTGTTAATATACCACCGCCTTTCGTTTTGCCAGAAAGCAGGGAGTCACGATCCGCTCTCAGCAGTTTGAAACCTGCTAGCTGTAGTGCAGAGTCTGGGATCATTTCACTCAGCCATGTTTCCGTAAAGCACAAAACGGAAGATGAACCAAAGTCTCTGTCTTTCCATACCAGTAGCTGAAGTTCGTCCAGTTTGTTGCTCAGCGAACGAACGTTGGAGAGAAATATCCTTGGTAACGCTGTGCGCAATCCGCGCTGACGAAGTCGCACCAAAGCACCGGCCCGTTTACCTCTCCTACGATTCTTCGCTACTAGGACAAAGCCGAGAGTGGCTTTGACTATAATTCCCACTAAGTCTGCCCCTGGAAGCAGAAAAGTGGGAAATAAATCCACAGGAGTTGTAGTCCTGATGTTAAGAAGTGCTTCTCTTGTTAGAGAACCCCGAAAATCTTGGCAGAACACTGAATTAACAGACAAAACAGAGCACACCGAGCTACCGTGGCTGCCATCGTCGGCGCCATCTCGATCAAATTATACTTTCTCGATTGAAATATACTTTCCTTTATTTTTATATCAACTCTGGAAACACAGACAAGACAATAAGACATCCCATGTAATTCAAATTGGATAAAAAATAAACGGGGGGCCTGCCACGCACTCCCCCCATCCCTGCGAGGCCCCCCCGCGGTGCGGGGGCTGTGGGGATAATCTTTACGGGCCTGGCGCCAAGGTATTGATAAGAAGGCTATCGATAAAAAGCAAGGTTTTAAAAAGTTTTAGTTACTTGACCCCAGGTACGTGCTCCCTGGCCGCAAACATTTCTCTCACACTGCTCTGCCTAAACCTTATGCCGAGTGTAGGGAAAAAGTTGAGGAAGAGACTTATAGCTACTACAGATCTGTGGTATATCGTTTGATTATCGTTATCGAATGTAAATATAAATATCGAAAAAAATTACCCATATCGCCCAGCCCTACGTCTAATTATGTTTTCTGCGGTGTGTACAAAAAACGCCTGTGAAAGCACGCCTCTATTTTGCAGTGAAAATTCTGTGCCTCCTAAAAGATGGTGTAAACCGGGTATATGCGGGTTTCCTCGCATATGCCTCCTGGTGAAGTGGCAGCAGTAATCCGAGCAAGACGAAGGCATGGGCCAAGGAGACGAGCTGGAAGGATTTTTTCCACAAGGATCACACTTTTTCAGATGATTGAACACGAAATCATTATGCGTTACAGATTAAGGGCCAATCCCAATACTCCCCCTTACTCCTTACCCCTAGCCCTTAGATACCCCTAGCCCTTGGCTCTCGAAACTGAGGGGTAAGGGTTACATATTCCTAAGAAATGGGATGCCACTTGGTTACGGGTACGTCATCTAGCACGTATCGATATCTCCAAAGCAAGTAGTGTTATGCACTGATATTAAACGAAATTCGCTGCTAATGGAGTTTACTTAAAATTGTAGGAATGCTAGTCAGAGAAATGCGGGACTGTTATGCAAATCAGCACTGTAACATTAGCGTACCAAACTAGCAATTTTTTGTACAGGACTTTGTATACCACAAAACAAGACTGTCTAAAAAAAATTATCAATGAATTAAGCCGAAAATATTACATTTATCAAACTCTCTGGATGATCTGGCCGCCATTGTTGCCGGTCGCGCAGTATTCACATAGCCCTAGGTTTCAAGTAAGCTCCAGATCTTACTTGGTTTTAAGGGGTGTATACCCCTTCGTCTTAGCCCTACCCCTAGCTCAAAAAGAGTATTGGGACACCACTAGCTCTCACGGGAACGAGCAAAACTAAGGTTAAGGGGTAAGCGTAAGGGGTAAGGGGGAGTATTGGGATTTGGCCTAAGCAGCCATGCAATATTACAGTTACTGGAATTTGTAATTTCGGTCCAGATGGCATTTTTTTTGTGTCGGTGTGGAATTCCAGCCTTGTTAATTTAATTGTATTATTTAAAATTGCTGTTACTTTATGAACAAGCACATCAATTTCGTTATCACTAAATCTTTGTTTTTGCTGTTTTGACTTTGGTGGCTGATCCATGATAGAAAGAGAGGCGGCCCATTCAATTGCGTGTTTAAATGCTCGTAATTTACGGTATAGTGGGCCGAGAAAGGCGCTGATTACCCAATGAACTGCAGGTTTGGTAAATACGACGTAAACTGAAGTGTCACAGTGTGCACTTTCTGCGGGTTGGCCATTGTGCTGATAACATTACGTTTGCAAATGTACGTACATGAGGGCCTCAGTCTCTGTGTGTGTGTGTGTGTGTGTATATGTGCATGTAAATCCTTAACAGACCCTCTACTGGACCCCCTGCAGTTTGCCTACGGAGCCAACAGGTCTGTGGACGATGCAGTTAATATGGCCCTCCACTTCACTCTACAGCACCTGGACTCCCCAGCATCCTACGCCAGGATCCTGTTTGTGGACTTCAGCTCTGCCTTTAATACCATCATCCCCGCTCTGCTTCAGGACAAGCTCTCCCAGCTGAACGTGCCTGATTCCACCTGCAGGTGGATCACAGACTTCCTGTCTGACAGGAAGCAGTGCGTTAAGCTGGGAACACAAGTCTCTGATTCCCGGTCCATCAGCACTGGATCTCCCCAGGGCTGCGTCCTTTCTCCTCTGCTCTTCTCCCTGTACACCAACAGCTGCACCTCCAGTCACCCGTCCGTGAAACTCCTGAAGTTTGCGGACGACACCACCCTCATTGGGCTCATCTCTGGTGGAGACGAGTCTGATTATAGGTGGGAAGCAGACAATCTGGTGACCTGGTGCAGCCAGAACTACCTAGAGCTTAATGCTCTCAAGACAGTGGAGATGGTTGTGGACTTTAGGAAGAACACCGCCCCACTCACCCCCATCACCCTGTGTGACTCCCCAGTCAACACTGTGGAGTCCTTCCGCTTCCTGGGCACCATCCTCTCCCAGGACCTCAAGTGGGAACTGAACATTAGCTCCCTCACCAAGAAAGCACAACAGAGGATGTACTTCCTACGGCAGCTGAAGAAATTCAACCTGCCAAAGACAATGATGGTGCACTTCTACACAGCCATCATTGAGTCCATCCTCACCTCCTCCATCACCACCTGGTACGCTGCTGCCACTGCCAAGGACAAGGGCAGGCTGCAGCGTATCATCCGCACTGCAGAGAAGGTGATTGGCTGCAATCTGCCTTCCCTCGAGGACTTGCACACCTCGAGGTCCCTGAGACGAGCGAGGAAGATTGTGGCGGACTCCTCCCACCCTGGACACTCCCTGTTTCAGTCACTCCCCTCCGGCAGAAGGCTGCGGTCCATCAGGACCAAAACCTCACGCCACACAAACAGTTTCTTCCCTTCCGCTGTTGGCCTCCTCAACAAGAGCCCACACTGACTGAATGTCTTAAAACTTTATATTTGCACTACATTCAATTCCTGTTATATTGTATTTTAGATTGTATTTTATACTGTAAATTGGCAACTTATATTTTATTTTATTGTATATTTTATTCTAATTGTATTCCACTTAGTATTGCTAGTACTCCACTTAGTATTGCTAGTTTATGTATCCTTAGTATAGTTAGACCTCATTTAAATTTAAGATTCCTATATGTTTATTGTATGCACCTCCCTGCCAAAGCAAATTCCTTGTCTGTGTAAACATTAATGGCGAATAAACCCATTTCTGATTCTGATTCTGATGTGCATGCATACACGTGTGTGTCTGTGCGTGTGTGTTGGTGTGTGTAAGGTAGGGGGCGACCGGTCCGCAGCTGAGCAAACAGGGAAAGTGTCGGATATCCACCGGATTAACTCACTGACGTGCCCACAAATACTGAGTCAAACAGATGGTACTTGAAAGGATGCAGACCCAAAATGCAACACCAACGCAAAACAACACATAAACCTGACATAGATCGACCAATACTCTCGCAAACATCTGTCTTCTTCTGGTTGTCTAGCTTTCACCTCATAATAGGAGTTGTTAGCTTTAGCATGGACATGGGAAATCAGGCATTCTATGTGGTGTGTGTGCATGTGTCTGCGAGGGTGCGTGCATGCACACTTTTTCAGCTCGGGCTATGCTGATGCGTTTTGAGGCAGAAGCGAGCAGAGGTGCAATTGCACAGCCAGGTGCTGCCCTCTCTCACCCTCATGCCTTCCCAGAGTCCACTTCCACCTAGTTAATTAGGAGAGCCTGAGGGCAGGGGGTAGTACCATACAACAGCTGTATAATCTACTATCACAATGAGCATGTTGGAGGGTGAGTGGGCGTTTCTGTGCATCGTATGGGAATTTGGAGGGGCATGAGCATTTGCGCACGTAAGTGTGCTTGTGGGGGGAAGGACAACTCACCCTCGCACTGCTTGCCGTCTCCCTTGTATCCTGGCTTGCAGATGCATTTGAAGGACTTGGGGGTGTTCTGGCACAAGGCGTCGATGTGGCAGTCATCCGTGTCCTCTGAACACTCGTCTGCATCTGCACACAACAGTGGATGAGGCCAGACAACTTTTAGGTGCACGGTCGACCACAACTTCTTGATGGAAGTCAAAGCCTTTCTATTAGATGGATGCCTAAATTAGGCACAACGACTTGCCAAGTAAAATATCATGAAATTAAAGTTAAAATTCATACACATACATTTCTAACAAACAGGAAAAAATGATTCCAAAGAGAGGGACGAAAGAGACAGAATTTGTGTATGTGTTTATGTGTGTAAAGAGAGAGACAAAGAGGGTGTGGGAGTGTACGTGACTGAGAGTAGAGACTAGTGAGTGAGGGTGTGAGTGTATGTAAAGAGAGAGAGAGATTGTGTGTGTGTTGATCAGTTCATTGTTAGAGAGGCCTGTCACATCTGGGGCAAGATCCTGGGGCAACTAATTACATCTCATTCACACACAGACACACACACACATGGTTGGGGGGGTTTAAAAGAGAAATAGAGCAAAAGAGGTACAGATAAAAGACTGAGATTAAAGACAAGCTGAAAGAGGGCTGAAAGAGGGATGAGGGATGGGTAGGGGTGTGTGTGTTTCCAAGCCTTTTCTCTACATCTTCTTCTATGACTGCACTGTTGCATATCTCTGTGAAGAGTATTGCTGCTTTGGTCTCCTAATGTTTTGAGATGACCATATAACAGAACCTTCTGCCCCTTTACTGCATATAAATAGACTAGTTCAGCCATCTCTGCTCTCTACTCAGGGGTAATAAGGCCTCACACCTGGCTCTTTGCCCAGTTCGACAAAATGCAAAAAATAAACAATAAAATGCTATTATAATAAATATTTGTCTATCAAGTGGGTGTCTGTTTTTATTTGCTCCCATGCAATGATTGCATGGGAAGACAAAGTGGGATTGTGGAAAAGTTGTACTGACAGAACTCCAGTCCAGTTGCAACTTTAGTATAGGAGAGGACATAGGTTGTGGACAGATAATTCTATTTTAAGTATGAAACTAAACATGCAATGAATACCTGGGAGTCAAGTGCAATGTCTGATGTGTAGCCAATTCAAAACCTACCCTTTTATTTACGAAGCCCAGTCCTCATGCTTTAATGTCTGTCTTAATAACCCATTAACCCATTCCTGATGGGAGGGAGCCAATGCGTTGCTCTGTCTGTTAAATGGTTGTCGATATGGGGCTTGAAAATTATGTCTCAATCTCAAGAGACCGTGAAAGCCATCAGTCGACCAAGTTCTCCTAGCACGCGTACTAGAACACTTCCAAGCAGGCAAATGAATGGATAGACTCAGTCTCTATAATGCTTGGCCTATTTGGTAGTAATGGAATTTTGATTTCAGACGCCAGAGACAGATTTTTGAACAGATTCGAACAAAATGTTGTTTCACCCAGTGCAGCAACACAAGCACTTTGAAATATAGGGTAGGCCTACTTGGCTGTGTGCAATTAAGCTTAAACTTTATTTACCCTGAAAAATCATTTTGATTTATATCTCGAGAATTCTGTTTCTTGAAACAAATGTTAAGGTATGTTCATTATGATCAGGCTTACATTTATAACACATCTGTTAGCCTACAACTTAATTGGCACTTAAATGGCTAGACTCCGCGTTGCTGCTGTGCAAGTCATTACCATATATTATGTTAGCACAACCATTTCAATTGTCACCCACCAGTATTTTTCATCATTTTGGAACGATTGTTGCCTATTAAACAGCAGTATTAGTACTGTTTTATACATTGTAAAATGTAAGCCAGTAGTCTAATGCTTACCTGCGGGTCCAACATTCCCCATCATCTCACAAGTGTTTACGAGGAGGATAAACAAGCAGATGTCCCAGGAAAAGCAAGAACTTCCCATGGTAAAACAGTGATAGAATGCAGTTTTTGGGTTGTGTGTTTCTTTGATAAGAGATCCGTTTTGGTACTGGCAGCAGGAGAGAATAGCAGGACCAACTGAGCCTGTCTTCGCCTGCTGATTGGCTTGCACATATTTGAGGAGGGGATTGGAGGTGTAATTTAGAGAGAGAGAGAGAGAGAGAGAGAGAGAGAGAGAGAGAGAGAGAGAGAGAGAGAGAGAGAGAGAGAGAGAGAGAGAGAGAGAGAGAGTGGCGGATTGTTACTGTCGATCTCCATGTGAGATGAGCGCAACCCTATGGCCCTACCGCACTTTTACCAGTACCATAGTTGTTTGGAGCTCGTGATATTGTTCACTCCACTAGAGACAGTTTTCAGGTATAAATACAAAAAACGGTTGCCTAATCAATTTGACATGACTGTGTGTATGCGCAGAATAGTGAACAGAGAAACGAATAGACGTTTATCTTTTGAGATAGAGTGAACTCAATGGCGCACACATTCATAAATGACATGGTAGGTTCGCAGTTGCTTTAAGGTTTAAACTTTACCGAACTGTTAAGTTACTGACAATACATGGACAATGTTGGGCCAACTGTTCCTTTTTCAACACAAATGAACCGAGTGCCAACTGTGGGGTTTAAATAAGGCGATGCTGCTCTCTGTTGGTGAACATTAGTTAATGGCTGTTTATCAATCCGAAGAACGCTGAGAACGCAAGTACATTCTTTTGAAGAACGGTCTTGCAAGGACGCAAGGACGGAGAATGAATTGAGATGGTTAGGGTTTTTTTGGACTCGCAGCAAAGACATAACACTGACTACCTACAAAAACTAGATAACAAAGCTAAAAATGGTCCGTGTACCTGTAATTTTACGTTTTCTGTAGCTCTTGCTAATTTACAGTAGGCCTACCTAATGTTAACTAGTGTCTGCACTGCACTGAGATGCTAGCTCGAAAAGTTGGAGCAAATTTACAAATGAGCCGTTTCATCAATAAAATAAGAACATTTTTAGCAACTACACTACCTATTTCTCGTCACATTTTAATTCAGATGCTGATTTACACGTACCTTTTAGCTGAAATATGAAAAGTAAAAACGTAGTTGTGAGGTTTGTCCGCCTCGCTTGACATCTTGCAATGACTTCTGGGGAATCAGAAGCGTTCTCGCTGGTCAAGTCACCATCCTCTATAAAAGGGGCGGATCAAGTACATTTCCGGGTATTTTTGGCGTTCTTGGTGACTTGTGTTCTTTGGATTGGAACTGTACTTGGGCAATGAAAGATGACGTCAAACGAGTTCGCAAGAACACAAGAACGGAAAAAAACGTGGATTGATAAACAGCCAATGTCGTGACTGATTGTCCCGCCCTTTATGATGACCAACTTCTTTCAGACCAACCACTGAAGAAGGGAAAGGAACGCACATAGTGTCATGGCGTCTCCCTTGAAGGGGGCTTGGTCCTGTAAATGTTAGCCATCGTTATTTCTTTCTTTCATTGTCTTATTAATCTGGAAAGATCGCTTAGGTCAAAGGGAACATATTTGACGACCATAGCGTCAAGATGGGGACGGTCCACGCTAGGGTAAGATCTATTTGACACAACAACGAGGTCTTGGTTACATTCTGCATGACCTCCCCGAGCAGTCAATGTGCAATCACCGTGTAAGACTATATAGCATTTTGTACGCGATGTACAAACTAAGCACTGACCGAACAGCGACGTAACTGAGTGTAGATAAAAAAAAGCACGTTTTGCATATATGCAATAAAAGACATTCAAAACCTGTAGAATATCACTTAATTGTGTAGCTGAAATGTCCCTGTTCAAAATATGGTTCCTTACCGTGCAACACCGTCAAGTGTGTCCATCTGTTTTGTTTCTACAGAGTTTAGATCCGCTTCCAATGCACGGGCGCGACTTGGGCGTCAACCCGGATGATATGATGGAAGCACCTGAACCAGAGCAGGAGACGAAACAAGAGGTCCTCGAAAACAAAGACGTGAGTGGGCTCAGAGTAGGACATTTCACACGTTAGTTTGTGAAACTCAGTAGTAGTTGATGGTAATAAGGCTGACCACCCCTCTACTCGTTTCAGGTTGTGGTCCAGCATGTCAATATTGAGGGTCTGGGGAGAACTAAAGAAGATCTCCTGGGTTATGAGATCTCTGAGGTCTTTAATGCAAAAAACCTAATTGACGTAAGTGTTATGTTTTTCTCATCAGCCATGCCAGGGGTCTCATTTATAAAGCTTGCGTACGCACAAAACGGGGCTGAAAATGTGCGTACGCCACTTTCCACTCAAAGGTTGTGATTCATAAAAAACAAACTTGACGGGAGAATGTGCGGTCCTCCACGCAAACTCTGACCCTCCCGTAGGCCTACGCTCATTTTGGAAACAGTTGGAATTGGCGTCGCAGATGACCGTACTGTAGTCAGACTGCAGAAAATAGAATTTGGGAAGAACATTACTCTTTATATTTATGTATTTTGTTTTCTTCACACATGTTTTTTTCCTTCAATTTCATGATTATCATGAGGATTACATCCAGCAGTGTTATTTGCGCTTGTACTGATGGATTCTTGTTCCATAAACACCTTGTACGATCCAACTAGAATTTTTTTTAAATAAATCAGCGCTTCCTCACCATCAGATTGTCCACTACGGGAGTGTAGGAGGGGGAGATTCCCTGACTGCATGGAATACAGGATAACATCACATATCCTACCTTGAGATAGGCTAACTGCAGAACACAGTGTATAACTAAATATATTTCTTTAATACTGTGCAAATATCCTCATATGTCAAAAACTGGAAATACAGTAGTTAAGCTCCCATGCAATCGCTACACTCTATGTCCTCATTATCAGTCCTGACTTTAATAGATTACTGTTCATAAAAAAACGCTTTTGTTTTCTAATTGTATCTCGACTCGCGGTATCACTGGCACAGTTGACGCCACTCGCACAGTTTTTTTTTTTTTTATTGGTGATCTACCGGTCACCAAATTTTCTGAGTTTCGGGCTCCACCAATAAGCTAACAGTGTCTGAGAAGTTGTCATGCGCCATGATTCACCGTAAAGAACAATCGCATGCCAGGGTCATGATGAGATACTAGATTAGCATTCATGAGATGCTTTGCATTGACCATTTATGGTTAAAATGGGCATGTTCAGGGCGGGGTACAATGCTGATTCACGTACGCACACTTGTGGGTAATCTGTGATTTATAAAGGGTACATTGCGTACAGGTGTGCGTACGCACGGTCTCATAAATCTGAATTTTTGTGTGCTTACGCCATTTTAGGCTTTTGGGCATACGTACACTTTTAGTAAGAATCCTACGCACAGTTTTATAAATGAGACCCCAGAGCTGTATTGACAACACTGAAAGTCTATCTCTGACTTAATCTAAACTGCTGTGTGTTGTTATCTTCTGACAGGTTATGAAGAAATCTCATATTGCCAGGCAGAAACTTCTGCGACTGGGAATCTTTAAGGAGGTGGAAGTGCTTATTGACACGTCAGAAGGTAGGGTGCTTATGCTTTAACATGGCTGCGCTCAAGAATTAAAGCAGAATACTGGATGAGCAAAGGGATCATCAGAGTTGTATACAAATCTTAAATCTTTTTAGGTAAAGATGCATTGCCCAACGGCCTAGATGTGACGTTCGAAGTGACGGAGATGAAGAGGTTGACAGGCAGCTACAACACCATGGTCGGCAACAACGAGGGAAGCATGGTGAGAGAACATACACACACACACACACACACACGTGACAGATATGCTGTCCAATATATCAATTCTCTAACTGCTCGAACATGTGTGCACGGTCTGTCTTTGTGTCCTAGGTTCTCGGTCTGAAGCTGCCTAATGTGTTTGGCCGTGCAGAGAAGCTCACCTTCCAGTTCTCCTATGGTACCAAGGAAACTTCCTACGGACTGTCCTACTTCAAACCCCAGCCGGGCAACTTTGAACGCAAGTATGAAAACCCCTTTCACTTGATTAGCCCTATCAGGTATTCCAGACATAATGCAAGCGAACAAAGTCAATCACACATAGTCTGTCCATATGAGTTCAATCATAGATAGGCTACAGGGATGAGTCAATGTGTGGGCAAGGGAAGCCTGGCAATTTATTTCTAGCCACATGACCAACTTTACTTGTGCCTTGTGGAATGGATGTAAGCCTTATATAGATGTATGTACATAAAAGGAAAATCTCCATAACTCTGGATTCTGATAGTATGATTTTTTATTTTTAACAAAGGCACAAGGCCGCTCAAAACACTACCCAAGGTTCGGTTTTACATGTAACCGCGTTTTTTTGGATCCACAAGGATTTTTTTTTTCATACACAACCAAATACCCACAGAGCAGTGTTGAGACTCTGACATGAAAGCACGGATTGCAGTGCTGTCCTCAACGAGCAGCGGGTGCTGCCGTGAGTTCCTCACAGGCACTCACAGGCATTCAGTCTCACGATTAGGGCTGCAACTAACGATTATTTTAATAATCGATTAATCTGTCGATTCTTTTTTCAATTAATCGATGAATCGGATTTAAAAAAAAACATTCATTTCCAACCCTTTATTCAAAAACAGAACTGACAGTGCAAATTCACACTGCAAAAAATCTTCAGAATGTGCACAGACAGGCACACAATTCTGAAAACGTTATTAATATTAGCGTGGATTAAATCCTATTTTCCAAGATGAGCAATTTATTTGAGTTTTGTTTAAAACTTTATTGAAAATTGAAAGGTTGTGGAGGAGGCCAGACTTTATTAGAATAATCTGGTGAATATTAAAAAAAAATTGACACAATTTTGAAAAAAAGTTACGTTTTGTGAGGATTAAGCTGTTTTTAAAGATGAGTGATTTTCTATTATTTTATTTGGAACTTAATTGAAAAAGTGAAGGCTGTGGAAGTATACCAGACATTGTTAAGATACTCTGGTGTCTGTTTGAGGTTTTATATTCTTTAAAATATTATGAAAGTCTACATTTTTCAAAATGGTATCGGTTGTTTTCACCCGGTCCCTAACGCGATGCTGCAAATCTAGCGTCTTCCGAATGTGAGACAAATGTCGAATATAAAACTAACTTCACCTCGGTCAATTTAGTGTGAAATGCTCCCACACCTTGGATGACTTGGGTCGTACTGATTTCTCTGCCTCCGCCATGTGTTTCAGAACAACATTACTCAACAACCTCTCCAATGGCCCTTCATCTATCGGAAAATATTAAGTTGGAATTTTCGAAATCGCACATGCAAGCTGTGAGACCCGCATTTGAACGATCACTTATGTGCGACGCTACTCGTTCTACACTGTAGATTCTACAGTATAGTAGAGTTGTTGAGCTGCAGGAATTCGGCGTGCTCCTAGCATTGTGCTTTTGGATGTGCTTGATTAAATTGGTACTATTGTAATTTGTAGTAATACCACCACCCTTCAAAACATTTACTTTGCAGACATTGCAAACAGCCAACGAACTAGTTGGCGTTGCAAGCGTGAAATATCTCCACACAGCCAACTCTTTGGCTCACTCCATGTTGCTTTTAAGTTTCTGTCCACTGGTTGGACACTAGCTGTACACTGCACGGTGCAATGCTTCAAGCTAAAAACGTCCATGGTTCACACACCAGCGACAACAAATAAATATGTTTACAAATCAAATCAAATCAAATGTATTTGTATAGCCCTTTTTACACGCAAGCATGTCACAGAGGGCTTCACATGCGCCCATAGAACTGCCCCTCAACCAACCTAAACCCTCAAGGAAGACAAGGAAAAACTCCCAGAAAAACTCCCACCGGGAGAAAAAATGGAAGAAACCTTGGGAGGAGCAATTCAGAGAGGGATCCCCTCCTCCAGAGACGGTTGGTAAGAGAGAGGAGCAGAACACAAGCTAAACATAGTCATACAGTGTCAATGGGTTTTGAAACACCAAAATCCATTGTTCGGCTATATAGACGTTGAATCTTTACAATCGTTTACAATGTTTGGTAGCTGTTTGATTACTATTGTATGTTTGATCAATACACTATTTTAACAGGCCCTACGTTTGATGACATTCTATTTTCGCATTTTGAATGCGATTTTTTTATTTAAATAACAAATAAATAAGAATGCAGTAGATTACATCTGTTATTTTGTCTTATTAGGAAAGTCTGGTGCCTTTAGTCTTTTCCACATGGTGGAAGGAAGGTATAAGGTGGGAGGTATACAGTTTATTATTAATTCAACAACGGTATCGGATTGGTATCGGGTATCGACAGATACACAAAGCCCAGGCATCGGTATCGGGACTGAAAAAGTCGGATCGGTGCAGTGCATGTTCTGAAATTAAAATGTACATTGCCCTGATGTACAAGCAGGTTTTTTTTTGTCAAAGAAGCTATGTAGGCAGTGTATTTTGTTTTTTTGGTTTCCTCCAAACCCCGTTTTGAGTCCCCGGGCCGGATCCACCCCCCTTCTGCGCTTTGGGACCTCCCACTTCGCCGGATATACAGAAAATACACTGAAAATACAGAGAGAACACTGAAATGGTAATGTTTTTTTCTTCCCCCTAATTTGCCAAACAAAACCGAACCAAAACTGAAACCGTGACCCAAAAAAACGAACCGAACCGTGGGCTTGTTGAATTGTTGCACCCCTATTGTATTTGTTAGTTTTATTATTATTATAAAAGTTCTTCTCCTTGCGCCACAATAACTCAACATGTTATTGGTAACACATTTTCTAATTTGGCACATTGATACTACGTCCGAGTGGGTACCCCCACACCAAATATGGGCCACATCGGACCATAGGGGGCACCACAGGCAATGCCCAAAAGTCGATTTTCAAAGTGATGGCATTTCCACCCCATAGCTCAAATTCTTCTAAGACTTGGTGTGCATGCCTTATTTCTCATGGGGAACAAAAAATCCTCAAGGACCCATAAGGTCCGCCGTGACGGATTTTCCTCTACAGTGCTAATTTGGCAAAACCTTCAAAATAGATCCCCTACAAAAAAGATCAAATTGACTTGAAATTTTGTACAGATATCTATCATTGACATTATATTTGTTTACTTAAGACAGTTGAATCAAATACAAAATGGCTGAAAGGGGTGTATTTATGTAAATGTAAACACTGCCTCTAAGTTTGTGTCACTAAATGAAATGTCATTTTGAATAATGGTTTGTCAAACGTAATAGGCTTTAAGATGACACCACCCTGAAGTACCCTGCAAAGTTTTACCTTGATATGTGAAAATATGACTGAATCACAGCTGTTTGAGCTTGGACCAAATCTGACAATGCTTGCCTTTGGAGAAACATCTTATTTTATTATCCAGTTGATGACTGAACATGGAAGTGTCCAGATCTGGCAATGGCTCAATTGGATGAGATGTTGTGCTGGTAAACGAAGGGTTGTAGGTTCAAATCCAGTCAAATCCATTTGATCCATTTCTAGTCTTCCGCTCAGTCCTCCGGTTGTAAAACATAGCAATGAGTGTTTATTTGAACCCGTAACAACACTCCGATCATCTGTTTAGCGAGACTGTGTAAACCACTGCAAAACAAGCCAGGATTACAACAGTAGCTAGCTACTTGGAGTCTACGCATGGTAGTCTCAGATTCACAACCAAATTAGCTCGAATTAAGTATATTGATTGTTCAGCCTGTTGCCTGTTGGGCAAATTCATTTCAGGAACCTAAGCCAGGACAAATCGCAACTGATGCAAGGCATGATTTGAAATTCCCTTACATGAAAAGTTTTGGCACCCCAAGCAACCTTTTTAAAGCTCTACGAGTAAGCTATTCTTTACAGCAGCAACCCAGTCATCCCGTTTTTATGTCCCATATATAAATTGGACAAAATTACAGCTGTTTGAACTTAAACCAAATCTGACAATGGGTGCCATTGGAGAAATGTCTTATTTTCTGATACAAAAACTGAATGAACTAATGTCTAAGTCTGTGAATGGCTTAGTAGGATGAGACGCAGTGGTGATGTAAATGGCTTAGTAGGATGAGACACAGTGGTGATGTGTGGTGGGCTTGAATCCAGTCAGAGGTACAAATGTTTTTTTGTTTTGTTTTTTGACATAAATTACAGTTTCAAGTCTTCTGGTTAATCCCAGTGTAACTATCTAATATGTACATTTTACAAAATGTTGCAATTTTCAAGGAGGAATCTGCCATTGCTGCTTGCAGCTATATTTAGAATTGTAGTTCAACCTTTACCTTTGTTTGACCTTGAAGCACATTTGCGTTGATCTGACTGAATTTTCGATGTGGAGTGTATTTTGTCTAAACGGACCACATTCATGCCGATGCAAATTAATGATATATTTGAGGACCCATTCTGCAGGTAACCAATTCTATTTGTTGTTCAAGTTTTATGTCTCGCACTGTAAAATTATTGTTGTAAAATTACACTGATGGCGTTGCTAGCATTCTTGATCTAGGATGACTAGTGAACTACTTACTAACTGAGGGTGAGGTCATGCTGGGAAATATCAAACTGAGGCTTTAACGTATCGACCGAGCTTTAACAAGGTTGATACGCCGAAACCAAAGTTATATGGATAGTAAAACTCAGACTGATCGCTTTCGCTCATTTAGAAATTTTCGTCGGAAGACATTACGGATCCGCATTGAGCTGTGAGTAGGTCATCACATGGATGGCATGACTGTGCATCAGCCAATTGGAACGCTGTTGTGGAAATTTGAGAGAATCGTTTAAGCTGAAGTCGGGTGAAGTATAGAGTTAATGTTTATTTGACGTAGATGTAAACATAATAACGTTACCAACATAACATCATCAGCACACAAACATAAGACAGTAATACAAAGACAATTCCATACAGCTCCATCTAGCATTCTAGAATGGAACCGGGAGAATCCAGCCCACCAGCAGTACTCAGCTGATGGCCCTGAACCCCCCAGAACATTCTTCAACTGACCATTTTATAGATACGACAGTTCTCAAAAGTCATTGGTCCATCCTACAGACATAAAGCTAAACCAAATCTCTTCTGTCAATGGTTAAATCCTTGGAACAATACAGTTGAATCCACATGGTCTTCAGACCAACTGTCTCTTTCCCCCAGGTGACAAGAACTCTTTCAGGTCACCCAGACTTCACGTCTCCTAGACTTCGGCCGAATCCCAATACTCCCCCTTACCCCTTACCCCTTCCCCTTAACTTACCCCTTCCCCTTGGCCCTCGAAAGTAAGGGGTAAGGGCTACATAGCCCTAGGAAATGGGACGCCACTTGGTTACATGTACGTCATCTAGCACGTATCGATATCTCCAAAGCAAGTAGCGTTATGCACTGATATTAAACGAAATTCGCTGCTAATGGAGTTTACTTAGAACTGTAGACATGCTAGTCAAAGAAATGCGGGACTGTTGTGCAATTCAGAACTGTAACATTAACGTACCAAACTAGCTAGATAATATAACATTTATCGGACTCTCTGGATGATTTGGTCGCCATTGTTGCCGGTCGCGCAGTTTTCACATAGCCCTAGGTTTCAAGTAAGCTCCCAATCTTACTTGGTTTTAAGGGGTGGATACCCCTTAGTCTTAGCCCTTCCCCTAGCTTCAAAAGAGTATTGGGACACCACTAGCTCTCACGGGAACGCGCAAAACTAAGGGGAAGGGGTAAGGGGGAGTATTGGGATTCGGCCTTCGTCTCCTAGTTAGGTGTTATAAAACTACAGGTGGCGTCATTCATTCAACACATTCATTGTACATAGGCCCAAAATTTCTTTCACAACGCTCGTACTCGTAACTTTGAGTCTTTTGTTTTTAACTCAAGTGTTGTCTCGTAAGGGAGTTGTTTTTGTATGTAGGAAATAATCGAGTGTGATGATGAAGTACGGTATGGTTATTTTGTACCATTTCTTAAATTTACAGAAAATAACTATACCGTGATATATACCTTAACCGTGATATAAAATTACTCAAATTACAAATTAATTTTGGCCATATTGCCCACCTCTAAAAGCCTATAGTTGCTTTTTCCTGTCTTTTGTTATTGATATGCACAAAATCTGGTTTCTTATATATTTTCACCTTTTAAACTAATGTTTTTGTTGTATGGTATTCAAACCTTACATTTTTCCAGAATTAACAGTTTACAGTGTCACTAGTGTTACTAGTGGTTACTGTTGAGATCCATTGTCCTTGTCTTTCAGCCTCACCCTCAACCTGTACAAAGTCACTGGCCAGTTTCCATGGAGCTCCCTGAAGGAGACCGACAGAGGTTTTTCCACAGAGCTCAATGTAAGCCGTCTCACAGATTTACATGTGTGTCTAGGTGTGTTTATGCAGGTTGGCGTGTGTATATGACTCCTCGTGTATTGTTTGGGAGCCTTTTACGTTTTTTTCTGTTTATACTCTCTCTCTCCCCCTCGTTCTGGTGTAGTTCCCCTTGTGGAGGAGCAACCACACTCTTAAGTGGGAAGGCGTGTGGAGGGAGCTGGGCTGTCTGGCTCGCAGTGCCTCATTCGCCGTGAGAGAGGAGAGCGGACACTCCCTCAAGTCTGCTCTATCGGTACCTCCACCTCCACTTGGCTCTGTACCCTCTCTGATAACTCATAACCCTGACTCCATGTGGTGAGAGAACCTCTGTTTTGACTCATCTGAATACAATTTGTCCTTGCAGCACACCATGTCCATCGACACCAGGAACTCTGCCATCTTCCCCAAGAAAGGAGCCTTACTAAGGATCAACCAGGTACGTGTGTTTGTCAGAGGCATATGCATCTGTCTGTGGTGACCAAAAAAAAGGCAGCTGAAGTGTCCTTGTCTGTTCTGTTCCCTATAGGAGCTGGCTGGCTTCACAGGTGGAGATGCTAGTTTTTTGAAGGAGGACTTTGAGCTACAGCTGAACAGGAGGCTGGTGTGGGACTCGGTAAGAGAGCAGAGTTCTATGACTCTGTTGTTGTTGGTTTTAATAGTCATGTTAATACATTACATTTATAGAATGCCTTTTGCAACGAGAAAAGCCCCACAGTGGGAGTGTGTGTAGAGGAAATGCTGGCCAAGTAGGCTCTAACAGCCACCCATTAGCTACCGTGAGACAGTTAGTTTGGTTGAGCTCTACTCCTCCCTCCTATCACTCACAGCAGCACCCAACTGAGTAACACTCGACTGCACAAACATCAATATCAACCTCAAGTTCGCTCATGGCTATGGTTCTGTACTCCCTATACTGTGCTGAGTATAGTTTGAAAGGCAGCTAAACTCTTCCCACAAACAATCCACCGGAGATGTGTTCCTTCAACATCGTTGGTTTATTGAAAGTGTAAGAAGGTAAAACTGGAGAGTATAACAATGTATTAATGACATGTTACAGAATAAGTACAGAAGCATGTTAATGTACAGATTGGCTTATAAAACAAAGAAATCATGAAACTGTACGACGTAGGCTACAGCACAGAGTAGAATGCTGATATTAGCTAAATACTAACTAGTCTAGGTGAGCCAAGCGACATTAAGTAAACCAAGTTTTGTTTCTGAACAAAATTATTTATTATTATTATTATTAATATATTACAGACAGCATACATGTTCTTATGTTTATGAGTTATGAAAGTTTGTACATTTAAAAAACATGAGAAAAGCTCAGTTTTTCCTAAATAAATTACGTTTACTTTGGTAACCTTGACAACCGTGTCAAACGGACACAGGGAGCTTTGCTAATATTTAACACATATAGATACGGGACACAAGAACAACTTTTAGATCAGATATTTGTTTTGGGTGAAACCTCAACATTTCAAAACCACAATATCTTACCAAAGATGCCATCAAAGGGGCCAAAAACAATTGATGAACCACATGCTACGTACGCATGAACAGTCAACTGAAACATGAAACAATGTAACAAGGCGGGAAACACTTACGGCCAATGACATCACCATGCCAGCCGCACCAGCAACAAACTCAAAAGATAACAGCAACAAACTCAAAACATAACAGCTATCAGGTAAATGAGTAGAGCTCAGTGATTTGACTGTAGATCAAGAGGTAACAGCACTGATATGATAACAGAATCATAACATAGACCCAGCCATGTGTGATCTGCCTTCCTGAGCATGCCCTGGCTCTGCTCTAAAGCTTCAGACCCTCCACTAAAAGCTCTTCCACCTGCTCCTTAGCTGGGCTAGATTTTATACCTCCATGCCCTCCGCACCTCCACTTGCATTTTCCAGTTATTTTGCTGAATGTTCTCCAGGAGGTTCTCCTGGAGCCTTCTGTGAGCCTGCTTCTTCTGCAGCAGTTTGGTCTGCCTGAACTCTGCGTCCATTGTTCGGACAACCTTCCTGTCTACTCCCCTGATTATTTTTTCCAGCTGGTCTCTGAGGCTGTCCAAGCGCTCCTTTCTGCCCTGCAGCTCAGCCAGAAGCATCTCCTTCTCACAAATATTTACTTTCAGCTCGTTCCTCTCCTCCACCAGTTTACCATAGTATTCCCCCATAAGTCCTTCGGTTTCATTCCAGCGCTGGGTGGAATCCACAGCCAACCTGTAAAATGTGTCCAGAGTCATGACTGGGGGAACCACATCTAAATTAAACTCGCCCTCAACCTCACCTTCACCTATGGTGAAGATGGCTGGCTGAAAGCTTCCAATGGTGTCAATGGTAAACATTGTCAGGTTCAACTGATTCTGGATTTCCAAAATCCAAGATTAACCAGTGGTTAGTCCAGTATATGAATTGAAAATACAGTTGTATTTATTGATTTCACAAAGTTTGCAACAACAACAAAATTCACCATAGGAACAATTTCACCAAACATTCTGAAATACATTGTTACTTAGCAACAAAATGTAGAAAACCTATTTACAATTTATTATTGTTAAATCATTACAGTTGCAGTAAAGTTAAATACAGTACCTACAACATTTACAGTAATTATTTGATTTGATTCTTAATTCCTTGACGGACCCTTTCAAATCCACAGTAAATGCGATCCATGCAATTATTTCAACAATAAACAAGGTGTTTTTTCCAGCAGAATACTTTTAGCTAACTGTGGTAGGTTAAATACAATGCCTGTGGGGGAGGCTGTCTTTTACAATCGTTGAATCACAGTTTCATGTATTGTGTGTTTTTCTGAAGATGAAAATACACTCTAGTGTCCTCCCTTTGTATATGTGTAGTATGGTTGTCAGATGTCGGTCATACATATGATGATTTCTTTTAGGTCCTCTCTGCTTCTCTGTGGGGTGGCATGCTCTACCCCATTGGAGGAAAGCCATCCTCCATCGCTGACAGGTATAACCTAGTCTGACTATAAACAATGTTGCCTCAACTTGGTTGCAATCACTAGGCGATGCTCTTAAATGAAAATATTGACTTGTACTTACGTGCAAATAATAATCATACATTTGATTCGTAATGCACCTTTCTTTATACTAACTGAGCTTAATACTTGTGGCCTGGTTTATATTCACCCTAAGTTGAATGTTTGCTTTTTGCCCAGGTTCTATCTTGGTGGTCCCACTAGTGTGCGAGGCTTCGGGATGTACAGCATTGGTCCACAGAGCGAGGGTAAGGGTTAAATGCTCGCTGCACACCAATTCCTGTCTGCCCCGGACCAGAAAAACAGTTGACTTCAAATATTCCAATAACTTGCGTTCCAGGTGACTACCTGGGGGGGGAGGCCTACTGGGCTGGGGGACTCCACCTGTACACACCGTTGCCCTTCCGTCCAGGCCGTGGGGGATTTGGTGACCTCTTCCGAACCCACTTCTTCCTCAATGCTGGCAATCTTTGCAATCTCAACTACGGTAGGTGATGTGAAGTCAATACATACATTCAATGTGTGAACATACACATCAGTTTCCCACACAGACAAATTAATGACGGAGCGCCACAGAAACAACACCGGCTGCCACATATTGCGTTTCGTTATTGGTGGCCAAGCCGCGAAGCAGTGAAGCCACTTAAGTGTTTCTACTAGGGCTGTCAAAGTTAATAACGCATTAACGCAATCTCACTTTAACACAACAACAACAAAATAGTGCCGTTAACGCAGGTTTTCTTCTTGACCCTGGGAATCGCCTGTCGTCACATGACTTCGACTTCCGACGGTAGCTGAATGATGGAGAGAGGGCTTTTAGATGGGATGTTCCATTTCATGACGTTGCGAGACGGCTCGGTTGACAAAACTAAGGCTGTGTGTACTGATTGTCAGGCTGAGTTTAGTTATCACCGGAGTACTTCCAGCCTAAACTATCGCATGCAAGCAAAGCACACAGCTAGCAGCAGCAGCGTTAGCACTGTAGCAGTGGTAGCAGCAGCATTCGCTTCTGTAACAAATGGCAGACAACACTCGCAAAAGAAGCGAGCAGTTCAACAAAATAGAAATTGTCTTGTTCAATACTAAGGTCAATCTGTGGTTGCTTAAGTATCTGAAGTAGGGCTGGGCGATAAATCGATAAAAATAATTATCGAAGTAATGACTTCCCTCAATAATGATATCGTAACATTAATTCATTTTCAAAATTATCGATAATGTCGATAGAGAATAATTAGGAACAGCAGTCCATTTAATTTCTGTGATGAAGCAGGAAGTTGTGGAGAAATGGTAGCCTACGCTCACTAAAATATACTGAGCACTTCGAGTGGAGTAGCTTATGTTAACCGCAAAAAATTTGTCTTATTGCCGAAAACAGTGGCAGCGATAGCCATGGCGAGGGAGCAACTACCAATAAAGAAATTATTGATAAAAAGGGTTCGCCTTCTTCAGTTCTTTGGAAGTTGTTTGGCTTTTTGAAATCCGACAAAGAGCAGAGCAATGTTCGGTGCAAATTGGTGTAGTAAACAAACAGGTGGCTACCAAGTCTGGAAATATGACAAACTGTAAATGTGGACTTCTTGTTGACCTCGACCTTCGGTCTCGGTTAAGAAACGTTTTAACAAATCTCTTGCTTACAAAGGTGTTTGTAAATCTGTCAAAGTCCATATTTGTTTTTTTATATAATACAACAACACGTAGGAAAGTCCCAAATCAAACACGATGAATCTGGAGCAGACGCCATGTTGTCAACATCTCCAAGGCAACCGCTTGCTAGGTCCGTAAATCGTTTGCCAAACGGTTTTGCGGACTTCTTAGAACATCTCTGGACCAAAAACAACAGCGTATTGGTCCAATTATAAAACTAGTATATAAGAAACCTTTTTTACCACCTGAAGCAAAATCACTTGTTGAACCATGCAGAAAGTGTGAGTTTGCTCCAAGGTTGTAATAGGTAGGCTATTGATAAAAAGCAAGGTTTTAAAAAGTTTTAGTTACTTGACCCCAGGTACGTGCTCTCTGGCCGCAAACATTTCTCTCACACCGCTTTGCCTAACCTTTATGCCGAGCGTAGGGAAAAAGTTGAGGAAGAGACTTATTTTGCTACTACTACAGATCTGTGGTCTAAAGTGTTAATTATCGTTATCGAATGTAAATATAAATATATATATCGATAAAAAAAATTACCCATATCACCCAGCCATAATCTGAAGTATGTTTGAGTGAGATTTGAATATTATGGAGCAGGCTATGTCTTAAATGTATTTTATTTTCCAGAAGTCAAATTTTGTAGATGTTTATTATAGCAACACATGGGCTTATCTAGCCCTATTTTGGGGGGCTGGAGCCCCCCCAAAAGTTTCATTAGCCCTCCCAATTTTTTTTTTTTTAATTTAAAATAAATTAATTTGTTAATTTCTCTTCCTAAAACCCAATAGAGGACACTATTTAAAAGGATATTTTCAAAAATGTCTTCTGGGGGAACATGCCCCCAGACCCCCCTAGTTTTGCTGGGTCACAGGAAAAATAATAGGTTTTATCTAGGGGCTCAGCCCCCCCAAAAGTGGGAACCTAGATTCGCCCCTGTAGCTACAGCAGTATAGTTTGTGAGTGAATAAAACTTAAGTTGTGTTCCATCTGAACTTCTTATATGGGGATGATCATCCAGTTAGGCCTATTTGAAGTTTTTAAGTACACCCTTTTAATGTTTTGTTTTTAAAAATCATTTATCGGGGCAGCATTTTAACAGATTAAATAGTTTGCTATTAATCGCGATTAATCATGTGAAATAATGCGATTAATCGCAACTAAATATTTTAATAGCATGACAGCCCTAGTTTCTACCTTTTCTTATTAGGGGCCAAGCAGCGAAGCTGCAAGGCACCTATTGTAATTAGGGTTCCTCCGGTAGGAGGGAACCCTATTGTTATTGGTGGTATTATTAGGGTTCCTCCGGTAGGAGGGAACCCTATTGTTATTGGTGGTATTATTAGGATTCCTCCGTCAGGAGGAAACCTATTGTTATTGTTAGTTTTATTAGGATTCCTCCGTCAGGAGGAAACCTATTGTTATTGTTAGTTTTATTATTAGGATTCCTCCGTCAGGAGGAAACCTATTGTTATTGTTAGTTTTATTATTAGGATTCCGCCGTCAGGAGGAAACCTATTGTTATTGTTAGTTTTATTATTATTCTTGTTCCATGGAAGTCAATGGCAGCCCCTAGAACCCTTTGACAACTTTTTGTGAAATTTGGCACACTCATTAAGGACAGTTGATTCTATACCTACACCAAGTTTCATGTCTCCCATTAGACCACTCCAGCGCCACCAACGGGTCAAAGTTGGAGTTGTGTTTACACACGCAACTTTTGAACCGTATGACCCATTTTCAAAGATGAGGTACCATTGGATTCCCTGGATCAAGCCGAGTTCAATGCACACCATGGCGTCAATTTCCGGTTATATAGATTTTCCGCCATTTCCGGTTTTGTCAAAAACCTTTAAAAGCCTACTCCTCCTACAAATTTTGTCAAATCTTCTTCAAAATTACCAGATATGATCTTCAGACCAAGCGTCACAAAAGGTATCGAAAGATATTTGATTTTCAAAACCGTTTGTCCGGTACAGCCAATCAAATTCTGCAGAAAAGCCGCCAAACAGGAAGTGAAGCCATATCTCAGCAGTTCTTTGAGGCAGTGACACCAAATTTGCTACGCCTACTCGAAACTTTATTTTGAGTATGTCCTCCAAAAATGGTGTCATGTGAGTAAAACAGGGCGTGGCCAGAAGCATAAACGTATTTTGGCTAATAACTGTTGAAGTGTTCACCTTAATTAAGTAATTTCTTTGTCTGTTGATGTCTTGCGAGATAGCGAGCCTGACCATTAATAAGTTTTCATAATAACCGAATTGACGCGGCCGCCATTTTGGATTTCATGGAAAAGGGTAAAAACCTTTTGCACGCCTCAATTTCTGTCCACGGTTTACCAAATTTGGCATAGATGATCTTCAGACAAAGCTTCACAAAGCTGTCGGATGGATTTTCCAAATCGGATGGATGTCGGCTGGATTTTACAAAACCGTTTGTTCGGCAGAGCCGATTAAAGGTGGCGGCGAAGCCCCAAAAGACACGTGAGAGCGTAACTCGGCAACCATTTGTGCGATTGTCACCAAACTTGGGTTCCATCGTTCCCACGAGGAGCAGAGGAGGCTTGTGGTGTTATACCAGAAAAAAAAAAACTTTGAACACTCAGTACTCTTGAACGCAAACAGGCATTTTGACCAAACTTGGTGTGTTGCATGAGTGCAACAGGTTGCTGTGACTTAATTGTTGCGCAAGTGCTATGGAGGCCATGTCCTGCTCTGGACTGCTTGGCCCCTCCATTGCTGCTTGCAGCTTTATTTATTATTATTATTAATCACCTTCCTCTCCCATTGGAGTCCATGGCAGCCCCTAAAACCGTATGGTAACTTTTTGTGAAATTTGGCACACTCATTAAGGACGGGCCCCTCTTTATTCTTACCAAGATTCATGTCTCCCATTCGAGCACTCTCGAGCCACCAACGGGTCAAAGTTGGACTTGTGTTTACACTTATGCCGTATGACCGATTTTTTTAAATGAGGTACCGTTGGATTCCCTGGATCAAGACGAGTTCAACACACCCTATGACGTCTATTTCCGGTTATATTTTTCTGCCATTTAGAATTTTAAGGAAACACGTTTTTTCGCTTCTCCTACAATACACCTACTATATCAACACCAAACTTGGTATGATGACCCTCGAAACCCTCTTCTGAGGATGTCCACGCAATATGGTGTCATGTGATCACTGGGCGTGGCCGCAGGAAGCCAAAATGTGTTTTGGCCAGTAACTGTTGATTTGTTTGCCTTTTATTAATTGATTCCTTTGTCTCATGATATCTGGGACATCCCGTGTGTACCACATGATAACTGAATTAATGAAAAAAATCTGAACCAAATTTGGCAGAGATTATCTTCAGACCTGTGGCCTGTTCTCCGTACATCGCTAACTCAGTTGGCTGGATTTGATTGTTGATAATTTGTCATTAATCATAAAAACAATATATTAAAATTCACTATTTATAGGCTATATTAAAATGCAGTGAAAATAGAAAAAACTGTGTGTGTCTGCATTGAGATCTGTAGCTATTACAAGAAGAACAACAAGCCTATTTCTGTAACTCCTAGAAGCGGAGCCGACAGCTAGAAGCCGCTGCTCAAACACAACTGACCCTCGTTTTTTTTCCGGCTAACTAACAAAGCTTCATAAAAACCTTCGCCCTCAACAATACTTAAGGATAGCATATCCATCTTGATGGACTTGCAGATCTGTTGGGTAATTTTCTCTGCTCGTTGTGCACCCCCGTGCTAACACCGAGAGCAGGATGCACCGCCACAAACCAGGGTCGGATGTACGTTCTTCAAGTGGTAGCTACATCATTTGAGTCGTGGAGGAGTTGTATTTATACTCAGCTTTGCAGTGTTGGCAGTGAACAAAGTAATTTTTAAGTCAAAATGGTCTCACGCTACACTTCGCCGTGACCTCTTCATGTTTACTTTTGAAATACATGGAAACTCGCCGGTAACTGAGTAGGCCTGTGGCGTTTTTTTCCAAACATTGGCTTTGTTTGGTAAAATGTTTAATTGCTGCCAAATTGCGAAATCCATTGCATTCCTTCAAGACTCACACTACGCAACAGAACACACATTAGTTTTATTGATGAACAAATAATGTAATTGATGAAATTCGATAATCGATCGTCGATTAATTATTCCCATCCCTAGTCACTAGCCTACTATCAGTGTTGTGCATGAACGCGTTCAAAAGAACCCGTTTTATGAGAACCATGAACTGAACGAAACTTAATGACAAATAATGAATTGAACGGTGAACACGTTCGTATTATTGGAGGTCTAGCTAAAACGTTACGGACTGTTTTCCTTCTCTTAAGGACTGACGCTGTCTAAAACGAATGCTTGCACCATGTAGTTGCTCAGTGCTCGTAAAATGTTTGCTATGTAGACTAACCTAAACTAACTAACTCGACTTCGCATTACGTTACCCATGATTCATTCCACACACATGTAGACCAAACAAGCAACGCTAGGTTGCTAGGTAACGGAAGCTAACTAAAGCTGGCTAGGTTCCGTTTCGGAAATTTAACTCGGTTGGGAGCGTCGGAAATATTTAGAACTTACGATCTAGGCACCATGACCATATGAATGCATAAATGTCACAAATGAAATGACAGGCTATATGATCATTTTTTATACCTTAACAAAATTGCAAAATACAAATGTAAACAAATCTTTTTTGTGCAATTTAGTCCAGTGCTTCTGTGGCTTTCAGTGGTTGTTTATGTGGCTTGCCCATATATTAAAGCAATACATATAACAAATAATAAATTATTTACATAGCCACATATTAAAATAAGAAAATAAAGACACATTTACGTTTCGGCATGGCTGCAGATGTCATGTGCTGTTGTAAACAATGCAAAACTAGTGGAGGCGGTAAGGTGCTCAGTGTTGCCAGATTGGAAATGCCGAAGTATCGTAGCTACCAAAGGCTCAATTAAATTTTTAATTTAAATTATCGTATTTGGAGGATAATGATCGTGCATCTGGCAACACTTCTTGCTCGCACAAGAAGGTGGGACGTAAGGGAGATACACTTGTCAAAACTTGTAAGGCCGTAATTAATAGTTTGTTAAAGACATGTAGGTTATATGGTACGGTGGTCAAGACCCAGAGAAACACAAACATCCAACGAGACGAACACCCAGACGTTTTTGGAATCCCTGCCAAACGCATTTTTAGTTCTTGAAAAGAGGACATGTCCGGGTAAAAGAGGACGTCTGGTCACCCTGTGTTAAAAAACAAGTTAAGTATTTAATTTGCAATTTCCGCATTAAAACTATGAAATGAACTGAACTATGAACATGTTCAGAATTTAAATGGTGAACTATGAACGTGAACGATTCATATTGACTTTTATGAACTGAACTTTGAACGAGTTCATGAGAGGTATGAACGTGCACAACACTGCCTACTATACATTTAATTTTGTCTGCTACTTTTTGCCGGCCCTCTTTCTTGGATTTTGCAGACTGAGGTGTTCCCTGGCATTCTGATTAAATCTTCAAATTTGGAGTAACTTTCGAGCAAGCTGATGCTCTGTTGGCTCGGATGCGGAAAAAACAGGGCGCTCTTTTTGGCCATGATGAGCAGCCATAGACTTATGGTAGCAGCCAATAGCAGCGTTGCTGATCAAGTTATCTACTATCGATACATACTCCCTTTTAGACCAACGCATAACTCAATCCAGCTATACTAATTATAAACAACATGGGTGTTCGAAGAACCAAATTAGCCAGATCATGATTAGCAAGATGATATCTTGGATGTGTCATTTGATCTCGGATGTAATAAGCGATGTACGGAAAACGGGCCCCAAGCCTCACAAAGGCCATCACAAAAACGTTTGGCCGGTACAGCCAATCAAAATGTGCCGTTAAGCCAGTAAACAGGAAGTTGGGTCGTAGCTCAGCAAATCTTTGATGGATTCACACCAAACTTGTTGCATGCACTCAGAACCCAGCGTATTCATTCAGCTGCATTTCCTTTCCCTGCTCTCCCTCCATCTCTCGGTCACTCACGCGTCTACGTCACAGATAAATTTGTTGGGCATTGAAGAAAGAGTAGGAGAAGAGGACAGCATCCAACATGCTGCTGTGAGAGAGCCAGCTGGACAGGGGCGTTGTTAGACCCTTTTTACTGGGGCACGTGCCCCAGTATAAATCTGCTGTGCCCCAGTACAATTAAACGTTTCAGTTTTTACAATTTACTTTATTAGTCAGTGCATTCATTTAGTTTAATAACCCATGAAAAAATAAACGTAGTACTGCTCAACGCTTGTAAAATCAAAGCAGTTTAACCAAAAACACAAACCAATGCCTGCAGAATTCCATGTCACCGCGTTCTTCTGAGCTTGCCAAATAGCCACTGCAGCACGCACACAGAAGTCCAGTTGTCGGACTCGGACACAAAAATTGAGGTAGGCTAAGAAAACATTACAAAACTAAAGATTTTTTTTTTTTTATGATAGGCCTATCTTATTCTAACTAAAACATAAAAACATTATTACATGAAGCTCATAAAAAAGTATTTGCGCTCAAATGAATATGAAAATGAATGCGCGCTGGCATTAACTATTGATGTCCCTGTCAAAGACCGAGGTGAAGTTAGTTTCATATTCGACTAAATATATATACATATAAGTAGCCCTAATTTACAATCTAACCTAAAAATACAGATAGTGCAATTGATACAATAGTGCAAATTGCAATGTGGTAGGGTGTCATTGTGCAGATTGTGATTTAAAGTCAGTGTGAGTCCTTGGCCTTGTTAAAGAGGCCAACAAACCTGCGTCCCTGAACTGTTGTATAGTGGATTAAGCAAGGGGAGTTTCTATAGCCGAGTAGTGTATTCTGCAGAGCACGCTTGGAAGAAAAAAATAAATAGGGACCTGTGCCCCAGTAGAGTTTTATGTCTAACAACGCCTCTGCAGCTGAAGCAACAGGTGAGGTGGACAAACAGATGTAGAAACAGGAAGGTAAGAAAGCAGGTCTCAGGATAAGGGAACTCATTTCTATTCTTCTGTTTCTGGCAGATAGGACTTGAATGGGGTGTGAATTTTGTATAGGGTGTTAAATGTGTGTATTTTGGGTTGAGTGTATGATTAATTTTTTTATTAATATTATTTAATATAATAAAGTTCTTTGTAACAAATTATTAACGAGGGAATAATTTTTAACCCCCCCCTCGGGCAGACACGGGGCAAACCCCCCACCACAAATTGCTTTCTAATCTGTGGGAAAAACACTGCACATGTATAATTTTTTATGTGTGCGACTGCTGGAGTCAAACCAGATACTGTTACTGACCTGTGCCCATGTCCAGGTGAGGGTCCCCGCGCCCATCTGCAAAAGCTGGCAGAGTGTATCCGCTGGTCATACGGTGCGGGAATTGTGCTACGTCTGGGGAATATCGCTAGGCTGGAGCTCAACTACTGTGTTCCCATGGGGGTACAGAGTGGTGACAGGTACGCACAAAGTACACAAAGATTCCGAAAAAGCCTGTACCTGGTTTGTTGAGGAGGGGAGAGTAGGAAGGCCAATTGAAAAAATAATTTGTCACCACCTCATTCTCAATCTTTTCGCTTCCTCTTTCCCTTTTGCTGTCCTTACAGGATATGCGACGGTGTCCAGTTTGGAGCCGGAATCCGTTTCCTGTGATGTTGCCCCCCCAACCCCCTTACAGAAAAGAGCATAATGGCAAAGGGAAAGCTGTTGGCACTTGATTTCCGTTGTAGAGTGTAAAACTAAAAGTAGGATCCTGAAAGAATGCATTGTCTTGTAGAAGTACTGCTCCGACGTTTTCTTTTTATCATTTTTTACACTAACCACCGATATCACCCAATAAGTTTGCCGTGCTAGCACCAACCAGTTACATTTCTAGCCTGTGAAAGAGATTTGGACGTAGAGATACAGTATTTTATTTATCTCTATGCTGTTGTATCTCCCCCTCTGCCTTCCAGGACAGTTGCCTATCTATAGACGTGTGATTTTTGTTTTTGTTCTAGATTGAACTCTATTAAACCCCTCTCTGAACACCAGATGAGTTTCCTTTAGAATAAGCAATGGTCGCAAATGCTTATGCAGAGACTTAATGGAAATTAATGTGCTGTAACCCACACTTTTCTGTTGACCATAGAACAGTGGAATTTTAAGAATGTGAACGGACACCGCCAACACATATGGTTCAGATGTTTTTTGGGGGGGAAAGAAAAAAAAGGAATGGAGAGTAGCCGTCCCGTACACAGCAGCCAGTGAATCAGAGGTGGAGATCCCAAGTGTGACCCACCACCAGTGCTCTTATTGTTAGTCCTCTTTTTAACATTGTCTATGCTATTCCGATCTACACATCAATAAATCACGTATGTTCCCTTACTTTGGTCACTTGTGTTTCCTCTATACACGCATGCCTAGTCAGATGAAGCCGGAACTTCCAAAGCACAATATATTCACAGTTACATCTACATTTATTCATTTTCCAGCTCTTTTTATGCAAAATTATGTACAAATAGCTCAAAAAGTAAGTGCAGCAGATACTACTTGACATTACCATATATTCATACATATACTGTATACCTTGTTTTGTTATTCCCTAACTCTATTAAGCATTTTATTTGTTTGTGATGAATGCCTAACTGGTTAATTTATTAACAGCAATTGAAGTGTTTTGTTTGCTGTGCACCTATGGGAAACTCATTGATTTTAGTGCCATGGTGAATACAGGTCAATTGTTGCTGTGCACCTATGGGAAACTCATTGCTTTCACTGCCATGGTCAATACAGATCAATTGTTTGCCAATATTTCTATATATATTTAAATTTATATTTTCTTCTGTTTTCAGTATTGTTTCGATTAGCTGGACCACTCTACGAGTGGTCTCTAGTCAGAAATGTCAATGTAGCCTTTGATCTGGAAAAACCTGTTTGGGGCAGTTCAATGTGGGTAAGGGCAGACCTGTATTTGGATTGGGGCCTATTCACTGTGGGAGACACTGCAGGTGTGCACTCTGCAATTGGCAGAAAGTGCACAGAATAAAGACAACTGTTGGTTTGCTTGATGCTGATCAAGACAAAAATTGGACATTGTCCAAAGATTTCAATTTTGTAGATTTGGGACATACCATGTGAATGCTAAATATATTTAAGCTTTTGATATCATACAGACATGATTTAGTCCATTTACACTTAAATAGACAGCTCAGCTGTAATTAACAATGTCAATACTGTGGCCTAATCCATACAGTAATTAAGGGGAACCACTGAACACCAGAACAGTAGCAGTGATAGAGTTGAGTAGGCAACTATCAAGACAGAACTGCCCTACACAAGGTTTCACATATAGTTCCAAAGACTCAGAGGTCAACACATTTATTCACAGAATGGCATTGCAGCGATGGGCAAAGCTATACAGAGGGCTGTTCCATAAGGTCCAGTCAAAAAAGCTGGACTTAAAGTCCCAAACCAACTTGAATTTGTTTAATTAATCAAGCGGGGCTAAAGCGGTTCCATAAAGGTCAATTTCAGCCCACGCAATCCTACTAATTCAAGTCAGATTTAAGTAGTCAAGCTAATTGCGCGTGCACCCTATTCTTAAAC